>NC_063373.1:2912808-2984792 GCF_021869965.1 Rhincodon typus | reverse complement strand
CATTCCCCTCCATTCCCCTCCATTCAAGGTACCAAACAGACCTTCCACATTAGAGAGGGATTCACCTTCACTAACCCTAACCCTAACTTCTCTACATTGGTGAGACCAAGTGGATGCTTGGAGACCATTTTGTAGAGCACCTGAGCTCTGTTCAAGACAAAGGACAACATCTTACGATCGCGAACCATTTCAACTCCCCCTCCCACTCCCTGGGTGACATGTCCATCCTGGACATCCTCCAGAGTCACAATGACACCACCCGCAAACTGGAGGAGCAGCACCTCATATTCCATCTTGGGAGCCTACAGCCCAATGGCCTAAATGTGGATTTTACCAGTTTCAAAATCTCCCCACCCGTCTGGTTCATCCCATGACCAACCCTCTCTCTCATCCTCGCCTCCTTGACCTGACACAACCTGTCCATCTTCTCTCCCACTGATCTGCCCCTCCCACCTCACTGACCAATCCCAACCTTCTGAAGAAGGGTCTAGGCCCGAAACATCAGTTTTCCTGCTCCTCTGATGCTACTTGGCCTGCTGTGTTCATCCAGCTCTACACCTTGTTACCTCCTAGCCCCATCCCTCCTCTCCGTTTATTTCTGAGCTCCCTTCCCCTCTACATTTCTGAAGAAGAGTCTCGACCCAAAACCTCAAATTTCTTGCTCCTCTGATACTGCCTGGCCTGCCGTGTTTTTCCAGCATCTGCAGTTCTGACTGCCCTGAGGACATTGTGCTCTCACTGTCGAGATGCGCGCACGCGCAGTGGTCACTGTGATTGGAGCATGCGCTGTACATAGCTGGGCTGACACATGCGCTGTGTGAGATCTCTCCTGCAGGCGTGTGATCATGTCGGCTCCGTAAATGGTGAGGAAAAAACAGATTTAGGAGGGTCCTGGAGGGGTCTGTGTGGGTAGGGAGGCTTCATAAACATAAACTGTAGACATAAAACTCTAAATAAGGGACTCCCGGTTCCGCATTGATGGCGAGTGGGCTGGAAGCTGCGAGGCCGCGTCCCTCGGCGAAAGGCTCAGGTAACGGCCGCCATCTTTGTAGGGGGAAAGGGGCATCAGGGCGCATGCGCGGTCATACTGGACCAGGAGAGAAAATGTTGTGACTGTCTCTCTTGAACTGACGGGGATGGAGTTTACAGATGTGTGGAGGGGAGCATCTACACGCAGCAAACTCACACCAAATGAAATTGTAGACAGACAGAGAATGCACGAAATCTCAATGCTGGTAGCATCAAGAGCAGATGACAAGAGTAACTGAACTGGAAATGTTAATTCTATGATTCCTTGACAGATGCTGCTGGACATGCGAAGTTTCTGCAGCGTTTTCTGTTTTCATTTCAGTTTTCTGGCATTTACAGTGTTTGTTTTTATTCAGGAATACTGTTTCTCTCATCTGAACTTCTACCCTGAACTCACCCTGAAGTTCTTTTAAATTTCATTTTACAGACTATTAGAAAACGGGGGATCAACAGCTGGGGAACTCAAATTAAATGGAAAATCCAGATCTGATAGGGTCACTTAATTCATCAGGATCTGATTATCATCAAGCGTTCAATTTGGTAGGAAAAGATTTGACACTTCTAACTGTGGGCAAACATTTCAGCTGCGAGTAAGGGTAATTAATTCGTAAAAACCCAATGTCAATAGGGTATGAATGGATCTGATCTGGATAAATTGGAATCAAATCTAAACAATGATCTGCCTTTAAAGAAGAAATACTGCTGACACAGTCATGGTACAAATTTTTCTACTGTTGCATAAGACAGTTGACATTCAAGGGTTAATTCAGAACCTATGGTATAGTCCCATGCACTGAGTTATAGATGACTGTCTCTGAGCAGTGCCAGTCGGTTTCTCATTTCTTGTTCAGTTGTTCATTCAATGTTACAAAGCCATGTAGCCCTTACCAATTTAGTATGTCTCAAGAGTTAACAATGCTTGTCGCCAAGCATGAATGTTTAACCTGTTAATTTTACTGTTATGAAACAAATTACCTTGTTATTTAAGTAACACCTCTTTTGCCAGACTTATTAGTTCACCAATTAATGTTAGCAAGTAGAATAATTTAGAAGGTGGGTTAGTGTCAGCATTTCTACACAAAGAAGATCCTAGGAGGACCAAGTGTCACCTGCAGGCATAAATTGCAACATGCACAAAGAGAAAGTTAGAGAAAACAAATCCAGAGCACCCAACATGGCAAAACAAAGAAATTAAGATGAAGGAGAAAAGAATGCTTGTGACAGATGTGAGGTTGGACTAGAACCAGGTGAAATTTAGAAATTTCAAGGGGAACTGAATGAGCAAATTAGAGAGGCAAAGTGAGAGGATGAGCAGAAAGAGGAAGGAAAAATCGAAGGCTTATCGATTCAGGTCTGTCAGCATGTAAATTGTAAATATGGTAAATGAGAAGAGAAGCCAATTAGGAATTGAAAATTTGATTTACACCTGGAGGCAGAGAGTTATTAAATCCAGATTGTTCACTGAGAAAGTTGATGCGATGCTGGCCATAGTGAAAGTGGAAGACATTGAGACACTTCACATGTTTAAAATTGACAAGAAAGAGGCATCAGATAGGATGTTTGTCAATGTTAGTAAGGATTCAGGACCAGATGACACATATCCATGGATTACTGAGGGAAGTGAGTGTAGACATTCAGGAGGCAGTTCGATCCCCCTAAGACCCATGATGGGTGGTGTCAAAGACCTGTTGAAGTTCAAATGTTACATCCTTGTTCTAAAATTTAGTAAAGATAAGCTGAACAATAACAGATCAGTCAGTTCACTTTGGTGGTGAAGGGTACAGAACCAATGGTTCAGGACAAAATGAACAGTCGCTTGAGCAAATTTAGTTGAATTACGAAAAGCCACCATTGCCTTGTTGTTTGACAAAATGTGTTTTACTACCTTGCTTACATTTTTGTTATGGTAACAAAGAGCGTTGTTACAGTTAATGTTATTGATGTACTTCAGATGGACTTCCAAAATGCATTTGAGCAAATGTTGTGCAATAGGCTCGAGAAGGAGGTTAGAGCTTCATGGAATAACTGGAACAGTAGCAACTTGAAGATGAACCTGACTGATAGACAGGAGAAAGATATTTTTCTGACTGCAGGAAGCTTCATCGTGGAGTTCCCTAGGGAGTGCTGTTAGGAATTCTACTTTTCCTCATTTACATAAACAATTTAGATCATAGCATAATTTCAAAACCTATAGAGTCTTCCATGTGTCCAGACCAGTAGCAGGTTCCCTTCTCTGAAGGCTATCAATGAACCAGTTAGGTATTTGTGACAATCCAGCAGCTTTCATAGTCACTTTTTCTACTTTCCAGCCCCACAAATGACCAGATTCATTCAGCTGTGTTTCGCAGCCTGCCTTTGTGATTTTGTGTGCTCTCTCTCACTCTGTTTATTCTGTTTTAAATCAACTTCACAGGATGTTAGAAGCAACTGCAATAAGGAAACTGAAACCAATCATTACATCAGGATCAGACAGATGTGCCCTATTTACCACAACCTGAATAGCAACAGATTTTGAACATGGAAGGGAAAAGCACTGTTCACACTGGACAGAAACCGTGGAAATGTGGAGATTGTGGAGAAGGATTCCGTTACTTGTCTGTGCTGGAAATTCATCGCCGCAGTCACACTGGGGAGAGACCATTCACCTGCACGGAGTGTGGGAAAGGATTCACTCGATCGTCCATCTTGCTGAAACACCAGCGAGTTCACACTGGGGAGAGACCTTTTAAATGCCCAGTTTGTGGGATGTGCTATAAAAGCTCCAGCAATTTAATGGCCCATCTACGTGTTCACAGTGATGAGAGACCTTTTCAATGCCTGGACTGTGGAAAATGCTATAAAGGTTCTGGGGATCTGATGCGCCATCAACATATTCACACTGAGGAGAGGCCTTTTAAATGTCCAAACTGCGGGAAGTGCTATAAAAGTCCAAGGGCACTGATGAACCATCAACAAGTTCACACTGAGGAGAGACCTTTTGAATGCCTAGACTGTGGCAAATGCTTTAAAACTTCCAGCAATCTGATCTCCCATCGACGTGTTCACACTGATGAGAGGCCTTTTGGATGCACAGACTGCGGGAAATGCTTTAAAAGTTCCAGAGATTTGATGAACCATCAACGTGTTCATTCTGATGACAAACCTTTTAAATGTTCAGATTGTGGAAATTGCTTTAAAAGTTCTGGGGAACTGATGTCCCACCAACGTGTTCACACTAATGAGAAACCTTTTAAATGTTTGGATTGTGGGAAGTGCTATAAAAGTTCTGGAGAGCTGACTTCTCATCAACGTGTTCACACTGAGGAGAGACAGTTCACGTGTTCTCACTGTGGGACCGGATTCAGACGATTATTTGATCTCACTGAGCACCGGCGAATTCACACTGGGGAGAGGCCATTCATCTGTTCCATATGTGGGAAGGAATTCACTCGGTCCTGTCGCCTTGTGGCACATCAGCGAGTTCACACTGAGGAGAGACCTTTCAGGTGCTCTTACTGTGGGTCTGGGTTCAGGCAATCGTCTCATCTCACTGCACACCAGAGAGTTCACACGGGGGAGAGGCCATTTGCCTGCACTGAATGTGGGAAGAGATTCACTCGGACTTGTAACCTACTGAGACACCAGCGAGTTCACAAGTGATTTCAGGAGTTGGATTTTACTGCTAGTTACTTCCAGGACTGAACCCAGTACATTGGTTTCCTTTTCTCCTGATTTTAACAAATTCATCATATTTTTTGCTGCTACCACCCTGAATAAAATTCAACAGAATCGGTTTTGTGTTAAACACATAATGTGTTGACACTTGTTACTATCTCTAATGCAATTTAGGTACTTTTGTAGAAATTTCCCTTTCCCTGTCTCCTCTGGATTCATCTTCAACTTGTGTGGGTTTTGCGCTGACAATGAGCTTTTAGTTCAGATGGAGAACAAATTTCCCATGTACTGTTGCCATATTTCCATGGTTTCACGTTGGTACGAGTGACTTTGTGTTTATGGAGGCTTCATGATCATTTGAAGCATCGTGTAGGCATGTAAGAGTCCGCTAGCAGCGGCAGGGTAGGAAGCCTTCAGCCTCCTGGGGAAAAGTAGCTCTGTTGATCCACATCGACACTGTTTTAGAATTATTCAACCATTCAATAATTCTAAGATGAATTTAAGCTGTGAATGTTTTGAAGGGGCATCATCAGGCACCAAGTTCTTGAGAGAAATTTTGCAGTGAATCAAATAGTATTTTCTAACCCATCTATATTCATCCCAAAATTGGAACTGCAGTGTTTCTGCTATCTGCCTGTGTCTCAATTAGACAGTGTAGTAAGTCATTTTAATATCGAACAGAGTTTGTTATTTTGCATGAATATTAATCTGAATTGAACATTGGATAATCGTGTCGCATGGAGAAGTACAATGCATTTTTCTGATTTTGATACCATACTGTACGGTCATTATTATTGTGTAGAGTTCAAATACTTTAGAAATGATCTTCCTTTCATCATAAGGTCAGAATTGTGGAGGCTTGCTGATGATTACACAATGTTGAGTACCACTTGTGACTCCTCAGAAACTGAAGCGGCCCTTGTTCAAATGCAACAAGATCTGCTCAATGTTCCAGGATTGGGCTTGACAAGTAGCAAGTTACATTCACACCACACAAATGCCAGGCTATGACCATGACCAATAAAAGACTATCTCCCCACTGTCCATTGCCATTCAAGATTGTTACCATTACTGAATCCTCCACTATCAACATCCTGGGAGTTGCTACTGACAAGAAACTCAATTCAACTAGCCATTTAAACACAGTGACGACAAAAGCACGTCAGAGGCTCGAAAAATTGCTGTGAGTAACTCATCAACTGAATCCCCAAATCCTGTCCATCATCTATAGGGCACAAGTCAGGAGTGTCTTGGAATACTCCCCACTTAGCTGGATGGGTGCAGCTCCAGCAACACTCGAGGCTTAACACTGTCCAGGACAAATCAGCTGCTTGATTAGCACAGTCACAAACATCCACTCACTCCACCACCAACGCTCAGTAGCAACAGTGGGTACTATCTACAAGGTGCACCACAGAAATTCTCCACATGATTATTTCCATCTAGAAGGATAAGGACAGCAGATACATGGGAACACCACCACCTGCAAGTTCACCTCCAAGCCATTCACCAAGCGGCTTACCACCACCTTCTCAAGGGCAATGACAGACGAGCAGTAAAAGGTGGTCAATAGGTCACGCTCATAACCCATGAAAGAATAAAAAATGTTACCATTATGTTAGATTAGTGGCAATGTAAAAGTATATTCAGCATTGATAAAACCTACCCCTGGAAGGATATAATCATTAAAATACAGTAAGTTTTCCCTCTGGAAAGCTGCTAGTGTGTTTAGTTTTGCACTGACAGGTCTTGTACAATTTAGCTCTTGCTTCGAATAATTATTTATTTTTATTTTTTGCTGAGATGTGTCTGGTTCTGCCAAGGCCAATATTTGTTGCTCATCTCTCGTTTCCATTGAGGAAGGTGGAGCTGGACCCAACACTTCTCCTTGTAGCACACTGTTAGTTACAGGTTGCCAGTCTGAATAATATCCTTCTATTACCATCCTTTGTCTCCTACTTTCAATCCAATTTCAGATCTGATTGGCAAGCTCTCCCGGGATCCCGTGTGATCTAATGTTATTGACCAGTCTACCATGGGGAACCTTGTCCAAAGCCTTACTAGAGTCCATGCAGACAATGTCTTTTGCTCTGCCTTCATCTGTCTTCTCGATCATCTCTTCAAAAACTCAGACAAGTTAGTGAGACACGATTTTCCATGCAGAAAGCCATGTTGACTATCCCCAGTTAGTCATTGCCTTTCTGAATGTATGCAGACCCTCTCTCTGAATTCCCTTCAACAACTTATCCACCACTGATGTCAGGCTCACCGGTCTATAGTTCCCTGGCTTTTCCTTGCAGCCTTTCTTAAATAATGACACAATATTAGCCACCCTCCTGTCTTTTGGCACCTCACCGTGCTACAATAGCTACAACATCATAGTTACGTGCACTAATCCAACCTCTGAATTGATCTGCCTTACCTGTCATAGTCCTCATATTAGAACAAATGTCCTACGGACAGTCAGTCCGGTTGTGTTCAGTAACTTCTCCCTGTCTGTTCTTCCTCTCAGTGTTACTGGCCTTCGTCTGTAACTTCTCCTCAGTCATTTCATTTGTTGATCTACAGCTTTGGTTCCTACCCCCAAGCTGTGCTTGTTTAAACCCTCCTGAGTGACAGTAGCCAACCTCTGTGCCAGGATATTGGTGTCCCTCCAGTTCAGGTGCAACACATCCTTCTTGGACAGGCCCCACCTACCACGGAAGACATCCTACAGATCCACATACCTGAAGGTCTCCCTCCTACGCCAGCTCTTTATGTACACATGTAACTGTATTATTTCCCTATTCATAGCCTCATTGGCATGTGGCACAGGGAGTAATCCTGAAATTATAACCATAGTGGTCCTGCTTTTCAGCTTACTACCTAACTCCCTGAACTCCCTTTTCAGGATCTCGTCACTGTTCCTGCCTATGATGTTAGTGCCAATAGGTACCCTGGCCTCTAGCTACTCACCATGCCTTTTGAGAATGTCCTGTGCCTGCTCAGAACATCCTTTTCCCTGGCACTAGGGAGGCAGCATGCCATCCTGGAATCTCTTTTGCAGCTACAGAAACATCTACCTGTGCCCCTGATTGTGGAGTTCCCTATTACTACTTACCTACTGAACTTTGGCCCTCCCTATTGTACAAGACAGCCAGCCGTCGTGGCAGCACTCTTGCTGCAGCTGTTGCCACCCCCGATAAGCACTCTCCTCACTCAACAGTATCCAAAGCAGGGTATTTGTTAGAGTGGACAACAGCCACGGTGGACTCCTGCATACCTGAGTGCCCCTTCTAGCAGGCACCCTTCAATTTGCCTATACTTACAGTGTGACCACATCTATAAATCTCCTGTTTATGGCACTTTCTGCCTCTTGCATGCCCCTAAGTGTACCAACCTTCCACTCCAACTGACCAATGCAGTCTTACAGGAGCTGCAGTTAGACACACTTCCTGCAGATGTAGCCATCAGGGGACGTTTGAACTGTCTTTGATTTTCCAGATTCTGCAGGAGAAGTATACGATGACACAGCTGCCAGTTTTACTCTCCAGCAATGATTTAATTAAAAATGCATTTCTATTAAATAAATTTACAGCTAATTATCTGGTCCCTAGTGATTAATTCTCACTGCAAAAGACTAACACATTCTCTCACACTTACACACTCCTCTCACAGTTATGAACCCCTCATTTGTACAAACACCTCCTCTCAGATACTAACATGCAAATATGAACTCTCACTTACCCTTACACACTGTCAAACTCACTCTTAGACAAACTATTATGCACACACACACTCTCTCGCTCTCACATTCACACACACGCAGGGAACCTTGTTGAAAGCCTTGCCAGAGTCTGTGTGGACAACATCTCTTGCTCTGCCTTCACCTATCTTCTTGATCATCTCTTCAAAAACTCAGTCAAGTTAGTGAGACATGATTTTCCACACAGAAAGCCACATTGACTATCCCTAATCAGTCATTGCCTTTCCCAATGCATGCAGACCCTCTCTGTCAGAATTCCCTTCAACAACTTACCCACCACTGATTTCAGGCTCACTGGTCTATAGTTCCCTGGCTTTTCCTTGCAACCTTACTTAAATAATGGCACAACATTAGCCACCCTCCTGTCTTTTGGCACCTCACCCTTGGCACTCCTAAATGTTAAGATCCCAGTCTTGTCCCTCTCTCAACCAAGTCACTGAAATAGCAACAACATCATAGTTATGTGCACTAATCCAAGCTCTAAATTTACCTGCCTTACCCGTCATACTCCTCATATTAAAATGAACGCTCACACACTAACAAGCTATCTCTGACAAATTGTCACTCAAACACACACACTCAAAAACTAACACACTGTCACTTTCTCTCTCAGAACGCACTCAAACACTCTCTAACACTCACTTTGCCTCATTCACAGACAATACAACACTGCTAAACACACTCTCAGGCAACTCTTACTCACTGACAGTATCACATAATTAGACACATAAATGCTGTAACTGCTGTTCCCAATGTGTAGAAGAATGATCCTCATATTCCCACTTTCTGGAGACAAACAGAACATTGCAAAAGATTCAGGGGCATTATGAGGACACGTTATCTTTGAAGAAAGTCATTCTGAAGTGAAATGAACTGTTTGATAGGGAGCTAGAACAGTTTGAATCTTATTTTTAAATGTGAACATATGCAGTACTTGTGGGGAGAATAGGGGAGTGGGATTAACTGAATCATTCTGTTCAGAGCCGGCAGTGTTCCTGGAAACTGAAAAGATTTCTCTTGTGACTGATGAATGCCAGTGCTGTGGGAGATATTTGCAATCATTGCAGCAGGTGTTGAAATTTCAGTCTATCGCATTCCAGGACTTTGAGACAAAAAAGCTAGATGCTGCAACAAATGCAGAGTTTGCAACAAAGATTGAATGTTTGCAAGATGTTGACAACAGTTAAACTGGAATGAAAATAATATTAACGTGGCAACAGACATTAAATTATGAATAAATATTGCATAGACCTTTATATGTGGCTGTGTGTATAATGTGTGTGCATCTCTAACTACATCTGCATATGTATCTCTATGTGTTCATATGTGTGTTCTAAGTCTCTGTGTATGCATTTGTATATCTGCTTGCATCTCTGTTTGCAATAAGAGATGTGTGTCTCTTTGTTTCCATATATACATTTGTATCGATGTCCCTTTATGTTGTGATGAAGCTGTAGATTTAAGAGGATGTTTTGCCCTGTTTTCTTTTAAGAGCGAGGTTGAACAAGAAGTGATGAGCTGCCTGCTGAAGACTACTTGAGTAAACAGCTCGGGAGGACTGGGGGTTCTTTTTGGTGCAGCCCAAATAGATGTGCCCAGCTGTCATAGGTCAGGATTTCTGCATAGCATCATAAGCTATTTGGGGCTCAACCAAGTTGGAAGCTTCAGTGAATGTCTCCTGGCTGCTACACTCTGAATGTGTTTTTTTTTCTCCCTCCTGGGTGAGAGAACTGCATGTGAGAATCTGTGTCTGAATTTTCTTTTTACCAAGGGGTCTGTTTATGGGATGTTACTACATTGGAACAGTTAATTAGTAATAGCTACTGTATCTGTTATTCTGTTAAGTTTTCCAATAGAGTTAAGTTATTCCAAAATTCTTTTTCTTGGTTATGTTTTAACTATGGTGTTTAAATAAATTGTGTTTTGCTTAATGTGGAGTAGTTTGACCAGTCACATTGCATCTGGAACAGACACTTTACATTTTCCTTTAAATGAGAAAAAGTTAGGGTCTAGGTTAACTTCTTGAAATATTTTGAGGGGGTCTGGTCCATAACCATGTCTGCAATGAGAGAGATAGTAAGAACTGCAAATGCTGGAGTCAGAGGTAACACAGTGTGGAGCTGGAAGTACAAGCAGGCCAGGGAGCATCAGAGGAGCAGGAAAATTGACATTTCAGGTTGGGACCCTTCTTCAGAGAATTTCTGCAGAAATTCTTCCAGTGATAAGCAGCCGATGTTGACCCAGCCAGTGTCAGCGACATTCAGCTAATGATTAAAATATAATTAGAATAATTATCCAAATTAAAAACAAATTACCAATCCTATGAGCAGAAGATAAAGTAAATGACAGGTTAAAACTCTTGGATCTCTACACTTTTAAGGAAGTTCATTATAATTGCCAAGATCTGCCCAGAGAAACTATTGCATCATTCCAGAGACTTTCCTGTAGATTTGTGTAATTACTGATTACTTGTTTATTTTACAATTGATTTAACATAATGATCGCACTTTAATAATTCATTTTCGAACACTCTAATAAGATGAGCACATGAAATGCAAGTTCAAATGATGTAATAAGTTCAAAGCAGAAAAAAATGATTTTATGACACTTATGATAAAGTTTTATTCCACATATTACTAACAATACTAGAATGGGTTTATTAAATTGGAATAAAACCTAATGTTCAAAAATGCAAACAAAACTGTTCATATACTGCCATGCATTACAAGTCATATATTAGCAATCTAACAAATATCATTTCCATTAAAGTGCAGCATCATGCATTCAATGATATCTTTCAATGTTTAATGATATAAGAACAACAATTGAGTGATTTATTACAATAGTATAATATTCTTTAGTAACCTACATATGTCATAGAACCTGTTTAATATCCCTTACACCCGGGCAGCAACTAATATTAGAACAATTCATTCTGCTCTATAAAAGGGAACTGACATTTCTGGAAATTTACAGCAACAAAAATTCATCATTTGTGACCGAATACTTACCAGGGTCACCCACAACTGACAGAATGGGAAAGCAGAAAGCAAAGAAGAGGCTGTTTGTCGGCGTGTGCATGATCTTTCAGAAACTAATAGAACTAAAGTAGTTCCAAAAGCTTTAGAATTTAGCTCTGTGGCAAAGAGTCCCCTATTTATTGCGAGTGGGGGTTTGTAGAGGAACAGTTATGTTGCAATATGCCCACTTACAAAGAAATTGACTCACGGTTTCATGCCCTGCCAAACTTTTGCAATCCACCACCTGGAAGGACAATGGAAGCAGATATATGGCAGCACCACCACCTGTAATTTCCACTCCAAGACTCCAAAAAAATCCTGAATGGATCCATATCACCTTAGCTTCATTGTCATTAGTTGAAAATCGTTGAAATCACGTTCTAACAGCAATGTGGTTGTTCCCACACCACACAAACATCAACTGTTCAAGAATGCAATTTACCACCATCTTCACCAGGGCAATTAAGAATGAACAAAGATGTGGCACATCTAGCAATTCCCATATCCCATGAAGGAGCAATAAAAGCAGTGATTTCTAGTTGTAACATTGGCAAAGTGTATGATTCTATTGTACATGTGGACGATCTGTTACCTGCGAAATCTGCAGTCACTCCCATCCAAAAGTCAAGCCTTTGAGTCTTCATTTAATGGAACAAATGATGATAGATGAGGTCTGATCTCAAATCTCTGACCACCTTAAATTCATAAAGTCATTGACATTTTCTGGTGCGTGAAGGGGCCCTTGACCCATTGTGTCTGTGCCAGATGAAAATCAACCCAACCTACCTCGTCCAACTTTCCAGCATTTGGTCCATAGCCCTACAGGGCACAGCACTTAAGGTGCATATACAGAGAGATTCAAATTCCAACATTCTCTTGTGGAAAATGATTTTTTTTTTGTTCATAACCCATCTAATCGTTCTGCTGATCTCTTTAAATCTCCAATCTTCCAATCATTACACTCAACTGTTAAGGTTTACAGGTTCTTCACATTCAAACTATTCAGGTTCCTATCAATTTTGTCCATTCAAAAGAGAACAACGTAACATAACCTTTTTTCCAAGTACCTACATTTCCGGGTGCTGGAAAAAGGGAATGTAATGCTCCTTTGTATCCTCTCCTAGTGCAATGTAACCCTTTCTCTAATGAGGTTGCCTGAGCAGCGCAATCTACCCAGGTTGCGGCCTAAAAGTAATTTTTTACAGTTACGTTACTCTTCAATACGATTTGGGCATCACTATCAAGACCTGCTTTTGGTTGTCGTCCTTAATTGCTCTTCATGTAATGGCTTACGAGACCATTTCATGGAGCAGTTAAGAATGTGCCAAACTGAGTCATCGAGTTTAGAAAAAGACCGATCAACGCATTGAGTTTCCACCAGTCAAAAACAACTGCTAATTTTTCCAATTCCGGATGTCTACTTCATGTCACAGGCGAGAAGAATAAGAGTAAGATGTACAAGAGTAAGAATGGGCGTCAATTAACTGGATGGATTTTTATGATTACCAATGCTCCATAACATGGTCACTAATGCTGAGAATAGTTCTAGATTGCAGAATTATCTATTCATTTCAAATTGCACCAGCTGCCGTGTGGGAATTGAATGCAAAATCCCACAATTTTTGATACTTATCCAATGGCATTCATCATTACACCATCGTCACTGTAAAGACTTTCCGGTTCTTATATTCTACACCTTGGCCAATAAAGGAAACGATGCCTTCTGCCTTTTTAATCGCTATTTCTACCACTGCTGGTACTTTAGCGAACTGATGGAATTCAATCAAAGCTGCATTGGTGATTTCCAGCAAAGACTCATAGTGGCGGAGGAGTCGGCGGAGGCGAGATGGCGCCGAAGAGTGGCGACTTCTGTTCCAGCGATGGCGGCGTAGCTGTGAGAACTCGTGGCTGGCCCACTGGCCCCATGGCCCATGGCGGAACACTTTAACAAGAAGGAATGCAAAGTTGAGACAATATCTTTATTTCTATATTGTCCTGCCTTGGCGTTCTATGTCTTGGTTTATTTTTCTTTGTTTTAAAATGATGCCGGAGAGCGGCTACACTATATAACACTTTTCATTGCATTTTGTAACAAAATACACGTGACAATAAGTAAATATCATAAAAGTAAAGAAATAAACGTCCCGTACACCATTCAATATTCACCCAATATTACTGATTTTCTTTTTTACGTTTTACAACCACATCCAATGCATCATCCCACACGTCTTTGGGTTGAATTCTATTTGCCACTATTCTGCCCATCTGACCAATCTATTTGCATCTTTCTGCAGTTGATGCCTACCCTCTTCTATTAATCATTTGACCAAGTTTTGTGAAATTTGCAAACCTCTTGATCAAACTCCTTACATTTACATCTACCTTCTCAACATACGCCATAAAAAGCTAAGATCCCAGTGTGAACCCTGCAGAACGCTGTAGGAAACAGCCTTCCAGTTAAAAAAAAAACCTATCAATACTAGATTTTGTTTCCGGATGCTTTGAATCAGCTTAGAATGTAGTGTTCTTATTGCCACGGATCTCTGTAAATTTTGTTTTTTGACCCACTCTCCCAAGTGTGACCTTGTCGGGAACCTTGTTAAAATCCACAAAGACCATATCAGCTGAAGTATCTCCTTCATTCCACTTTGTTAGTTCCTACAAATTCAATAAAATTCGTCAGAGATTGTTTTTCCTTCAAAAAAAAAATATCCGTGGTGACTATCCTTGATTGATCCATACCTCACAGTTGCAGTATGCCCTGTCTCCCAACATTGGAAAACGACAGCCAGGCCTTTCATTATTTCAGAGATAATAGGAACTGCAGATGCTGGAGAATCCGAGACAACAAGGTGCAGAGCTGAATGAACACAGCAGGCCAAGCAGCATCATAGGAGCAGAAAGGCTGACGTTTCGGACCTAGACCCTTCATCAGAAATGGGGGAGGGGAAGGGGGTTCTGAAATAAATAGGGAGAGAGGGGGAGGCGGATAGAAGATGGATAGAGGAGAAGATAGGTGGAGAGGAAACAGACAGGTCGAAGAGGCAGGGATGGAGCCAGTAAAGGTGAGTGTAGGTGGGGAGTTAGGGAGGGGATAGGTCAGTCCAGGGAGGACGGACAGGTCAAGGGGGCGGGATGAGTTTAATAGGTAGGAGATGGTGCGGCTTGAGGTGGGAGGAGGGGACAGGTGTGAGGAAGAACAGGTCAGGGAGGCGGGGACGAGCTGGGCTGGCTTTGGGATGCGGTAGGGGGAGGGGAGATTTTGAAGCTTGTGAATTCCACATTGATACCGTTGGGCTGCAGGGTTCCCAAGCGGAATATGAGTTGCTGTTCCTGCAACCTTCGGGTGGCATCGTTGTGGCACTACAGGAGGCCCAGGATGGACATGTCGTCTGAGGAATTGGAGGGGGAGTTGAAATGGTTCGCGACTGGGAGGTGCAGTTGTTTGTTGCGAACCGAGCGTAGGTGTTCTGCAAAGCTATCCCCGAGCCTCCACTTGGTTTCCCCGATGTAGAGGAGGCCACAACGGGTACAGCGGATGCAGTATACCACATTGGCAGATGTGCAGGTGAACATCTGCTTGATGTGGAAAGTCTTCTTGGGGCCTGGGATGGGGGTGAGGGAGGAGGTATGGGGGCAGGTGTAGCACTTCCTTGGAGATTCATTTTATCCATCCATGGTGATTCCTCCTTTTGCAAGGGGGCTAATCCAATTAATAAACGATCTCTGTCTATATATCAAATGTTATAAAGCAGACCACTCCTCCTTAGTTACAAGATTATTACAAGAAGAGTTGAATTTCCATAACTGCTTATTCAGTAACGAAAGAATTCATTGTTGTAAGATAAGGAATCTGTGGATCATATGGATCACTCCGACAAAATAGCATTTTGTTTTCAGTTCATTAATTCACTCACCCACAAGGGAAACTTCATTAGATTCACCCTGACCAGTTTCCAGGTGGTTAGAGCAACGTAATTGTCGAGAAGTTATTGAAAAAACAAAATGCAATGAAAAATCTCAAGCTTCCAGATTACAACACCAACTGTAACTGGTCCTTCAAGTCAATCGCCGTCCTAACTTGGAAATATATCACAATTCCATCAGTGTCCCTAGCTCAAAATCTCTTAACTCCCTTCCTCACAACACAACAAATGCGGGTTTCCCTGCATTCCAAGGACAGCAGAAGTGCAAGAAGGCTACTCATAGCCACTTCTCCAGGATAGTTAGGATTGGCGATAAATGCCAGCCCAGCCAGCGATCCCCACATCCTGTAATATAATTATTAAAGCATAGACGTAGCTTTAATTCTTGTGATCTATTTAAAACAGGGCCATTTTCCCTATAACACTGTAGCCCAACTTGGGGTGTTTCTATAGGTAGATCACGCTCTGCCACTCTCACAACACCAACGGGACGCAAGGCGGTGAGGTGGAGCATCGTGAGGCACGGCTGCAGATTATTGAGGGTGGGGAGTAGAATCAACGTCTTCAAATATCCACCTTCCTTTTACAGAGTGGGCAGGATAATGCTGCTTATTGAGTTCTGGGTTGTGCGGGGAGCATTTCTGATGAGTAATTGTCGAATAAACATATTCCATCGTTTCTTTCGTTTCCCGAACATAGTTTGAATCTGAATTTGAAATATCCATCGCTCTGATCTTTTTCTTTTTGATCAAGTTTTTCACTTCTGGTTTATGAAGATTCTGTCACTCAGGCGCTGTCTTCAGGTGTTCAGACAGAAGAATAAGTGATGACTTTAAACAGTTCCTTTACCCCATCTGCAGCGACTATTGTTGATTCTGGTACCCGCAACACTCAGACGCACAGCCTGAGTTTATTCTGTTGCAACACTCGAGCGATTCTCAATACAAAGAAGATCTTGCTGGAAGCTGTTGCACTGTCGAGCTCCAGTCAGTAAATCAATTCACCATTGCGCTGTTTTGGTACTGACTGCCCAGTGAGTTACTGAGCTCTCAGATTTACACTGATGGACACAAGATTGAGCTGAGAGCACAAGCTGTTTATGTCTCAAATTCTAATGTACTGGGTCAAATGAAGTTGAATCACAACAGGCCAGGTCTCGGTTTACGTCACGCTGGATCCTGTCTGATTCATAATTGCATTCTCCCGTCCTTTTGTGTATTACCTTCTCGGCCCTAACTCCCCCTTGTTATGTCAGGTAGACTGGGTTTATGTTACTCAAACTATCCAGTCATCTATTACATTGCAGATCATATTGCGTAGTCACGATGTGGAGATGTCGGTGTTGAACTGGGCTGGGCAAAGTCAGAAATCACACGACACCAGGTTATAGAAGACCTCATTTGACGAAGCAGCAGCGCTTTAACCTGTTGGACTATAACCTGGTGTCGTGTGACTTCCAACTATAATGCATGGGACCACGTTTTTGTAGGTACAGTTCCAGACCTTCTCTTTGGTTATATGGCTCTCGTTTCTGTGTCTGATTATGTCAAGCTACACTCAATTGCTGTTCATATTAACGTTGCATCGCCCAATGGTTAAAGCACTGCCCTTATAAACCAGGAGTCGTAAGTTCGAGCTCTCACTGAGTCCTTTGAGGGCTTTCTTAATCCTTCTGTTTTCAACAAGATTTAGTTCTGATGAAACAATCTTTACATGGTTCAATTGCTTCCTTATTGTTTCTTCTTCCACAACACTCGAGCAGACAAGAAGCAGCTGAGGTGAGCAACGTTCAAGTTTGGCAGAAGGACCAATGTGTGGCAGAATAAACGACACAGTAACAGGGAAACGATGAGGGAGTAACAAGGATAGGAGAGCGGCCGAATGCTTCCTTTCTTTGTTGTAATCAGGTTGTGGTTTTGTACAAAGAATGTTGCATGATGTACGGAGCTGCAAACATGGCCGATTGGTGAAGGTGATGTGTCTCCCAGCGCGGGTTCTCATCCCACCAACTCAGTTAATATCGTTCCTGATTTGAACCGGCTCCCTGAAGAAATAATTGTCTAAAACCAACAGGAATAAAAAAAGGCCCACCGTCCTACGTTCTTTTATTTCCGTTGAATTGTCAATATTCTGGAAATTTTAACTCTGGAATGAAACAATAATGATCCCAAGTGAATGAAACCCTTGCTTTCTGGGGGTGGCCTCTGTCACACTTGGGGAAATGTTTCTGTGTGTTTGCCTCTCCGGGTCGAAATGAGCTTC
This sequence comes from Rhincodon typus, assembly GCF_021869965.1. Lineage (NCBI taxonomy): Eukaryota > Metazoa > Chordata > Chondrichthyes > Orectolobiformes > Rhincodontidae > Rhincodon > Rhincodon typus. Next base: position 2,967,156 of record NC_063373.1, on the reverse strand, counting down.
AGTTCCTCGAGGAGGATGTGAACACAAATTTACCACCTCAAACTTCAGTCACATTTTATTGTGTCACTTGAAATTAAAACATCAGGGAGAAAAATATCAGTGTAAACAGATGCAAGAGGAGATTTTCTCTCGTTCGCTCCTCACCTACAGAGGAAATTACATGCAATATGAAATGTAACATCCCAAGTGCTTCAGAGAAACATTCTAGAACAAAACCTGACACTGAGCCACACATTAGAGAAAATGAGAAGCAGTTCGGAGAACGAGTTCGGGATTTCAGAATTGTCTTCAAGGAGTAAAGTATGGATTTTTTGTTCCAGTGAACAGCAATGGTTCATATTGTTGGTTGAATGAACTTTCTGTCATACAATAAAACCCTCAAGACATTGAAGAACTATTGAGATGAGCACTTGAAACATCAGAGCACACAAGAGTACGGGGCAAGTGCTGGAAACTAGGATTGGACTCGATGTAGGTTTGATGACGGGCATTGATAATCACGTCGAAAGGCCTCTTTCTGTGCTGTAAAAAGTTGATGACTCGATCATTTTGGACGAGCAGTTATCTCCAGTGAAAATATTTGGACATTAAAATAAAACAAATGCTATGTCATTAAGTATGATGCAGCCCTAGCCTCCTGTCTTCCCTGGTTGTCCCGTGGTTAGCATTGGGTGCTCTCAACGCCGCGGACAGGGTCATATTCCTGGTCAAGGAAAGAGAATTTATTGCCCATGTCCAAACTGTTGAAATGATCAGACATTCCTCGCAGCGACAACAGCAAAAACAGAGAAGCTCTACCAGGATTATTCGGGTTTTACATCAGAGATTAAAGCATTCCACAGGTACAGGAATAAATCGCATATAAGGCTGCCCCTAAATTCTGGCTGCAATGTTACATAAACTCTGTTCTTTAGTGAAACACACAAGATTCTTAGTGGGTTTGGCAGCTTGGATGCACACAAATTGTTTCCCCTTCTAGGACTTTCTTAGACCAGTGGACATCATCTCAGAATAAGGATCGCATGTTTAAGACAGAGATGAGGAGGAATTTCTTCTCTCTAAGAGCTGTGCATCTGTGGAATTCTTTACCACAGAGACCTATCGAAACTGGATCATTATGAGTATGTACAAGGATACGATATACAGATTTTTAATCAGTCAGGCACTCCAGGGTTATGGAGAACGACATAAATGGAATTGAGGATTATCAGCTCAGCCACGATCCAATTGAATGGACCATGACTTAAAGCATGAAAATACATTTCACTGGACTGGATCGTAAAGTAATAGAGTGAACGTGAATAAAATGATGGAAAGTTTTAGCAGAGGCAGAGGCGATAGTGAAGCAAACACCCAAGGACAAATGTGTTTTCTTTGCCAATGAAATTCACCGCTTCTCAAAATGGACACCAATGGATTAAAATCGTGACGGTGATTATCTTCGCTGATTCACATTGTGAATGTTACCTTTCTCGTCCACGTACCTGTGCACAACATTTGCAGTGACTAGGCCTGTGGGCAGACAGTGGTGCAATGTACAAATGTCCCTGACTTCGGATTAGAAGATTGTAAATTTGACTCCTGTCTGTGTCGAGCTCAATTCGCATCTGAACAGAAGGGCATCAGAGACAACGTCCCGCCATCAGAAAAGAAGGGGAAGGTTTCTTGACTGTTTCTGTTCGGTCCAGTAGGTTACCTTTGATTCTGGTTCCTGAAGAGTTTCTGAAGATTCATCACGTTGGAAATTGGATTTTCTGTTTTGTTCCTTTCACACTCTCAGGAACCACAGTGCTTGGATTGGTAGGTTTGGGAAATTAAAAGCTGCGCATGAGCAGATTATGGGACTACTTCACCTGGTACTTCTCTGATAACATTGAGAAATTGACTACGAAGTTCTCGGGGACATTTACTGACCTATGATATTTTCCTGCATGAAAGGAATTCAAATCTCATCTCGGCTTCAAGGTTTATATAAATGATTTGAACGAGAATATAGATGCCATGATTAGTAAGTTTGTGGATGACACCAAAATTGGTGGCATAGTCGACAATGAAAAAGGTTTGCTAAGATTACAGAAGGATCTTGATGAAATGGGTCACTGGGCTGAAAAAAAATGGCAGACGGATTTCAATCTGGATTAGTGTGAGATATTGGATTTTGGTACAACAAACAAAGGTAGGGCTTATACAATTAATGGTAGGGCCCTGGATAGTGCCATAGAACAGAGGGACCAATGGGTTCGCGTAGATAATTCTTAGAAGTTTGTGTCACATCGAGACAGGATGGTCAAGAAGGCGTTTGGCACGCTTCCTTCATTGCTTAGTGCCTTGAATATCGGAGTTGCTAAGTCATGTTGAGGTTGTACAGGACATTGGTGAGGCCTCTTCTGGAATACTGTGTTCAGTTCTGGGCGTCGAGTTATAGGAAGGATAATATAAAACTGGAGATGTTTCAGAAGGGATTTACCTGGTCATTACTGTTATGGAAGTTTTCAGTTATAAGGAAACGTTGGATTGCTGCGACTTTTTTCACCAGAGTGCAAGAAGTTTAGAGGCGACTTTATAGAAGTTTATAAAATAGTGAACGGTATAGATAGAGTTAATGGTAGTTGGACTTTCCCTAGAATTGGGGATTTCAAGACTCGGGGGGTTATTTTTAAGGTGAGAGGGGGGAGATTTTAAAAAGACATGAAGGGAATTCTTTTACACAGAGGGTGGTTCATGTGTGGATTTCTAATGAAGTGGTGGATGTGGGTACAATTACAACATTTAAAAAAATATTTGGAAAGGTAGGTGAATAGGAAATGCTTGAACGGATATGGGCCAGGAGCAGGCAGGGGGGGATTGGTTTAGTTTTTGATTATATTCAGCATGGACTGGTTGGACTGCAGGTCTGTTTCCGTGCTGTATGACTCTGTGATTCTAGGAAAATAATGAATCTCAATTTAGAAGTGTAGAAAAGTTGAAACTTGCACTCGAACCAGGTAGGACTCGAACCTAGAATCTTCTGATCCGTAGTCAATCAAGTCATGGTCTCCTTGAGTCAGGTGTCTGAACAAATTCAGGTTCTGTTCATTTCTCGTCCGATGTCTGGAATCAAATGGCTTTATTGGCGACACCCTTTCACTGCATAACAGGTCCCTAATAGTATCAGCCTCTTTGCAACCTTCCTGCAGTATATCTGCTGAACAACATCAGGTTATCACAGTTCCGCATTATTCACATTGAAACCTGTGATGAGAAAATGAATGCTTTTGATGCTCAGAGAGGGCAATGCTTCTGCTGAAGGTGGTTCTGAAGTGAAGAACCAGCACAAGCCATGTGGCAAGGCTTCCTGTCAGCATTACTGGCTTTACATTGGTTAGGACTCAAAGCTTGCATCACCCAGGCCTGGGTGCAATTTCCAGTCATGAAAGGGGCATTTCTTTCTTTCTTGTGAAATATCTGAATAAAAACGAATTCCTGATTACAAACTGAACACAATCTCCTCCTATGTCCAAGACATCACCTCCTCCACGACTTCCAATTCCCTGGGCCCCAAAACCTCATCTTCACTATGGACATCCAATCCCAGTACACTTGCATTCCCCACGCAGATGATCCAAAAGTCCTACGCTTCTTTCTCTTCCAAAGGCCCAAACAGTCTCCCCTCCACTGACACCCTCATCTGCTTAACTGAACTCGTCCTTACCTTACCAACTTCTCCTTTAACTTCTCCCACTTCCTACAGACTAAATGGGTGGTCATAGGAACCCGCATGGGCCTAAGCTATGCCTGCCTCTTTGTAGGATACGTGGAATAGTCCATCTTCCGTTGCTAAACAGCACTATCCCCATCTCTTTCTCCACGACATTGATGACTGTATCGGCGCTGCTTTGTGCTCACACGAGGCAGTTGAACAGTTCATCAACTTTACTAACACCTTTCACCCCAGCCTCAAGTTCATCTGGACCACCTTTAATACCTCTCTCTCCTTCCTGGACATCTCTGTCCCCATCTCTGGTGACCACCTCGAAACCGACATCTAATTCAAGCCCACCAGCCCCCACAGCTACCTAGACTACACTTCCCCTCACCCACTTTCCTGCAAGAATGCGATCCCCTACTCTCAATTCCACCGCCTCCACAGCATCTGCTCCCAAGATGGGGCATTCCACTCCCGAACATCCCAGATGTCCTCTTATTTCAAGGGCCGCAACTTCCACCCTTCGGTGGTCAAAAATGCTCTCCACTGCATCTCTTGCATTTCCCGCATCTCTGCCCTCACCACCCCCCCCAACAAAAGCCAATACAGAACCCCCCTTGTCCTCATATATGACCCCACCAACTTCCATATCCAATGTATCATTCTCCTCCATTTCCACCACCTACAATCAGACCCCACAACCAAAGGTATATTTCCCTTCCCACCCCTGCCTGCCTTTCATAGGGACCACTCTGTCTCGTCCGGTCCACACTTCACACTTGCTCCACCACCCCTGGCAACTTTCCCTGCAACCACAGGAAATGCTACACCTGCCCCTACACCTCCCCTCTCACCTCCATTCAAGGCACCAAACAAACCTTTCACATCAGGAACATCCGTCAATGTGGTCTGTTGCATCTGCTGCTCCCGCTGTTGTCTCCTCTACATCAGAGACTGCTTTGGAGAGCACCTACTCTCGTTCGCAACAAACGACAATACCTTCCAGTTGTGAACCACTTCAACTCCCCCTGCCACTCCCTGAGTGACATGTCCATCCTGGGCCTCCTCCAGTGTCACAATGATGCCACCAGGAAACATGAGGAGCAGCACCTCATATTCCGCCTTGGGAGCCTACAACCCAATGGCCTACATGTGGATTTTATCAGTTTCAAAATCTCCTTACCCCCGGCCTCATCCCATGACCAACCCTCCCTCTCATCCCCGCCTCCTTGATCTGACACAACCTATCCATTTTCTCTCCCACCTATCCGCTCCTCCCACCTCACTGACCAATCCCTACCACTCCCTACCTGCACTCACCTATCACCATCCCACCTACCGTCCCCAGACCCACACCTCCTCCCTCTGTTTATTTCTGAGCTCCCTTCCCCCTCCCTCATTTCTGAAGAAGTGTCCCGACCTGAAACATCATCTTTCCTGCTCCTCTGATTCTGCCTGGCCTGCTGTGTTCCTTCAGCTCCACACTGTGTTGTCTCCAGCATCGGAAGTTCGTACTATCTCTGAGTGATTTGCATTTCTTGAATCTGCCAGTGTGAATGTAATGAGTTTGCTTCCATCCAGAAGGAAAATCGCAACAGTTTAGAGTAAACTGCCACCTGCAAATCACCCTCCAAATCATTCACTGTCCTGAGTTGGAAATATATCACTGTTCCATCAGTGTCGCTGAACGCTTAGAAATAAACGTTCATAAATAAACATAACTGCTTAACTGGAAATGCCCAGATTGAATAAAATTCATTAATCTGGACAATTTTGCATGGGAAACAATCAGAAAAGAAAAACTGTGTTTTTGAGCATCGAAAGTGATGTACTAAACCTATCTTGCTGATCACGAAGTTCATTGCGCTTAAATGGGTGTACTCTACCAAGAAGATGCAGAACCACGGTTGCACATGTTGATAGCAAAACTGAATAATTGTTGGGAGTGAGATTTTGCCTGGACTTTCTTTTCAGGCTGGAACATCTCTGCCGTCTTAATGTTCGTGCTGAGACAATGTATATGTGTCTTGCGCGGCTTCAAACAAAGATTCGGCATATACAGCGATCAATTCTGAGTTTGCACGTGACTAAATCTCTTGTCATTCATTGATCAATATTTTAGCAGGATGTGTTAATTTCAGTTTGAAACAACGTCGGAATGCCCGGCATAATTTCCAAGCCATTGTTACATAAACTCGTCCAACAACATCATCGGTGTGTTTCAAGTATATAATGTAAGATCAGCTGTTTAATTGTTTCCCTGGACTATGACAGAAGACATTAATGTGCAAATCATTCAACATAGTGCAGAGCTTGCACTCAGCTACACAAGAAATATATGGAGCAGGAAACGGTCGGCTGTTTGGCATTTACCATACAGCCCTTGCAGTTATCAGAGTTTCAGGTAAAGGATTGCCGTTGATAGTTACATAAATCATAGTTCATCTCTTCCCTAATTTTCTTAAATCTCTTTCGTACTCTGCTTATTTACCAGGATATTTATTTATGCATTGATGTTCTGTCGCACTTTAACAAGATGGGCAATCCCTTATCAAGAAACATCTCACTTTTTTTTACCTAGTATGATATATCCACTTTACAATATATTTTTATACTGTATGAATATTTATATCATTATAAATACAATTAATGCAATTAACAATCTTGCTCAGTAATGCTTGCGCAGATTATACTTTTTAAATGTCATTTCTCCCATTGACCAGCCTAGTCTACGCTCATTGCAATGAAAATTTTCACTCTCCAGAAGTACACTATTTCTGTACCCTCATTGAAATCTAATATCTTTATCTGTAAAATAAAACTCGAATTCAGTCACATTGTACATTGTATCATGTACGCTGTCAACCTACATTTTAAACGTAATTTCATTTCTTTAATTGAGCTGTTAATCGCACAGTTATTGCTGTATAAAATTGTTGTTTTGAGTTGTTTCTGCTGCCAAAGTTGCTAAATTATTAAAAAGCAAATGTGGTTACATTCTGTTATTAATACTGCTATTTAACTATGTCGCTTTTATTACTCATGCATGTTGTCTCTTGTGCTAAAATGTAAGCAGCACATAACTGTAAATTTGTTTTGAAATTGTATTCAAATATTGTATTAGTCCCCAATTTATGGTTCATGAAAAAGTTGATATGCAAGATAAGACAAAATTAAATACGTTTTGACGTCCTCCAAATGAGCATGAACTCACATCCTTCAAACTCAGAAGTGAAAATGCTGTCAACTGAAGTGCAGCTTAATCTGTGTCCTTGTGTTTCAGTTTGTTCTTCTCAGTGAATTGTGCTTGCTGCAGATAGGTATCAGGCTGCAGTGCTAGGTCTCATTCTGTTTTCGTCATTGATAACTTCCTGTCAATTTATATTTCGCATTAATGTCAGTGCCCCTTCTATTTGATGATTATCAATTTATTATTGTATTTCCTCCTCACTAATCATTGATTTTATTAGTCTAAGTCACAAAGTATTAGGTTCAATATGGCTCTGATCTTATTGTCTTCTGAGCCATATAATTACAGAAACAAAAGTTGTTTTTATTGTTTGTTTCTCCTGGAAAATAGAGATTATTGACTAGTTATGGTGCAACTTCTCTATTCATAACAGCTGCCTGACCTGCGAACAATCTGAACATTTTATATATTGTATTTTGCTCTCGCCATCACGTATTGACTGGCTGCATTTAATTTGATACAGCTAGTTTGGCTGTTGTGCGATATTGTTTTGAGGAGGATGTGGTGTCTCCAAATGTGCCACTTACTACCTGATGTCCATGACGATGACGGACTTTCGGGTCATTATTTCAGCTGCGATATTGAATGGCATTGCTGGCTCTTATTTACCGTTCAGTTTGATGGCTATCATTCCAGTTTTTACTGTCAAGCTCATAGTTGTATATAAAAAAAACAAACGTTGCTGGAAAAGTTTAGCAGGTCTGACAGCATCCGTGAAGAAAAAAATCAGAGTGAACGTTTCGGGTCCGGTGACCCTTCGGTTGATTATTTTACTTGAGTTCCTGAGGGGAGTGGGGGTGGGGGGTGGGGTGCTGGGCGGGGGGAGGCGGGTGGGAAGGGGTCGGTCACTTTTGCCTGGTTTAGCCTACTTGGAACTCCAGGCCAACAAAAACATAGCTGAATGCTAATCCGGCCCTGAATTGCATTAGCAAACTGTTATCATTCAAACAAAAATAAAGTTCTATGGGATTGCTGACATCGAACTTCTCATCTGTTATAATACCCGAGACACTACACGTGTAGTGTCTCCCACCCTTCCACCTCCTCTAATCTAATAATAAAGACTAAGTGTGGTGAGCAGGTAAGCTATTTGCATTTTTTTTCTCATGTCTTTGTTATCTTTCGGGGAGGTCACCCAGACGCCAAATTCTCTGGGAGCGGTTCGGAAGGCAAAACCGGAGTCTGTTTGAGTATATAACGGAGTAAATTTACCGGTGCAGAGAACACTTAAAGAGAGAACACTGCGAAACTAAAAAAAAAAACTAATTAATTTTAAATAATTAATTCAGTAGAGATGGCAGGTCAGGTGATGTGTTGTAGCTGTACGATGTGGGAGCTGGCTGACCCCATTGAGAACGGCAGTGACCACATCTGCAGCAAGTGTTGGCTGCTTGAGGAGCTCCGGCTCAAAATTGATAAGCTGGAACCCGAACTCCAAACACTGCGGCACATCCGGGAGGGGGAGAGATACCTGGATGCTGTGTTCCAGGAGGCAGTCACACCTAGTAGATTAACTAATGTTAATTCGATCAGCGGCCAGGAACAGCAGTGTGTGACGGCGAGTGAGGCAGGTAGAGGGACCCTGCAGACAGGAACACAGGAGCCGCAGTCCTTGACATCGTCCCACAGGTATGAGGCACTTGCTCCCTGTGTGGATGAGGAACAGGGCTGCAGGAAGGATGAGTCAACTGACTATGGCACCATGGTTCAGGAGGCCATTCAAGAGCGGGGAGCTAAAGGAGAGATTGTAGTTGTAGGGGATTCCATCATCAGGGGGATAGACAGTATCCTTTGCAAGCAGGATAGAGAGTCTCGCATGGTGTGTTGCCTGCCCGGTGCCAGGGTGCGAGACATCTCTGACCGGCTTGAGAGGATATGAGAGAGAGGGGGTGGATCCAGTTGTTGTGGTCCACGTAGGTACCAACAACATAGGCAGGACTAGGAAAAAACAACTGTTTCGGGATTATGAAAAGCGAGGAACAAAATTAAAAAACAGATCTTTAAGGGTCATAATCTCTGGATTGCTGCCCGAGCCACGTGCAAATTGACAAGGATCAGGGAAGTAAACACGTGGCTAAAAGAGTGATGTGGAAAAGAGAGTTTCCTTTTCATGGGGCACTGGCATAAGTTCTGGGACAGGAGAGATGTATACCGCTGGGATGGGCTCCACCTGAACAGGGCCCGGTCCAGTGTTCTGGCGAAAAGGGTAAGTAGGGTGGTCAATAGGACTTTAAGCTAGTAAGTAGGGGGGAAGGGAGGAGTGAGTATACAGGGAGTATAACAGTTGATGAAAGGCAAAGCAGCAGGTTAGCAGGTGACGAGGAAGATTCAACTCCATTGAAAATTAGGAAAAAAGTTAAAGGGAAGAACTCAAGAGCTGTTAGTAATGGAGGTGACAGGGCTCAAAAAAGAAGGTGCAAAAACTGGCATAAGGGCACTTTATCTGGATGCTCGGAGCAAAAGGAACAAGATGGATGAGTTGGCGGCGCAAATCAAGGCAAATGGGTATGATTTAGTGGCCATTACAGAGACAAGGTTGACATGCAGAGACATGCAGGATGGTCATGACTGGGAGTTAAATATCCAAGGGTATCAAACTGTTCGGAAGGACAGACAGGAAGGTAAGGGAGGTGGTGTCGCTCTGATTTTTAAGGATGATATCAGGGCGGTAGTGAGAGATGATATAGGTTCTACTGAACAAAAGGTTGAATCCATTTGGGTGGAAATTAGGAATAGCAGGGAGAAGAAGTCACTGATAAGTGTGGTCTATAGGCCACCAAATAATGACATCGTGGTGGGGCGGGCAATAAACATAGAAATAGCTAATGCATTTAAAAATGGTACGGCAATTATCACGGGGGATTTTAATCTACATATCGATTGGTCCAACCAGGTCGGTCATGGCTGCCTTGAGGAGGGGCTCATAGAATGCATCCGCGATAATTTCCTTGAACAATATGTAATGGAACCTACGAGGGAGCAAGCTATCCTAGATCTAGTCCTGTGTAATGAGACAGGAATAAATAATGATCTCACAGTTAGGGATCCTCTCGGATGGAGCGATCACAGGATGGTCGAATTTAAAATACAGATGGAGCGTGAGACGGTTAAATCCAGTACCAATGTCCTGTGCTTAAACGAAGGAGACTATGATGGGATAAGGGAGGAGTTAGCTAAGGTAGAATGGGAGCAAAAACTTTATGGTGGGTCAATTGAGGAACAGTGGAGGTCCTTCAAAACGATTTTTCACAGTGCTCAGCAGAAGTATATTCCAGTGATAAGGAAGAACTGTAGGAAAAGAGATAGTCAGCCATGGATGTCTTAGGAAATAAAGGAAAGTATCAGATTGAAAAAAAAACATACAAAAAGCAAAGAGTAGTGGGAAACTAGTAGACTGGGAAATCTTTAAAGGCCCCCAGAAAGCCACGAAAAAGTTATAAAGAAAAGTAAGATAGATTATGAAAGTAAACTAGCTCAGAATATAAAAACAGGCAGCAAAAGTTTCTATAAATATGTAAATCGTAAATGAGTGGCTCGAAGGTAAACATTGGTCCTTTAGAGGATGAGAAGGCCAATTTAACAACTGGGAATGAGGAAATAGCCGAGGCATTAAACAGTTATTTTGTGTTGGTCTTCACAGTGGAAGACACATATAACATGCCGAAAACTGAAGGCAAGAAGGTTATATCAAGTCAGGACGTAGAAACTATCATTATCACTAAGGAGGCAGTGCTGGGCAAGCTAATGGGGCGAAAGGTAGACAAGTCTCCTGTCCCTGATGAGATGCATCCCAGGGTACTAAAAGAGGTAATGGGGGAAATAGCAAATGCACTAGTAATTATTCATCAAAATTCACTGAACTCTGGGGTGGTTCCCGCAGATTGGAAAACAGCCAATGTGACGCCACTGTTTGAAAAAGGAAGGAGACAAAAAGCAGGTAACTATAGGCCAGTTAGCTTAACTTCGGTAGTGGGGAAAATGCTTCAATCTATCATTAAGGAAGAAATAGCAAGACATCTGGATATAAATTTTCCCATTGGGAACACCCAGCATGGGTTCATGAAGGGTAGGTCTTGTTTAACTAATTTGGTGGAATTCTTTGAGGACATTACTTGCATGGTGGACAATGGGGAACCTGTGGATGTGATGTATCTGGATTTCCAGAAGGCATTTGACAAAGTGCCACACTAAAGGCTGCTACATAAGATAAAGTTGCACGGCATTACAGGTAATGTATTGGCATGGATAGAGGATTAGTTGACCAGTTGAAAGGGAAGAGTAGGGGTACATGGGTATTTTTCTGGTTGGCAGTCAGTGGCTAGTGGTGTGCCTCAGGGATCAGTGTTGGGACCGCAATTGTTTACAATTTACACAGATGATTTGGAGTTGGGGACTAAGTGTGGTGTGTCAAAATTTGCAGATGACACTAAGATGAGTGGTAGAGCAAAGTGTGCAGAAGACACCAAAAGTCTGCAGAGGGATATAGATAGTCTAAGTGAGTGGGCAAATGTCTGGCAGATGGAGGACAATGTTGATAAGTGTGAGGTCATCCATTTTGGTAGGAATAACAGGAAAATGTACTATGTTTTAATAGGTAAAAAAAATTGCAGCACGCTGCTGTGCAGAGGGACTTGGGTGTCCTTGTGGATGAATCGCTAAAAGTAGGATTGCAGGTGCAGCAGGTAATTAAAAAGGCAAATGGAATTTTGTCTGCCATTGCTTGAGGGATGGAGTTTAAAAACAGGGAGGCTATACTGCAGCTGTATAGGGTCCTGGTGAGGCCACACCTGGAGTACTGTGTGCAGTTTTAGTCTCCTTACTTGAGAAGGGATATACTAGTACTGGAGGGGGTGCAGAGGAGATTCACTCGGTTAATTTCACAGTTGAGAGGGTTGGATTATGAGAAGAGACTGAGTAGGCTGGGATTATACTCATTGGAATTCAGAAGAATGAGGGGAGATCTTATAGAAACATATAAGATTATGAAGGGAATAGATAAGGTAGAGGCAGGGTGGTTGTTTCCACTAGCAGGTGAAACTAGGACGAGGGGGCATAGCCTCAAAATAAACGGAAGCAGATGTAGGACTGAGGTCAGGAGGAACTTCTTGACCCAAAGGGTTGTGAATCTATGGAATTTCCTGCCCAGTGAAGCGGTTGAAGCTACCTCGCTGAATGTTTTTAAGGCAAGGCTGGATAAATTTTTGAACAGTAAAGGAATTAAGGGTTATGGTGAGCGGGCGGATAAGTGGAGCTGAGTCTCAAAAAGATCAGCCATGACCTTACTGAATGGCGGGGCAGACTCGAGGGGCCAGATGGCCTACTCCTGCTCCTAGTTCTTATGTTCTTATAATCAATGAGTGCTCAGTTGATTGAGTGAACCCTGCAAAGTCTTCACTAACCACATCTGGGGAATTAAGATCTGGTCCACAAACTGATAAAACACCCGTTTTGTAGAGCATTGTTCATTGTATCATACCATTCAAGGAATGTTCCAGACTGTTCCATCACCAGTACTGAAAAAAGTTCTGTCCTTCCAGAAAAAAAGGAGCAAAATTTGAAATGTAATGTTATTGACTACAGTCGGATATCAAGTACATGAGCCAAGCTGGCCCAATGACAATTTGAATATCTTCATAACGTCAACGTTACAATGGAATTATCAAGTTATCACATTGAAGTAGCATGTGCTGAATCGCATATCAAAACATCATTAAACAAAATAGCAACACTAAAGTTCACAGCATGATTACTACTCCAGTTCAGTATACTGATGTACTTCAATCAAAATATTGCTTTTATTCCACTCATTAAAGTATTGTAGTAAATTTCAGTTTTCTGCTGTAAGATATTGCACCAGAACCGATATATTTGAACCAGAAATTAAGTTGATGAAACAAGCCCAAAAGCAGAACTGTTAGTAAAAATAGTTGCAAATATAAAAAAAAGTAACAATAGGAAAATGCTGCAATGATTTACTAACGTTGTGAACTGTAGCGCACGTGTTGTCTAGTCACCTGACAAATAATATGCTAACTTAAAGCAGACAGCTCTCCTCTTCCTGGAAGTAATCGTCTCTGCGAACTGAATAGCAAACACAATGCAATAGCCTGTGAATTCCGTATAAAGTGTCTAAAATTAAAAGACAAAATAACATTTAAGACTGTGTTACTTCTCGGGATTCTCACAACATCTTCCAAAAAAGCCTGCTAATTTTAACATGCAGATGTTCAGCAAATGTTCCCTGAAGACAGCAGATTGTTTCTTTTTCACAGACAATTCTTATTGCGTTTTCCGGGATTGTGGTGACTATTTTCAGGGAAAAGTGATCCTTATTTATGAATAGAAATTATGACTTTTTTTAAAAAAATAGGTAGTGACCATTGGACTCTTGCCATTGCAAGATAGCTGAATTCTGGATACTGTGGTTATTATATTAGAAGCTTCCGATTAGATATTGATAAGGATCAATTAATAATATTGATAATATTTATCATTGTGAACAGCATCAACATCAGCAATAACGGCTGCCAATTTTAAAGACATAAGAATGGATCTCAAAAATAAGATGAACAGGAATCAAACATAATTTTTCAAGTATCGTCAATCAATAAACAAACGTATTAAATAAATAAATTCACAAATAAATACATGGATAGATAGACAGACAGACATTAGTTCCGATGCAGCATGGTTCCATTTCAAAATTGAAGAAAGATCGAGAGCAATTCAGTGGAAGTCCAATTAGATACTTCTTTGACTGAGAACAGCTGCATAGCATAATTGAGAACGAGGTCGAATATGGATAGTTCACCCAGATCCCGACGAAACAAAGAAGAGAAGAATTATGGTAAACTAAATATGAAGATAACAGGGAATCGAAAACCTTCTCTCTCTCTCTCTCACTCTCTCTCTCTCTCTCTCTCTCTGTGCGTGTGTGTATGTGTGTATGAGAGAGAGAGAGACGTTGGTAAGACGACAGTGAAGTTGATTTGGAACAAACCAAGATACATTCTTTTCAGGAATTCAAGATTCACAGTTAATGTGTTAAGTGAATATTCTGTAATTGTCTTTATCAAAGAAAAAGCTGCGACACGTTACATGATGAAATAGGAAGTACCTCAGACCCTTAAAGCCTTAATATTGTAAAGAATAATGTAGTGCATACGCTACCTGTATACACATTTGTTCATTCAGTAGTACTGGCCATAAGTTTTCGAAAACATACTGTGGAATATAAAGATGGAAAATGCCAAGGCATTAGCTTTAACGTTGCAATATATCTTCCAATCATATTTGATGGTGGATGATTGAAGAATTTGGTTTAGTAAATTGAATAAATTTGAATGAAACCACTACAGAATAGCCAGCTTCACGTCGCTGGCTGGCAAGTTTTCAGAAACAAGATGTTTTACAAAGATGATAGTCACTTGTTTAATTCCAGCCAGTTATTTCAGCATGCATTTTCCAAGGGGGCGGGGGTGAGGGGCGGAATTACTTTGACTGAGTTTTACCTAATGTTATCAGGGACATGTAATGATCGTACTGTGTTGGTAGATTGGGCATGAATTTAAAAACAAAAACGTATAGGATATTATATCCCAGAACAGTCTTATTGCCAAAGTCAGGGATAATGAAATAAAAACAAAATTGGTAACATGCTTGTTAAACTTTCTGGTTGTCGTAAATGACGAATATTAGTTCACTGATAGTTTTATGTTGAATTTAACGAGTGGTAAGTTTTAGGAATATTGCGCTTCCTCATAGATATTGACAACCTACAGATTGTTGCGAAGAGACTGATTTTAAAATTATGTATGACTGGACAGTTGGAGTTGCTGTGATAAATGAGGAAAGTGGTGTAGAACTACAAAGAAAATATACAGAGCTGTAGAATGGGTGAACAAATTATATTAAGTTCAGTGAACCGAGTTACAATGAAATTACATTTGAGAAAAAGAAAACGGAGACACAATAACATGAAAGGATAAAGGAACTGAGAGAGAAGTATCTGTACGAACTTTAAAAAAGTACACAACAGGGTTTTTCATTTGTGAACTAAAGTGCAAAACGAAGCACACTACATCAAACATGTATGGCCTGCCATCAAATGCTCCAGTTCTACAGTTCTAACGAACTTTAATAAGAATGTGATTTATTGGCATACCAACACGCTTCATGAGAATGTTTTCAGGGATAAAGCAATTAAGGTGCACAGATTGGAAAGGATCGGACTGTTATCCTTGCAATCCTCGGAATGTTAAGACGAGATATGACAGATTTGCAAAATTAAGAGGGTTCTGGGCAGGTAGAACGCATTTACTTTCGTGAAGTATCAAAATAGAGGGAGTAAATAATTAAACAAACTTGTAAAATAGGCAAAGATAACATCAGGAAAAAAATGTTGCGCGCAGTGAATTGGAAAATTCTGGAATGTACTGCCTGTGATAGCGGTATAGGCAGAGCGAAATGCAGTTCTGAAAGAGCTTTGGTGATGAGTTGCAAAGGACAAAGGATAAACCGCACAGGATCACAGGACAAAGGCAAATGAGTCGCACAAGACAAATTTCTCCTACAAACAGCTGTTACTGAGGAAATGGGTTGAATGGCTTTCTAGGTATAACAAATTTCTAATTTCACTTGGCCATGAAGAGTCACAGGCTTGATTAATGCATTCGGCTGCCACAATCATCACTGTTTTCCATTGCAACATTCTGGCTGATAACGGTCGAAAGAAGAATAATCTGTCGAGATTTCGCAGAAAACTGTCGAGGCCACAAATTGTTTGATATCAAGAAGGAGTTGTAGTTTACACTTTAGGCCAGAGGGATGAAACTATATGAGGGAAATCGGAAACAGGCTATTGAGTTCATCAGTCTTGATCATAATGAAGGATAGAGCAGGCTGGAGTGGACCAGATGGCCTACGCCTTCTTCTATTTCGTGTGTTTGCAAACTGCCAACTTTTAAAACCAATTGCGATCGCTGTTGAAAAGAGGGAAAGTTATTCAGAAGAGATTGGCTTCACTTGCGCAGAAATTAAACGAATCTCCTGGCTCGGGGAGCAAATAGTGCATATGGGATGGATTTAAACTTGCATGGCAGTGGAGTGGTTTGACTATTGGATCTAGTTTTTGAATTACAAGAGAGGGCAAGAGGGAGAAGGTGCAGAACAGGGAAAAAGAGGTAAAGGAAGGCATAAGTTTTGACAGTAAACGGAGAAATGGTCACCTTACAATGCGCACACAAGAGATACCGGTATGGTTAAATTTTGGAAATGCAAATTGCAGGGCGTCCTGACCAAAATTGGCGAACTGGAAGCAGCGATTGTTCTTGGGGAAATTACATAGCAGCATTGACAGAAACGTAGCTCAAGCCAGAACAGGAGTGATGCATCACGTTGTGTGTTACAACGCTTTTAGTTAAAAGATGGTAGGTAATAAGGGAAGAGGTAAACCAGTCTTGACCAGAGAAACATCTTTTCCCTTGAACGAAACACAGTTGCTGAATTAGAACTTATTCGGTTGGAGCTGAGAAATGGGAAGGAAGCAGTGACCTTATTGATCATTTATTAGAGACATCCAAATAATGGAGACGAAGTAGAAAAGAGCATTTGAAGGCAGATTACGGAAATCTTTACAACAAGTAGGGTTGTGATAGTTGGCGATTTCAATTATTCTAGGGTAGATTGGGAAAAGAATGTAGAGTGTGGGGCACAGAAGAGGAGAAATTCCTGCATCGTGTGCAGAAAACCTTCTGGAACACTAGTGCCTACCGGCATTAAGTAGTGGGCGTGTGAACTGTGCTGGATCTTGTTCGCGGAAATGAGACTATCAGATGGATAACACCACAGTGAGGTAGCATTTGGGAAATAGCAATCACATAATAAAGTTCGATATTAGGTTGGAAAGGAATAAAAATCAGTCAAGGATTAAGATTCCAGACAGTAAAAAAGACAGATTGTAAGTGTCCAAAGGTTGAACTCGAACAGTTTGATTGGAAAAGCATTATGATGGATAAAGCAGTGGATGAAAACTGGGTGAATTTCAAAAGAGAGGTGAACAGGACATGTTAGGTACGTATCCATAAGAAACAAGTATGGGATATCCAAAGCTCGAGTACTCTGAATGACTAATGGTATTGACGAGAAAATGAGGACGAAAAAGAAGGCATATAATGCATCCAGGAAAAATAATAGCAATGGAAATTAGGAAGAGAATCTCAAATGTAGAAGAGAGGAGAAAGCTGGAATAAAGAGGCTAAAAGGAAGTATGAGGAAAGGATAGCAAGCTGCACAAAAACAAATTGTTCTTGAAACATATTAATTATAAAAGATTAGTGAAGGATATAGTGGGGCACATAAGGAACAAGCATGGCAAGCTGCTCATTGAAGAAAAGGGTATTGCAGAGACACTAAATAAGTACTTCGTTTCTGTCTTTACAAAGTTAGACAACGGTGACAATCACCCGGTTGAAAATGTTGGTTTTGAGCAACTGAACAGTATAACGACAAAGAAGAGGTGCTAAACAGTCTGGCAGCACTCCATGTAGAGAAGTCACCAGGTCCGAATGGGATGCATTTTGGTTTGCTGAGAGGTCACATTTCCAGGCCTGTCTGAACAGAGAAGTAGTCCTGGAAGACAGCAGGATTGTAAATGTGACACTTTCTTTTAAAGAAAGGGCAAAGGATAATTCAGGAAAGTACAGACCTGTCAGCTTGATGGGGGGCATAACACTGGGTAAGATTAGAGAAAAATAAATCAATACTAGATAGAGAATATGGTTCTGTGAGGAGCAGATCATGTCTGACAAGTTTGATTGATTTCTTTGACGAGGTGACAGAAATTGGATGAGGATAGTGCGATGGATATTGTATATGTGAACTTTCAGAAAGCATTTGATACTGTATCACGTGGCAGGATGGTTAGCAGAGAGGAAATGTTTCTGACTGATGAGTCCTCAGCAGCATGCTTTAAAAGTTGACTAAAAGATAAGAAACAGAGAGCATGTACAGGTGGTCATTTCTCAGACTGGAAAAAAAAAGTTGAAAATGATGTTCCCCACAGATCGGGAGGGAACCAGGAAGAACAGTGAATTGCGAGGATGATGCTGAGCGATTTCAGAAGAACATTTAAAATTGGTCAGATGGGCAGACATCTGACAGATGAATTTCAATGCAGACAAATGTGAGTTAATGCATTTTGTTGAAAGAAACGCGAACGGACAATGCAGGCTCAATAGTACAACTTCCAGACTGTAAAAAGGGGGGAGTGCAGGAGCAGAGGGACCTCAGGGTTCACGGGTATGATTCTGTGAGTGTGGACAGGCAAATTGAAAGGCTTATTGGATCCTTTGTAAATACTGGAGGTATAGAGTACAAAAGCAAGGAAGAAAGGGCTCCTGTGGTGCAGAAATAGAATCCCCTACCCCTCGTCCAGCAGGCCCGAGTTCAAGTCCCACCTGCTCCATAGAGGTGTAATAACATCTCTGAACAGATCGATTAGGAAAAATAGGATAATTTGAAAAAAAAAAACAAGGAAGTGATGCCACACCTCTACAAATCATTGGTTGGAATATTTAGAGTATTTTGTTCAGTTTTGGATGCCTTACACATTGAAGGATGTTAAAAACCTGGAGAGAGTACAAAGGAGATTTGCTAGAATGATACGAAGAATTAGGGATTTTAAATAGAAGGGAAGACTGAGAAATTGGGCTTATTCACCTTGGAACAGACAAAATTAAGAGGTGGCACAGTTTGAAGCTGGAGGAACACAACAGGCCAGACAGCATCAGAGGAGCAGAAAAGTTGACGTTTCGGGCCGGGATCCTTCTTCAGAAATGGTCCTCTGATGCTGCCTGGACTGCTGTGTTCCTCCAGCTCCGCGCTGTGTTACCTCTGACTCCAGCATCTGCAGTTCTTACTTCATCTAAGGTGAAGAGGAGGCTTTATTGAAATTTTCAAGATGGTGATCAATTTCGACAGGGTAAAGAATGATATTCTGTTTCCAGTAACTGGAATGTCAGTAACTGGTGTTCACAAACTCAAGATTGTAGGAAAGACAACGATGAGTGAGATAAGGGGGAAATTATTTACTCAGAGTTTTAGGATTTGGAATGCACTGTCTGGGAGAGTAGTTGTGGCAGATTCCACAAAATGTTTCAATGGGAACCGGATATATATTTTAAGTGATGAATTTAGAGGGCTATAGAGATCGGACTAGAGAATGTGAGAATGGACACCTCTTTTGCGGGCTGCTACAGACACGATGGATCGAATGGCCTCCTTCTTTACTGCAAAATTCCATAATTTTATGATTGTCAGAGGGCCGAGAGGGAAAGATTCCCTTCTGGTTGGTCATCATTCGGAAATCCATTGACTCTGTAATGTACATATGAATACTACAATTTATTCACTACAGATAGTCCATTTTCGCCCCTCTAATGGACCATGCACTATCTGGGGCTTTAAACCTGTCTGACCACAGGCAAGTTCTAACTCAGACTCCATCTCCAGATCCTCTCTATGCACATGCTATTCTATGGTACATTCCCTCCCCTCCTTTCTTAATTTATGATTGAAATTCTCATTTGCTTTACTTTTCTTTTCCATTGTGACATACTACACAATCTCTATGAAGGTGGTAGTCTAGCTGTCTAGTAGAGTGCGACAATCGGTATTCCTGAATAAGGTCATCCAGTATTGAATGTTCAGGAGTCACTAATGCCCAACTACTGCCATTGCTGAGTGATGAACACACGTATAAGAAATAGTGTGAATGCCTCGAGTATTCATGGGAGGGGTAGAAGTATATTAATGTTTACTCCTTCCAGGCTGCCATTTTAATGCTGTGTGCTGCAAGGATGTTATATACTGCCAGGGGAAAAAAAAAAAATCATGTATTTTTTTCACTTTTCAGCACTACTGTCATATTGGTAAATGTGATTGGGCAATGATTTCTCACCTTTCCTACTATCACTATTAATATCTGCAAAGTTTGACAATGCAGTCTCCCCAGAACACATATATGATCCTTTACATCCTTAGGGAGCACGTTGATGGAGGCATCAGTGAGCCAAGGAATCCTATACCTCTGCCAAGTAGCTATCCCATAATTGTTTGCCCACTGATAACATCACCTTTGAATATAATGCTGTCAGCATTTTGAATGAGGCGGCTATTGTGCTCGTCTCTGTGCTCCTTCTCATCCGCAAATACATCAATTAGTCAGTTTTTAATTACGTGAAAACCGAATTCACTGGAGAATCCCGGCATCTGTCGAGAGAAAGCAAAGGTAGCGTTTCCAAAGAAAAGTCAACAGACCCGAAACATAAGAAAACGAAAGAACTGCGGATGCTGTAAATCAGGAACAAAAACAAAGTTGCTGGGACAGCTCAGCAGGTCTGATTGTTCTGAAAAAGGGTCACCGGACTCGAAACGTTAACTGTGTTTTATTTTTTCTTCACAGATGCTGCCAGACCTGCTGAGCTTTTCCAGCAACTTTGTTTTTGACCCAAAATAAAACTTTGCTTTCTTATTCCCCATAGATGCTGCCAGATCTGCTGAGTTTACCCAGCAATTTCGGTTTTTGTTTCAGGTCTCTAGCACAAGCAGTTCTTTGTTTTATTTAATAAAGTGTCCTTGAGAGTATGACTCTTCCACTTGCGCATCGCGGAGACGCAGTACAGTTTAGATGCCAACGTCAGGAGCTTGTAGGCCCGGGTAAATTGCGAACTGATTCACTGGTTCTTTGCAGTGGGTTTGTTCCGCTACATATTAAGCAAGAAGGAATACATTCAATTCCTCAAGGTGTAGAGACACCAGGGTATTCGGGTTGAACAAGAAATTTGGAGTAGTTGGACTTCACCATTTCAGGGAAGTTCGTTTACTCCTTCCCAAGAGAGGAACAAACTGATCCATGCGCGCGTACAGACAACCACCACATGGAAGTACGATGCTTTCTTCGTAATGTTACTGTGCTAACCCACTGTACAGCAACACAGAGGAGTAGACAAACCTGCTGTCCGGTTTTAGCTTCCTGCGTTTCCTTGTTTGGGCATGGTATTACTGACACGATTGAGAAGTGTTATACCCGTTGGATATACGTTTGTGGTTTCAACTGGAGGACAAAATCTGGGGAAGCAGCTTTCACCATTTCGAATGCAATAATGAATAGATATGCTCATTGCTGATACACCAACACAATCAGTCCAGAAGAAGAGCTGCCATCTGCTTATTATGGAGGGAAGGCTCTCGTACTTCATTCCTTCCAAAGGGACGTTGTGTTTTCTTTCAGAAAGACGAGGGCGTGGAACGGAGAAAGTGTAAAAAAAAAGAGATCAGTGAAACTTAAGTCCCATTCTATATAGCTTCAGACCGACAAGTGGTCTTGGATCTTAAATCATAAACGTAGCGTGGCCCCAGAGCAACACATTGTGTCTATTTGGCAGTGAAATAGATGAACAAATCGTTAGTTGGTATGCATCGCTAAACGGATTGCCCGTGATTCGGGAAGAAAACTCCTGAAAAGGTCCGCATGTTGTCCATACGATTGAGGTTTGCATGAATGTATAAA
Source organism: Rhincodon typus (assembly GCF_021869965.1). Taxonomy (NCBI): domain Eukaryota; kingdom Metazoa; phylum Chordata; class Chondrichthyes; order Orectolobiformes; family Rhincodontidae; genus Rhincodon; species Rhincodon typus. Next base: position 2,945,652 of record NC_063373.1, on the reverse strand, counting down.
CTTTGTAAAGTAAGAAACATATTCACCAATACTTCTGTGCTCATACCTGCTTACTGCTATTGCCTAGTTAGCTCAGTGAGACAGTGGCCACATCCAACTCATCACAAACCCATATGTGACTGGCAACTTTGATAATACAGTTAAGGTATGAGGATCCCTTACGCTCCTTGATCGTGTAATTTCGATGGCCATAACTGCAGAACATTGCTGTTGCAAACATAATTTCTTTCGTGAGTCTTATTTTCGAAATTGAAAGCCAAAAATCTATGTACTATTTGGAATGCATTCTTGCATGTAATTCTTAAGATACTATTCAGCCACCAATTGGCCTTGCATTCTTCTCAAAGACGACGATTGCATAACAACTTCCTCGGCCCTTGGCCAATTTTGAGCACGTTGTTGATTTTAGTGAGGTTCATGATTACAGTTATTGAATAAAGGTAGTCTTTTCTGATAGTTTATCGAGTTTGTTAAGCAGCTGTGGTCTAGAGGTGAATAATCTGTTAATTAGAAAAGATATAACCGTGGTAATTGGGGATGATTCGCCAGGGGACAAAAAGACTGTCGGGAGGGAATGTGTCGTTCTCATTAGAGTGGTGGGGGCAGCATCCTGCTCTCTAACCCAGATGTTGTAGAATTCTTCCCTCCTTCCTCTATTCAGGTCCGCCTTACATCTGTGTGGTGAGGACTACTCGATGAAGAATCCTGTCTGGGGACCACCTGGTGTGCCCTGATGTCTCCCAGGTCTGCTTGATGAGATTCGTGATTTCAGAGAACACCACTGCACCCAAGTGCAATAAATCCAGAGCAGAAATGGTCTTCTCTATTCTTGGTACCTGCGCGGATACTCCAGTGTGGACCAGACCTAGCCTCGATACCTCCTGCTCTAATCATTCTGCTCTGAACCTGATGCTCATTGTTATGTTATGTTTATATTGCTAAGTAATTTACACTGTGTTAATTAATTGTCTGAACTTTTTTGGAGAATGTAATGCACGGCAATAATCTAATTTGATAATGATGACAGGTAGAGAAATTTATTCTGTGTTAAATGTCGCTTAGTTCTGAAGGAAGTTGGTTAAAGTTTGAAAGGAAATTAATAATCACGCAGTTGGAAATTTTAAAAAAAAGCAGAAATTGCGGGAAAATCTTAGCAGGTCTGGCAACATGCGTGGAGAGAAATCAAAGTTAATGATTCGGGGTCCGGTGATGTACATTCAACTAAATGAAGTAATTTTTTGTGCACATTTTACTGTCGCATTATAACAATTATACAGAAGAATTCGGAATCAGCAAATACCAAGTAGAATTTTCAGAATGGCAATTAAAAATGGAATCTTACTTCTCACGTTTTTAAACATCTTTTTATTGTCTTTGATAGAGACATCAACGAGTCTTATTGGGCAGGATTGAAGTAATATGCAATTTAATTATGATTATTGTTAGGTGTTATCCACCCAGATATTGATCAGCCATCGGGATTGACTGCCAGAATCATTCTCGTTATTCTGTGGAAGAGATAGCTCGTCAGAGGTCATTCGTGCGCATGCTTCATGGAGATACCTTATGCAAGAGCACATCTGTTTGATATAAAGAAATTGTACCTTGGATCGGAGGCAGTTTGAGGCAGCAAAAATGAAACGTTAAAGTTCAGTGTTAGAAATAGGTTGTATTTTCAACTTCTTTTGAATTTAGTTAAAGAAACAAGTAAGGTCAGTGGATATTTGACTCCATTCATTAACTCGCCTTAAATTTACTCTGGATCCCAGTAGTAATAAATGGATTGATACCGGAGCTCAAAAACTGAAGCATATACCCGGCTTCCTCAAGTATATATGATGACTTATTGAAATCAGAACCTGAGAAATAAGTCACCTTTGCAATTCGAACATAAAGGATTGTGACAAAAAGTAATGAATATAACAAAATAAAACTGCCTGAAATAGCAAAGAGTAAAACAATTGACTTTCTCCGCTTTTCCATCTCTTGGTCCCTCTTATTCTCTCCAGTCCTTTGGGTCTGGAGTCTCCTGTGGGCTTTGTTGGCCATTAGAATATGCCTGACGATGAGGACATTGAGTAGTAAAATCAGAATGAACGGGAGTAGAGGAGTTAAAATAGAACGAATCAAATCATATGCAGCCCAAGCAGGTGATGTATAAGTTATTAATTTTGGGAAACAGAACCAGAGTACATTGTTAGTTACATACAGAGGTTCAAATATAAAATACAAGAAAACATTTTTTAGACAGCTCAGTATACAGATGATTCCTATAACCCGTGCTGCTGTCCACTTCGTGCAATATTTTATTTTCAGCTTCTGACAACAAATGGCCACAAATCGATCAAAAGTGAAAACGACTGTTAATCAGGCAGAGCTGTCTATGGATGTGTAGATTAGGACAATACGAAGACTGCATATTGGTGTAATGGATAGGAAAGTGAATGGGAAGTAAATGTCAGCAATCCGGTTTAATATCACAGTGGTGCTAATGACCAGGAGATCTGCCACCGCCATGGAAACTACATAGCAAATGATACATCTCGAGAGACCACATTGTTTTCGACACAGTATTACAATCACTGCCAAGTTAGCTGTGATAGAGAGAAGAAATATACAACGGTTAGAACTCATTTGTATCAGAGTAATCGATAGCTTGAAACTTATTGGTCTGAATGGCACCAAAATTATTAGTTTTAAGAAATTCTACATACAATGTATACCCGTGATATGTCATCTTTAGAAGGAATCTATACCTTATGCGAGGACAAATATTATTGTCCAATTTAAAATATTAAATAATATATGCATATGAAAACAATTAAGTCTCAGCTGGATGGCACCAAACCACCTCACATCCCAGCTATCAGTCGTGAGATTGGTTTGCATTTCCATTCTACTGAATTCTTATCCTTTCTTAAATGAAGCTATAAATAATACAATACACAGGGTCCCGCCAACATCCTATACAGCTGGGAAACTTTATATTCTATTCCTCACGCAATAGGTCAAATCATGCTATTTATTTTCCTAATCACGTGCTACATTTGCAATTTAACTTCATACGATTAATTTTTTTGGACACCCAGATCCATCTGTACTTCAGAGTTGTTCAATCTCTGTCCATTCAAAGAAACATGTATTGCATTATCATTCTTCCTACCAAAGTAAGCAATCCATATTTTCCTAACATTATACAGTTTCTTCGAGCTTTTGCCCACTGATTTCACCTGTATATGGCCCAAAACAATTTTATTTTGTGTCTTCACAGTTGCCTTTTAACCTGTCAATGCATCAACAGAAAAAAAACGGAGCAATACTTTCATTTCTTTTAACCACGGCATGATTATAAATAGTTAACAGTTGAGGTGGCAGCACGGATCTCTGAGACACATGAATTGTCATATCTTGTCGATCCTCATTGGCTCAGTATCCGAACGTTTTGTTTCCTATTCTATAACCAATCCTCCGACTTAAAAGAAATTTGGGTTAATCACATGGGGTATGCAATAACATAATTAACTACCTTGGAGAAGAAGAAGGCATCAGAGAAGTACATGGAAGCAAACATGATGATATCACGAATAAAATGACGTGATGGAAAATATTTGTAGAAAACATTCAATATGGCAGAAGAAACAACGAACATTGGCTCGAACTACAACAAGACTTGTAGAATTGTTGCAGTCCAGAAGGAAGTTCTCTGTCTCGTCTTGTCTGCATGTCCTCACTGAGCTCTTTAACTTATTGCAAATATCCTGCCTTTGGTTCTTGATCCTCTTTAACACTGTATGTTCCATTGGGGTGTAAAGAGCTGTCTAATGCCATCTTGAATAAACCAGCTGTTCCTACCACCAAACATTTCCAAGCAGGGCTAATCACACCCTAAACATTAGATGATGAAAGTCTTTTATTTCTCACCTCACAATTGATTCGTTTGCAAACATTGTACGCGTGTGTCCTTTAGCTCCCATTTCTTTTTAACGAGCCCAAACAATTTATCCTTTTCTGCTTTATAGACAAGTTATGATTTTCACGACATTTATCAAATCTTAACCTTGTGCTCTACAAGTAAAACAATTCCAACTTCTCAGCCCTGGGTCCATTCAAACTTAGTCTTCTTTCAAACTCTGGTAAGGAAGGCTGAGGAAGTTTAAGGGAGACCAAGAAAGTTTTAATCATAGTACGCAAGGGCAGTCGAATGGAATGCCTGTCCTGACACATATGGGGATTCACAGACTCTACTGGCATCCAGGATGACCACTTGTGCAGGACGTTTTCCCAACTGCGTAAACTTGAGCTCTGCGTTTCCGAGCTCGAGCGGGGCCTGGAGATAATTTGGCGCGTCCCTGAGGCTGAGAGGTGAATATTACATTTAGAGAGGCGATAACAACTCGGCTAAAGGAACTGAAGGAATGAAGTAAATGGGTGACCACCAGGCAGGTAGTGCTGGAGTCCCCGATGGTCCCGAGCACATATCAGCTTTTCATTTCAGAAGGTGATGATGTGCTGACACAGACAGAGCCATGCTTTTGGTATCACGGGCTGCCTGATTGTACAGGTAGGGAGGAAGAAGAACACAGAAAATTTAGCGATAGATGATTCATTAATTAGGGGAAAGAGACAGGTGTTTCTGTGGCTGCAGACGTGACTTCAGGATGGGGTGTTGCTTCCTTGGTGACAAGGTCAGGGATGTTACTGAGCAGCTGAATGGGAAGAGCGAGAAAACAAATGTCATGGAACATATTGGCAACAACTATTTTGATAGAACGAGGGATGAGGTCTTGCATTAAGAGTTCAAGCAACAGGTTAAGAAGCGGGAAATAGAAGTTGTAATGTCGGGATCTCGCCTAGTGCCCCGGACTAGCGAGAACAAAACTAGCGGGCTACAACGGTTGAATACGTGGCCCAATGTTTGGTGCAGGAAGTAGGATTTTATAATACTAGATTTTTGCAAAATTTCTGGGACTTCTACAAGCGGACGGTCTGCAGCTGAACCAGAATGGATATAATATCATTGCGGGAGGGTTAGCTGGTACGTTTGTGAGGAATTTAAACTAGTTCAGCAGGAGCAAGGTCCACAGTGCCTTAGTTCAACAGCAACAATGAACAAATTACAAAAAGAACCAACGCAAAGCGAATTCAGTCATGTGGCGTCTCGACAGAGTAATGTGAAACTGGACGGTCTTTAATGCCAGGTGTAAGAGAGGTAAGACAGATGAGTTATGGGTATGGAATGATAAGTGGAATGTGGCTGCCACGGAGACGTGGTTAAGAGGACAAGACTGACGACCTGACATTCCGTAGCATCTACTCTTCAGACAGGATAGAGGAGGGTGCAAAAGTAGAGGTGGTGTCGCCTTATCAGTTAGGGAGTCAATTATAGCAATGGGGAAGGATGCTGTTTTGGATATGTTGTCAATTGGGGCTTTGTGAATAGAACTGAGAAATTAAAAGTTGGAGTCTATTAAAGACCCCAATCAGCAGGCAATTGAAGTGCAAGTATGTAGTCACTTCCCTAAGACGTGTAAAAATAAATATCTGGGTTTTTATTTTACGGAATTTTAACGATCTCAATATTAATTGCGACTATAGGGGGCAGATTTCTTGAAATGTATGGAGGACACTTTATTTCAACACGGAGATGGTCCTACACGGGACCGTGCAATGCTGGAAACATTAATGGGGAATGAAGCTTGGCAGGTATTCGATGTGACAGTGGTTGAAGATTTTCTTGATCGCGGACACAACAACATAAAAGCAGTGGAAGCCATTCAAAAAGGTAGTGGGAGAGTACAGACCCAACATACTCTCTTTCTGGTGAAATGCAGGATCAACAAGCTCTGGGAACCATGGATGCCTAGAAATATTCTGGACTCAATAAAAAGGAAAAGGGAGAAAAATAACGGACGCCCTAAAGGAGTACAGTAAGTGCAAGAAGTAACTCAAGATAGCAATTTTGAGAAATCGCTTCCGTCAAGATTAGGCAGAATCTCACGGCATTCAACAAACATTTCTGGGTAAAACAACAACGATGGAAAGATTAGGGTCAATGAGACAGCAAGGAATGGTGGGGGCACGTTGCGAGGGGAAGCGGGATTTACGTGTGAACAGAGAAGGCATTGATAGAGACTTAAATGAATATTTCACATCTGCCTTTACTCGGGATAAGAAGGATGTAAGTGCAGAATTCGAGAAGATGGACAACAAGATTTTTGAGCAGTCTGATATAAGAAGGGAGATAGCATTGGGGGTTTTGGGAAATTTAAAACTGAGCAGTTTCCATGTCCCGATCACTTGTATCCCAGGCTGCTTTGGGAGACGGAGAAAATTAAACATGCCATGAGTCAAATTTTCATACCATTTCTGGCCACAGGGCTGGCACCTGAGGACTGGAGTACAGCTAATGCAGTTCCACATTATACAAAGGGTCGTAGAGATAGACCAGGGATCTGTAGAAGAGTGAATGCAACATTAGTGTTAGGGAAACAATTGCAGAAAATAATGAAAGAGAAACTTAATTTCCATTTATGGAGACAAAGATTAATCAGGGACAGTCAGCATGGTTTTGTCAGAGGGAGATTGTGCTTAACAAATCTGGAGGACGTTTTGAATGTGACCAATTGCTAGATTGAGGTAAGGACATTTGACGTACTTTATACAGGCTTCAACAGAACCTTTGACAATGTCCCACAGGGAAAACCGATAAAGAATGTAAAATCTCCCAGGATATAGGTAACTTGGCAAGTTGCATCCAACATTTGGCTAGTGACAGAAGACAAAGGATGGGGGTAGAAGTCTATTTGTGTGGCTGCAGACTGTTCTGCTGTGGCATACCAGAGGGACCAGTGCTCGGTCCCTTATTGTTTCTGATATTCATAAACGATATACATGAGAAGGTCTGGGATGGAGGGCGAGGGAGATAATGATAAGTAAGGTTGTACATGATACAAAGATTAGCCGTGCTTCTAACAATGAGGAGGAAGGTATTAGTCTACAAGAGATCTACAAACTGGCAGATAATGACAGATTGAATTTAACCCTTAAAAACTTGAAGTGATACTCTCTGAAGAAATAACCAGACTCGTCATTGAGTACTCAAGACAAAAGGAGGATCAGAGGAACAGAAAGATCTTGGTGTGCATGTTCACAGGCGCTTGAAGGGGACAGGAATGATCAACAAGATAATTAAGAAGGAATAGGTCAAGATTTCCTCAATCAGTTCGTGATATAAATTGTAAGGGCAGGGAGGTCATATTGGAGCTGTACAGAACTTGAGTTAAGCCACACGTGCATGGGCACTTTAAGTGTAGCAACATTGAAGGCTATGGACTTAGTGTGAGAAAGCGTGACTAAGGTAGATTGTGTATGTTTTTGGCGATACAGCCCCAATGGGCCGAAAGGCCTCTTCTGTAATATATGCTTCCATGATTCTATGTATCTACATAATTCCTACAGTGTGGCTTCCAGAATTGCACACAATTCTGCGCTTTGTGCAGCTTAATCAAATGCTCCACGTTCTTGTTAATGAAGACTGCAATTTTGATCCTGATTTAGTAACTCAAGACTGGGAATCCACAAAGGGTTATGGGTCATCATCGGCAGCAGAACTGAATTTCAGCACAATCTGCCAACTCATCCCCAGCATATCCCCCAATCAACAATGTCCATCAAGAAAGGGTATCAACCCTGATTCAATGGAGAGTGTATGAAAAATGCCAGGAGCAGCAACAGCATACCTAAAAATGAAATATCAAACCCATGAAGCTACCAAACAGGTCTCTGCGTGCCAAACAGCATAAGCAATGCAAGTCTTAGAAAGAAATAAGCGATCCTTCAACCTACAGATCAGATCTACGCTCTGTATTCCTGTCACATCAAGTCGTGATTGATATCATTCTCAATGATGGAAGAGCCTAATATGTTAATGTAAAATATAAGACTGAAGCATTTGCAGCATCTTCAGCCAGAAGTGATGAGTGGATGACACATCTCCGCCTCCTCCAAAGATGCCCAGCATCACAGCCTTCAGTCAATTCTATTCACTCCATGTGATATGAAGAAACGGTTGCAAGCACCGGATATTGCACAGGCTCTGGGCCCTGACAACATTCTGGCAACAGTACTGAAGACTAGCCTTCCTGAACTTATCACATTTCTAGCAAAACTCTTTCAGTAAAAGTACAACACTGGCGTCTACCCAGTAATGTGCAGAAAATACATGACAAATACCCAACCAATTACCACCCCATTAGTGTTCTGTAGTGCATCAGTATAGAGGTTATCATGAAAAGTGCAATCAAGCAGCTTCTTCTCAGCAAAAACCTGTTCACTGACGCCCAAGTTTGGTTCCACCAAGGTTACTTGGCTCCTGACCTCATGAAGCCTTGGTCCAAACATGGACATAAAAGGTGAATTCCAGAGGTATGGTGCAAGTGACAGTTGTTGACATCAAGCCGCATTGACCTAGTTCAGCAGCAAGGAGCCTTAGCATAAGTGGAATCAATGCATTTAAGGGGCGAACTCTCTGCTATTGCTTGAACATAAGAAGGAGGTTCTGGTCGTTGGAGGTCAGTCATTTCAACTCCAGGACATCTGTGCCAGAGCTCTTAAGGCCAGTGTTTTAGGAGCAACTGCCTTCAGCTGCTTCATAAATGACCTTCTCACCATCATAAGATCAGAAATGGGGATTTTGGCCAATGATTGCACAATGTTCAGCACCTCTAATATTGAAATAGTCCATGTTCAAATAAAACAAGATTTTCTCAATATCCAAGCTTGGCTCACAAGTGGCTAATAGCATATGCTCCGCAGAAATACCAGGTAATGATCATCTCCAATAGAAGACAATCTAACCACCGCCCTTTGACATTCAATGCTCTTACCCTCGCTGAAATGCCCACTATCAATATTTTAAGCGTTACCTTTGACCAAATATTCAAATTGACTCGCCACACAAACACAACGGCTACCGCAGCAAATCAGAGGCTTGTAATACTGCAGAGAGTAACTCACTTGCTGAAATCCTAAAGTCTGTACACCGTCTATAAAGCACAAGTTAGGAGTGCGATGTAATACTCCCCATTTTCCTGTAGCAATGTTCAAGAAGCTTGACACCATCCAGGGGAGCGCAATCCACTGGATTGGCAACACATCCAGAAATATTCATTCCCTCCATCACCGACCTTCAGCAGCAGCAGCGATGTACAGCAGAAATTCGCCAAATGTCCTTAGACAACATTTTTTCAAACCCACGACAGATTCCATCTGGAAGGACATGAATAGCAAACAAATGGAAACATACCACCAAATGCGAGTACCCCTCCAAGACAATGACCGCCCTAAACTTAGAAATATATCGCTATTCCTTTACTATCATTGAGTCAATATCCTGGAATTCCCTCCTCGAGGGAATCAACACATGAGCTGCAAATGTTCAAGGAAGCAGCTCACCTCCATTTACTCAAAGGCAACCAGGAACGGACAATAAATGCTGGCCAACCAGCGACGTCTACCCCCCACGAATGAATTTTAAAGAAGTGTATGTTTTATTACCTGACTTCCAACCTGTCCTGCAACCATTAATAACTATGCTAAATTCACCCAGCTTGTCTGATTCAGCACACACTTTAGGAAAGTAGTCTTTTATTTTATGTTGTCTCTCCTTGTTCTTTGCACCAAAGACTATGATTCTTAGTTCTCCATATTGAATTGCATCCATCACAAATTTGCCCACTGTACCAAATTGTTGATGTTCGTGTGAAGATCTACAGTGTCTTCTGCAGTTTCCAGTTCTCCAAAGTTTTGCATCATCTACAAACTTTGAAATTTTACCCTGCACTCCAGGGTCTATATAATTAATATATACTAAGAAAAGCGAGGATTGCAGTACGGACTGATGGCGAATTCCAAGATCAAACTTGTTCCTTCATTAAAAAAATAGGAATAAAGCATTTACCCACGTTTCCGATTCATCATCCAATGAGAATACACCTTGCAACTGTTACTTTTATTCTACGAATTTTTGTACCTTTACTTAAGAAATGCTGTAAGGCGAAACCTGGGAACTATAGACCAGTGAGTAGACATCACTGGTGGGCAAGTGGCCACAGGGGAATTTGAGAGATAGCATTCATGTACCTACAAGACTGTATGAGTGGGAAACTGTGTGTTGCAAACTTGAACGCGTTTTTTTTTGAGGATAACCAAAAAGATAGATGAGGGCAGAGGGGTAGTCATTGCCGACATCAACTTGAGTAAATCCTTTCACAAGTTTCCACACGGTAGATTGATTGGTAAAGTTAGATCACATGGAATTACAGGAGAGTTGCCAATTGAATACATAGAACATAGAGCATAGAACAGTACAGCACAGTACAGGCCCTTCGGCCCACGACGTGATGCCGACCTATTATCCTACTAAGATCAATCTACCCTGCATACCCTACATTTTACTATCCTCCATATGCCTATCCAAGAGTCGTTTAAAAGTCTCTGAAGTATCTGACTCCAGTACCACCGTCCATTCCACACGTCCACCACTCTCTGTGTGAAGAGCCTACCTCTGAAATCTCCCCTATACTTTCCTCCAATCACCTTAAAATTATGCCCCCTCGTAATAGTCATTTCTGCACTCGAAAAAAGTCTCTGACGTTCCACTCTATCTATGCCTCTCAACATCTTCTAAACCTCTATCCAGAGACCTCTCATCCTTCTTCGCTCCATGAAGAAAGTCCTAGCTCCCTCAACATTTCCTCATATGACCTGCCCTCCAGTCCAGAATACATAATCGGCTTGACGGTCGGAGACACAGGCTGGCAGTGGAGGGTTTTTCTTTTCGGATTGGAGGACTGTGACCAGTGTTGTTCTGCAGGGATCAGTGTTGTGTCCACTGTTGTTTGTCATTTATAAGAATAATTTGGATAACTTAGGAGGCATGATGCGTAAGTTTGTGGAAGAAACCAAAATTGATGTGGTATAGTCAACAGCGGAGACGGTTATCTAAGATTATGAAGGGGTCTTGATCAAATCTGACAATTGGCTGAGGAATGCAGATGCAGTTTCATTTGAATAAATGTGAGATATTATATTTTGGTAAAAACCAATGAAGGCTAGGAATTATAAAATTAATGGTAGGGCCCTGGGTAGTGTTATCGAAAAGAGAGACCTAGGGGTTCAGGTGTACAATTCTTTTAAAGTTGCGTCAGAGGTAGACATAATGGTAAAGAAGGCGTTTGGCACGCTTGTCTTCATTGATCAGATCATTTCATATCGGAGTTGGAATCTCATGTTGAGATTTTACAGGCCACTTTTGGAGTATTGTGCACAGTTTTGGTCGCCCTGCTATAGGAAGCATATTATTAAATTGCAGAGCGTTCAGAAAAAAAAAGTATAATACCAAGATTTTCCGGGGAAATAGAGAGATTGGGTTATAACGAGAGGCTGGACTTTTTCCCCTGGAGCGGGGTCATAGTGGTTTAATAAATCATAGGGGCAGAGATAACGTGATTAGCAAAGGTTTTATCTACGATGGGGGAGTTCAAAACTAGAGGACATAGTTTTAAGCCGAGAGGAGAAAGATTTAAAAGGCACCTGAACAGCAACTTTTGCACACAGAGGGCGATTTATACCTGTATAATGAACTGCCGAAGGAAGTGGCAGCTGCGGTTAAAAAAATTAAAAGTCATTTGGTCAGGTACATGAACAGGAAAGGTTTAGAGGGATATTGCCCAAACGCAGGCAAGGGGGATTAGTTTCGTTCGGGAAACTTAGTCGGCTTGGACGAGTTGGAAAGAAGGGATCAGTCTCCGTGCTGTCTGGCTCTATGACTCGATAAGTCATTTGTATGACATTATATCAAAAGCCTTTTGGTATCTATCTTTACCACATCAACAAGCTTGCTATCATCAACTCTCTCATGAGAGAGAGTCCATGAGAGTCCAGCAGTTTAACTATTCACAGGAGTCCAGCAGTTTAGGTTTCTTTAAAATAAACAATGCTGCCTCTTCCAGATTAACACAAAATTCTCCATGTATCTATACGCTGTACTCTCAGCTTCTCGAAGTTTGTCCAGCACCGATGTCAAACCGAATTCTCTGTAATTGTTGTGACTACCTTTACAACCTTGTTTGAATAGCGCTCTTCTTCAGTCCACTGGCTCAAGCGCCGAAACGACGAAATTCAAGGCTGATTACCAGTGCCTCAGCAATTTCCACTCTCACTTCATGGCGTATATTTGGCTCCATTTACTCCTGGTTTCCCGTAAATAAAAACGTATTGCACCTCGTCATTCGGAATTAGTCACAACTAATGAATGACTGAGCAATTATTCATTCTGAGAAAACTTTCTGTCATTTTGATCTAAAACATTCTCAGCAGCGAATGAGGAACAGAAAATCGAGGTTTCTGCAAAAAAAAACTTTGATCAGTCGCCTCTCCAATTTCTTCACCTGTTAATCACCTGGAATCTTCCGATTAGATTTGACCCATTCAAGCTCATTCATATTCAGATCTCATTCGATGAGGACTCGCCTAAGATGCTCTATGCCCTCAGTGCTGCAATGCATTGACAGGATAGGCAATTGACAATGTCTCTTCATGCATGTTTCAAGTCGGAACTTTGCGCTTAACAGAGAAATATCCTCCGATAGTGAGTCTCAAAAGCATGGACGCAATCGTGAATTTGGAAAAGTGCACAGAACTGGTCGATGATAAAAGCAGAAAGAAATACTGAAATTGGTAGTTGGTGATGTAAAGCCATCAGCAGCGGCACCTAATTGGAGGCGGGGAGGTATGGTAAACAAGGAACACTCTAGACTGAAGGCAACATCAATGACGTTCGTCAATTAAGGACGAAAGTCTATCATTTACCATAGAGAGTATTTACTTTCCTCAATTACTGTCAATTATTCCGGTCATTCCCAGGACTCTCCAATACATTTGTGAATTAAATTCATTAGAAGTTATTCAAAGTTTAAATCCATTCAAACAATTGAGCATTTGTTCGAATTAGTCAGTTGTTTACAATGTTAATAAAACACTATATCTAGTCATGCCTTGTGAAAATTATTATTGTTTGCCGATAGCAACAGCAGGATTAAGATGGTAATTCATTTTCAGTAATAATTTACTTTATTTACGTGATAATGATGCCGCTTTAATCGAAGAGAGAATATCCGTAACACGGAGATAGACGATTTGCAAAAAGTGGGAAGTAGAATAAATAACCAATGAGTCAGGTAATGATAGTTAAGCACAGTACTTTACCTGGAATTCCGATACCTGCAAGGACCGGATAGTAAATTGAAAACAGCAGACTTTTTGGTGATACGTGCATTTCTATCCGGAACTTTGGCGCTTTGCACATTACACGGTACTTTACTAATTTTATATATGATGTCAGGCTCTAGGGATAACACTGATTTTGTTTTCGCATTAATCATGTTTATTGTAACCTATGGCTTAGTGTAGCTGCTCTTCAGCAGCTGATAATATTTTGACAGAGTGGGATTGTTTTTCATGACGCAAATGTGAAGTGCCCAGAATTATCCAAGTCGCATTTTTTAATTATTATTCATTGGATGTTGGCGTCGGCAGCTCAGTCAGCATTATTGTTCACCCCATATTCAAACACACTGTTTTGGGCCTAGAGTCATATTTAGTAAGACCAAGTAAGCAAGTTCCTTCCCTAAAAAGGAGATAAATGAACCATTTAGAATTTTATAAAAATTGACAACGTTTACCAGTAAGTTAGGCTTCAATTCCAAATTATTCAAATTTCATCAGCTACCGTGGATGCGTTGAAAAGCATGTCCAAGAATATTAAGCTGGGCTTCTGGCCCCGTTACTGTACATAACTGCCTTCCTCGCTCTATTAACTATTGCAGTCTAGACGTTGAGTTCAGACCCGAAACAATGGGGTTCTGTCCTCGTCACACCGAGAGGTGTAAATTTGTCTTTTTTTTGTCTGCAACATGCATTTCAATCTCAACATTATACATTGTCGACCAAACAATGTTTTGATGAAGTCGAAAAAAGAGGTGAAATCCAGGGGTAGAACATCGCCCCTAATATCGTTACCTATCAAAAATAATGCAGCTCACATACCTTTTTAGCTCATAGCCACCTGTGTATTTTCTAATGGCCTAATTTTTTTTTTCTAAACAGACAAATGAAAAGTTTCTCGTACAATTGTGAGAGCATTGAAACTCCATTGAACCAGCCATGTACAGACTGAACTCTCCTCACCGGCAGTAGGCAGTCACAAACATGTATGATTGTCCGCCTAGGAAATGCATGTCACTGCTCGCGGATTCTGTGCGTTCTTGAGTGGCTTATGAACGCAAGCCTAGATCCAGATCTCCAACCACACATTTGGCAGGTGTTTTTGGGAGATGGAAGTGACTCTTTGGCCTTGAGATCGTTTACATTCGTTTCTCCAGATCCTTTTCCATACTTCCACTTCGCGACGGGTTTTCCCTAAAAACCGTGTCCCTTATTACAAGAGTTTCCTCTCAGTCGGTTCCTCTTGACGAAGCGTCACCTATCCGTTGACATCGATGCTGTTTTTTTTTACAGGAAAGCCTTCAGGGAGCTTTAGAAACATTTCCAACGTCGTCCTCTCGTTTGGGTGCCTTCCATGAGCTGGTCCAAGAAGATTTGCTTTGACATTCGGAACTCAAACATGCCAAGCACGTGCCGTACAAGTAGACTTGGTTTCAGATGGTCATGGTCTCATTGCTCGTGCTGTTTGCCGCTTCAAGGACCCGAAGCTTAGTACTGCTGTGTTCACAGCTGATAAAGAGAGTCGGCCTTAAACAACATTGATGGTTCTCCTCAAGAGTCTGAATTGATGTCCATATGTCATCCATGTTTCGGAGCCATAGAAAATAGTCAGAAGCACGACCACCTGCAAATCCAAAGATCTTGACAAGAGTATAGATATCAGTCTTAGCGTAGACCCTTATCCTTGGGTATCCAAAGGTCGTGCTTGCAGATTGCATAAAATATTGAATCGTTGCATCGATGTCAGCCTTAAATGTCGTGTTTCTTTCCAAGTAAGGGAAAGTTCCACCCTTGGGATGATTTATTCGTTGACCTTCATGGAGTGATGGTCTTGAGCTTCGCCCTGGATGCGTTGGTAAAGGATTTGAGTCTTAATGAGTTTGATGCTAAGATCAATTCTTTGGAATGCTTGTGTGAAGCCATTAAGCGAGACTCAAAGATTCTCTTCTAAGAGACCAGAAATGATATTGTCATCCACATGCAGAAATTCCACAAGTGAGGTTTTTTTTTTCGTTTTGGATTTCAAACAGTAGAAGTTTAAACATTTTCTAGCTATCCTGCAGACAATGTCCACATCCTTGGGAAGCTTATCATTGACAAGATAAAGAGGAGAAAAGCGTGGGCGCTGATATATCCCTGCTTGACCTCAAATATATCTGTCCATAACTATTGGTAAGGTCTGCGTTGACAACTGTTCATGGAGGCAATGGAGAATGTCAATGAATTTCACTGGAAAGCCGACCTTTGGCAAGGTCTTCCATAGCAATTATCGGTTGACTAATTCAAAAGTCTTGTTCAGATCCGATTAATGCTATATAGAGTGGTTGGTTTTGTTCCTGGCATTTCTTTTCAATTTCCTGGCCAGAGAAAATCATATCTATAGTTTCATGGTTTGTTCAGTAGTCACACTGGCTTTCAGAAGTGCTTTCCTCAGAAACTGCAGGAAAGAACCTTACTAGGTTTCGGATAATGAACTTCTGAGTGATGCAGAGTACAGAGATTATTTCGTAGCTCCCACAATAATATTTCTTGAAGTCATTGGCAACAGCAACATGCCAAAGATCGGCAGGGATTTCTTCTTTTTCCAAAATTTTCAGGCACGGTTAATGTGGACAATAAAAAAGTTCTGCTTCTCAAGGTTTGAAAATCTCAGATGGATCCGTGTGTACTCCTGCTACTTTTACATTCTTCATGGATGTAATGGCGGCTTTACATCAATCACAGTAGATGGGAGTCCAAGATCAAATTTGTTTGGGATTCAGTGCTTTTCCCCCTCAAACACATCCTCGGTGATCATTATATCACGGTTTAGGCGTTATTTGAAGTGTTCCCTCGATCGGAGACTGATGTTTTGTCTATCTCTCCAAAACAGTTCCAACCTTACACTGCAGCTGTTTGAGGTCAAGCGTGTTTCTATATATTTTCCCGGTCGTGCAGAAAAACAAAATGGGTATTTTGCTTTTCAGCAAGGAATTGCAACTCCTTAGCTTTCTGTGTCCACCATTGGCTCTTGATTTCCCTAGTTCTTTGTAACTGCGCCTTTGCTGTTGCTGAGTTGTCCTCCACGCCTCACAGGTGATGTTGTTTTGCCAGACACAGAGAGCTTTCTTTTTCTTGTGATGAGGTCTCAGGTGATGCGATCATTCCCGTTGAACTAATCTTAGAATTTCCTGGTCTTTTGGTTGATTTATTCTTCACAGCATGTGTTGATGGCTCTTTCTGGATTTCCCCCATTCCTTTAAAATGGACTCTTGGAGATTGTGGTGCAGACACGTTTGTAAATTCGCTCATCTGCTTGGCTGTTGAAGCTTCTCATCTTTTCTGAACGGTTGTTACATTAACAGATGCTTCTGGTAGCATTTAATAGCCATTGAGAAACTGACATGCGAATGATCTGCCCAGTAATCGACTGCACTTGTCATCGTTTTGGTAATGAGAGCATCCGTTTGATTTCAGGATCGAATGTTGGCATAGTTGGTCATGCGCCAATGCTTTGATCGTGGGTGTCTCCAAGAAGCCTTGAACTTGTATTTTTTGTGGAAAGGTTTGCTCGCCATCTAACACTAAAACAGAAAGTGGTGGAGAAACGCATCATGACTGGCAGCAACTGTAGGAAGAAAGCCAAGTCAATATTTCTGATCGAGTCACTGGAAACTTTGACCCTGCTTTCTGTCTACGGATGCTGCCAGCCTTGCTGAGTTTCTCCAACAATTTCTGTTCTTGTTTCAAGTTTTCCGCATCCACAGTTCTTTGGTTTTGTTTTGTCCATTGATGATGACCGGATGGTGCTCCACACATTTGATGAACAAGATAATCACGTTGAAGCTGCAATTCCTGATTCTCTCCTTCTTTATGGGTCCTTTTCCACGATTTGAGTCCTTTTCAAGTCTGCTGTTGAAGTCCTGAAGAATGATAATTTTCTTCCTTATGCATGTTGGTATGGTGACCAGGGCGGAATAAAAACATATTGGGACTCATGTGTGGCATCAAGTGTTCGTGCATAGACATTCACGACTGTTTTCTGCTGGTTCTTGGCAGGTTGTAGACATAGAGACATGTGCGAGACAAGAGACGAGCGTTGATGCCAAACGGGAATACCAAGATTTAGTTGACGAGTTGGTTCTTGATGTTGAATCGAGTACCATTCATCCTAGGCTTAAACTCTAGATTTCATTTGCGCAAGAAAGTGTAAAACCAACCTTCTTCCCTCAGCTGCCAGTCACCAGGCCTTCCAGTCTCCTGCAAGGCAGCAATATCAAAATTGAAATGTCTGAGTTCACTAGCAACAAGGACAGTTCTTTATTCCAGGTGATTGTTTAGCTTGTTATCCATGAGGGTTTGCACATGCTAATTTCTGACATCGAGTGTCACTATCGTTTTCAGACCACAGGCAGTTAAGCTCACTGGAGGCGATTTTCCAGCTGTGTTATGATGGACTAGACTGATTTACAGGCATCTTTCTAGCCTCGTCACTGCGTGGGATGCGTAAAATGGACTCAGTCGAGAAAAAAGTTGTCTAAATTCTCGGCTTTTTTCAACCCACGAGTAGATCCAGGTCCGGTGGTAAGCAAACCTCGATGTCCTCCAAAACGGACTAAACGTTCCAATTTACCAAGCACAGGCTTAGAAAAAAACGCAAGGAGATTATAATCTCCTCACCAAAACTTCAACTCATATTGACACAGTTTCCGACTGAATCAAAAAATAAAAATTACACGCATTCCCACAATAGTTCCAGTGCCAAATTCTTTGCTTTTGTAAAAAGTTGACTGCCATGAATTTGAAAGTGAGACCCATGATATTTACGTGAGGTTTTGACACGTTTTCTATTGTTTGCCCAGCATGTTTATAATTTAGTTCAATGTAAACGTTCCACTGGGATTGAGACTGTTCTTAGAAATGGATCAATGTACGCTGTTACCGGAAGATGGAAGGAGAATAGCGCAAGGTGAGATACCCATTCAGAGAGCCATTGCAGATAAAAAGGCGGAAGGTAACATTCTCCTACTGTGTAATAATTCTGTAATTACAAATAATGGTGGAAGGGGAGTAGCGTGGATTTTAGAACTTCTGTTTTTGGAGGTTTTCCATGTGATTTCCCTGTTTCTTCTCGAAGAAGGCAGAAAATTTTCATTGGACATTACATTTGGCACTTCTACAGTTAAAAAGGAAATAGAAAAAGGGAGGAAGGAGAGACAGAGACACACGAAGTTCGTCAGAGCTGCCTGTTCCATGTTGTTGTCGTGGGGTCCGGACAGGGATCTTCTCAGCAGTGCTTGGAGTTCGGGAGAGTGATCTGTTTCACGCGTTTGTCGAGGGCTCATCAGCAGCGTCTTAGGCAGCAGTGGAATACCGATGGGGAGCAGGGTTCCTGGATCAGTTATTTTATAAGCCTGAATCCAGGAGTCGATGGGATCGGCATATGTTCACTCAGAGCCGGAGAGGGCTGAGCGTTTGCTTAGAATCGCCGCCTGACAGAGGATCTAAGAAGGATGCTGTTTTGGTGGCTGGGAGTTAAGCTCAGTTTTGGATTTTAAAACTTCAAACTCCTTTATTTCTTTTGCATGCATAAACTTTAAAACTGCAGATAAGGGAAGGGTAAACAGTTTTTTTTTAGAGTTGTATTTCGAGCTGCTTCGTGTAATCCTTATGATATAAAATATAGGTAATAAATTTTCGTGGCGCAGAGCATCAACTGCAACAGTGCTGCACAAGCTCTGGATTTGAGCAAAGTGTATGTCTTTTTAGGCAATTCTATGTTAGCTAATGTTTAAGGGTCAAAAATAGCCGTCAGTGGAGTGGTATACTCCTCCTGTCCAATGTGGCAGATTAGGGAGCGTTTGACTGTCCCTGGAGACTATGTCACGTTGATCGGATTGTACTAAAGCCAACCGCCCCCTATACCCCCCTCCCCCCACGTCCGCAGGATATCTCAGATATATGTAAGAATAATCGGGTTGTAATTGAAGGGGATTTTAACTTTCCAAACATAAATTGGGACTGTGTTAAGGCTTAGATGGAATGAACTTGCTAAATGAGTTTAAGAAAAAAAAAATTCCCAATATGTAAATGTACCTACCAGAGAAGAAGCAAAACCTGACCTTCTGTTGCGAAATAAGGCGGGGAATGTAACTAAGATTTTAATAGCGGACCACTTTGAGATGAGTGATCGGAATTCTGTTAGTATTAAAATAGTTATGGGGAAGGATAGCCCTTGCATAAAAGTTAAAGTTCTATTTTAGAGCAAGGCCATTTTTGATGTTATAAGACAAGAACTTTCAAAAGTTGATTGTGTGAGGCTGTTCGCAGGTAAATGCACGGCTGGTAAGCGGGAGGCCTTCAGATTGAGATAACAAGAGGTCAGAGTATGTTTCTGTTAGAAGGAACGGTAAAGCTTGTAGGAGTAGGGAACAATGTATGAATTGAGATAATGAGGCTATGATTAAGTATAAGAAGAAGACATCATAATTTACACACAACTGGAATCAAGTGAATCTCTTGAAGAATATAAAGGAAGTAGGGGCATTCTCAAGAGGGAAATCAGGGGACCAAAAATGGGATATGACGTAGCCTTGGTAGAAAAGGTTAAGGATAATCCAAAGATATTCTGCAAGTACATTAAGGGCAAAAGAACAATTAGGGAGAGAGCAGGGGCCCTTAAAAATCAAAGAAGCTGTCTATATGCGGAACCAAAGGAGATGGGAGAGATACTAATATTTCACATCAGTATTTGAGAAAGAAATTGAAGCTAGATAACTTGGGGAAATAATTGATTTTGTTTTGAAAACCATCCAAATTACAGGAGAATAAGTTCTGGAGGTTTTAAAAACATAAAGATGTCTAAACGTCCTGCACCTGATTATGTGTATCCCGGAACATTGTGGGAAGCTCGGGAAGAAATTGAGTAGGCCACAAGTAGAGATATTTGAATCATCTGCAGCGAAGAGTGAGGTGCTGGATGACTGGAGGGTGGCTGTTAAACTTTAGAAAGGTTGCAAGGGGAAGTCTGGGAGCTGTAGACCAGCGAGTCTGACGTCAAGGTGGATATATTGTTCGAGGGAATCCTGAGAGATAAAATTTACATGCATTTGGAGAGGCGAGAACTGATTATGGATCGTCATTATAGTTTTGTACGTGGGAAATCATGTCTCACGAACTTGACTGAGTTGTTTTTTAAAGTGTGCGACCAAGCTAAAAGATAGGGGCTGGGCGATAGACATTGTCTGTATGGACTTTAGCAAGGCCTTTGAGAAGGTTTCACGGGGTACATGGGTTCATAAAATTACATCACACGGGACTCAGGGAGCGCTCGTCAATTGGCTTCAAAATTGGCTTGATGGTAGGAGTCAGAGAATGGTGGCGGAACTTTGTTTTTTTCCGACTGAAATCCTGTGAATAGTGTTGTTTTGCAGGGATTGGTGCTGCGACCACTGTTGCTTGTCATTCATATCAACGATTTGGATGAGAATTTATGAATCTTGGTTAATAAGTTTATGGATCACACCAAAATTGGTGGTACACTCGAGAGTGAAGAAAGTTGTCTAAATGTACAAGTGGATCTTAATAAATTGGGTTAATGGGCCGAGGAGTGACAGATGGAGCTTAATTTGGATAAATGCGAGATCATGTATTTTGTTAAGAAGCACAAGGGCAGTTCATGGTTGGGTTCTGGGATTGTTTTAGAACAGAGACATACAGATTCAGGTGAAAAAGTTCTTTGAAAGTTGCATCATAGGTAGACAGAGTGGTTAAAAAGACTTTAAGCACTCTTGCCCTCATTGCTCACACCAATGACTATAGGAGTTGGGACATCATGCTGCATACAGGACGTTGGTTAGGCCATTTCTGGAGTACTGTGGTCGCCTTGCTATAGGGAGGAGATTATGTAATTGGAAAGGGTGCAGAAAAGATTTACAAGGATATTGCAGGGACTGGAATGTTTGAGTTATGAAGAAAAGCTGAAAGGTTGGTCTTTTTCACTGGAGTGTAAGAGGCTGAATGGTGATCTTATAGAGGGTTATAAAATAATGAGGGGCAAAATAAGGTTTAATAGCAAAGATCTTTTCCCTAGAGGAGGGGAGCTCAAAATTAGAGGGTATAATTTTAAGGTGAGAGGAGAAAGATTGAAATAGGACCTGACATAACATTTTCGCACCAAGGTTCGTATGTGGAATGAACTGCCAGATGAAGTGATAGATGCAGGTACAGTTACGACATTTGAAAGACATTTGAACAGGTATATTAATAGAAAAGGTTTACAGGAATATGGGCCAAAATCATGCAAATAGAACTGGTTTAGTTTGGGAAACCTAGTTAGCATGGATAAGTTGGAATGAAGTGCCCCTTTGCGCGCTATATACCTCTATGACTAAATGCAGGATGGCAAAAATGCAGGATCGAAGGTTAGACAGTACATTGCACTCGAGACGGTTATTAAATGGCAGAATAACTGTGCAGGGTGTATTAAAACTGCTTCATTACCACCCAGATTACACTTTTACGATTACCTTGATAGATGCTTTGCAATCTGTCACAACACTTCTCTGCTAACGCAGTTTCTCTCTGGGTTTAATCCTGATGTGAAACTCTGATTTAAAAGTTCCAGTCTTACTATAATTATATTTTGAATTTCGTAATTGCTAGCCAGGGAAAATAGAATTGCTTTGCTTGGACATTTGGCCCTGGAACACCCATCCCAAACTGGGAATCAGACCCAGATGACAGTGTTGAGGGCGCCAAATCCTAACCACTAAATCATCAGTAAAGACGATTGAAACGTGCAACTCGTCTATCGACGCACTGAGGCCATTTTTTTTTTCTCTCTTATCCTCTACTTTCAGCAGAGAAAGATTTCTACTACAAATCGAGGCACTGAGTTGGAACAGAAACAACTACCTCAACCTATTGCAACACTATTGTTGTTCATTGGAGCATTCTTCTCCTTCAGGACAGTTTGCAAAACCTGTACTCTCAGACAGAGCTGTGTCTCGCATTCCCTAAGAATTGCCTCATTGAAAGATTGTGTAACACAATGCCCCTGGGAAACCGTCTTTGGATGTTTCATCGGTTAAGGACGCTAAATCATAATTACATGTCTTTATGAGATGCATAGAGGAAGACGCAAAACTTTCCCTTGCATTTTATTACCCTGATTATTTATTGTCCTCTGTCGTATTTTAATACGAATATAAAATGCCCCGTAGTGCATGTTAGGTAGCTTAATCATGGTAAATGCGATGTACAGGGAACGGTTCGTGAGGTATTGCACTGGGTTCTGGGTGGAATTCACTTCGGAGGGTTGGTGCAGACTGTCGAGGCCGAATGACCTCTAGCTTCCCGATAGTGGCTCTATGATTATATGAAGACACCCAACTCATGTGATTGAAGATCGAGATGGAAAATATGATTTCACACCGCCTCAGGGATCTGCGCCTCATTGACACCCGAGGAGAGAAACACAGAGCTCCAACAGTGCACCAACAGTGAGAGAGACCTGAAGAAAGATAGACAGACAGAAGGCAGACACCCAGAAAGACAGGATAACATGAATATGATAATTATCGTCCCATTTCCAACTGTGAACTTTCTGAATACTTAGAAATTCAGAAATGTGAGTTTGTTTCGACGTGATTTCTTCCACGTAGTAGGTAATATATTCCATCAGCACGAAAGAAAATGTAGGAATGCTGAGAAGAGATGCAGGCAGAATTTCATGGGAAAATGTTCACTGATTCAGAGGAGTCAGCAATGCCAGGTGAAATCCCATTGTATGCGCATCTCATAATTCATGATTTGAACTACATCCCGGCAGAATTAATTCCTCTAATGTCGAGATCACAACTCAAAGGTTTTTAAACAAGAACAGACAAAAGTAACGGGGCATGAAGAGGGTGAATAGTCGGATTCTCTTTCCCAGGATGGAAGTATCAAATTATGGGGACATAGATTTAAAGTGAGCAGGGGCAAATTTAAATGACCTGTTGGAGGAAAGTTACTTTTCCACAGAAAGTAGCATGTGCCCATCGGAGAAGCAGATACAATGGACATTTTTTAAAGGCATTTAGACAGACTTATGAAAAGGTAGATAATAAAGGGATACGGACCGTGTGCAAGGAGATGGCATTAGTTTAGAACAGTATCACTGTCGGCAGACACGTGTGCTGAAGGATCTGTTCCTGTGCTGTATTGTTCATTGTTCTAAATGTGCTCGTCTCTGGGTGAGTTTAATTAGTGCTCGTCACTGAGTCAATGTGGTGTCCTACGGTAATGTGACTCCTACTTTTCTTCCTAGCATTAAACGCATCTAGAAAATAAGATGCAGGGAAATTTACTGTCGCAAACAAATGGTTTACA
Organism: Rhincodon typus; assembly: GCF_021869965.1. Lineage (NCBI taxonomy): Eukaryota > Metazoa > Chordata > Chondrichthyes > Orectolobiformes > Rhincodontidae > Rhincodon > Rhincodon typus. The sequence continues at coordinate 2,922,015 of NC_063373.1, read as the reverse complement.
TTTCCACCATTACTCTCTCTCTCTCTCTCTATATATATATATATACATATATATATTCAAGAATAACGCGGGATGGGCAATAAAATTCTGGCCCAGCACGCGACATACCGTGAATGAAAAAAAAGTTCATTCTCTCAGCAACAGAAATGAATGTGTTTATTAATGCAAATAACCAGCTAGTGATAGTCTCAAACAGTAACTCACAGTAACACGTGCTGTGAAGGATACGCGAAGAAACAGAGCGCACTCTCTGCATAGTTGTAAGGAGCCGAGTTATTGTGGGACTGCAGCAGTGTGGGACTTCAGCTGAGCGAGACAAAGGCTGAATCATTTTGGATTGACTGCTATTGAACAATGATTCAAAGTAGAAATTGAATACAAGGTGGGGAAGAAATGCTACAACTACGAGTTACTGCAATATGTAAGCATGTCTGAGCAAGAAGGGAGAGGATAAAAGATGTGGATCAAGAGGCTTCCCGTCAGCAAAGCAACGTTACGAATCACAGCGTGAAGCGAGTGCTGGGACATAATATAATTGAGGAGTGTGACTGTTGAAAATTTCCAGTCTTTCAGTTGGCAAAATCACATTTTCGTTTTGTGCCTGTGCCTCCAGTAGTTTTCTTCTCTTTTTTTTTGTTAAAATAACTATTTAAATACCAACTTGATTCTTCTTTTGTTTGTTTCTGAATTTAAAAAAAAAACATATCAGTACAGTGAAGAGTTTAGGGTATTTAAGTTATAAGTTAAATCAAAGATGATAGTGATGGCAGAACGGATAATGTTTTGTTGTTTCAACATGTGAAATCTGCTGCAATGTGACCTAGAACGAACACATCTGCGGCAAATGTTTGCAGCTGGAGGATCTGTGGAGCTTGAGTCTGAGCTGCAGACATTTTAACACGTCAGGATGGGGGAAAGTTTCTGAAATTTTTACTCCACAGGGCTTTCAAAAGTTTCAGATAAGGGACAGACTGTCCGTGACTGTAGATGATGAAGATATGAGGACACGTGAGTCAAAAGTAAGGAGACTCAGCCTTGCAATTGTCTCACAGTTGCTATGTCCTTGCAAGCTGTGCGGACGAGAGTGGGGATGGAAGGAATATTGAGCAAATTGACCATGGCAGCGCGGTCAAGAATTGGGGTGAGGAAATAGGAATGGAGTTGTGCGAAATTGTTTAGTATATGGGAAAGGATTCTAGGGTAATAAAGGAAGAGATGTTGAAAGATGTCTATTCATTCTCCAGTATTTATTTAACAACAATCGAGACCACTACAGAAGTTCAAAAATACACGAGCAACGTTTCAAGACCTTGTGAATGTGAAGGAATATTCCATTACCGAGGAATGGTCGGCCAATGTACCTTTGTCCGGCCTCAGGATGAACTTTCATCGAAATTGCATCATACAAATGCACCTTGTTGTTGTTAATGGAGGATAATGTGAACAATATATATACCCGGTTCAAGTATTTGACTCATGGGACAGAGTATAGTGGAAGGGGTAAATGGGCTAATGAACGGAAATTGTGCTCTATAAATGGAAGCTTGCTGAACAGATCCTGTTAAAATTGCATGTTTTTTTTTATACCAGACTGAATCTGTCAAAACTGCATGTACTCGTGCTGGACTGTATGTAACAGAATTGCACTATGGAATAGAAGGAATAAGCAACACAAAATTGAAACACAAAAGATAGCTTCGTGTGTATGAACATCAATCAGCAGCATTAAGGTCGGCATCCACTGTCAGAGTTCCTTCACTGTTGCTGAGCCAAAATCCTAGAATTCCCTCCCTGAGGAAATTGTGGGTCGACCAAAACACATGGGCTGCAGCGATTCAATAAGGAACTCACTACAACCTTCTCAAGGACAACTAGGGCTAGGGATAAATGCTGACCAGCCATCAGTAACTGAAACATGATCTTGCTCATGAGTGATGATTTTGTGGATCTCCCTTCAGAATATCTTTGATAATTATACTTTATCGTCAAACTACTTAATCATTATTATAGTCTTTTCAATCTTCTTCGCGCATCGTTTTCACTATTATCACGATTTCTAAAGGTTATGAATGTTTGGTTAACATTTATGTGAGATATTACTGGTATCACAGTGTAGCTGCTGGGTATTTCACTATCGAGGTGCGTCAGTGTATCTTGAGATACTTAATTCTATCTGCTTGATTGCAGCTCTGTTGAAAGGAATGATTAAATTAGTATGAAGCAAACTGAAAATAAAACGTCTACCTATTCCCGGAAGACTGACATCATTTATAAATGTAAAAACATTTCAGTGATGTTCAGAGCACAGTCTGAACTTCTAACAAAAATGCACGGACCTGCAAAAGGATTGGTATTTGCAATTTACTATCCTATTCTTGCGGCTTTTGGTATCCCAGGTAAAGTGCTGCAGTTAGTTAGCTTTATGTACAATCTGTTAGCTGTATCCCACCGGCGTGCTTTTCATAGTATTATTCTTGTTTCTATCCTTAGAAGGCAAAATGACATTACTCCAGTTGGAAATTGTTTTGCGTTCAATTGGTATATTTACTCATGCTTTTAAAGACTCATTTCTTCCGCCTTAACTATATGAAGTCTGAATTATAACAATCCAATTTAACTTCCTCATTAATACGTTTTTTTTTTCCCCGGCTTATCAGTGCTAATACAAGTACCTTACACAATCCAGTATTACTTGAACAATTGACAACAAGGTGCAGGGCTGGATGAACACAGCAGGCCAAGCAGCATCATAGGAGCAGAAAGGCTGACGTTTCGGGCCTAGACCCTTCATCAGAAAAGGGGGAGGGGAAGGGGGTTCTGAAATAAATAGGGAGAGAGTGGGAGGCGGATAGAAGATGGATAGAGGAGAGGATAGGTGGAGAGGAAACAAACAGGTCGAAGAGGCGGGGATGGAGCCAGTAAAGGTGAGTGTAGGTGGGGAGTTAGGGAGGGGACAGGTCAGTCCAGGGAACCATTGACGGTATTATTTATCCTTTTTTTCGAAACAGTCATGACATGCTTTAAACTGCATAAGACTTCATATTACTTATACAATTTCACTGTATAAATGTAGTTCTGTTGTGATAGTGATGTTATCAGAATACAAACTATCAAATAGTTATTATGGCATAAATCTATTTAAATTGTTTTTGTTCTTCACTGTGGTAATGGGTGGAATTAACATTCTCTTCTCACTGCGTTAATGTTGATCTGTCGTATTCTCGACAATGTTACTGTGGGTGAACTCCCGCCCTTCTTGCAGTTTAAATGTGATTTAGTTGTACTATCTACAAGGGATGTCTCATTTCTCCAAAACGACTGACTACTTTAAAATGAATAATCACATTCATTCGGAATTTACAATGTGAATAGACATAACATTCTCAATAATTGGTTTTATTCTTTAATGAGTTAATGTATCGCTTCAAGCTGCCATCTGCTTGCTATCATTCATCGTCTTTGAGATGATGGAGGTTTGCTATCTTCTCGGTCGTTTTTTCGTGTCGGTACCTTGTTCGGAACGCAGTTCCAGAATTCGAACCAGTCACATTGTGAGATGGATAATACAGTTCCAAGTCGGAATAGTACGTGGCCTGAAGGATGACTTGCATGTGGTGGTGGTGATGTTGGTGAAACCATCATCTGATGTCCTTGTTCTTCTTGCTGTCAGCCATTGCGTGTTTCGGTGATTATCTCAAAGGCGCATTGGAGGGTTGCTGTAATCCAGTCGATACGTACGGCACACTGTTTCTATCGTCAGTCGTGGTAGAGGAAGGGAGTGTTCACATTAGTGCGTGGAGTATCGATAAGGGCGGGGGGGGGGGGGGGTGGAGTGCGGGTCCTATTTCAGAGTTGTGGAGTTTCGTGAGTCTTGGTGCTACTTTCATCGTGGCAATATGAGAGTAATCCCTTGCACGGTAGAAAGTGCTAAAGAATTTAGAGAATAAGGAAATGAGTTATTCACTGGAATTCATAGCATCTGTCCTATTCTTGGAAACAAAGTTTTTGTTTCAACGATGGAGTGTTTCAGTCACTGCTCAATGGTAACACCAGAATATTGATATTGGGAATTCATTGGTAGCCATGACGTTACATTTCAAGGGGCCGGTGGGAAACAACTAAATTTTCTCTTGTTGGAGATCGCCATCGCTTGGCACTGGTGTAGCATGAATATGCTCCGTTACTTCTTACCTAATGGTTATCCAGACTGTTGTTTATGGACATTGGGCTACTTCAGGATCTGATGAGTCGTGAACGGTGTAATCATCAGTGAGCATTTCCACTTCTGAACCTAGTTACATAATCTTACAGAGGTTAGTATTTCAGAACTCGGTCTTTCACTGCTGCTAACTGCTTTCATCAAATTAAACTGTTGCTGTCATTTCTACAATAACGGCTATTTGGTCTGGGTGCCCCTTCTTCTCCTAACACCAGACACCTCCCCATTTTGGATGTCAATTTAGAGTCAATCCCTTGACTTTAGATCTGGAGGTACATGTGGGGCAAACCTGATAGGGTGGGCAGATTCTGTCCCCGAAGGACATTCCTGAACGTGATGGAGTTTCAAATAATTCGGTCGTTCCATGAAAATTATTGCTGAGACTAACAGTTGCTTTCAGACTAATTGGTTCCTTAATGATAAATTCACCCCACAACACATTTTGGAAGTATGCTTCTAGAGTTCGGGTTTCTGGATTACTAGTCCTGTGACAGGGGAGGACATAGTGTAAAAAATAAGAACGCCAGGGTAAATAGTCCGGCACATTCCTCCTTTAAATGGTTTAGCAAGCCAGAAGTACGCAACTCGCCATCAATTGTTCAAGACAATATGTACTGATTTGTTTGCAACCTACATGTACCAGGGGCGAAAGAACAAACATATGTTTTGGTTGCATTTCATTCTGCACCTTTTGAATCCGTGTGTTTATTTTAAATTATACACAGTTTCTAGTGCGAGTCATGGTGCAGGGAGGGAGTTTCAAGTTAGTGTCGGGGTATCGATCGAAGGGAGCCATTTCATCATAGGTGCTACTTTTATCATTCATGCTGCGAGGAAGCATCAATGTGTAGGAAAGAGATTTTCTGGAAAGCGCTTCATCATCTGAAATGAAGGTGGCTCAGACCACACGAATACTTCCACGTAACTAATAGGAAAAACACTCTTAATATGTCACTCGTCCTTCACTACATTGCATTTACAGTTCAAAATAAACCATTGGTCGTTCTTTGCTTTCTGTTCGAGGATACATCAACTATTTCGATTACCAATTTTTAACAGTAAAAAAAGATACAGTAACTGTTTTGGTGAGGGTGTTTTCCGTCCTCAGAAGTGTATGATCTGTTTCAAACTCGTTTATTTGTCGAACATTCTTCTGAGTTTTCAAGTTCACTACTGGTTGTTTAATTACTTGTCCATTTAAATATCTGCAGATATGTCTCTGAGCCAACAGTGAAAGTGAGTGTAGAAGGCACAGAATATACTTCAACTTAACAAATCCACTCTTTTATTCCCAAAATTATTCCCAAATATAATAGTAAAGGGAAACCACACTGGTCACACTTCTGTTAATTTAATACTGCACTTAACTGAAACTCATTACCCGGGAGTGGTCAACTGGCCAAGCTAAAAAGTTCCTTTGTTTCTTTGTTCTCTCGAGCATTGTTATTTTCTGGAGTCATGAAGCTTGTGTTTTCAAATAAACCTGTTGGACTATAACCTGGTGTCGTGTAATTTCTGACCTTGTCCATCCCAGTCCAAAACTGGCAAATCCATATCATTCTCTCGAGATGCGTTGCAGATTTTCGATCCTCTCTGTTTAATCCCTGATCCTCTTAGCGCCTTCTTCCAATCAGAGACGTCTGCGTCATGTTGCTAAGCGCCGGGTCTCCAATCAAGTATCAGGACTGCATTCCCCCTCCTTATTTGGTCCGGGTAGCGGCCATTGTGTACGTGAATGTTACCACCTTCACCTTTTGGTACTTGCTTAACTTGACTAACTCGCACTTTCTCCATCAAGTTTTAACCAGTTCCATCACAAAATATTATTTTCCTTTTCGATTTCCTGTCCCTACGTCGATTTAACTGTTTTTATTGTTATCATAAGCACTTTTACTTTTTGCTTCACTATTATGCGGGGGTGGCAATGTCTGTCTTAGGTTTGATCATAATTTTTATTACAAACATACGTGATGGCAACAGCACAAGTGATGTGTTCCAGCTCAGTTGCCTGTGCCAGTGGTCAAAAGGCATGTGTAAATGTTATGATTCATAGCTTCCTTGTCATAGATGTAAAAACATATAAACTTCATTTTTCATCGAAATCTGTCGATCTCTCCCTTTCAATTACAGCTAACTTGGCAGTGATTATGATCTTGACACGAGGAAGATGCGGTCTTTCTGGATGTATTACGCATTATCTGGTATCCATGGCAGTATCAGATCTCCTGGTGATGATCACGGCAGTGATATTCAATCGGATTTCTGGTATTTATTTCCCAGTCAGCTTTCTGATGATCACACCAGTATGTAGTTTCCGTTCTGTACTAAACTACGCCATCATAGACAGTTCTGTGTGGTTAACTGTCGTTTTTACCTTTGATCGATTTATAGCCATTTGTTTCCAGCAGCTGAAAATTAAATATTGCACTATGAAGACGGCAGCTCGGGTCATAGCTATGGTTTGTACTCTGAGCTGTGTAAAAAATACATTCTTGTATTTTATATATGAACCTCTGTACATATTTAACAGCGTTCCCTGGTTCTGCAGCATAAAATCTATATTTTATACATCACCAGCATGGACTGCATATGATTGGATTCATCACATTTTGACTCCTTGTCTCCCATTCGCTCTAATTATACTGCTAAATTCTTTGACTATTAGGAACATTCTAGTGGCCAACAGAGCTCGCAGGAGACTGTGGATCCAGAGTAAAGGAGAAAATCAAAGTGACTCAGAAATAGAGAACCGGAAGAAATCGATTATTTTACTGTTCTGTGTCTCAGGCAATTTCATCCTGTTGTACTTGTTGGTTCTTGTAACGTTCCTCTATGTCAGAATTGCGAGAGTCAGTTATTTCTCTGGTACAGATTTTACCAATTCTAATTTTATTCTGGATGAAAGTGGATTCATGCTTCAGTTATTGAGTTCCTGTGTCAACCCTTGCATTTATGCAGGCACCCAGAGTAAATTCAGAGAAGAGTTAAAGCTTGTGATGAGCTATCCATTAAATCACATAGTTAAGTTATTTAAACAATAAAACAGCACAGTTTTTATACCTACAACCTTTTACATTCCATTTCTTCTCGTTCTTGACCATGTTGCACAAGCCTCTGCTCCCAGAAGCATAGTCACACAATTTGAAATCTTTACCCGCGGTGTGAATGTAATGCTTTATAAATGATTGAGGCAGTAGATTCCAATAGCGACCATTTCTCTCCCCTCACCCCGAAATCCGCATTCTGACTGGAAGATTCATTCTGAGGAAGGGTCAATGGACCCAAACCGTTAACTGTGATTTCTCTTCACAAATGCTGCCAGACCTGCTGAGCTGTTCCAGCAAATTCAGTTTTCTGTTCACACTGGATCAAAGGGTCTGACGTCTGGTCTGTGATTGGATATCAACGTTTAACGATTCAGTGATGGAATATCATTCTCATTCCCTTGTAGGGAAAGTTTGGAATTTTACAGGTAACATATCCCACGAAACGAAGCTACTGAACTTTTGAACTTTCTTCTAGTCAATAAAGAACTGAATCATGCATATTTCTGGTTCGAGAAATATCGAATCAAAGGGGATTATGAAAAAAAAGTAAAATGACAAAACAACTCTAAGTTGACCTTCTAAGTTTTTCAGTGCATAATTGCAATACATGGAGCGTTTATATATAGAAAGAAATAATCTGACATAGTCCTCGTAAATGGAGTCGCAGGTAGATAGGATCGTGAAGAAGGCCTTTGGTATGCTTGCCTTTTTTGGTCAATGCATTGAATATAGGAGTTGGGAGGTCATATTCTGACTGTACAGGACCTTGGTTAGGCCACTTTTGGAATATTGCGTGTAATTCTGTTCTTCCTGCGAGAGTAAGGGTGTTGTGAAACTTGAAAGGGTTCAGAAAAGATATACAAGGATGTTGCCAGGGTCGGAGGGTTTGAGCTGTGTGGAAAGACTGAATAGGCTGGGGCTATTTTTCCTGGAATGTCAGAGGCTGAACGGTGACAGTATAGGGACTTATAAAATTATGAGAGGCATGGGTAGGTTAAATAGGCAAGGTCTTTTCCTAGGGATGGAGGAGTTCCAAACTAGAGGGCACAGAGAGTGCTGCATGCATGGAATGAGCTGCCAGAGGAAGTGGTAGAGTCTGGTGCAATTACAATATTTAAAAACAGTTGGATGGGTATTTGAATAGGAAGGCTTTAGAGGCTTATGGGCCAAATGCTGTCAAATAGAAGTAAATTTATCTAGGGTATCTGGTCGGAATGGACGAGTTGGAGCGAAGGGTCTGTTTCTCTGGTGTGCATCTCTATGACTCTACGACTCTATGAGGTGTCTTCCTATTCCATAAATACACGGTATATAAAGCAAAGTTGTAAAGATAAACATGTAAAATTAAATGAGGACATTGCTTTCACTGACGATAATGAGCTCCTACATACTGTATTCTTCTCCATCACTCTGGATCTATTGGAATGATATCACAGCAATCAATCACTTCCAGCACTCTACAGCAGACCCAAACATCGATCGAGAAAACCTCAATAATGAAGAGCTCTAATGAAGAGTTCAAACCATGTTACAGCAATCGCATGCAACGAATTATTCATAAGCTGTATGCCCAGGTGTTACTTCGCAAAGTAAATCTATTTAACATTCATTTGGTAATGAAATTCAAATGCTTGCACACCACGTTAAGGCTGTTCCATCGATCGACTGATTGGCTGTTGCCCTCCTCACGTCAATTCCAAGGTGAATACAATGATTACAGCCTGTCCTGTTAAAGTGATCTGCTTATTTATTATCAGAGATAGTAGGAACTGCAGATGCTGGAGAATCCGAGACAACAAGGTGCAGGGCTGGATGAACACAGCAGGCCAAGCAGCATCATAGGAGCAGAGAGGCTGACGTTTCGGGCCTAGACCCTTCATCAGAAAAGCTTTTTTGATAGCATTTTTGCAGGAAGGTGGGTGGGAGGAGGAGTATTCTAGG
>NC_063373.1:2888646-2912408 GCF_021869965.1 Rhincodon typus | reverse complement strand
GGTCTGGCCTACATGTGACTCCAGATCCACACCAATGTGGTTGACTCATAACTGCCGGGATGGGCAATAAATGTCGGCCTATCTGGCAATGCCCTCATTCCATGAATGGATAAAGGAAAAAAATTCAAAACATTACTGTTTCATGAGACATTATCATTTTAAATAGAATCATAGCTTTCAGCGAAGATGCATTGCTGAGAGGTAGAATCCTCAGTAAAACATATCAGATTGAGGGTTTATGGAAATTTGTGCTGTATCATGTATCAAGTATCATAGCCATTTTTTTTTTGTTCTGAGCTTCATAAAAGTTACCTCATTGGTCTGTTCACAAGACTAAATGCTGCCTGGTCAATGACAATCTGCTGTCTTTCCTTTCGGGTACCTCTGGTCTCCAATTGCAACACCTCGTCATGATTGTAAGGCAACACAGTTTCCAGGTCACCACTGAGGCTACTTTAAAAAAAGCAACCAGGCATTACACTAAAAAACTCTATCCAAACCTTCCTACTTGTATTGTGGGCATGTGCCCTGCCTCTGATCAAAACCTTCAGACTGACAATGGAGTAAGATTAGAAATTCAATATACTGTGAATCATGGCATCCAGTTTCATCAATGTACCACATTAACTGGGAATAGAAATGTAGTTGAAGTACTTTGATGCTTAGTTCATCTCTACTTGTGAATAATATATTTATGAACCTATTATAGACATTTTTAATTGACCTGTTCAGATGGGTTTTGACACATCACTGGACAGGTGAGACTTGAACCCAGGCCTTCTAGATTGGATGTTGGGACAGTACCACTGCACCAAGAGCCTTGATGGAGTATAGTTTAAGCCTTGGTATTCCAATGACAAAATTGCCATGTTGCACACTGTGCCCTTAGTCAGACAGCAAACTCTGAATGGTACAATGTCCTCATTTTGAAATGTAAACCACAGGCAGGTGTTTGTAAGAGAAACATTTAGAAAAGCTGTGAAAATGGAACAAAGGCCCTATGTTCTCATGCATTTAAAATGAAGAGCTCTTCTTTCAAAAACACATGCTCATTTCATGTATCTGGGTGTCAGTGAATCTGTAGGGATGTGTTACAGTCCTATCTTCAATATGTGAAGCCAAACATTGTTTCCCTCATTGCATTTTTAGATCATGGAGTGAATGCAGGCTCAACAGCAAGAATGTAGCTGCAGGTAGGAACACAAAACCAGAAGGAGGTCATTCACGCCTTTTATTTTTCCACCATTGAATGACCATAGCTGATGAATATCTTACACCTTATCCACCTTTGTTACATATCCTCTCCTACTCTCATCCAGCCAAAACATATTGGTTTAAAAGTAATTTTTTAAGCAAACCAGTATTTACTGCTTTTGTAAAGATTCTTCCAAGGAATGTGGATGCCAATAACCAGACTAGCATATGTTGCCACCTCTCATACCCTTTGGAAGACACTGGTAAGCTGCTTGAAATCAGAACACAAGAAATAGGACCACACATCTGAAATATGGCCCCATTCAATGAGATAATGGCTGATCAGATTGTGGCCTCAGTTTCAATCTCCCACTTGCGGCCACATCCCTTGACTTCCCTGCAGGTCAAAAACCTTTCTAAGTCACCCTGGAATATATTCAATGACATCTCTCTGTGGACGAGAATTATAGAGATTAAAAATATAAGATAAGAAATTCCTCCTCAATAAATGGGAGATCACATTCTTTTATTCATTCATAGAATGTGAGCATTGCAGGCTAAGACAGCATTTATTGCAGTTAAGTGTCAACTACTGAGTCAGGATTGCAGATCTCCTTCCCTAAAGGATGTTAATGAACAAGATGAGTTCTTACAAAAATCAGCAATAACTACATGATCACTGTTAGGCTCTCCTTATTCCAGATTTTTGTTGAAATCAAATATTACCATTTACCATGGTGGGTTTTATTTCCTGACAAGGGAAAACATCCTGTTGACATTGACCCTGGCAAGCCCCCTTAGAATCGTAGGTTTCAAGAAGATCACCTCTTACATTCATGGATTCCTGTGAGTGTAGCCACAACACAAAATGAACCTTTCATCATAAGGCAGCCTCATCATTCAAGAAAGTCACCTAACGAAGCTTCGCTGAACTGCCTCCAATGCAATGCATCTATCCAACAAGGTGGACAGGTGTCTGGATATAGCCCGCCTACAATTAGCAGGACAAATCCAACCAAACCAATTACCACCCTATCAGTCTACTCTTGATCATCAGCAAAGCAATACAGAGGATGATTGATAGAACTATCAAGTTGCAGTTGCAATGTAATAACCTGATCGCTATTGCTGGATTTGGATTCAGGCAGGGTCACTCAGCTCATGACTTCATTACAAGCTTGGTCCGAACATGAACTTAAGTACTGAACTCCACGGGTAAAGGGAGAATTAAGGCAGCATTTGACAGAGTATGGGATCAAGGAGCCCTATCAGAACTGGAGAAAGTGAGAATTGGGGGAAAACTGGTTGAGGTCACACTTGGCATAAAGAAAGATATTGTGAATGTTGGGAGTCAATCGTCTCATCTCCACAACATTTCTGCAGAAATAACTGTGGCTCCTGTCCTAGGCCAAACACTTTTCAGATGCTTCATCGAAGACCTCCCTTTCATCATAAGATCTGGAGTGGGGATGTTTCCAGACTACACAATGTTCAGCAACATTCAGGATTCAAATATTGGTACAGTCTGTGTCCATATGCAGTAAGACATGACAGCATTCATGCTTGGGCTGACAAGTAGTCAGTAACATTCATGCCTCACAAGACAATGACCATTTACAACAAGAGGTAAACTAATCTTTGTCCCTTGACATTCAATAGCAGTATGATATTGAATCCCCCACTATCAACATCCGAGAAGTTACCAATGATCAGAACTTGAACTTGACAAGTCATATCAATACTGTGGCCACATGAACTGGTCAGAGATTAAGAATTCTAGACTAAGTCACTTACCTCCCAATTTGAAAAGCCTGTCCACACTTACAGGGCACAAGTCAGGAGTGTGATGAAATATTCTCCACTCACCTGGATGTGTGCAATACTGACTCGAGAAGCTCAATACCATTCAGGACAAAGTGACAAGGCTTTTTTGATGAAGGGTCTAGGCCCGAAACGTCAGCCTCTCTGCTCCTATGATGCTGCTTGGCCTGCTGTGTTCATCCAGCCCTGCACCTTGTTGTCTCTGCTTATTTATTATAGTCAGTTAGTTTAACACCCTCGCATAAAATTGCATTGGGTTACAAATAAGACTGACTTTGACTCAGTACTAGGCCTTATTTATGACCTGCACTCGTGAGTGATAGCTGCCCAGGCTTCAGTCACTCAGCTTTATCTGTCTTTCTCCTGTGAACCCGAGCTCAGGGCACTGCTCCTGTGACAGATGTTCTCAGGTTATGCTGTCAAGGCCCTAAAAAGACGTGTTTTAAAATGCTTTCTCTTGAAATTTCCAGAAAGTTCCAATCCTACCTAACACCATTTGTAACTTCTCAGATACTGAAGCAGATCATGTTCAAATGCAACAAGATTTGTACAATACCCAGGCTTGGGTTGACGAGTGGCAAGTGACATTCACACCACACCAATAAGAGACAATCTAACTACCGTCCCTTGACATTCAATGGTGTTACCATCACTGAATCCCCCACTAGCAACATCATGGCTGTTATCATTGAGCAGAAACTCAACTGGATTCATCACATTAACACAGTCGCTACAAGATCAGGCCAGAAGCTCGAAATACCACGGCGAGTAACTCACCTCCTGACTCTTAAATGCCTGTCTGCCATCTACGAGGCACAAATCAGGAGTGTGATGGAATACTCCCCACTTGCCTGGAGTGCAGCCCCAACAACACTCAAGAAGCTTGACATCATTCAGGGCAAAGTATCCCGCTTGATCGGCAGTACAGCCAAAGCATTTACTCCCTCCATCACCGACAGTGAGCAGCAGCAGTGTGTACTATCTACAGGATGCATTACAGAAATTCACCAAAGATCCTCAGACAGCACCTTCCAAACTCATGAGCACTTCCATGAGAAGGACAAGGGAATCAGACATATAGGAACACCATCACCTCCAAGTTCCCCTCCAAGTTAGTCATCATGCTGACTTGGAAATATATTGCCGCTTCTCAACTGTTGCTGGGTCAAAATTCTGGAATTCCCTCCCTAATAGCATTTTGGGTCAACCCACATCAGGAGGACTTCAGCACTTCAAGAAGGCAGCTTACCATTACATTCTCAAGGGCAACTAGAGATGGACAAGAAATGCTGGCCAGCCAGCGACGCCCACATCCCACAAATGAATAGTAGGAAAAACCCTGCCACTCTGAGATCATCCACCCATGGTCGCTTAGGCAAGATACATCAGTCCTCTCTTCTGTCTTTAATTTAGTAGCCTTGAAAGCTAACAATTCCACTACCCCATCACCATATTCCTACTTAAGTAGCAGTGCTCGTTTCTCCCTTGCTCAGTAGTCTATTGTTCCTATGAAGTTAGCCACTCTTTCCCCAATATCCTTGTAGAAATTCAGCTGTTAAAAATTTTGGTACAGTGTAAGAATTAAAATACAGCCTTTCGTGACATATATAAATAATATAGAAGAAAATGTGTGCATGTGTGGGGGCGGGGGTGGACAGTGATGTGAAAATTACACTTGTAGATGACACGACGATTGGTCCGTTCATTGACAGTGAGGAAATGTCACACTCGTATACGGCATCAGAAAACGAAACCATGAAGATAGCAAGAAGATTAATGGACCAGTTCAAAATTCGCACAGGTATGCTGAACTGGACCAGTCCACACAGAATGGAACAGTCAGGAACAATTCCACATTGTGTCAAAATATTACCGTGATCTATGCCTCCTATAATTTGGATTTATTCATCTCGTCTCTAATATACCAAACATAGAATATATTACTCAGCAGAGAAAATAAATCCAAGAACAAAAGAAGAAAAAAGACAAAGTCACCAAAATACGATCAAAATGCTTAACAGAACCTCCAGAATTCGTGGAAATGGACGCTGCTGTAACTGCTGTAAATGCACAGCATTTGATTCATTTATTTTCGAATAAATGTAACCTCAATGATGTGGGAAATCACATTATTTCAACCTGGAAAGTTGAACAATGAAAACAATAGCGCCGAAATGATCCTATCACCTTAACAGATTTGTAAATGGCAGGGGCATCTTTGAGCAGAATATAACCTTAAGTAATTGGACCAGTTCACAAAGAATCTACAGTTGCACAGTCTCGAGAAGATGTGAATTCACTTTGTTTTTTTTTGATGATCACATCGACACAGTAATGTAAGGAATGAGACCCTGTCTGCAATCATTCAAGAAAATTTACCTTCTGAGTGTGGCGGGAGTAAATATAATTGTTTCTGGCAAGAGCTTAGTCTCTAATTAATAATGCTTCTCTTGGGAATAAATGTCTCAGTCTGAAGTCTCTGGATATCTCATTTTAGTGCTTTGCATCAGCTGCACTAATATGCATTAATAATGCAACAGATCAAATCATTTGATTATTTCCATTTGGAATAAATCTTGTGGAACTCCTCCGAACTCCCTCTAACATAACTGCATCCCCTCTGCATCTCCACCTCGATGAATTTCGACCAAGACATGACGTTGAACTCTTCTTCCAACACCTTCACCTCTGTGCCAATTTACTTGGACAAAGGTCTTCTTCCCGTCCCCGAGGCCTCATTAACTGCCTCCAACATTTTCCCTCCACCTGGTCTCCTCTCTCAGACCTCTTACCAGCACTCGAGCTGTTCATTGCAAACTTCGATGTGTCATCAAACTCCTTAATTGCACTGCCTTCCTCGCATTTTTGAACCTATGGCCCTTGAACTGACTAAACCCTAAAAAGTGTGGACATAACTGTGACCCATGCTTCTACCAATGGCCACAGCTTTGTTCTGAACAAAGTGAGAGGACTTAAAGAAGTTATCCAAAGTGAAGACGAACTCGGCCAGGTGGAGTTGGGTGGTCGTGGATAAGTACACATGCTCACTCTGCGTTCTGTAAACTCTCTATTCCATTCTCTCAGTTTCCCTGTCCCCATCACAACTGTTCTGATGATACCACATTCCACTGGGGTGTCTCATAAAAGTCCACCATTTCCCTCAACCCAGGGATTCCCACAACCTGGTTGACAGGGCTTTGACGTGTGTCTGGCCCATTCCCGCATCTCTGCCCTCACCTTCCCATTTCCCTCCTACGACACGAAAGGGTGCCCCCGTTCTTCATTTCCATCCCAGCAGCATCCACATCCAAAGCATCATAAATTGCCACTTCTGCACCCCGGCGGATTGCCACCACCAGACACATTATCTCTTCCCCTCCCCTGGCAGTGCTCCACAGGAACCATTCCCTCTGGGTCACCTGAGTCCACTCCACCTCCACTACCAACAATACAACACATCCACACAGCAGCTTCCTATGTAATCACAAGAGGTGTAACACCTACCCGTTTACTTCCTCCCGCCATGCAATCCAAGTCTCCAGTCACGCCTTTCAGGCGAAGCAGCGATTTACATGCACGACATTCAATCGACTCCACTGTTTTTCCTGCTCAGAATGTAGTCACATCTACATCGGGGAGACGAAAAGCAGGCTGGGCAACTGATCTGTAGAACACCTATGTTTGTCTGCAAGAATGAGACTGAGCTTTCAGTTACCTGCCACTTCAACACACCGCCGAGTTCCTATGCAAACATGTCTGTCTCAGGCCTGCTGCAGTGCTCCAGTATGCCACAGTACAAGATGGAAGAACAACATGTCATTTTACTCTTAGAGACCCTTCAACCTGAGGATACACACCGCGTTATAATGCTGGGCTTAAAAATGATACCTTCACACCAGATCATTAAGTGTTCTTCATTAAGCGCTAATTGGACATGACAATGAGCAATTGAAGTAAAGTGGAAAAATGCATGAAAAAACGACCTGGTGCAAGAAGCAGCCTGTTTCGACAGATCTCAGAGTCCCAAGTCCCATCTCCACAATGGTGCAGCCGCCACTCCAATCACTACGACACTCAGGAGGCCGCCACCGCCGTGGGAAAGACCCATTCTCGCTGCCATCGCCACTTAACATCCATCCTTGACACCTTGTTTTCTCATCTGCACGCTGCCCTGAGGTGATATCATTCAGAAGCACAGCAATAGTTTTCACAAAAACACTGATAGCTCGACATCATTACCATCTCTCTCCTTGTAAACTGTGCGAGGCTGAACCACACTGTTCACAATCTCAGTCACTGATTTAACTCCAAGATAAGCAAGTACAAACTATCGCTGAAACCAGATATTTCAGTCTCCATAACATCGCCCGTTGCAATCTCATCCCACCTACCTCCTGCTGAAACCCTCACCCAAGCCTTGTTGACTTTTGACTTGACAATTACAACAGTCCTCACCAGCGTCTCACATTCAGTCCATCCTCACCTGGAATTGCGAAATCAGTAAAAACTCTGCTGTCTAAGTCCTTCTCTGCACATCCACCCTCCCCACGCACCTCCCCCCACCTCTTCTGATTAAATCTACTTGTAAGAATCTGCATCTTGGATTTGCGAGTTCTCAGTCAGCAATGGCTGCTGTGGAGCTCGGACTGATATCTGACAGCTGCAAGGTCCCTTTAAAAACGCATGCTTTTTTGTTGATGAACGTGCCGGAATGGACTGCTCTCTGAGGCCCCACCACTGCTGCAAAACAAGCCTTTGAAAGGGCAGGTGTTTGTTTCTTATTGTACAGAATCTTTATTTTAGTAATCAGGTTCATCTTGCCTCAATAACCAGCATTGTAATGTACTAGTAATTACGATTCAGTTACATTAATAATCAGAATCTTGTTGTATCAACAATGAGGATCCTGTTACATCAATGCTCAAAGTCCAACTACTTGAAAAATCAGCTTCCTATTACGTTCATAATTAGAATGCTATTCGTCTAAGATTCTAGAGACAAACACATTAACGATTAGGACGCAATCACATTAATAATCTGGTGCCTTTTGCAGCAAGAATCAGGATCTTATTGTATCAATAATCAATGACCCGTTACATTAAAAATCAGGATTCTGTTATATTAATCATGACCTAATGATTTACACAGCTCCTGTTGTATTCAGAATGATATGCCTACTCCATCAATAAATTATTGCACCAATAATCGGGATGCTAACAGGAATCAATTCGAAATTTTTCTAATTAATAATCAGATTTCTACTCCATCAATAATCAGGATCGTATCATATCAAAGTCTTTCTTGAATTATAAAATGACTATTTCGGATGTTATTGCATTAAAAATATGTCCAAATACGTGAAGAATCTGATGATAACCCCCGCCTGTTTCCACCTCCCCTCACCCAATCTCATTATATCTGCCTCAAAAGCTTATTCTGGGGTCATACAAAGTCTAGGACATTGATACAGAGTCACATCAAGAAAAGGTTTTGGGAAGCAGTGATTTAATACAACCCCTTAGGGACTTTAATTCTTCATCTCACTATTCACTGTCTAATCTCCGTGAGAGAAGTAATTATCTATGGTGGGGTCAGGCATCACATTAGGTTGTTGATTTTGGTGTCTGTTTCACTCTTTTACTTACCTTGAAACTGTCAGATGTAGTGTTGTTAGATTGTAAAGTACAGCGGTTGTGGTCATGAAAGGAGTGTGCTAGAGAGTCACAGAGGCCTACAACAGAGAAAAAGGCCTTTAGGCACATCAAGTCTACACCAATCAAAAATAACCACCTCACCATTCCAATCTCATTTTCCAACACTTGGCCCATAGCCTTGTGTGCCCTGGTATTGCAAATATTCATCTAAACACTTCTTTAATGTTATGAAGGTTTCTGTCTCTGCCATCCGACCAGGCAGCGAGGATCAAACGCAGGTGGACAGCCAATTTTCCCCAAAGTTTTGTTGAGTTCTGCCCTGCTGATGGTGTTAACCGCTTTAGTAAGACCTGCAATAGTAAGATAAGAAACTAAATCCCGGGCCCTACTCTTCTGTTTAGATGGATGCTGATGATGATGTCCCATGTTGATCTGCCAGTACAGGGACTGCACTGTGTTTCCAGACACAGTCAATCTGCAGGTGGCTGAGGCTACTTTCAACATGATCTACAGGGAAGGCCTTCTTCATGGCGCTGAGTGAGATATCGCTGTGGGTGTTGTAATCTCCTCTGGCAGCTTGGGATTTTGTACATTGGAGCAATTTTTGCATCACTCATGTCCTCGGGAATAGGCCCTGTCTCCCAGCAGAGGAGGAGGAGGTCACAAAGCTGCAGCAGTAATTTTGAATTTCTGTGCTTCTGAAATTCAGGGCAAGTCCTCCCACACAGGTGGCCTTTCTGCCTGGTAAGAAACTAATGTCCTGTCCAAAATTCAGTGTTCCTTGTGCAACTTAACCATGACTGGAAGCTGTAAGAGATAATGAAATGACAATGGGAAATATCCAACTCATGGAAACACAGTTCACAATCGTGTTCATCCCAGCAGGACATCTGTTTGTCTCTACCAGTGAGAACGTCACTGTCCAATTTCCCTAATGGCAACTTCCCTAATGGTTAGACCAAGTGCTTTCTTCATCCCATCACAAACAGCACATAGATTTCTACTATCATATGTGGTTTGGATTTCTTGTGTACATAAGCACATAAGAACTAAGAGCAGGAGTTTCAATTCAGCCGCTTGATCCTGCTCTGCTAATTGGTATGATCATGGCTGATTTCATTTCGGCCTCAACTCCATTTTCTGCCCGCTCTCCATGACCCTTCAAACATTAGTAATTAAAAATTTGTCTTGATTCTCGTATTGGTCCATCCAACCTTTATTTGCACAGGATCTCCCTCTCTTTTGCATAACTGTCTCGGGTACTTTCATGTTGTGCAGTGTGTTATTGCGTTTATGTCATATATAAGGTCGGCTTGACATTTTGTTTCAGTGACAGATGAGCAGATCTCAAACCAATCTTTGTTATGGCTTCTGCCTTTCCCAAATTTTACTGCTCCAGTGTCATACATGATTTGACTCAGTGACTTCTAAACTTTATCAACATCAATGTTGATTGATGAAGCTTTTAAAACTTTTGCCTGCAAAATAGTTCACTATTCCGTTTCGTTATCCTTGGTAATTGAATTTCAGAATGAAGTTGAGACTGTGATGAATATACAAGTCAATAAGAATTGTCAACTACGATTAATTTTTCATTGGAGATGTTAATCAGTGAATCTTTTAAAAACTGACTTATAGGTTATGTTTCAAAGATAAAGTTAAGATTGAAGAAAAGGTTTATAGTTTTGCTGTAAACAATTTCTGTTGAGAGTACTTAAATCAAGGGGAAAGTACGTCCAAAAAGGGTCATTGCAGCCCTGAACATCTGTGACAAATCCAGAATATAAACACCAGCCAGCATAAGGGCTTTTCACATGAGCAGAAACAAACCAAAAGTTATCGAACTCGCCATCATGGACCTGATCAGCATCAGAATCAAAGCCTGCAGACCCCTATGAACTTGCTTATGTTTCATCAGTTCAGACAACTGAGTGAATTCCTTCCCACACAGGGAAGCAGGTGAGCGGTGAACATTCAATGTGAGGGCATTGGTGTTCGGTGAGGAAAGAGAACTTACTGAATCTCGTCACACACGTGGAGCAGGTAAGTGGTCTCTTCCCTGTGTGAACCTGTTTGTGTGCATTGAGGTCAGAAGGAAACCTGAACATCTTTCTACAAGAAGGGCAATTGAACGCTTCTCCTCGGTGTGGATTCGCTGCTGTGACACGAGGGTGGATGACCAAGTGAATCCTTTTTCACAAATAGAGCAAACGAATGGCCTCTCCCCGGTATGAACTCGTTGGTGAAACAAGACAGGTTGACATTGCAAATCCCTTCCCACACATGGAGCAGTGATTGTCCTCTCCCAACTGTGACTATGTCGATGTATTTCCAGCTGGGATGGAAATAGAATCACTTCCTACAATCCTCACAGTTCTATAGTTTCTCCACGGCGCTGGACTGAATGTGACCACGCTGATGGATTTCCAGTTGTGACAGATAATTGAATCCTACACTGCAGTCGTCACATTTCCATGGTGTCTCCATGGTGCTGGACGCAATGTGAGTGCGCTGATGTATTTCAAGCCACGATTGATAATTAAATGGTTTTCTACATACTCGACATTTCCACAGTTTCTCCATGGTGTGGGCGTCCTTGTGTCTTTCCAGGTTGGATGATCAATGTAAGCCTTGTCTTTACACAAAACAAATATGTGACTTAATTGTTCTTTGGAAATATGCCATATTTTAACAGACTGTGAAAATAGTTCAATCTCTTTCCACAGCCACAACACTGAGACACATTTGGATGTATGTGTGTCTCAACACATTTTCAGTCACACTATCATTTGAAATGTTTGTCCACAAACAGAATGAACGCCTTTCCTTCCACATTCAAGGAACGATGATATGCAGATTAGAATGGATCAAATAACTTTCAGATCTGGAGATGGAATTCAATTTGAATTTCTCAGCTGCAAATCCACCCCTTCAGTAGCCATACATCGGAGAAAACAAAAGTCAAAGCTATCAATACAGGATCGAAATTCAGAACAGACAATTGTAGATTGAATACCTTTTTCCGTTCTGTTCCCTAAAATCTGTAAACTGCGGTGGTACACACTCTCTCTCTTTCCTGAGCTGAAATCCAAACTGATCTTCCCACTTCCACTCCCAGCTTGCTCCCTCCCTCTCCACTCTCTGGATTCAGCTCTCCAGCTCCGGTCTACAGACTAACAATCAAATCAATGATTCTGATTCAGAGTTTAGGATCTCCAGCGGCTGTTGGTGAGTCCTCCCTGCCCACCTCCCAGGGTTTCCTTCCTGATCAGAGCCTCATTCATTTTCAAAACCCAATCGAGAACCACTTATTTATTTTCTCCGCGTCATCCTCTGATGCGAACCATCCTTCAGTCGCTGTCCCAGAATGAGGTCCATTCCGCTGGGTCCTGCTCCCGGAGGGAGGGAGCTGCCAATGACAGAAAATTAATTCTAGACATAGCCTCTCTCTCTGGCACTTATCCCTACTGCGCATCCTCCAACATTCAAATAAAACTGCGCCTGGACATCGGCATCAACTTGTACAACGCATGCTCCAGATGACAAAGCCTTCCGGTCGATTGCTGGCCAATAGAGTGGAGCGGGCGAAGCTGGAGGACCGGGACAATGGGATTGTGAACAAAGTATGAACATGGGGAAATTGGGGGATGGACGGTTTAGTAAGGACAGGGTCAAAAGAACAGCAGGAGGGTCTCCTGGAAAAACTGAGCAATGGGAGTCTGACAGGAGAGATACAAGAGGAAGGTTCCATTTCGAGTTTCCCGCAGGGGGGCAGCTGGAAATTTTAGCTTGGTGTCCTGTTTATATTTTCTAATCAGCCTGTTCAGAGATGTTATTACCTACCTCTGTAGAAGATGGGACTTGAACCTGGGCCTCCCGGTCAAGAGGTGAGGACAATACAACTGTGCCACAAGAGCACCTCCCTGTTGGTCTAGTGGAGGGAGAGAACACTTTCTCAATTTCAGTGACAAGGAAGATCCATGAGCTCCTCACACTTGCTGTCTGTCGTGGGGATGGAGGAGTCAGGACAGAAGGGGTGGGAGTGTGTAGGGATAACCTTTCAAAAGGAACTCTGGTGTTGGAGATATGAACAGGACTCAACACACTGGTAATTAATACAAAGCTGGTGTATTTGAATTTTAAACAGAAGACTGACACCTATGACTGGGTGGAAATTTATCAACATCAGTTGAAGCAGACTCCAATGTACAGAGCTTATCACTGACAATAAAGTTCCCATCAGTGCAGTTGCTAGTGAACTTACTGGTGTCTCAACAGATGGGATGCCTCTGAATTTCTTTCCACACTCAGAGCAGGAGAATGGCCTCTCCCCAGTGTGACACCATCTGTGTCTCAGGAGGTGGGATGAACAAATGAATCCCTTTCCACACTGGGAGCAGGTGAATGGTCTCTCCCCAGAGTGAGGGTGCTGGTATCTAAGAAGGGTATATCACAGATTGAATCTCTTCCCACACTCGGAGCAGGTGAATGGCCTCTCCTCAATGTGGACTCACTGGTGTGACAACAGGTTGGATACGTGACTGAATTGCTTCCCACAATCAGAGCAGCCGAATAGCATCTCCCCAGTGTGAATGTGGTGGTGCCCCATGAATAAATACATAGAAATTGAAATCAGTTTCACAAGGTGTAAGGAAAAGGAGCATTTACAGTTGGGGAAGCTCAAACCAAACACCACATCAGGATCTGATGAATTCGCCCAAATTATCATAACTAGAATAACTTTGGATTTTGAACATGTAAGGAGAAAGCACCCTGCAGAGCAGAGAGGAGCTGTACACATGTTCTGCATGTAGAAAAGGCTTCAGCCCATCATCTGACCTGTCAGAGCATATATGTAGTCTCAACGTGAAGAAGCTTTGGCAATGTGGAAATGTGTCGACTGTGGGAAGAGATTCAATGTTCCAGCTAGGTTGGAAATTCATTGGTGCATTCACATTGGGGAGAAGCCATTCACCTGCTCTGAATGTGGGAAAGGATTTACGGTGTCCTTCAGGTATTCAGGTTCTGATGAATCTTGTAACCCTGTCAGATCCTGACTTGATGTTTCATTTGAGATTCCCATCTACCCATCAATGCCCTCCAAAATGAGATCTCATTTTATACCTTGGAAAAGGATTTCTCAACATCAGTCTCACTATCAGTCAAGGATACATATTAAAAACACACCATTCTAGTTTTCACAGAAAATTCTTCCCCATCTCAATTCCCCAAATATTGTTCAAGCAAATTCAAAGAAAACAAAATCTGCACCAAATGCCCAAGAAAAGTAACAGGAACTTTTCCAACTAATCCAGAAAGTTATCCCCAGAGTCTATGCTTCTGCAGTGCTCAATGGTTATGAAGGAATTAATCATACTCGTGGACATGGCATGCTCCCTCTCCCAAGCTACTTGGGCACAGACAAGACCACAGAAAAGACGATAGTTACAAGAGTGAGTGCCAATTTCTTGGTGCTCATCTATTCTAAATTAACACATTGCAACTCCAAGAGAAGTTCCTCTGACTTGCCCAGCCCCCTCCCCATTGGGCAGTCAAACATCACAGACGTGGTCCATGGCCCCACCACCTCTAGAGCATCTGATATGATAAATCAATGCTGTTCCAAGTGGCAATGCCTACTTGCCATGAATAAATATATCGAGAAATTTAAGGCCCTCTGTTCAGCAACGCCTCAATTTTAAAATTCCCATCCTTGTTTTCAAATTTCTCCATGGTCTTCCATCTCTATTTACACATTTTCCATGTCTTACCCACAGACAGAACAGACAAACCTCAATCCTTCCACAATCAGGGGCTGATCATATTCACCTTCTGAATCTGTTTTAGCACTTGTTCCCGTTCTTCTTTCTCAAGAAAATTCACAAACCCTGTGCTCTCACATAACCTAGAGGAAAATGAGGTTTTTGAAACTGTTCTCCCCTTCCTCTATGGGGTTTTGGAGGGGTGCTGTGCGGAGCAGTCGCAGGGCGGCTGCCGCCAATGGTCGGGCTCGATCTGTCTCTTTTTGCAACAGCAGCCGTCGGGGAAAAGGGGCGGAGCAGCTCCCCGAGCGGCTTCTCGCTCTGGCCCGAGTCAGCAACCGGTTGCCCTGGAAACCTTGGCTCCTGGCGGCGGTGGGGTAACAATGGGTGGGGGCGGGGCTCCTGCTTCTGCGCGGCTGGCCTGCAGCCTGGAACCCGAGGACGTCACCGCCGAGGACAGCGATTCCTATTGGCTGTTTCAGGGAAGCTCCATCCCCATTGTGACGTCACAATGACAACGTCGTCCAGCGAGACGAAAGCGTGAGACTCCATCCTCCGTGCAACATCAGGGAGCAAAGCAATGTCTCCCCTTTTTCATTTCTTTTCTCATCCTGGGATGGAGGGGGAATACTGTTCACTTGCAGCAAAGGAAGGGAGAGAAAGTGAATCCAGAGAAGGAGCATACACTGGAAAATCTTGGTTCAGGTATGTCTCTTAAGTATATTGTCATTGTTTGCTCTCAGCTTCATATATTTATTCGCCTGGCGAAAAGGGTGGCCTCTTTCTTCATGTTTTATTGCAGGATTTTTTTTTCAGAGATGGTCAGGATTTAAGGGGCAGTGAACTATTTAGCAATTGCGGCCAAAATTCTATGTTGTTTCGTAATTCGCAACACCATATATTAGAAGCTGTCTTTTGAGGTCTGACTGTGGGGCGAGCAACATTTGGCGAAATTGTCTTTCAGCCAAAAATTCCCGTTGACAATCCAGAACTGTGTCATGGAGTATGCTGATGGGAAAAATAAATAGCCTTCCTTTCCTGGCTGGTCTACAAACTACCAACCTTTTGGTTAACAGCTGAATGCAATGATCAGTTATCCTGTCCAGATATGTCACTTCTCACTGATCCAGATTGAATTCCATTTATCACTAATCAGCCCATCCGACCAGCCAGTCTATATCCTCCTGTAAGCTAAGGCTATCCTCCTCACTATTTACCAGCCATCACTTTTGCATCATCTGCAAACTAACTGATCAACCCTTCTACATTCAAGTCTAATTAATTTACATAAGCCATAAACAGCAAGGGCCCAACACTGACCACTGTGGGACTCCACTGGACATAGGCTTCCAGTCAGAAAAAGAATCACTCAACAATCACCCTCTGCTTCCTGCCACTCAGCCGATTGTGGATTCAGTTTGCCAAATTTCAACTGATTCTTAGCTTTGTTATCAGTCTCCCATGTGGGACCTTATCAAAAGCCTTGCTGATATCCAAAGAGACAACATCAAAAGTATTGCACTCATTGATGCACCTGGACACCTCATCAAAAAATTGAATCTAGTTGGTCAGATGTGAAATCCCCTTTGATTAATCCCTGGCTCTCCAAATACAAATTAATTCTGACCTTCAGAATTACTTCCAATAGTCTCCCCAGCCTCAAGGTGAGACTGACTGGCTTGCAGTTTCTTGGTTTATCTCTTGTTCCCTTCTTGAATAGAAGTTCCACTTTGACTGTCCTTCATCCTCCAGCACCTTTCCTGTGGTCAGAGGGGAATTGAAAATTTTTGCATGCCATTCATCCCAAGAACTTATTGTCCCAGCAACGTAGGATACATTTCACCTGATGCTGGAGATTAATCTACATTTGAGCCTGCCAAACTACTCAAAACCTCCCCTCTCTCTCTATGCTAATTTCTTTAAATTCCATCACAGACCTCCTCCCTTATTCATCTCTGTCACTAGTGAACACTGACATTAAGTCTTCATTTACAACCTAGCCTACATCCTATCAGTCCACACACAAATTACTGCTGTGGTCCTCAACTGTCCTTATTCTTTCGCCTGTGATCCTTTAACCATTAATGTACCTGTAAAACAACTCAGAATTTTCCATTATTTTGCCTGGCTGTATCAATTCTTGTTCACCTTTTAGCTCTCAATGTCTCCTCATTTATATTCCCTCTTGCATATTTATGATAACTGTCTGCAAAATGCTCCCCCATGATACTTCAACCACTTGTCCCCCTTTGTCACCCAAAGTTAAGCCCAAGACCTCCCCCTTCCTTGTTGGGACTTCTACATACTGGCTTCAAACGCTCTACTGGATCTATTTTAAAAGTTCCTCTAAACATTGCACACTATGATGACCACAGTTAATGTTGGAGAAGTTGAAATTCCCTGCTATCATGCCCCTATTACTTCTACACTGCCCTGAAATTTGTCTCCTTACTTGCTTTTTTAGTTCCATACAGACAGGTTTGTTTATGGAGTTTTCTAAGATGTCATCTCTCCTTATTGCTACAATAAATTTCCTGAACATAATTGTGACACCTCCCCTTCTTTTGCCTCCTGTCTCACATGAATATCATGCATCCTGGAGTATTCAGCTTCCAATTCTGCCTCTCTCTCAACCATGTCTCATTGACAGCAATGTCATCATACCCCATTTTAATCTGTTTCCTCAACTCATCTGCCTTGTTTGTCAAATTGTTGCATTAAAAATCAATGCCATTCAACCATGTTAAACTCTCTTGGAGCTGAACTGGCCTGTAATGTCGATGCCTTCCTGATTCCTGCCACAGCAATGAATATCTGGGATTAACAATCTAGTGATGACTATGAATCCATTGTTGATTGTCAGTAAAAACCTATCTGGTTCACTAATGTCTTCAGGGAAGAAAACTGCCATCCTTACCTGGTCTGGCCTACATATGACTCCAGACCCACACCAATGAGCCTGACTCTTAACTGCCCTCTGGGCAATGAGGGATGGGCAATAAATGCTGGCCTACCCAACAATGCTCTCATCCTGTGAATGAATAGAAAAAAAACTTGTTGATTCTTTTCTTTTTTTTCTTACCCTTTTGGACATTGTCCCTGGATCCCAGCATTACAGGCTATATCTCACGCTGGATGTGCCTTCACGCAACTGCTCCTGTGAAGGGTACTGATTATTTTATCTTTAAGGCATTCAAAATGAGACAAAGACTTAATGCAACATCACTTTTTGTAAAAATTGATTTGTATTATTTTTATCCCATACAGGTAACTGAACCTGTGCTGTTTACAAACATCAGAGAAAGGCCCAGAAAAAAACTGTTTGGATATAGATAACTTTAGAATTAAAATCCAACGGTGACAGTTACTAAGAAACTCATTGTTGTTTAACCAATCCTGAGGAACCACAAAATCACTTTACAAACAATATGCAGATCTTTACCTAGTGTAAATGTGTTTATGTACAGCACCATTGTGATCATTTCTAAAACCTAGAGATAAAACATTGATACAGTTGTGTATCTACAATATCAACACCTTTAATACAGCAGGGTTTAATAACATCAAAATAACTGTCCAATGATCAAGGTTCATTCCTTGGTGTGAGTAATAGTAAAATCCTTCACATTAGGCTCTTTGTGAATTTGCTGGTGTGCTAAGCAAACAGCAAAGCCTTTTACACAAACACAGCAGGCGAATGGGATCCACCTGGTGTCATTTCACTGGTGTCTTAACAGTTTGGATGACAGAGTGAATCCCTTCCCATGTACGGAACAATGAACAGTCTCTCTTTAGAGTGAACAGGCTGCTGTATCAGCAGGTGAGTTGACTGAATGAATGTTTCTCCCCAGCGTGAACTCGCTGATGTCTCCGCAGGTTGGATGATTGGGTAAATCCCTTTCCACAATTGGAGCAGGTGAAGGGTCTCTCTCTCCTGTGAATTCGTTGATGTATGAGCAGGATCGTTGACTGAGCGAATGCTTTCCCACAATCAGAGCAGATGAATGGTTTCTCTCCAGTGTGAACTCGCTGGTGTCTCAGCAGGTTGGATGATTGGGTAAATCCCTTCCCACAAGCGGTGCAGGTGAATGATTTCTCTCTGGTATGAACTTGCTGATGTTCCAGCAGTTTAGATGAGCGAATGAATCCTTTTCCACATTCAGAGCAAGTGAATGGTCTCTCCCCAGTGTGAACTCGCTGGTGTTCCAGGAGATTAGATGAGCGAATGAATCCTTTTCCACATTCAGAACAGGTGAATGGTCTCTCCCCTGTGTGAATTCGCTGGTGCTCCAGCAGTTTAGATGAGTGAGTGAATCCTTTCCCACATTCAGAACAGGTGAATGGTCTCTCCCCAGTATGAACGCCCTGGTGTTCCAGTAGTTTAGATGAGTGAATGAATGCTTTTCCACATTCAGAACAGGTGAATGCTCTCTCTCCTGTGTGAACTCCTTGGTGTTTCAGCAGGCTGGATGACGAAGTGAATCCCTTCCCACAGTCAGAGCAAGTGAATGGTTTCTCCCCAGTATGAACTCGCTGGTGTATCCGAAGGCTGGATGACTGAGTGAATCCCTTCCCACACTGGGAGCAGGTAAACGGTTTCTCCCCAGTGTGAACTCGTTGGTGTATCAGCAGGTTGGATGACTGAGCAAATGCCTTCCCACAATTGGGGCAGGTGAATGGCCTCTCCCCAGTGTGAACTCGCTGGTGTATCTGCAGACTGGATGACCGAGTGAATTTTTTCCCACAAGCAGAGCAGGTGAATGGTCTCTCCGCACTGTGAACTCCCTGGTGTTCCAGCAGTTTAGATGAGTGAGTGAATCTTTTCCCACAATCAGAGCAGGTGAATGGTCTCTCTCCAGTGTGAACTTGCTGGTGTTGCAGTAGTTTAGATGAGTGAGTGAATCCTTTCCCACATTCAGAACAGGTGAATGGTCTCTCCCCAGTGTGAGCTCCCTGGTGTTCCAACAGTTTAGATGAGTGAGTGAATCCTTTCCCACATTCAGAACAGGTGAATGGTTTCTCTCTCCTGTGAATTCGCTGGTGTATCAGCAGGTTGGATGACTGAGCGAATGCTTTCCCACAAACGGAGCAGGTGAATGGTCTCTCTCCAGTGTGAACCCGCTGGTGTTCCAGCAGTTTAGATGAGTGAGTGAATCCTTTTCCACATTCGGAACAGGTCAATGGTCTCTCCCCAGTGTGAACCCACTGGTGGATCCGCAGGTTGGCTGACTGACTGAATCCCATCCCACAATCAGAGCAAGTGAATGGCTTCTCGCCAGTGTGACTGCGTTGATGATTTTCCAGCTGGGATTGGTAAAGAAATCCCTTCCCGCAATTCCCACATTTCCACAGGCTCTCCCCAGTGTGACTGTGCTGGCGTTTGGACATTTCAGATGAATCTTCATTGACTCTTCCACACACAGATGATATGTGTTTCTCCCCGGTGTGAATGGTGCTTTCTCCTTCAGTGTTCAAAATCCTGAGAAAGTTAGGTTATGATAAACAGAGTGACTGTTGGATCTGGATGTGGCTTCACTTGAAGTCTCTAATTACAAATCAACCTTTCAAACAGAAAACAACCGTATTGGGAAAACCAGAAGAACACACAGGTTGTGAACCTGAGAGCAATTAATCTGTTCAGTTGTGGAGATGACACTGAGGGAAACTGGGATTATCATTAAAACTGAACTGGTTCATAAATCTCCTTCTGGGAAAGGAACCAGTCTGTGTTGGCACAAAAACTTCAGAAAGAGATAGAGGTGGGAGAGGTACACACGAAGGACTTGCATTTTATAGATTTACAACTCAATCCTGTTCCTGTTTTCTCCCCATACACTACAACCCCTCTCAAGGATGAAGAACTAGTGCATAGTTCTTTGAAAGTGGAGTTGCAGGTAGACAGATTGAAGAAGGTATTTGGTACGTTTCCCTCTACTGGTCAATTCATTGAGTATCAGAGGTGGGAGCTCATGTCATGGCTCGATGGGATATTGGTGAAGCCAATTTTAGAGTACTGCACTCAATTCTGTCTCCCAGCTGTAGGAAAGATGTTATCAGGCCAGGACTTACACACTTAATAGTAAGGTTCTGGGGAGTGTTGCCAAACAAAAAGACTTTAGAGTGCAGGTTTATAGTTCCTTTACAGTGGAGTCTCAGGTAGATAGGATAGTGAAGAAGGCCTTATTTTTCAGTGAATTAATTATAGGAGTTGTTGTGGCTGTACAAGACATTGGTTAGGCCATTTTTGGAATACTGCATTCAATTCTGGTCTCCCTGCTGTAGGAAAAATGTTAAACTTGAAAGGGTTAGAAACAAGGATGTTGGCAGGGTTGGAGGTTTGAACTATAGGGAAAGGCTGAATAGGCTGAGCCTATTTTCCCTGGAGGCTGAGGGGTGACCTTCTATAAGTTTATAAAAACATGAGGGGCATGGTTAGGGTGAATAGTCATGGTCTTTTTCCCAGGCTAGTGGAGTCCAACACTGGAGGGCCTAGGTTTGAGATGAAAGGGGCAAGATTCAAAAGGAATCTTAGGGACAACCTATTCATGCAGAGGGTGCTGCATCTATGGAATGAGCTGCCAGAGGAAGCGGTGGAGGCTGGTACAGTTACAACATTTAAAAGGCATCTGGATGGATACATGAGTAGGAAAGCTTTAGAGGGATATGGGCCAAATGCTGGCCAAGGTGACCATATCAGTTCAGGATATCTGGTCGACATGGATAAGTTGGACCGAAGGGTCTGTTTCTGTGCTGTATAACTTATTACTTTAAGTGCAAAAGCAAAATGGTGGAAATCTGAAATAAAAATAGAAAATGCTGGAGACATTCAGCAGGTCTCGTAGCATCAGAAATGGTGACAGATGCAGGAATTCTTCCAACTTTGAAGAAGTGTTTAGAAGATCATAAAAGGCACTACAATATAGGTTACACACGAGTGCCAGAAAATGGGATGGGAGTAAATAGGTGCTTGATGACCAACATGGATACGACGGGGGACATTGTGTTAAACAATTTTATATCCGAGACTGTGACCTCAGTTTGTTCCATGTTTCTCTGTGACTCCCTCTCTTATGAAGCAAGCAGGAATTGCAAGCAGTGAAGAATGCAAATGATAGTGAGAGGATTTGAGTACAGGAGCTGGGATATGTTTCTCTAAGGGCTTTGGTGAGACCACACCTGGAGGAATGTGTGCAAATTTGTTCCCGTTTCCCAAGGAAGGATGCCCTGGCCATTGAGAGAGTTTAAACAAGGCTCATCAGACTGATTCTTGCGATGTCAGGACTGATGTATGAAGACAGAATCTATCCTCATTTAATCCTCCATTTTTTTGTCTTTGAGCTGCTGTTTGGATCACTAACTATTATTCTGCGTCCCATGTCCTGATCTAGATCTGATCCATATAAGCCTACACTTTGGTTCCAATTCCCCTGCTATACTAGTTTAAAACCTCACCGAAGGAACTAACAAAAGGCCCCAGAGGAGATTTGTCCCAGCTATGCTCAGGGACAACTGGTCAAGCTTGTGAAAGTCCAACTTTACGCACAAACGGTCTCAATGTCTCAGGAATCTAAACCTTTCTCTGATACACCATTTCTCCAGCTCCACATTCAGCTGATCTATCCTCTTATTCCTGCTCTCGCTAGCACATGGTACTGGGAGTAAGGATGACTTTATTACCTTTGAGGTCCTGCATTTTAACACATCTCCTATCTTCCTATATTCAGCTTTCAGGTACTCATATCTTTGTTTAGCTATATCATTGGTACCTATGACAACTGGCTGTTCAGTCTCCAGCTCCAGAATATCCTGTAGCTGCTACATGCTATCTCGGACCCTGGCACCAGGCTGGTCACATTCCATCCTGGATTCATGTCGGTAGCCACAGAAGTGCCTGCCTGTACCTCTGACTATTGAATCCCATATCACTATAGCCCTTTTTCCTCCCCTTCTGAGCAGCAGAGCCAACTGTGGCACCATGAACTTAGCTGTTGCTAATTTCCCCTGAGAGGCCATCCCAACCACATCCAAAGTAGTACATCTGTTTGAGAGGGGGATGACCGCTGGGGACTCTGGCCCTTATTTCAAGGGTCTTTTATGTCATCTGATGGTCACCCATTCCCTTTCTGCCTGTGTAATTCTCAGCTGCGGTATGACCACCTCGCTAAGTGTGCTGACAACAATATTCTAAGCATCACAGATGCTCTACAGTAAGTCCATCCACACCTCCAGCTCCAAAAACATTAGCCAGTAGCTGCAGATGGGCACACTTCCTGCATACGTAGCCATCAGGGACACTGGAAGGTTCCTTATTTCCTACATTGTACAAGAGGAGCACACCACAGGTCTGAGGTCTCCTATCACGACTTCTCTGTATACTAAGCTAGTTACTCTCTTAAAGAAATTTTATTGAGCTAAGGATCTTCCTTCATTTCAAACAATTCTATTATAATTGAAATTCCCTATCTATACTTCAACTGAACATTATATTTTAAAAATTGGAAGAAAATACACTGCGGGTAACACTTTCCAATTGGCTCTTTCCATTGGGACCATGTCACTTTCTGAACTGCCCGAATAGAGACTAAGCACAACACTCAGACTTCCAGCTTCATCTTCTCCCTGTCTCGCCTCACTCTCTGCTTTCACCGAACTCCAAAGCGCTCTCATTGTGCCAAGCAGCACTCACAGCACAGCCTTGTCATTTTATTTGTCTGCTCACACCTACACTGTCTTCAGCATCGTTTACTATTCCAATGCAACTCAATGGGAGCACAGAGTAAAGCATCTCATCTTTCAATTTAGCACTTTACAATGCTTCAGGCTCAAGGATCTGGAATGATCCATCTGAAGGGGTACTAAGGAATTTAAAGGGAAGTTTGCAGGTATTTGAGAATGAGGAAATTATAGGTTAAAATCATGAAGTAGGTGATTGGGATGAAATATGACTGTTCTCTTCAAGAGTTGAGGTCTTATTCAGATAAATCTGTGACCCTCTTAGGCCAATATCTCCTTCCTCAGCTGCAGGGCCCAGAACTGAACACATACTCCAGGGTGATCTAAGCACGAATTGGAATATTCTGCTGTTTTTCGAGTTACACACATATCATAATTATTTTCCCGCAGACAAAACAGACAAACCTTTCTCCTTCCACAGTGAAATGCCAATGATATCCAGACCCTGATCATTCCGCTGACTGTCAGAACTTGTTTTAAGATCCTGGTCTGCAAATCATTCTCAATCAATATCCTGTAAAACGAGTTCACGAAAGAAAAGTCACTGATAGTCCATGACAAAAATCAGAAAAGACAAACATCCTCTTCATTTCGCCCC
>NC_063373.1:2869175-2888546 GCF_021869965.1 Rhincodon typus | reverse complement strand
CCCTCCCAGCATTCATGTGTCTAACACACACAATGCCAATGCACACCCCCCGTGCGACTTGCCCCCAATAAAAATGGCGGCTGTTCGCACGGGCCTGTCCCAGCCTGAGGCCCGTAGTCGCTTTTCCGTTTGCCGTAAACGCAGGACCTACAGTTTCTAATTTGGATCTAGAGGCATATACTGGGTGTTTATAAAACATCCCAGTTTTGACTGGCTCCATTTTTCTCCTGGTCTCTGTGTCTCCCCCAGTACGGTACTAACCTCCCGCACCCAGGCGCCAGTCACAGCGACACTACGCCAACTGCGCAGGTGATCACGTGCCGTACGGTTTTCTCCGCCCCCTTTCACACTGATTGGTTGAAGGACCAGCCGCGCCCGCTTGGTCCTCCACGCGTTCCTCGTCCTCCTATTGGCCCATATCTTCCGTCAATCAACTGGGCCCCGTTGTCATGTGAGATGCAGCTTTCCCCAGCGCTTCCCTGGGATAGCTTCATCTTTCACAGTGAATGGAGCCGTATCACAGAGCACAGGGAGGGGTTTGTGGCCATTCAGCCTATTACGGCTGTACCCTCTCACTCGAGAATCACCACAAATGATCTTATGGTCAAATCGAGCCCAACTCCCCTACGCTTTGCCATAAGTCTGCAAATCATAAATCTCTTATGAGCAACTGCCAAATCTGCAGACAGAAAGAACTGCATATGTTAGAGTCAGAGTCAATCCAGTGTGCAAGGGTGAAGGGTGTAAACCCGAAACGTCGAAAACGTTTCCTGCTCCTCTGATGCTCGCTGACCTGTGTTCCTCCAGCTCTACACTGTATTGCTGCGAAGTCCGCATCCAGCTGATGTTTAGATTCTTACAGGTTCACATAATCTTCACATTTTCACCCGATATTATTTGCCAATTATCTGAAAGCTGTGTTCTGTGGTTACCAAACATTGTGACAATATTAATAATGTCTCTCTCTCTCTGCACATGAAATATCCTGGAAACAAATCTACACCTACACTAAAATCACTGTTTAACCTTCTCGGCTCCAAGGAGAATTATCTGAGCTTCTGCTACCTCTCCATAAAACAGAAACGCATCTTAATTTTAAATTATGCATGGGGTGGCTGTTTGTTGCCCAGACCAGTATTCATTCTACAAATTTATTTGACTTGAACAAAGCAGTGGTGAACTGCCTTTTTGAATTGTGCATTGCATGTGTTGTAAGTACATCAGAGTGCTGTTTGGATGACAATCTCCTGCAGTCTCTCAACCCTCCCCATCTCTGTAATTCCCTCCAGCCTTACAACTGTCCCTATCACTGTAATCTCCTCCATCCTCAGAACTATCTATGGTTAGGAAGTTTGCAAATGACACCAAAATTGGTAGTGTAGTGCACGGTGAGGAAGGTTATCTCAGAATACAATAGGACCTTGATCAGATAGGCCAACAGGCTGAGGACTGGCAGATGGAGTTTAATTTAGATAAATGGGAGGTGTTGCATTTTGGTGAGGCAAGCCAAGGCATGACTTAAACAGTTAACTGTCAGGCCCGAGGGAATCTTGGCTGAACAAAGACACCTGGGGGTGCAAGTGCATTGTTCATTGAAAGTGGAGTCAGAGATAGAAAGTATGGGGAAGAAGGTGTTTGACATGCTTGCCTTCATTAGCCACTGCATTGAATATAGGAGTTGGGAGGTCATGTTGTGGCTGTACAGGACATTGCTGAGCCCACTTTTAGAAAACTGCATTAAATTCTGGTCTCCCTGCTATACGAATGGTGTTGTTAAACCTGAAAGAGTTCAGAAAAGGTTTATAATGATGTTTCCAGGATTGGAGAGTGTGAGATAAACGGAAAGGCTGATTAGGCTGGGGCATTTTTCCCTGGAGCATCAGAGGCTGAGGGGTAACCTTATAGTGGTTTATTAAATCATGAGGGACATGAATAGGGTGAATAATCAAAGCATTTTCCCCAGGGTAGGGGATTCAAAACTAGACAACATAGGTGTAAGGTGAGAAGAGAATGATTTAAAAGGAACCTGGGGGCAACTTTTTCTGAAAGAGTGTGGTTAATGTGTGGAACAAGCTGCTAGAGAATGTGAGGTAGGTTAGTACAATTACAAATATTTAAAAGACACCTAGATGGGTATATGAATAGAAAGGATCAGAGCAATATGGGCCAAATGCTGGCAAATGGGAAGAGGTCAAATTGAGAGACTGGTCTATCTAAATGCAATTTGTTGTTTTGACATGACAATGGTCACCTCAGGAAGGTCACAGAAACATTTGAAATCTTTGCACCAAAATTACTAGTTATTTTCAGATCTGAAGGAAGCAATCCAGAGAAGGTTTACCAAACAAATAACAGGAATTGGATGGCAGTTTTACAAAGAAATGGTGAACAGACCGGGCTTGTTTGCACTGAAGTTTAGAAGATTCAGAGGTAACTTGATTGAGACTGAGGGGTCTTGACAGACCCCATCTAATGTGTCCTTTTGTCAGACTCTGAACACAGTCATAAAGGAGCCTTCTTTCCGTGTCTACTTTGGAACCATGCAAGAGAGAGGCTAGGACATATTCCTCACATTCCTCAGAATTAACCCAGACATAGGGAGGCGATGGCATAGTGGTATTATCGCTGGACTGTTATTCCAGACACCCAACGTTCTGGGGACCTGGGTTCAAATCCTGCCATGGCAGATGGTGGAATTTGAATTCAGTAAATATCTGGAATTAAGAGTCTAATGATGACTGTGAATCCATTGTCGGTTGTTGGAAAAACCCATCTGTTCACTAATGTCCTTTAGGGAAGGAAATTTGCCATCCTTATGTGGTCTGGCCTACATGTGACTCCAGAACCACAGCAATGTGGTTGACTCTGAACTGCCCTCTGGGCAACTAGGGATGGGCAATAAATGCTGCCTCGCCAGCGATGCCCTCATCCCATAAAGGAAATGGGGCTTCTCTGCTGTATGAATTTGCCGGTGCAGCAGCAGGGTGAATTACCCAATGAATCCCTCCACGCAGCCACAGCAGAAAAATGGTCTCTCCCCCCAGCGTGAGTTAATTGGTGTTTCAGAAAATTAGATGAACAAGTGAATTCCTTTCCACAAACCCAGCAGGTAAATGGCTTCTCTCCAGTCTGAATGTATTGGTGTTTCTGCTGTTTATAAAGTTCATATTGCAGTCCGAACATTTAAACATTGTCAGATCAGAGTGGATAAAGTGATATCTCAGCAAACTGGATAAATGAGAAAATCCAGTCCCAGGTTCAGTACAGGTGAAAAGTCTCTTCCCAGTCTGAATGCATTGATGAATTCCCAACACAGACAGACACTTGAATACATTCCCACAGAACATATATTTCTATGGTTTCTCCATGGTGTGGGTGTCATTATGTCTGTCCAACTTAGGTGATCAGTTGTCATCACATCCACAATGTAATGTTTATCAGGCTGTTTAACTGGTCCTTCCACAGCCAGTTCACAGGAATACTCTCATTTGGGTGAGTATATCTGTGGCTTGGTGCCACTCCAGTCATGCTGCTGTTTGAAATCTTTTTGCAAACCATTTCTCCTTCCACATTCAAAGGCCAATGATATTCCTCATCTGATGATTAACACAATTTAATCAATCTCAAAGTGAGTTTGGTTTCAGAATCTTGTTTGCAAGAAGACAACAATGTTAGGATCATGATCAGCTCGAACTGAAATTCACTGCAGACACTTTTAGTTTCTATGGAATATTCATTCCTCTCTTGTTCCCCAAAACATGTGATTCAGGCAAACTAAAAGAAGCTAAATTCATCAACAAAGTTCCCAAGGTAAGCTAAGGAAACCTTTCAAATAAATCAGAATGTAGCTCCCCGTGTTAATGGAACATTCTGTATTCTAAGATACCAACCAGTTATGGTCGGCACCAATGTACCCAGTGATGTTGTGTTCTCCCTCACCGGGATTGTTCAGGCATAGGGAATATCATGGGAGAATCCACAATCAGATCAAATCTTAATGTATCACAGAGCAGGCTCAATGGCCTATTTCTGTACCTATTTCTTAGTTTCAGCTACGGAAACCCTCCCCATTCAAACCCCCAACCCCACAATTCACAAAGAGATCCTGCTCAATTAAGCCCTAGAAATCACCGTATAAGCACAAGCAAATCGAGTTGGAAATCCTCTGATTTACCCAGCCGCCCTCATTTTTATGACCTCCTCTCCCCTCCTCCGACAAAACTGCACAATTGAAAGATCAGGATTGGGAGGCCGCATTGTCACTAATCGTTAAGGAGCAGCCCTTTCAGGTAACTCTGCAGTGCTCCAGCCTCTCAGAATGATCAGAACCATAGCCTGGGATGGCTGAAGCTGCCAATTATCTGTAATGGATCACCGGGCGCAAGGACCTTGTGGGATTGGAGGCCCTGAAGTCCCACCCACTGTGCGACGCAGAGCCAATCACGCATGCGCTGAACACCAGGAGGAGCCAAGATGGTGATTGTTCATCAGAACCTGATCCCGCGTAAAGCCTCACGGATGTAAACACGGAACTTGCAGGTGGTTAATCGAAGTTTGATGTGCTTAATAAGTGTATATTAACACTTCCTGTCCTCCTATGCCTCCGGTATTCTTTCCGTGGTCTCGCAGCCTAACCGCCCGCAGACGAGAAGAAAAACACGTCTCTGCTCATTGTTATCACTCACTCCGTGTGTCCTAAACTCTAGGCGTTACTGCGTCTGCGCAATGTGCTCCTGTGACAAAGATAAAGGACATTCATCATCGCTTTGGATCATGGGTAAAGACACTGCCATTGGTGAGCTTGTTCGCTATGATGTGAGCGTGGAGTAGGGAATGGCAATCAATAAAAGTAAGAACAAAACACTACGGAAATAATGCGAGCTTAAAAAACAAAAATTCCCAATATGTTTGCAGGAAAATATACTACAGCATTGTTTTCTGGATTTAGTGGATTTGGGCCTTTCTGGCTGGGCCAGCATTTATTGCCTGTCCCCAAATGGCCTTGAGCTGTTGTAGCTTTGATCTTCAATTTTATCATGTGGATTTACCTGTTTGATCTTACAGCTTAGCTCCTTTTTAACAGTGGTTTTGATGTTACTTCACGCCCCATGAATCAGTTGATGTAAAAGGAATGGGTGGTTGTTCCTTGTGTGTTGAAATGAGCATCGCTTTCCCACTGCCTGTAGCAGGGAGTATGCTAAGGTTTGTTGGAGGTTTGGAGAAACCGCAGAGTTATGAGTCTGATGAGTAGTAATAGGGAGTGGGATCCCAGGGGGAGGATCAGTCTGACTTGGTGGAATTGTCTTGAGCTGTGAATGTAAAGTGATCAGGAGTGGAGAGTTTGGTGATGAAACAAAAACAAAAATTGCAGTATTGAGGAAGGGTCACTGGACACAAAACGTTAACTCTGATTTCTCTCCACAGATGCTGCCAGACCTGCTGAGCTCATCCAGCAATTTCTGTTTTTGTTTCTGATTTCCAGCATGCACAGTTCTTTTGGTTTTTACTTAATTTGATTATGTAGGCAGTAGGCAAGGCAGTGGACTTGAACAGATGATCAGCTCCCTTCATGATGGCTTTCTTCACTGCTGTTTCTCCAGACTGCTGAGAACTGTCAATGATTTGACTGGTGTTTCAGTGTTTGGAGATGTGCAAATGTGATATTACTTCTGCTATTGCATTGTTTCTGTGTTAGCTTGGCTTCACATTAATAATGCCATGGTAAGATATGGGATGTGGAGATTTATTGAATTAAACTCTGCAGTACTGTGCTTAATTAACCAGTGAACACTTAATATATGCTGAGTACATTAAGTTATTGATCAATCCACAGTGTTGAATAGGTCTGAGAAGTAACCAAAGGGAAAACCTTTCCATTCTTGCCTTATGACAGTAGATAGGCCTTGTTTTGACAATAGGATGTGGAATTAATTAGATAGAACATTCAAAGAGTCAACACAGACATGATGGGCTGAATGGCTTCCATATGTGCTTTATCATTCCATAACATTGAATATTCACTATCAGGGATAGAGAAGAAAATAGAAAAATTGGAATTTAAGTCACTCAGAGTCAATATCTTCAGGGGAGGTATATGTGGGGAACCAGTGGGGAGAGTCGAGTCATAGAGATATTCAGCACGGATAAAGACCCTTTGGTCCAACATGTCCATGCCGACCAGATATAGAACAAAGAACAGTACAGAACAGGAATTGGCTCTTCAGGCCTGCAAGCCTGCACTGACACATTTTGCCCTTCTATGCTAAAACTGTCTTCACTTACAGGATTCCTATGCCTCTATTCCCTTCCTCTTCATGAATTCGTCCAGGTGCTCCTTCAATGCTGCTCTTGCATCTGCTTCCATCATGTCCTCTGGCAATGTGTTCCGGGCACTCACCACTCTCTGTGTGGAAAATGTGCCTCGCACATTTCCTTTTAAATGCACCCGCCCCCACCTACCCACTCCCCCTCCACATCTTGAACCTGTGTCCCCCTCCACCCTAGAAAAAAGCCTTATACTTTTCACTCTATCCATGCCATTCACAATCTTATAAACTTCTATCTGGTTTCCCCTCAACTTTCTACATTCCAGTGAAAACAAACCCAGTCTGAGTCCTGACGAAGGGTTTCGGCCCGAAACATTGACTTTCCTGCTCCTCTGATGCTGTCTGACCTGCTGTGCTATTCCAGCCTCACACCTATAGACTTTGGCTTCCAGCATCTGCAGTCCAAATCGTCTCCCAGTCTATCCAACCTTTCTTAATAGCTAAAATCCCTCATACCAGGCAACATCCTGGTAAACCTTTTCTGTACCCTCTCCAAAGCATCCACATTCTTCTGGTAGTGTGGTGACCAGACTGTACGCTATATTCCAAGTGTGGCCTAACTAAAGTTCCATAAATCTGCAGCATAACTTGCTTATCCTTGTACTCAATGCACCTTCCAATGAAGGCAAGCATGCCATAGGCATTTTTCTTACTACTTTATCTACTTGTGCCAGCGCCTTCAATAATCTGTGGGCTTGCACACTCGGATCCCTCTGCTAATGGTTCTGCCATTCACTGTATAAATTCCACCTGCAATTGACCTTCCAAAATGCAATTTGTCTGGATTGAGCTTCATCTGCCATTTTTTCTGCCCATGCCTCCAACTGATCTACGTCCTGCTGTATCCTCTGACAATCCTCCTCACTATCCGCAACTCCACCAGTCTTTGTATCACCTGCAAACTTACTAATTAGACCAGCTACGGTTTCCTCCAAATTATTTCTCTAAACCACAAAAAGCAAAGTTCTCACACTGATCCCTGTGGAACAGCACTAGTTACAACACTCCATTCTGAAAAAAATCCTAAATTAATCCAGTCCCATTTGCAGCTTTTGGCCCATTTCCCTTTAAACCCTTCCTATTCCTATAACCACCCAGAAATCAAATCTCAGGGTATTTCCACAAGGAAAAGAAGTGTCAAATCACTTTATAAGAAGATACATGGCAGAGTAATCATAATTGGTGTGGTGGACAGGGGAAAGCAGGGTAGGGAATGGAGCCACGGTGAAGAAGTTGGGGTGGGGCAGGTGAGGAAAGGAATGGAGGTGTGAGTTGGGGTGGCCCCAAATCCTGAATTAGATGCTGAAGGAGCCATGCTTGCAGCTCCAGGCCATTTTCTGGTAAACGGGTTCAGGTGGAAATCAGTGCACGCACGATCCACTTGGTGGTGTCTGATGAGTGGATGGGGCATCAGGTTCCCAGTGACCAGGAGAGGGACAGCGGGTGAAAGGTCAATCCTCCTGATTCCCTCCCTGTATAATATACTGACTACCCCCTCATTCTCTTAGATTCCCTTTTATCCTCTTCCTCGCTCCCTCCTCATGCTCTCACACTCATTCCCCTCTCTGGCTGTCACACGCTTCATATTGTGGCCACCCTTCTCACAGTCTGGCTCTTCTTCCCCGCTACACTTTCTCTCATAGCTGACTACTCACATTCTGTTCCCCCCCATACTTTCTTTCTGATCCACCCCCCCATACACTCTTTCTCCCCAGCTATCTCCCTCTCTCTTTCCTGTTCTCCCTTCTCTCCTTCCACCTGTTGAAGCCAAAGCCTTGTGTAGTCCAGACTGGGTGGCATATTTGTTTTCTTTAACAAACTGGTAGCTTTCATGGTCACTTCTTTCTAGTGTCTGCCCCAGAAATTACCAGACTCTTTCAGCTCCATTTCATAACCTGCCTTTGTGTTTTTGTCAGTTCTCTTCTCTTTCACATTATTCTGTTCTAATTAAACTTCACAGGGCATTAGAAACGGAGGATTTGCCATCAGGAACCTCAAACCAAACATCACATCAGGATCTCAGAGAGGCACCACATTCGTCATAATCAGAAATTTATCAGATTTTGAACATGGAATGGACAAGTCCCATTCACAGTGGGGAGAAGCCGTGCACGTGTTGTGTGTGTGGACAAGCCTTCAGTCAATCAGCTGGCCTCACAAACCACAAATGCAGTTATACTGGGGTGAAAGTGTTCGTCTGCTCAGAGTGTGGGATGGGATTTGCTCGGTCAGCCCATCTTCTGAGACACCAGTGGGTTCACATCAAAGAGAGACCATTAATCTGCTCTGAGTGTGGGAAGGGATTCACTCATTCATCGAGCCTGCTGAGACACCAGCGGGTTCACACTGAAGACAGACCTTTTAAATGTCCAGATTGTGAGAAGTGTTATAAAAGTACCAGCAGTCTGATGTCCCATCTACGTGTTCACACTGATGAGAGACCTTTTCAATGTCCGGACTGTGGCAAGTGCTTTAAAAGTTCGGGGGAACTAATGTCCCATCAACGTGTTCACACTGAGGAGAGACCGTTTAAATGCCCAGAATGTGAGAAATGCTATAAAAGTTCAGGAGAATTGATGTCCCATCTACGTGTTCACACTGATGAGAGACCTTTTAAATGTCCAGACTGTGGGATGTGCTTTAAACGTTCCAGCAATCTCACATCCCATCAACATGTTCACACTGACAAGAGACCATTCAGGTGTTCTCACTGTGGGACTGGGTTCAGGCAATCATCTCAACTCACTAAACACCAGCGAATCCACACTGGAGAGAGACCATTCATCTGCAGCGATTGTGGGAAGGGGTTCACTCAGTCATCCCACCTTCTCACACACCAGCTGGTTCACACTGACAAGAGACCTTTTGAATGTTCAGACTGTGGGAAGTGCTTTAAAAGTTCCAGGGTACTGATCCTCCACCAACATGTTCACACAGAGGAGAGAGCATTTGCATGTCCAGACTGTGGAAAGTGTTTTAAAAGTTCTGGTGAGCTGACACGCCATCAGCGTGTTCACACTGAGGAGAGACCTTTCAGGTGCTCTCACTGTGGGGCTGGGTTTAAGCGATCATCTGACCTCATTGTACACCAACGCAGTCACACTGGGGAGAGGCCATTCTCCTGCATGGAATGTGGTAAGGGATTCACTCACTCATCCAACCTGCTGAGACACCAGCGAATTCATAAGTGACTGCATGATTTGAATTTTGCTGTTAACTACTTCCTGGAAACAACCATGCTCATTGATATTGATAACTTCCATTATTATGTGTTGATATACTGAATAAAAGTCAAATAAATCAGCTCTGTGTCAGTCTGTTAAATTTTCACAATAATTCATTTTGATGGGCGCTCCCTCTCTCCTCCATTCTCACCTCCAACAAGTAGGAGGAGCTCATGGACCTTCTTTGTCACTAAATTTAGACAATCCAATCATCTGCTCCTACTCTTTCCCTCCCTTCCAATAGCTCACTGGGCGCAGAATTCCCATCTTTATCCAATTAAATTTTGTCCCTTCATCCTTTCAGAGCTTGTCTTGTCGACAAGATGCACCTCCTACTCCACTGAACCTATTCCCACTAACATGCAAAGCATCCAACCTACCCATGTTTGCCGATATTGTGAACAGTTCATTCTGTCTCCTCATTCTGTCCTTCATGCCTTTAAATCCCCCAATCTTATTTAAAGAAAACTTGACTCTCCTGAGCAGGCTAACCCTCCACTTCAGACATTCCTTTCCTCTCTAAAATCCTTGAACTTAGCTCTGATTTTGCTGACCTGCATGCTGCCATCAGATAATGTCATCCAGAAGTAAGATGATCATTTTCACATTGTCAACTCCCAGCTCCAACTCAGTACCATTTCTCCACTGTTGCTAAATTATCAGACTGCTCACCCCACATCCAGTACTGCATGATTTGAAATTTCACAATTCTGTGTAATGTTTATGTAAATTGTAATGATGTTTGGATCATGTGTTTCCTGTGAAACAGTTCTGTCCTCCTGACAGAGAAGATGAGGTCATGAGGGTGTGATAGTAGATGGGACTTTCTGTGCTTGATTAGTTCAATTGGAATTCTATCCTTTGAAGTGCCTCTCTGCTTGCAAAGAGACCAACGCCATTTTCAACCTTCACCCAGCTTTCATTTGTCCAACTCAAGCATGACAGGAACCTGTGGGAGAACATCAAGTGGAGACTGGGAAAACTCTGTTTCACAGAATTACAGCTCCCAGTCTTGTTTAACTGAGTGAGACATCTGTCTACTCCTGCAAGTGGGAGGCCTGGTATTTCCTAGTTTCAGGTGGGCAACTTTGGTGATGGTTGGATCAAGGACAGTATTGATCCCATCAAGTATAGCATATAGATCTTCATTGTCACAGACAGTTTTGATTTCTTGATATAACCTTATCAAGTGCATCTTGAATAGATCTCAGACCAGTTTTTGATGCAGGTTCCATCTGATAAAAATGTTTGCTTAAAAATTGAATCTGAAACATTTCCATAATATTAAACTTTTGCTAGGCATAGGGGTTTTTAAAATCAGCAAAAATAATCCAAATATTATCAGACTGTCATTTCTGGATGTGATTAACAGCAGAATTGAAGCCCTGCAGACATTTATAAACTTGATATGTTATCTGATTAGATAACTTAGTAACTCTCTTCCCACACAGAGGGCAGGTGAATGGCTTCTCTCCAATATAAGTGGTTTGGTGTGCAGTGAGGATGGAAGACTGAGTGAATTCTTTTCCACACAAAGTACAGGTAAATTGTCTTTCCCCAGTGTGGCGTTGCTGGTGTCTCAGCAGGGTGGATGAATTGCTGAATCTCTTCCCATACTTGGAACAAATGAACTACGTTTTCCCAGTGTGAACTCACTGATGTATAACAAGGGTGGCTGACTTTGTGAATCGTTCCCCATACACAGAACAGGTGGATGGTTTTTCCCGAGTGTAACCGTATCGATGATTTCCAGCTCAGATGGGTAATTGAATTCTTTATCACAGTCCTCACATTTCCGTGATTTCTCTCCAGTGTGACTGTGCTGATGGATTTCTAACAGTTTTGGATAATTAAATCCTTTACCACAATCCCCACGTAGCCACAATTTCTGCAAGTTGGAGGATTCGTTGTGTCTCTTCGGGGTGAACAATCAATTAAAGTCTCGTCCTCATATAGAACATGTCAGTGTTTTAA
The DNA here is from genome assembly GCF_021869965.1 of Rhincodon typus. Classification (NCBI taxonomy): domain Eukaryota; kingdom Metazoa; phylum Chordata; class Chondrichthyes; order Orectolobiformes; family Rhincodontidae; genus Rhincodon; species Rhincodon typus. The sequence goes on along the minus strand of NC_063373.1, from coordinate 2,877,022 downwards.
ATGCGTCTGTGAAGTGCCTGCTGTTATTTTCAGTTTGATAATGGTAAACCCTTGATTCCCACATTGATTAAAAATCTATCTCAAACTTGAACATACTTCACAACCAAAACTCGATAGGCTGTATGGTAAAGAAATCCACAGAATACCACCCTCTGAGAGAAGAAATTCCTCCTCCACTCCAGTTGTCTCACTCCCAATCCTCTGCCTGTCTCGTCGTTAGACCGGTTTCTCCAGCAATTTCTGTTTTTTTTTCTCCAGCTTCGGGCTGCAAGATATATGCCAATGAACCTGTCCAGCGATGCTATAGAACTTAAAGCAGGGACACAACCACGGCACAAGACCGAGAATCATATCAATGAATCAATCAGTGCCCCTCTTGGTCACGTGCAGTATGGAGGTCCCGCCCACTCGATTACGTCGGCAAGGGGTTGGAACGCATGCGCTCAACACTGAAACAAGCTCGACAAGTTCCTTGGGAAACGCGCGAGAGATTTGTAAAAGGGAGAACCTAAGGTTTAGGTTCGATGTTGGCTGTCTCCCTGTGATGTGAATGAACTGTTCCCACCCTCCTTTAGACGAACACTTGAAAGCATACAAGGCCAAATGCTGGAAAATGGTATTAAACAAATGGATGTTTGATGACATTGGGGCACAAGATAGGCTAAAGGGCCTCGGCCATACTGTAAAAAAAAGCTCTACGAGTGACTCTACTGACAAGCACTGATGGTAGAGACAGTGGTGAGAGAGAAAATATGGGTAGTCATAGGATAGAATTTACTTCCTGCTGTTTTCGCTGGCACAATCTCACCCTTGATCAATGAACCACAACTGCTCTTTCAAAGCAGCTTACCAGGTCCAATGACCTCCATCTCTTTCCTGAGTTTCTTCTCTTTGTTAGTTGCCCCTCTGCTAACACGTCCACTGAATTGGTCCATGAGATGAGATGGTTGACATGGAGGTGAAATAAGATGTGCCTGTTCTCTCTCGAGTTTTGAACAATGTTTTGAACAACATCTCATTGAGTCGTCTAAAATTCAGAAATAGTTTGACAGTGTTGTTGCACGGAGAGTGTTTATTCCTGAATGGTTTGTCCAGAAATGGCCTTACATTCTCTTCATCATGTGTAAGCCATTTAGTATTAAAAGTGGGGGCATAATTTTCACTCAAATGGCTGTGAATCTTTGGAATTCTCTAATCTGTGAATCCTCAGTTGCTGAGCGTACTGATTGCTGAGATGGAGACATATCATCCCTCAATGTGTACTCTCTGGATTGTCTGTGTGTTTCCCTGTGTTTGTCAATATGGCTCAGTTCTGAGTGGATGCTCAATCTTTTACCACTCCAACTTTTATTCACGTTAGTTGTGCAACTTCACATTGAAAGGCTGCAAAGAACTGTAGCAGATTTCAAATATGCAAGAGGTGATTGCCTCTTTATATTGTACAATAACAACTTAGATCACCCTTTTAATATCATGTAAAGTCTTAAGATGCTTCTCAGGAGCATTAAATAAGAAAGTACAGAACCAGCCATAAAAAGTTTAGTCAAATAAATGTTTTTCAGAAAATTCTTGAAGGACTGTGAGGTACAGATGGGGAGGATATAGGGAGAGAATTCCAGAGCTTAGGGCCTCAGGAAGTGAAAGTGGAGCAATCTCATTGGAATGCAGAAGGGATCAGTATTTGAGCAGTGCAATCTGGATATCCGTGAGGGTCAACGGGGTTACTGAGGTAGGGAAGGGTGAGACATGGAAAGATTTGAGTTCATGAATAAGGATTTTAAAATAAGGACACTGCTTAACGAGGAGCCAGTGGAGATCAGCAAGTGTGGGAGTGATGGAGGAATGAGTCTTGCTTCAAGGTAAGGCGTGGGCAGCAGCTTTGGACCTCAGCTTCACAGAAGGTGGAATACCCATCTACATTCCAGAAACGACTTTGTGGTTAATCTGCACTGACCTGTTTCCAGGATTGATATTGATTCTTGAAGTCACAGTGGGAGCAGTGCATGGAGAAAGTGCTGGTGATGGACAGATGCACAGTCGAGGAGAATGAGGTCGGTCAGAGGGAGCAATTGATCCGGCAGAGAGATGGGGGGTCTCCACAGAAAAGACAGTACCAGTTCCCTGTTAACTGAGAGTGGGGTCCCGCAACTCGCAGTGGAAGGCGCAGATTATTGGAGATAACAATAAAATTTGAATGGCAGCGTACTGCAGATGCTGGAGACTTTTTTTTTGTATTATTATACTTCTGAGGCCACTATTGGTAGATCGGAAGTGGGGATAGTAGCGGACACTGAAGGCAATAGCTTCAGTCTTCCTCCTGATTAAGTGGAGGAAAATGTCCCTTTAGTTTGTCTCCTGCTATTCCCAGCTCTCTCTCCTCCCACAGAGACCAGAATCTAGTGTAAATCCAGACAGGAGGCAGCTTCTCTTTCCTGAAGGCATTTGTGAACAAGTTGAGTTTCTACAACAGTCCAACAGCTTTCATGGTCACGTTTTCCGAGGGCGTGCTCCCCAAATTATCAGGTTATTGGCTTGATTTCACAACCTGCCTTGTGTTTCTCACTTCCCACGTTGTTTTCAAATACAGTTTCACAGGATATAGAAGGAAAGGACTTGCAGTCAGCAAAACTCAAACCAAATATTGCATCGGTGTCTGAGTTATTCAGTTCACTGGGGCCTGAATATCATCAGCCTTTGACCACGGCAGATAAAGGCACCAATTGTTCTGAGAAAAAGCCTTAGAAATATGGAGATTGTGGGCAGAAATTCAATTACCCATCAGAACTGTAGACTCATCACCGCAGTCACACTGGGGAGAGACCGTTCATCTGCCCCGAGTGTGGGAAGAGATTCACTCAGTTATCCAGACAGGTGACACACCAGCGAGTACAGACTGGAGAGATGCTGTTCTCTTGCTTTGAATGTGGAAAAGGATTCACTCAGTCATCCCACATGCCGACACACCAGCATGCTCACACTGAAGAGAGACCTTTTAAATTTCCAGACTGCGGGAAGCATTATAAAAATTCTGGACCACTGATGTCCCATCAACGTGTTCACACCCAGGAGAGACCATTCAGGGGCTGTCACTGTGGGACTAGGTTCAAGTGATCATCTCAACTCACTGTACACCAGTGGGTTCACACTTGGGAAAGGCCATTCACCTGCACTGAGAGTGGGAAGTGATTCATTCAGTCATCCCAGTTGCTGAGACACCAGCAGATTCACACTGACAAAAGATCATTTAAATACCTAGACTGCGGGAAATGCTATAAATGCTCCCAGAACCTGATGTCCCACCAACATGTTCCAACTGAGAAGAGACCGTTCAGGTGCCCTGACTGAGGGATTGAGTTTAAATAATCATCCCAACTCACTAAACCAGATACTTCACACTAGAGGGAGATCTTTTAGATGCCCAGACTATGGGAAATGCTTTAAAAGTTTGGAGAATTGACATGTCATCAATGTATTCACTCTAACATGAGGCTGTTCAGATGCTCTCACTGTAGGACTGCATTCAGGCAATCATCTCAACTCACTGCGTGAGCGTATTGGGGAGAGGCTGTTCACCTGTACTGAGTGTGGGAAAGGATTCACTCAGTCATCCCACCTCCTAACACACCAGCGAATTCTCACTGGGGATAGGATTCTCTTCCAGTTTCCTCCATTCTCAATTCCAACAAGATAACGTGAATAGCAAGAGTCTTTTCCCTAGGGTGGGGAGTTCAAAACTAGGGAGCATGTTTTTTAAGTTAAGAGGAGAAAGATTTAAAAAGGAGAAGCTGGGCAACATTTTCACATAGAGAGTGGTTCATTGCTGGAATGAACTGCCAGAGGAAGTGGTGCTTGCACTCTCGGGCTGAAATGTGATAGCCTTTGGCTTGTCATGAGTTTGCAAAATACATTGCAAGAGATAAAATGGTATTGTCATGGGATCCGTGCAAACATCCTTATTGAGTTGCAGGAGAAACGTGTCATCAATGGAATGATGCCTAATCTGTTTTTTTTAAATTATCCAAATGTCTTTTAATTGTTGGAACTGTACCTGCATCCACCACTTCCTCTGGCAATTCATTCCACATATGAACCATTCTCTGTGTAAAAGAGAGATAGGTTCGGTATCATTCCATTGATGGCATGTTTTTCCTGGAACCCAATAAGGATCCCATGACAATATCATCTGATCTCTTGACAATTATTGTGCAAACTGCTCATGACAAGACACAGGCTATCATAGTTCACCCTAGTAAGTGCCCCGTGTACCTCAGATTACCCTGTATTGTCAAGGTATCTTAAACATTTGAGCATCAAGTGAAGCCAGCTGATTCAAACTGCTGCTACAATTAGGAGTAACAGGATTGGTATTCAATACTAACAGAATGCTGCCGACCAAGCAAAAAAAGAGTTCTTCCTATCACATAGATGTGTAGTCTTGGACATGATATTCTGTCCCAGTGTCATGGCAGGCATGTCGGCCATAATCCTGAAGACTGGCTGATCATATCAAACATTATGTCCCTTTGATTATTTGCAATGGCAAGGTATTGACCATACTCAATCAGTCCATTCTCGCAAAATTCAAAAAACTGTGTCCAGCATTTATTGCAACTCTGAATTGGACAACACTTTCAAAGTGTTCCATTGTTACTGAATACAATTACTAATTGCTGGGAATTAGAGTTGTTAGTCCAGCACACGGTGTGGTGCATTTGCATGCACTGGAAGCTATGTGTGTTCGTACACAAGCCCCTGATATTTGTAAACAGAAAGAAAATGTACACATACTGCGTCTCTTTCAAAGCAACAAAATGGATATCAGCCATTTGGTCGTTAATTTCTCAGGGCAGTGCCAATCACAGGGAACTTGCTTGGCTTAAAAATTAAACAATGCTGCAAAATGTTTGCTCCAGCGTCACAGAGTTCCATCTGTTTAAAACCACAAACAGCAAGATCCAGAGATAGTAGGAACTGCAGATGCTGGAGAATCTGAGATAAGAAGGTGTAGAGCTGGATGAACACAGCAGGCCAAGCAGCATCAGAGGAGCAGGAAAGCTGACGTTTCAGGCTTAGACCCTTCTTCAGAAAATCAGAGATAACAAGGTGTAGAGCTAGATGAACACAGCAGGCCAAGCAGCATCAGAGGAGCAGGAAAGCTGACATTTCGGGCCTAGACCCTTCTTCAGACAATGGGATAACAAGGTGTAGAGCTGGATGAACACAGCAGGCCAAGTAGCATTAGAGGAGCAGGAAAGCTGACGTTTTGGGCCTGGACCCTTCTTCAGAAATAACAAGGTGTAGAGCTGGATGAACTCAGCAGGCCAAGCCGCATCAGAGGAGCAGAAGGCTGACGTTTTGGGCCTAGACCCTTCTTGAGAAAATGAGATAACAGGGTGTAGAACTGGATGAACACAGCAGGCCAAGCAGGATCAGAGGAGCAGGAAAGCTGACGTTTCGGGCCTAGATCCTTCTTCAGAAAATCTGAGAATGTTGTAAATGCAAATAGCCCAAACTGAAATCCCTCAGATATGAAACATTTCTGCTGCTGTCATAATTCACAAGGACAAGGAAAGTAAACATTCAACCACAAAGATCACATGAAGGGATATCTTGTAATAACCATGAAAGCCTGAAGCTCTTTTCCTCAGGAAAGAAAAGGCTGAAAGATGACATATTAGCAATGGAAGGCTTTGTTCATGTTTTTTATTTACCAATGAAACTATTAATTCACTTCCAGTCAGAAAAGGTCATATTTCAACACTAATCTGCGATTTGATAGCACATTTTCAGCCTTCATCATTGTTATTTCTGACTCTAAACACAGTTGTAAAGGATCATCTGTTCTATGTCTAGGAGCCCTGAACCATGGAAGAAAGTGGCTGGAACATTTCTTGCACTGCTCAGGTATAACTTGCTAGTTTGGTCCTGGATATGATGAGCGGTAGTAAAATCACTAGAATCAAACCCCTACAGTCAGTTGTGAACTCGCTGATATTGCAGCAGGTTGGATGGCTGAGTGAATTCCTTCCCACAAACAGAGCAGATGAACAGCTTCTCCTCGATGGGAAGGCATTGGTATCTCAGAAGATGGGATGCACAAGTGAATTCCCTTACCCGCGTGGAGCAGGTGAATGGCCTGTCCTCAATATGAATTTACTGGTGTGTCACCAGGGCAGATGACCGACTCAGTCCCTTCCTACACAGAGCAGGTGAATGGCTTCTCTCTTGTGTGAGTGTATTGGTGTCTCAGCAGGTTATTGCTGCTTTTAAAACTCTCCTCATAGTTGGAACATTTAAAAGTTCTCATCTCAGTATGAACTCACTGGTATCTCAACAGGTTGGATGAATTAATGAGCCCCTCCCCAAATGCAGAGCAGGTGTATGGCCACTGCCTGGTGTTGGGTGCACTGATGTATAGAGCGTTCTGATGATTTTCTGAATCCAGTCCCGCGGTGAGAGCTCTTGAAAGGGAATTTCTGAGAATAGCGACTGAATGGATGCAGAGATTAAATACGTGGGCAAAAATTGCAGCTGGATGAAATGTGTGAAATGGGAGATCATACACTTTGGCAAGGAGGATAATTCTTTCAGTGGAAAGAGAATGCACAATGCTGCAGGTTTGAAAGAACCAGATGCCCTGATACATGAATTACAACAGTGAGGATATCATGAATATACTGAAAACATGGCTTGAAGAGTGGGAACATTGCAGCTGAACATCCCTGGATTTACAGCTGTCAGGCAGGAGGGAGAGGGGATTAAGGTAGGATGTCGCATTATTGGTTAATGAATCATAACTGAGATGAGGAATGATATAATAAACAATCATAGCATAAGGCTTGATGGGTTGTGTTCCACAGAACCTTACTCCTTCTTCAGGTGTAAGTGAGAGAGGTAGTATCAGACACAGAATTTATAAGTAAAAGATCACAAAGGATCACACCACTTATGAGGATGCACCAAACAAACCTAAAATGCTATTAAATCTTTAATCAGTTAGAACATTTTAATTGATTAATATGCATATGTAAATCCCCAAATTCCTTTGAAGTCACAGTCCTGAGAAAACTAAAGGTTTTATCAGTGGAAAGATGTGATATTTTAGGTCAGACAATGTATGTCAGTGTGAAGCCTTGTTTAGAATCTGTTTGAGTTTTAGTTTGGAGTATGTTTTTAATGTAGGAATGACTGACATTGAGTGACTGTCCATGAATTGTGTGCTTTTTGAATAAAATAGAATGTATCTGCATAATACTAATTCACTCCATAGAATCACGTATGTGTGTGTGAAAGAGAGAGTGTGTGTTTGTGTGTGTGTGTGAGAGACAGTATGTGTGTGAGGGAGAGTGAGAATGTGTGTGTGAGAGTGAGTAACCATGTGTGAGTCAGACAATGTTTTCGTGAGTGAGAGTATGTGTGTGTGAGAGAGAGTGTTTGTGTGTGCATGTGAGAAAGAGAGAGTGAGAATGTGTGTGAGGGAGAGGGAGAGTGAGAATGTGTGTGTTTGTGTGTGTGCGTGTGTGGGAGAGTATGTCTCTGTATGTGGATATGGAAACCATGCAACAGATACTCTCTCATAAACACATAGTCTCTCAAGCACACATACACTCTCACTGTCTCACACATACACACTGTCACTCTCCCACAAACTCACACTCCCACACACAAACATACTCTCCCACACACACACACAGACACACGCTCTCTCTCTCACACACACAAATGCACTCACACACACACAAACACACTCTCTCACACATTCTCTCTCACAGACACACATTCTCACACACTCTCTCTCTCACACACATTCTCACACTCTCTCTCTCTCTCTCACACACACACACACA
>NC_063373.1:2662061-2869075 GCF_021869965.1 Rhincodon typus | reverse complement strand
ACACACACACTCTCACACTCACATTCTCTCTCTCACACACACACACACATACAATTTTTCTCTCCCACGCACACATACACACTCACACACAATTTTTCTCTCCCACACACACATACACACTCGCACACACATACACAGAAACTCTCACACTCACTCTCTCTCTCACACACACTCTCATGTACACACACACGTGAATCTATGGCGTGAATCTGTATTTGTAGATACATTCTGTTTTGTTGAAAAATATACACAGTTAGTCAATGTGGCATTTTATAAATTTCTACATTAGAAATAAAAGCAGTCTGACTCCAAACCAAAACACAAACAGATTTTTCACAAGGCCTCACCCCTGACAAGCATTGTCTGACCTAAAATGTCACCTCTTCTTTACACTGATAAAACCTTTAGTTTTCTCAGGACAGTGACTGCAAAGGAATTTGGGGATTTACTTATACATAAAGATTAATTAAAACGTTCTAACTCATTAAAGATTTAACAGCATTTAATATAAAATAAACCTGTTGGACTATAACCTGGTGTTGTGTGATTTGTGACCATGTCCACCCCAGTTCAACACCGGCACCTCCACACCATCGAGCCCCCCAGTTTGTCCTGAAACAGAAGCTTTAAACATAAATAACTGCTACATTTTAAAATACCCCTGCAATGTGATCTGTGGGACCCTGCACTGACCCTGTGTCCAGATGTTTCCACCAGATAATGGTCCCAGATATATTTTCTGCTCAGAAGTGAGATGTGCGGTTTCAGACTGGCAGCAAAGAAACAGGAAGTTGTGCTGTCTGAGAATGAAATAAAGTGTTCAGTTTCATGTTATCAGCACGAACAGACTTCCTGGTTGTGAGGGTGACTTCAAACTGACAGCATCTAGAACAAACACACAGATTGCTGCTGGTGTCAGCATTTTAATTCAATACCACCTTTGATTCACTCATGTCTTTTCCATGCCTCTCAGCCCGTACCATGCATTCTCCATACTACTCAACTGACATAATTGCTGTCTTCCTTGTCTTAAAAAATAAAACTGATGAGCTTTTGAGAAGCAATAGCAGTGTCCCTACCTGTGCCAGAAGGTGCAGGTTTAAATCTCACTAGCCTCAGAGGTTTGTCATAGCCTGTCCGAAAATGTTGATGAAAAGTAATTATAAAAAGCAGTAACTGACATAGAAACAGTGGAGAGTCAGAACCTACTTACGCGCAATACTTCAAGTCTTTAAAGTAAAGAAATACAACCTATTTCTCTATTCAAACTACTCAGAGACGTTTTTACACACCTCTGGAGCAGGTGGGACTTGAACACAGATCTCTGTGTTTGGGGGAACTACACTACCACTGCACCACAAGAGGGTCTACCTGCAATGTTTCATTCGTGATAAGTAAATCCAGTCAGCTGTTTTAAACAACTATCCAACTGTTCCACTTCTCCAATCTTTCTCCAAAGCCCTTAGAAATGTTCCTATTCAAATATACTTCCAATTTCCTTTACGAAGTTCCTGTTGAATTTGTTTCCTTCAGACTTTCAGGGAATGCATTCCAGATCATATTAACTCACCAGTTGGGATGCGGTATATTTAAAAGACAATGTGTGGGAAGCAATATTAATAAAAGAGGAAATTTCTGGATGCAATGCAGGTCCCTTTTAAAAATCTGGAATCAAACATCGTAAGGACACCCACAGATCTAATTGTACACCTCCATCTTCAATTTTATTACAGATTTTAACTCATGCATTTTAAATGTATTTCTGGTTAATAAATCAGGATTGTGACACAAACCAGTTCAACTATTGTAGAATTATCAAGTGCCATTTTCAGACTTGAAAATTAAACGTGCTGTTTCACTTTCAGTCAGAATAGATAAGAAACACACACTTCCATGTGTTTCTGATCTCCAGCACCTGCAATTCTTTGTTTTGTGTTCTAAAACAGATCACAGTTTTGACACTAATTTTTCAGCATCTTTTCAGCATTCATCATTATTCTTCCTGACTCTGAACACATTTGCAAGGGAGCTGCTGTTCTGTGTCTAGGGCTCTGAACCAAGGAAGCGAGTGACTCAAATCTATTTGTTATGCACCTCGGCACTGACATTATGAGGACCCGTTGTGGGTGAAGAGAAATGAGAGACTAAAATCCCATTTGTCCCTCTAGACTGTACCCAAGTTAAAGACTTGTTTCTGACATACCATCCTCCTCCCAGAATGTCTTTTCTGACTGCAGACAGGTAACGTTAAACACTCAGGTGGGAAAGACAAAGGGTCCAAAAATGTCTCAAGAAAAGGTGATTAATTTTACATTTATACAGAATATACAAACTCATCAACAAATCAGGATCATCAGAGTGAATATAGTTCAGTCCTGGATATGTTTAGCAGCATCAGCAAGGGCAGAATCCAAACACTGCAGTTGCTTATGAACTCGCTGGTGTGTTAGTAGATGGGATGACTGAATGAATCCCTTGCCACAGACATTACAGGTGAATGGCCTCTCGCCAGTGTGAACTCGCTGGTGTTTCACCAGGTAGGATGAATGAGAAAATTCCTTCCCACACTCGGAGCAGGTAAATGGCCTCTCCCCAGTGTGAATCTTCTGGTGTGTCTGCAGGTTGGATGACTGAGTGAATCCCTTCCCACACGTTGGACAAGTGAATGGCCTCTCTCCAGAGTGAACTCGTTGGTGATTCATTAGGTTGGAGGATCGAGTGAATCCCTTCCCACACACAGGGCAGGTGAAAGGTTTCTCCTTTGTGTGAACCTGCTGATGTGTCAGAAGGTTACATGAACGGGTGAATCCCTTCCCACAGTCAGAGCAGGTGAAAGGTCTATCTCCTGTGTGAAGTTGCTGGTGTATCAGAAGGTTGGATGAATTAATGAATCCCTTCCCACATACAGAGCAGGTGAATGGTCTCTCCCCAGTGTGAATCCGTTGGTGATACAGCAGGCCAGATGGACGAGTGAATCCCTTTCCACACACAGAGCAGGTGAATGGCCTCTCCCCTGTATGAGTATACTGGTGTGTCAGCAGGTCCTTTTTGCTTTTAAAGCTCTTCTCGCAGTTAGAACAGTTAAAAAGTTTGTTATCAGAGTGAGCAAGTTGATGTGTCTGAAGGTGGGATGACTGAGTGAATGCCATCCCACAGACAGAGCAGGTGAATGGCCTCTCCCCAGTGTGGATACGTTGATGTATCATCAGATCCTTTCTGCATTTAAAACTCTTCTCACAGTTTGGGCATTGAAATGGTCTCTTATCAGTGTGGACAAGTTGGTGAGTCACAATGTGGGATGATCGAGCAAATCCCTTTCCACACACAGGACAGGTGAATGGCCTCTCCTCAGTGTGAACTCGTTGGTGTGTCAGCAGGTTGTATGAATGGGTGAAACCCTTCCCACAAACAGAGCAGGTGAATGGCCTCTCCCCAGTGTGACTGCGGCGATGAACTTCCAGTTGAGATGGGTAATTGAATCCCTTCCCACAGTCACCACATTTCCACGGTTTCTCCATTGCGCAATATCCTTTTGTCTCTCCAGTTTGGATGATCAGTTGAAACCTCAGCCACACATGTACATTTTCTCTCTGCTGCAAATATGTGACTTTTTTCAGGATGTTTAACAGAACACTCTCAATCAGGTCTGTTTATGAGTTTTGTTGCTTTTCCAGTCAGATTGACATTTGATATCTTCTCCTTTAAAGAGAACAGAAACCATTTCTCCTTCTATAGTCAGAGGCTGATAACATTCAGATTTGAATGAATCGAGTGATTCTGGCAGGTGTAGATTTGGCACTTGGTTTGAATATCCAGTCTGCAATCTTCTTCCAGTACCTTGTGAAACAAGATAACAAAAGCCCTCACTATCAGTACAGAACAGAAAATCAGAACAGACAATTGCAGTTTCTTTGGAACATTCCTGTTCTTCCAGAAACCTGATCCAATCAAACCAAAATAAGTCAAAATGAGTAACAAAGCATCAAGAGATGCAAAAGGAACCTTCCTAACAAAACCAGAATATTTATTGTGTGCTGTTTTGGTCACCACACTACCAGAAGGATGTGGAAGCTTTGGAGACAGCACAGAGAACGTTCAGCAGGAGGTTGCCTGGTCTCCAGGGCATTGACTATGAGGAAAGATTAAAAAGACGAGGGTTGTTTTCACTGGAAAGACGGTGGCTGAGAGGAGACCTGATAGAGGTCTACAAAATTATAAGGGCATAGATAGGGTGGACAGTCAGGCTTTTTCCCAGGGTTGAAGTTTTTTATTACAAGGGGCACAGGTTCAAGGTCAGAGGGGGTAAGTTTAAGAGAGATATGCGAGGGAAGTTTTTCACGCAAGAAGTGGTAGCAGCCTGGAATGCACTACCCGAAGAGGTGGTGGAAGCAGGCACAATGGAGACATTTAAGAGGCACCTGGATGGGTACATAAGTAAGGAGGGAATAGAGGGATACGGATCGAAAAATGGCAAGTTTGTTTTTAGATTAATTTGGGCATGATGGTCGGCACAGGCTTGGAGGGCTGAAGGGCCTGTTCCTATGCTGTACCTTTCATTTCTCCATTATTCCCAATGACTATGAGACACTCCATATCGAAGTTACCCAGCAATTGTGGAAGCTATCACGTGGCGACTCAGTCGTTGGGGTGGCTGCGTTCTGGCACTAAGATCCAGTTGAAAACCCAGACAACCAAAACCACGCCCACTCAATGTTACGTTACTACACTGGTACGTAAGCGCGCTGCACCCCGTGGATCCAAGATGGCGGCTGTTAACCTGAACTTTTGCCCAGGAAAAGGCCCCGGGTACACGAATCCGGGACTTGCATGCTGTTAATCGCGGTTTGACGTATTTAATAAATGTTTATAAAGCCTGCCTCGTCCTCCCCCCAGCTCCAGGGTTTCCTCCGCGGTCCCGCAACATCACCGCTTGCAGATGAGAAAAAAAACAGCGTCTCTGCCCATCGTCATCTCTGTCATTGCGCATGCTTCAAACACTGGGTGGGACCGCGCCTGCGCACCGCTCCCTCGTGACCTGGATCAGGAACAGGCACCACCGCGGGGCATGTTGGGTGATTCTTGTGCTGGTGAGTTTTGTTAGCTATGATGTAGACTAGGGATGATAATCAATAAGGTTAGGAAGAAAATTACACTGAAATATGCTTGCACGAAAGAGGACAAGAGTTCCTAAAACGTTTTCAGGAACACATTCACAGCTTTTGTTTATCTGTTTCGGAGGATCCGGCCTTGCTGAATTGGCCAGTATTTATCAGTCATCCCTAATAGACTTCGACGAGGTGATGGAGCGATGTTTTCATGAATCACTGCAGTCCATTTGGTGTGGGTCGGCGACCATGCTGTTCGGAAGGGAATTCCAGGACGCTGTCCCAGAATATGATTTTAGTCCAATGAGAAAGGAGGCAGTACTGGACCTGGTTCCTGGGCATGGAGAGGGCGAAGTGTTAGTTGGGCATTTAAGGATTAATGATCATTGTGTCAAAGGTTTTAGGTTGCTAATTATGAAAATGATGCTGGACAATGCAGAGTACAAATCATTAACTGAGGAAAGCCAATCAGTCCTCTTAGTCAATAATAACAGGACATAATTTTAAGTGAACGGCTTAGAAGGGATTTGAGGGGAAAACGTTTCACCCAGAGGGTGGCGGGTGTCTGTAATGCACTGCCTGGGAGATGAGTTGATGTGGGTAACCTCACAACTTTTACAAAGTACTTTGATGAGCAAGTGAAATGTCATGATGTTCAAAGCTCTGGACTTGGGGCTGGACAGCGGTACAAGTGTAGATTTAGTTAGATCTGACATTACTGACTTGATGACCAAAGGGTCTCTTCTATCCTGTATGGTCTCTGATTCTCATTTTAACGGAGTAAGAACAACCTGTGCCAAAAATAATTGAGTCAAATGTTGACAGGAAAAAAATGTAATTGAATAATTGACTACCTTTGAAAAAGAAGTATTTCAGACACAATCAAAAAGTAGGGCAAAGGAAGTTAGAGCTTCATAAATGACAAGAGATAAAAATGAAGACAGCCAGAAGAAGTGTGTTTGTTGCAGACATCAGGAGAAAATACAGTTGAGAACCTTATTGAAAATCGATGTTTCAGAGGGATTGGAATGAATGGTGGAGAAACAAAAAGGAAGTATGGAATGATTCTAGCAATTAATTTGCAAGGGAATACCAATCTCCTTTATAAATATAGGAAAAGAGGGGCAAAAGAGAGTTTTCACAGAGGAAATGAGATAAACAGTTGTGACCCTCAGGGTTAGTCATGGGACCATTTCTCTTCTCGATAGAGCAAAATGATCTTAAATTGGGTGAACTGAGCAGAAGATTAAAATTTCCAGAGAACACTAAAGCAGGTACAGTGAGGATTGCTACAAACCTCAAACAAACCCCAAAACTTTAATTGATATGATATCAGTCACAATCTTAGGTCATCACCCTGCACTTCACTGGACAGTGTGGAGAAAGACCATATGGCAGGAACAAAATTTCACTCTGCAACGTTTCTTTATCTACCTAAGATAATCAATTCTCAACTTGGACACATCTTTCAAATCTCCCCTCAACATCCATGTCGCCAACCTGACCTTGCAATTAAAATTTCTCTTCCTTCAAGTCTTTTTGTGATTCTACATTCTAGCTTGAATTTAGAAACTTCTTTCACAGGACAAGTTTCAACCAAGAGAAAAGTTTGTCTCTGAATTTCAATTTTGACTGACACTTATGATTTTTGGAATCTCATTTTACAGGGAGCTGAAGATTTTTGACAACTGGGCTTTATCTCTTACAACAATTCTTGGGCTATTTTTCCAGCTGCAACATCCAGCAGGAGAATTTAATTTCAAAGCAATGAAATTATTTCAAAAGTGAGTATTGTTGAGCATCCAGCTACAATTTACAGCTTTTTTTGCTATGCTGTTGTTCCATCTCTCTGGATCTGTTGTGAGTCTATTACAGTGTTTATGAATCCACGTCCATTGCTTTGTTTCACCCCTCTCACCCTGATCATCTCTTTGCCATTGTCCAACTTGCATCTGCTCCTATGATGCTGCTTGGCCTGCTGTGTTCATCCAGCCCTGCACCTTGTTGTCTCGGATTCTCCAGCATCTGCAGTTCCTACTATCTCTGGTTTATTTTAACCCTGTTTGGTATTTTGCTGGTATGTTTACCAATTGTGTCCAAATGGGGTTTTCATTGTTACCTATCTGTTGACTATGTGCTGCTGATTCACTGGTTTTGTCTTCCCACAGTCAGCAATTTTATTTCCTGAATGAGTGATCATTTCTCTTCTGAGCTAATGTGAACCATCATATTCTGTACTATTTTCATTCACTGTATTCATTCTGCACATCCTCAAATGTTAATTCTGTGTTGCCTTCACTACAAATACTGCCTGAGCTGCTGAGCTTCCAGCCTTTCATCTTTGTTTTAGTTGTCCAATATCTGCAGTATTTTCCTTGTTTTGTTCCAGGACTTGTTCAGAGAACTGAGTCCAGAAACACAGACAGACTAATTAAGAGCTGGTTTAGAGTATGGCAGTGTTGGTTTCAGAGATTTACTCCCTGTCTCCAGTTCACATCCTTTTTCACAGAATCATGGAATGATCACAGAACAGAAGGAGGCCATTTCATACATCGTCAGAGAAAATCAGTGAGTTTCACTCCCCTCCCTTACATTGTAACCGAAGGAGGTTTTTCCCCCCACTGGACCTGGTTCTTGGCAATGAGCAGGGCGAAGTATCATTTGAGATTTTAAGGGATGATAATCGTTGTTTCGAAAGGTTTAAGCTGACGATTATGAAAATGATACTAAACAATCCATAGTACAAATAATTAACTCAGGCAGGCCAACTTTGTCCTCTTAGTTGAAGGGTCAGTAATAACGGGGAATAATTTTAATGTGAAAGGCTGAGAGTAGATTTGAGGGGAAAATATTTCACCCAGAGGGTGGCGAGGGTCTGTAATGCACTTCAGGTGCTTATCCAGTTCTCTTGTGAAAGCATTTGATGAATTAGCTTGAGCTGAAATGGATATGGAGGAGGAGCTGCTGGGTTTAATCCTCAGGCCTTTGGAACCCAGTCAAGTCCAGGAATTTCTGATCTCTAATTGTCAACGGATGGCACGTTTTAGGGGAGATCAGGTTGTGAAATGGACACTGTGCATTCAAACTAATAAGATGATATGTTAGGAACAAGCATTTCTGCAGGTGCTTCTAATGCATTTTTATATGTATGATCCTGTATGAAAATTTATATATTTTTAAAAATTGATCTTGGGATTTCAGCATCACCACCAAGATCAGCAGATTATATTGTCACCCTCTAACAACCTGTGGCCCTTCTTGAATGCTGCTGTCTGTGTGGTGATGAGAAAACATTTCAATTAAGCGGTGTGTTTTAGGGAGTAAGTTGAAGAACCGTGTGACCTGGAGAAATTTAAGGAGGAATTTCCAGATCCTGGGCCCTTGGCAGCTAAATGAATGGCCATTGGTGGAGGAATGATTTAAAGTCTGGAAAGTTCAAAATTTGGAATTGGATGAATACAGATATCTCTGACTGTTGTGCAGCTCAGAGAGATTAGAGAGGTAGAGATGATTTCTGCCAGGAAGGGACTTAAAAACAATGCTGAGATTTTTTTTTAAATTTTTGGCGCTTTGTAAGCAAGTAGCACAGCAGTAATGGGTGAACAAGGATTGTTGTGAGTAAGGTCATGAACAACAGAATGAGGATAACCTTGAGATTACAGGAAAGATCAATGTGGGAGGCTCGCCAAGAATGTATTATAACATTTAAGTCTACAGGTAACAAAGAACTGGATGACAGTTTCAGAGGAGTTGAGACCAGGGCGGAGTTAGGTGATGTCATTGAGCCGGAAATAGACAGTCTTAGTGATGAGTCATTGCCCCCCGCTGTCTTATTGCAATAGTTCCCGCTCTTGCCCTTCGCTCTCTCCGTCGCCCCCTCACTCTCTCTGTCGCCCCCTTGATGCTGCCTTCCTCGCTCCCAAGCTTCCTCCACATCGAGCCCCCCCCACCACTTCCTCATGCTCCCCTGCTTTGTGGCCTCTGCTGTCCCCCACGCTGTCTCTGTTCTCCCATGGATGTCAGATATTTGTTATCCAGACTTCATGGCAGGTTCCATTCCCTGGAGGAGATTGGTGACCTGTTGGTTTTTTATGAAAATCTGGCAGATTTCATGGTCAGGGTTTCCTCATGACCTCCCCATAAACTACCAGATTCATTCAGCTTTGTTTCTAAGCTGGTCTTTGTGATTTTGTGTTCTTTCTGTTTTGAATCATCTGTTTCTGTTTCTGTTCTCATTAAATTTCACAAGAGTAATCAAAGGTAGGATTCACAGTCGGAAATTCAAGCCAAATATCATATCAGGATCTCACAGAGTCATCTGATTTAGTGTAACCTGAATACGATTGGATTTTGAGTATGGAAGGAGAAAGCACCGTTCTCCCTGGGGAGAAACTATACACATGTTCTGTGTGTGGACAAGGCTTCAGGCAGTCATCTGACCTCACAAGCCACAAGTGCAGTCACACTGGGAAGAAACCATGGAAATGTGGGGATTGTGAGAAAGGATTCAGATCCCCATCGGAGCTGGAAATTCACCAACACAGTCACACGGGGAAGAGGCCATTCACCTGCTCCAAGTGTGGGAAGGGATTCACTCAGTCATCTACCCTGATGTCCCACCATCGTGTTCACACTGAGGAGAGACCTTTTAAATGTCCAGACTGTGGCAAGTGCTTTAAAAGTTCAAGCAATCTGATGTCCCACCGACGAGTTCACACCGATGAGAGACCTTTTAAATGCCCAGACTGTGAGAAGTGTTATAAAAGTTCCAGGGAACTGCTGTCCCATCAACATACTCACACTGAGGAGAGACCATTTAGATGTCCAGACTGTGGGAAGGGCTATAAAAGTTTTGGGGAACAGATGCGCCACCAACGTGTTCACACAGGAGAAAGACCTTTCAAATGCCCAGACTGTGAGAAGTGCTATAGAAGTTCCAGCAATCTGATGTCTCATCGGCGTGTTCACACTGACGAGAGACCATTTAGATGTCCAGATTGTGGGAAGGGCTATAAAGGTTCCAGTGAACTGATATCCCATCGACGTGTTCACACTGACGAAAGACCTTTTAAATGCGGAGACTGTGGGAAGTGCTTTAAAAGTTCTGGGGCATTGATGAACCATCAACGTGTTCACACTGACAAGAGACCTTTTAAATGCCCAGAATGTGGGAATTGCTTTAAACGTTCAGGGGAACTGGTACGCCATCAACGTATTCACACTGAGGAGAGACCTTTTAAATGCCTGGACTGTGGAAAGTGCTATAAAAGTTCAGGGGAACTAATGTCCCATCAACGAGTTCACACTGATGAGAGACCTTTTGGATGTTTAAACTGTGGGAAATGCTATAAAAGTTCAGGGGATCTGATGTCCCACCAACGAGTTCACACTGACAAGAGACCTTTTAAATGCCCAGTGTGTGGAAAATGCTTTAAAAGTTCAGGGAAAATGATTTCCCATCAACGCATTCACACTGACGAGAAACCTTTCAGATGCTTCCAGTGTGAGAGTAGATTCAGGTCGTCATCTGAGCTCACTGTCCACCAGCGAACCCACACTGGGGAGAGGCCATTCTCCTGTACAGAGTGCGGGAGGAGATTCGCACAGTCATTCAACCTGCTGACTCACCAGCGAGTTCACACTGGGGAAAGGCCATTCAGCTGCTCCAAGTGTGGGAAGAGATTCACTCAGTCATCCATCCTACTGAGACACCAGCGAGTTCACACTGGGGAGAGAGCAAACCTTTTAAATACGAGACTGCAGGAAGTGCAATAACAGATCTGAGGCTCTGTGTCCCATCAATGTGTTCACATTGCTGAGGGACTATTCAAGTGCTGTCACTGTGGGGACTGGGTTCGGGCAAACATTTCAACTCGTACCCAGTACATTCACTCCCTGGAGAAGCCTGTTCATCTGCTCTGAGCGTGGGAAGGTATTCACTCAAACTTTTCACCTGCTGAGACACCAGTGAGTTCAGCGGTGACCTTGTGATTGGATTTTGCTGCTATTCACATCCAGGGTTGAACCGTGTTCATTGATGTCTTTTTCTTCTGATGTCAGTACATTCCACTTCAATTTTTGGTGTTAGTTTTCTGAATAAAAGTCACAAATCAGATTTTCATTGAACAGTGTTGAGGATTTTCAATATCTCTAACACAAGCAAGATCTTTTTAATGTTCTGTCTGTGAGCAAGGCTTTAAAAGTAAATAGGATCTGTTGACACACCAGCGAGTTCACACTGGGGAGGGGCCAGTCACCTGCTATGTGTGGGGGAAGGGATTTACTGATTCACCACAGCTTTTGTTACACCAGGGAGTTCACACTGGGGAGAGACTGTTCACTTGCTCAGCATGTGGGAAGGGTTTCATTCAGTGATCCCAGCTCACTGAACATCAACATGTTCACACTGATCAGTGACTTCTGAAATGTTCTGAAGAGCTTTCAAAATGAAAAATACCTGCTGAAGTACCAGTAAGTTCACACTGGGGATTAGCCATTTATCTGCTTCGTGTGTGAGAGGAGATTCACTCACTCATCCCATCTGATGATGCACAAATGAGTTAATTTGCTCTTTTGTCCTGATTTTTCAGGTAACATTAACATTAGACAAATCAACATTAGTCTCTAAATTCCAGATTTTTTTTATGGAATCAAAATTCTACCATCTGCTGTCATAGGATTTGAACCTGGTTTCCCAGGGTCTCTGCTTCATAGTCTAGTGATAATATCACAATGCCATTGCCTCCACCTTGTTCTGGTTACAAAAAAGGTTTCAGATAGCAGTGTCAGTCTTCATCTGATCACCAACTCAGAGATGAGGTTGCGGGGGAGGCGATAGCCTAGTGGTATTATCGCTGGACTGTTAATCCAGAGACCCAGATAATGTTCTGGGGACCAGGGTTCAAATGCTGCCTTGGCAGATTGTGGAATTTGAATTCAACAAATATCTAGAATTAAGAATCTAATGATTACCATGAATCCATTGTCGATTGTTGGAAAAACCCATCTGGTTCACTGTCCTTTAGGGAAGGAAACTGCTATCCTTACCTGGTCTGGCCTACATGTGACTCCAGACCCACAGCAATATGGTTGACTCTGAACTGCCCTCTGGGCAACTAGGGATGGGCAATAAATACTGCCTAGCCAGCGATGCCCTCATCCCATTAATGAATAAAGAAAAAAGATGAATTACTGTAACCAGACTGGGGATGAACAGTATTAATGTGATCAAAGGAGGGATTTTAGGAAAACAACCCAGATGGAAAACTCAGTTCCAAAGAAGTGCCAGATTAGACTGGACTTTATCTTTTGTTTCTTTCTCTACGGATGCTGTCAGACTTGCTGAGTTTCTCCAGCAGGGACCAACGTCGGTCAGCAAGCCCAGGGGTGATGGTTGAGCCGGGCTTCATGCGGAAAAACACCTGGCAGCAGGGTTTTGAATGATCTCATGCATCCAGGTGAGAGGCTGGTCAGGAATGCATTGCAGTGGTCAAGTCTAAAAGTAACATGGGTTTGAATGAGGGTTACACCAGCAGCTGTGGTCAGGTGGCACTGGATAACATTGTGGAAATTGAAATATCTGGGACTACTGTTAATTTTATGTGCAGTCAGAAGCTCATCTTGTGGTTAAATATGAGACCAAGATTGTGAATCATGTGGTTCAG
Source organism: Rhincodon typus (assembly GCF_021869965.1). Classification (NCBI taxonomy): domain Eukaryota; kingdom Metazoa; phylum Chordata; class Chondrichthyes; order Orectolobiformes; family Rhincodontidae; genus Rhincodon; species Rhincodon typus. The sequence continues at coordinate 2,856,306 of NC_063373.1, read as the reverse complement.
TCTCATAGTTCCAAAGGAGAGGGAGGGTCAATTCAGAATCACAATTTTGTAATGATGACTCAAGACAGTGGCTTTGATCTCCTCAGCTTTTAATTGAAGGGTATTTCCTCTCCTCTAATATTGGATGTGGGATAACCAGTCTGATCACTTAGTGACAGTGGAAGAATGGAGATTGATGGTAGTGAGGGTGGAGCTGGTTTATGTCAGTGTAGATGTGAAAACTGACGTATAGTGCTTCTCGATGCTGTTACCTTATTGAAACCTGAAATAGGAGGAGCAAAGGATAAATGTGGGGTGGCTAAGTAGTTACTATTGTTACCTCACAGCATCAAGGACCTAGGTTTGATTCCTGACTTTGACAGCCCATCAGTGTGGAGTTTGTATGCAAGCTATATCTGCAGGATGGTGGATTGGCCATGCTAAAAATTGCCCTGTCGTGTGCAGGTTAGGTGGGTTAGCCATGGTAAAAAAGCCCCATGAGGGGTGATGAGGATGGGGTGGGTTTGGATGGGATGCTGTCTGGCTCAATGGGCTTCTTTCTGCTCTGTTGGGATTCTATGACCCTCGGGGGACACTGGGTTTGAGGTGGCAGATTGTGTGGTGATTTGGTCAGACAGTGTGGGTGAAGGCTTGTCTTTTTTTTGAGGATGGGTGATAATGTGGATTTCAAGGTGTGAGGGACAGAATAAGAGAGAATCATTAACATTAGCAGCTAAAGTGGCAAACTTGAGTGGTCAGCAGTTTCATGGGATAAGAGTTTAAAGACTTTAAGGTGGCTCTCATGGACGTAATGAGATTTGTCAGGGAGATCAGAGAGAAGCTGGAGAACGATGGGAGTTCAGGGTTCATACAGGAAGGACCTATAGAGGCAGTTTTCCCCAGTGATGTAGTGGAAGGGAAGCAACAGAAACAGCCAATCAGATTGTCTCAATTTCAGTGAGAAAGTAGTTCCATGATCTTCACACACGTACTGTTGGTGAGGACGGATGATACAGGAGAGACAGACAGCCCTTCCAAACTAAGTCGCTCAGAACAAATGTGTGAGAGATATTAAAACAATATCCCACTCTGTGTTTAATGATAAAGCAGGTTTATTTTATTTTTTATCCAGAATGTTAACAGCTAAAACTGAGCTGCAGTTTATTAACCAATGAACATGGTTCAGTCCTGGATGTGACTAACAGCAAATTCCAACTCCTATCGTGCCGTCTGAACTCACTGGTGAGTCAGCAGGTGGGCTTTTCAAGTGAATCCTTTCCTGCACTCAGTGCAGGTGACCGACCTCTCCACAGTGTGAATTAGCTGGTGCTCAGTGAGGTAAGATGATAGCTTGAGTGCTGTAGCACAGTGAGGGCATCTGAACAGTCTTTCTTGAGTGTGGACATATTGATGGATTATCAGATAGCCAGAATTCTTATAGGACACACCGCAGTCTGGGCATTTAAAAGGTTGGTCCCCAGTGTGAAAGTGTTGATGGGTCATCATCTCCTGAGAACTTTAACAGCATTTCCTGCAGACTGGACAATTAAAAGGTTTCTCCCCAATGTTCACTCGCTGTTGTGTCATGAGTTGGGATGATCAAAAGGATCCCTTCCCACGCTCTTTGCAGGTGAACAGCCTGTGGTGGGCAGTGACGTCAGATGATGCCTCGAACCCTTTCCTGCAGTGAGAGCATCTGAACGGTCTGTCCTCAGTGTGAATATGTTGATGAGGCAGCAGTTCCCAGAACATTTTTATAGCAATTTCTGCAGTCTGTGCATTTAAAAGGTCTCTCCCCAGTGTGAACTTGCTGGTGGGTTGTGAGTTGGGATGACTGAATGAATCCTTTTCCACACTCGGAGCAAGTGAACGCCTGTCCCCAGTGTGACTGCGCCAATGGATAACCAGTGAGGTAGGGATTTGAATCCTTCATCACAGTCCCAACATTTCCATGGTTTCTCCCCAGTATGACGACTTGTGTCTCGACCGGCTGGATGATTGGCTGAAGCCTTGTCCACACACGGTTAAGGTGTCTAAACACAGGTTAGGTGTTCACACACGGGTTAGGTGTCCACACATGTCGGGTTTCTCTTCGCTGTGAACTGTCCTTGTTCTTTCCATGTTCAAAATGCAATTACATTCTAGTTGTGATATAAATTGGAGGCCTCCATCAGATCATGAGGTGCTGCTGGATCTGTGATCCCTGACTCTAATTTCTCCTCCTCTGGCACCCCCAAAACTGTTTTAAAACAGTTAAAAAAAAAAGTGAGATAACACTGACAAAAAGACAAAGGCTGTGACATTGAGCTGAGTGAATATGGTAATTTGTTGGCCCAGCACTGAAAGAAATTCATCATGAAACCTGCCAGAATGTTGGAAAAACACAACTGGTTCACTAATGTCCATCGGGAAGGGAATCTGCCACCCCAGTGTGAACATGGATAAGTTTCTGGCCTCATGGGATGTAACAAAGAGAGAAGTGACTGAGGCAGATGCAAGGGAGAGTGATTGTGTGTACTTGCAGCTTGACCAGAACTTGGATAGAATTTCCCAAACTCTCAACTTTCACCATCTAGAACGACAAGGGAGGAGGTGTATCTGGATACCATCACCTCTACGTTCCTTTCAAATCTCACGCTATCTTGACTGGTCTGACATCCAGAACGGGATGAGCAGAAATATTCTCCATTGAAATGCTGGAAAGATGAAAGCAGCTGCTTTTCAGTCTCTTGTTACAAACTCCAGTTCCCTAGTGCCCAACATCAACCCTCCCTCCTACAGCTATCTGATGCTCAAATCGACCAGTCAGAACAACAGTGTCATGCCCAAACTAAACTAAATGTGGAGGGTTGCTTTTCAGATTGGAGGCCTGTGACCAGTGGTGTGCCACAAGGATCGTTGTTGGCTCCACTGTTTTTTGTCATTATATTCATATTCAAATCATTTTCTAGGAGGTTTGGATAGTTAAATTTCCAGATGACACCAAAATTGGTGGCGTAGCGGTCAGCGAATAAGGTTGCTTCAGAGTACAATGCGACCTTGATCAAATGGGCTGAGGAGTGGCAGATGGAGTTTAATTTAGATAAATATGAGGTGCTGCATTTTGGAAAGGCAAATCAGGGCAGGACTTATACACTTAATAGTAAGGTCCTGGGGAATGTTGCTGAACGAAGAAACCTTGGAGTGCAGATTCATAGTTCCTTGAAAATGGAATCGCAGGTAGACAGGACAGTGAAGGTATTTGGTATGCTTGCCTTTATTGGTCAGTGTATTGAGTATAGGAGTTGGGAGGGTCATGTTGTGGCTGTACAGGACATTGGTTAGGGCCACTTTTGGAGTATTGCGTGCAATTCTGGTCTCCCTGCCGTAGCAAGGATGTTCGTAAAAGATTTAGTGGGATGTTGCCAGGGTTGGAGGGATTGAGCTATAGGGAGAGGCTGAAAATATCCTTTAGGGAAGGAAACTGCCATTCTTACCTAGACTGGCCTAAATGTGACTCCAGACTCACGGCAATGTGGTTGATTCTGAACTCCCTTCTGGGCAATTAGGGATGGGCAATAAATGCTGCCTAGCCAGCGACACCCTCAGCCTGTTAATGAATAAGAAAAAAAAGGCTGGGGCTATTTTCCCTGGAGTGTCGAAGGCTGAGAGGTGACCTTATCAAAGTTTATAAAATCATGAGGAGCATGGATAGCACAAGTAGGCAAGATCTTTTTTCTGGGTTATGGGAGTCCAAAACAAGAGGGCATAGGTTTAAGGTGAGAGTAGAAATACTTAAAAGGGACCTAAGGGGCAACTTTTTCATGCAGAGGTGGTGCATGTATGGAATGAACTGAAGAAGAAGTGGTAGAGGCAGGTATAATTACAACATTTAAAAGGCATCGGGATGCGTACGTAAATAGCAAGGGTTTGGAGGGACATGGGCCACATGCTGGAAAATGGGACTAGATTAATTTAGGATTCCTGGTCGGCATGGATGAATTGGACCAAAGGGTCTGTTTCCATGCTGTACACCTCGATGATTCTAAACAATTCACATCATCACCAAGACTTGCACATCAGTGATCATCACCCAACTCCCCCCTTGTCTCAGCTCATCTGGTTTTGATTCTTCTCAATTCTCTATTATCTCTAGACTTAACCATCTTCCTGCACCCATCAGGGGAGGCAATGGCCTCGTGGTATTGTTGCCGGACTATGAATGACATATTAAAGTCATGGTGATATCCTGGGGACACAGGTTAGAATCCAGCCATAGCAGATTGTGAAATCTGAATTCAACAAAAACAAATATGGAACGAATTAACGATGACCACAAATCCATTATTGATCTTTGGAAAATCCCATCGGGTTCACTAATGTCCTTTAGCCAGCGCCACCCTCATCCCGTGAATGAATATTTTTTAAAAAGTGCCCAGCTGGCCTTACACATTCAACCTCTCAGTAATTTTGAGGTGATCCAAAATTCTGCTGCTTGTATTCTTGCTCCTGATATCAATCTGTGTTTCTAGACTTGCTTGTAAATTCTGCAGATGTTGGAAATCTGATACAAAAAGAGAAAATATTGGAAATAATCAGTTGGTCAGGCAATACCTGCGGAGAGGGGAAAAAAAAAGTGATATTTCAGGATGTGCTGAATAAATTACAGGGAATAAAAATGCTGCACAATGTGACTGTCTGCGTCAGCTCAGAAGCAGAAATAAGCTCCAGTGGAGGAAAAGCAGTTACTGATGGTGGGAAAGTAAATCAGCAGCAGCACACTGCTTGGGTAGTGGAAACTTCATTTAGACACAATCTGCAGAAACAACAACACAATACTAAATGTGGTTGAAGTAGAGACACTGTCAGTCGTGAGTGTCAGTAAAAGACATTACTTTAGAGGAGACAATCATTTCTGTTGGTTTGAGTTTGCAGTGTGTAAGTCATTCTCTTCCCTCCCCTTGCAAGAAGCGTTTCTAAACTTCCTGCCCATCAATCCAGGACAGAAATGCACAACATGAGCTTTCTGCTTCCTGGGTGAGGATGGTCATGCGTACACATTCAGTTGTCAACCATCAATGCCCCAAGTTTCTCAATGATTTTTCTCACGGTAGAAAACAAAAGTATCTCGGGAAGTAATGAGCTGTCAATGGTCTGAAAAAATGAGTACATTAAATAAATCAGTGTAAGCAAAAACAGTGTAGACATTAAGGAAACTAAATTACAAGAAACCCCTGGACCATGGAGCTCCATTCTAAGATTTTAAAAAGTGAGCTGTAGAGAGAGTGGTTGCTTTGGTTTCGATCTTCCAGAGATTCACTGGGACACTGACACTCACTGTTCTCTCATCAAGCCACCAACTGATATGAGATGGATAAGAAAAAAGCCGACATATGTAAGTCATTCATTCGACCACAACTTGAGTCCTGTGAGCAGATGGTCACCCCATTACAGAAAGTTTGTAATTGTACTCCGTCTCAGCAATACCTTCAACAGGGCTAAAAATCCTGGAAATCGCTCCCCAAGGGCATTGTGGGTCTATCTACAGCACAGGGATTACAACAGTTCAGGAAGACATAGAAATATAGGTAGGAGCAGGAGGAAGCCATTCAGCCCTTTCAGCCTGCTCCGCCAAGCATCACGATCATACCTGATCATCCAACTCTATAGCCTAATCCAGCTTTCTCCCCATAACCTATGATCCCATTCACCCCAAGTGCTATATCTAGCTGCCTCTTGAATACATTCAATGTTTTGGCATCACTTACTTCCTGTGGTAATGAATTGCACAGGCTCACCATGCTTTGGGTGAAGAAATGTCTCCTCATCTCCATCCTAAATGGTCTACCCTGAATCCTCAGACTATTACTCTGCTTTTGGACACACCCACCATCGGGAACATCCTCCCTGCATCCACCCTGTCTAGTCCTGTTAGAATTTTATAAGCCTTCGTGAGATCCCCCCCTCATTTGTCTGAATTCCAGCGAAAACAATCCTAACCTAGTCAGTTTCTCCTCATACGTCAGTCTCACCATCCCCAGAATCAGCCTGGTAAATCTTCATTGCACTCCCTCGAGAGCAAGAGCATTCTTCCTCAGAAAAAGACACCAAAACTGCACACAATATTCTAGGTGTGGTCTCACCAAGGCCCTGTATAACTGCAACAACACATCCCTTCTCCTGTGCTCGAAACCTCTTGCAATAAAGGCCAACATAGCATTTGCCTACTTTACCACCTGCTGCACCTGTATGCTTACCTTCAGCAACTGGTGTACAAGGACACCCAGCTTATCACCACCACCTCAATGGAAACCAGGGTGGGGGGGTGTATAATTGCTGGTCTAGCCAGCGATGCCCCCCATGCCACATGTTGTGTTCAAGTCCTGTCTGCCATGGAGGTGTGTCATCTCATGTCTGAACAGACTGATTAAAAGGAAACATGTAATTGCATTGGTATGGGGATATTTGGCAGGACAGGAAAGTTGCAGCTATGAGGAAGGGTTGTCTAGGCTGAGATTGTGTCCCCTGAGACAGAGGGAACAAGGAAAAGATTAGATTGAGGTGTAGTGATTGTAACAAGGTCAGCCAGGTGGACCTCTCGGGATCGAGTTCCTTGATTGGGGCTGCTTACCTGGTTCAATCATGGAGCCCTGGTTAACAGATAAGAACCAGAGTGTCAGACATCCTGTTTACTCTGAGAGCTGGCTCTGAGGGAGCTGGATCACGTTTAAATAATGTTTGACCTGCTGACAGGAAACCGGCCTCTGACATGCTATTTCATGAGGTATCCAAAGTTGTGAGGATCCTCGATGGAGTGGATGAGAAGGAGCTTTATCCCTCAGCAGAAAGCTCAGTGACTGGGGTCGGAACAGAGACTGAAAGAGATTAATGCAACGACTAGAGGGAGGGGGCAGGGCCGGATCCTCACTCTTTCAGTTATGGTCTTCCTGCTATAGGAAAGATGTTGTTAAACTTGAAAGACTACAGAAAACATTTACAAAGATGCTGCTGAGGTTGGAGGGTATGAGCTATAAGGAGAGGCTGAATAGGCTGGGACTATCATCCCTCGGCCATTGGAGACTGAGGGCTGACCTTATAGAAGTTTATAAAATGCATGAGAGGCAGGAATAGGGTGAATAGCCAATGTCTTCTTTTTTCCCAGGGTAGGGGAGTCCAGAACTAGAGGGCATAGGTTTAAGGTGACAAGGGAAAAATATAAAAGGGACCTAACGGGCAACTTTTTCATACAGAGGGTTGTGTGTATGGAATGAGCTTCCAGAGGGAGTGGTGGAGGCTGATACAAATACAACATTTAAAAGGCATCTGGATGGGTATATGAAGAGGAAGAGTTTAGAGGGATATGGGTCAAATGCTGGCAAATGGGACTAGATTAATGTAAAATATCTGGTTGGCATGGACCAGTTGGACTGAGGGGCCTGTCACAAAGGTGGCTGTTTCCCTGGGTAACCCTGCCATATCACTGGAGAGACCCCAGCATGTTCGTCCATCCCTCAGCTGGTGGCCAAGAGCTGTTGCTTCGGTTTATCTCTGCCCACTGGGTAAACATGGAGTCTGAGGGGCTCATATTTGTAGCCCTAAAGCCTCCCCCAGGGATTTGCTCATGATTTATAAACTTCTCTAAGATCACCTCTGAACCTCTTAAACGCTAGTGAAGAAGTCCCAGCCAACCCAGCCTCTTCTCAAAGCTCAAACGCACCATCCCCAGCAATATCCTGTCAAATCTCTTCTGAACTCTCTCCAACTTAATAATATCCTTTCTATAACAGGGAAGCCAGAACTGGACACGGTATTCCAGAAGAGGCCTCACCAACATTCTGTATAACCCCAACATAATGTCCCAACCCCTGTACTTAAAGATCACAGCAACGAAGGCCAGCGTGCTAAATGCCTTCTTAACCACCTTATCTATATATGATGCAAATTTCAAAGAATTATGTACCTGAACCCCCTTGGTCACTCAGTTCTACAACACTACCCAAAGCCCTACTTTTCATTGTATCAGTCTTGCCTTTGTTTGTTTGTGTGGCAAGTAAACAATAGGTGGAGACAGAGAAAAACAATTGGATAGACAATGGTCTGGGGAAAGGTCAGTTTGGGAGAATAAATAGCTGCTGATGTGGACTATTAGTGGCCAACAATGGCTTGTGCATGGTAGCAGCCCATGTGATGATAAGGCCTGGTGTGTGGGGTTTGGAGTGAGGATGTGGGAGAAGGTGCTCAAGCCCTAAAATGGTTGAACTCGATTTTGAGTCCAGGAGATTGCAGAGTTCCCAATTGGGAAATGAGATGTTCTTCTTCCAGCTTGCACCGAACTTCCCTGCAGCACCGCCCCTCGTTCACTCTCATTGGTTGGAGCACCTGCCCCGCCCATCATGCACTCCAAACCTGCTCGGGCCTCTAACCCCACCCCATTATTTCCGATTAGTCCGGAGCTGCTGCCAATCATCAGGGTCCCATTGTGATCTGTAACATGCGCAGTGCCGGCTCCGCGGTTGCGCACTCAGACGGCCGCATTTTGTTGTTCCCTGGTGTGGGCCCCTCGGAGGAACTGATCAAGCCGGTTGGTGGGTTGCCTTAATTCAGAAACGTACCGAGACGAGAAGGCAGCGAATGCCGAATGAAACCTACATTGAGGGCGTTTAATCTGGCGGCAGTTTCTTAGAATGTCGCTCTCACAGGACCCGCGTTCACAATCGTCATCTTCACAGAAGGGTCTAGGCCCGAAATGTCAGCCTTCCTGCTCCTATGATGATGCTTGGCCTGCTGTGTTCATCCAGCTCGACACCTTGTTATCTCTTTCATTCCCATTGGTTGGGGACTATCCCCGCCCCTTATTCGCTCCCATTGGTTGGAGAAACAGCCCCCCCCCCCGCCCCCATCATTCACTCCCATTGGCCTCAGAGACAGCAGTGAGTGAGGAGCAATGGAGCGGGCGGTTTGATCTGATCTGATTCATTATTGTCACTTGGACCGAGATACAGTGAAAAGTATTGTTTTGCGTGCTAGCCAGTCAAATCATACCTTACATGAATTCATCAGGGTAATAGAGCAGAATGCAGAACATAGTGTTACAGCGACAGAGAACGTGCAGAGAAAGATCACCTGTAATACATGAGAAGCCCGTTCATATATCTCTACACAGCGGGGAAGAAGCTGTTCTTGAATCTGTCAGTACGTGGTTTGAAACTTTTGTATCTTCTGCCTGACAGAAGAAGGTGGATGACAGTATAACCAGCATGGGAGGGGTCTCAGATTATGCTGGTTGCTTTCTGGAGGGAAGTGTAGACGGAGTCAATGCAAGGAAGGCTGGTTTTCTTGATGGGGTGGGCTGTGTTTACAACTCTGAAACTCCCAGAGTAGGTCTCAGACCATGAATGGGAAGCTCACAGTTCCCCGGTTACACTGATTCTGCAGCTGCGGGGTTTTACACTGGAATTTGGTCCAGGGTTTACAGTTGAATCTTTCCGCAGGGCAATGGGAAGAGATGCACTTGGCTGACATTTTTACGTGGGATGATGGGCAGAGGGGTATATATTCCACAAATGGAGCAGTGTGTGTATTTCTGGTCACCTCATTTTACAGAAAGTATGGAATTGAACCAGAGAAGATGAAGGTTGTTGACCAGGATGAGAGTAAATGCAGCTATGTGGAAAGACTACATTAACTGTGAGTTCTCCTTAGAATAGAGTAGGCCAAGGGAAAATTGAATTGATATGTACAAAATGTAGAGGGTGCTGGATAGAGGGGGGAGGAGCCACTTACCTCAGCAGTGAATCCAGTGACTGGAGACCATGGATTTGAAATGACTGGTAGAAGGATTAAATGGAAGATTAGGAAAAGTGTTTTCCCCAAGAGGATGGGTGAGGTCTGGAACTCACTGCCAGAAACAAGAGAAGCAGAAAAACTCAATTCATGTATAATGTGTCTGAATTGGCAGAGCTACAGGCCAATTGGTGCAAAATGGGCTTGGGCTGGGTAACCCATTTTCTCAGCTGGTGCAGACACAATGGCCCAAGTGGCCACTTTCTATGTCTTGACCATTTTATGGTTATGTGAAGCAAAGCCAAAATATGATAAATGTTCTTCTCTTCTGCTTTTCTATCCTGGGCTGACAGTGATGATTTTTGTAATCTCCTTTCCAGGATATTGCAAGTGGATGTTTTGTGAAAAACACACCGCAACATAATTTGACAGTGACACTTGATTAATCAGGACGTGGATATTATCGGCTTTTGATTGTAAGTGTTGTTCACTGTTCATATTACTTATCCTCCCACTTCCTGTATCACTTGCTGAAAATGTTAAATCTGTGTCTTGCAACCCTTTAACTGTCTGCTAATGAGAACAGTGTTTCTTTATTTTATCTAACTATCTTCAACTTGCTCACCTCAAGCTTCAAACTAACTCCACCAGAAACCTTCAGAGACAGTAGGAACTGCCGAAGCTGGAGAATCTGAGATAACGAGGTGTAGAGCTGGATGAACACAGCAGGCCAGGCACCAGTCTGAAAGGTCCAGACCCAAAATGTCAGCTTTCCTGCTCCTCTGATGCTGCCTGGCCTGCTGTGTTCATCCAGCTCTGCACCTTGTTATCTCCACTAGAAACCTTTGTCCAGTTCAAAAGACAACTGTTAAAGATGACTCTGTTCCCTGTTACTCAGCCAATTTCAGATCAATGTTGTTACTGTCCTTTTTAATTCCTTTAGATATAGTTTTTGCTCACTGGGCTGTTATGAAGCTTTTATCAAATACTTTTCCCAGTCCACGTTCATCCAGTCAATTGGATTATCATCATCAACACTCCTTTCCTCATCAAAAACGTGAGAGACAGTTCATCACAATTCTTTCCTAAATGAATCCATATTTCCTCAAGTGGTTCCTCATTTTGTCTCGTCTGACTATATCTAACATTTTTCAAAGCACCCAGCATTAACTAACTGTCCTGTCAGTGCTGAATTAACTGACAGAAGGTTTCACGTAGTAAAATAAAAGGGTATAGTGATGGCGATGTAAAGACAATGCGATGTACCTGGGTGATGTGAATAAGACATTTAGATACTGTAAATACAAAGTAAAGACAATCAGGTTGTGATGGTGTTGTCCGCTATCATACTTCCAGAAGCTGTCAGACCTGCTGGGTAGAACATAGAACAGTACAGCACAGTACAGGCCCTTCGGCCCACGATGTTGTGCCAAACTTTTACCCTCATCCTAAAGTCTATCTAACCTCCACCCCTACGTTATACTATCATCCATATGCCTATCTAATAGCTGCTCAAATGCCTCTAATGAGGCCGACTCCACTACCCTCTCCGGCAATGCATTCCATGCCCCGACCACTCTCTGAGTAAAGAAAATGGTATTTCCAGCATTTTCTGTTTTTGTATCAGATTTCCAGCATTTTGCTTCTGCACTTGTTTTTATTTCTTAGTACTGAAGGGATCGTGTGGGGAGAAAACAGGAACAGTTGCCTCCTTCAGTCTTGTATCTCCTAGCTGTGCCTTTCCTTTTGTAGTTTTGTGCAGACACTGACTGTCTTTAATGTTGGGTTTTAATAATAATCCTAGAGTTTATATGGTAATGTTTCTCCCCAAATATTGGTTCCGCAAAGGATCAGATTAGTTTCTCTCAATTTCACAACCTGTGTGTATTCTTCTGGTTTTTCTCTCACTACTTTTTGTATTCTGTTTGAAAGGCTGATTTGCAATTAGCGGAGTCATACGAAACCACATCCAGGTCTGACTGGCATTCTGTTTATTGGAATTAAATTATCAAAGAATTTTGAACATGGAAGGAAAAAGTACGTTCAAAGCTGGGGAGAAATACACCTACTCTGTGTGTGAAAGAGTCTGCCAGCATTTATCTGAAATGTCTAAACACCAGTGCAGTCGCAAAGGAGAGATACTGTGGGAATGCGGGGGTTGCGGGAAGGGATTTTTTTACCCACCCCAGCTGGAAACTCACCAACGCAGTCACACTGGAGAGAAGCCATTCACCTGCTCTGATTGTGGGAAGAGATTCAAACAGTCATCTGACCTTCTGACACACCAGCGAGTTCACACTGGTGAGAGACCATTCACTTGCTCCATCTGTGGGAAAGGATTCACTCAGTCATCCAACCTGCTCACACACCAGCGAGTTCACACTGGAGAGAGACCATTCACTTGCTCTGTGTGTGGGAAGGGATTCACTTCGTCATCCACTCTCCGGATGCACCAACAAGTTCACACTGGGGAGAAACTGTTCAGCTGCTCCCAGTGTGGGAAGAGATTCACTCTGTCATCCTCCCTGCGGAGACACCACCGAGTGCACACTGGGGAGAAACCATTCACTTGCTCCGTGTGTGGGACAGTATTCACTCTCACAACTGACCTGCTGAGACACCAGCGAGTTCACACTGGGGAGAAACCATTCACCTGCTCTGTGTGTGGGAAGGGCTTCAGTCAAGCATCCAACCTGGTAACACACCAGCGAGTTCACAGTGGAGAGAAACCATTCAGTTGCTCTGATTGTGGGAAAGCATTCACTCAATCATCCAACCTGCTGAGACACCAACGAATTCACAAATAACCACAGTTGAAGAATATTTTCTCCTATTCACAGCAAGGAATGAACAATGGTCTTTGGCAGTTAAAAATGATAATAAAATTGTGTATCTGAAGGACATGGTTCTGTAAATGATCACAACATCATTGTACACGCACACATTCACACTGGGTAGAGACTGTACATCTGTGTTCTGAATTAACAGCTAAAACTGTTGGAGAAATTTAGCAGGTCTGGAAGTCTCTGTGCAACACATTCTGAAGAAGCATCATTGGAATCGAAGCGTTAACTGTTTCTCCACACTGTACCAGACCTGCTGAGTTTCGCTAGCACTTTGTTTTTACAAACACCTTGCAAGACCCTTGTTATTGATACGATAAAAATAAGGCCAATCGAATTCTCCTCTACTCGATGGGGAATGGCTTTAACAAAGAGCTAAGACCCTCAGAATTTTAGTGTTACAACAATAACATGATTTAATAGAGATTTAAGAAAAATGAAAAAGAAATTAAATCCTGAAAAACTGAAAGAAAAAACAAACATGCGGATAGGTCCCACATCATTAGAAATTGATAAATTAATGGAGAAAGTTTCAGGTGAGACTGCTTCAGAATGAAGACTTCCCAGGACCACCACTAACCCCTCCCTAATACACCCCCTCCTGAACAATCAATGTGTGTTATGTATGTGATTATTTAAAAAAATAAAAGTTAAAATTTTGGCAACCTCCCCCGGTCACACTCTTGGTGAAGTATAATTTCTAGCTCAGCTTGGATTGCTAAACACTTTAATCTTTACCAATATACGGGGAAATTAAATGTGCAGGTTCATTTGCAGTCAGGAACAAATCACAAATTTTACACTAATCGTTGATTTGAAGCATATTTACAGCATTCACAGTTGTTCTTCCTCTGACTATAAACCTTGTTTTAAATGAGATTCTGTTGCATGTCTGGGAGTTCTGAGCCATGGAAGATGGTGGCTGGGACACATTTCTTACACACCGCAGGATTAAACCACACCGGGGCTTTGCTGTCAGTGAAGAGAGATGAGAAAGACCAAAGTGCCATTTGTCTCCCTCAGTGTGACCCTGAACTATGTGTCCAGGCTGAACTTCTGTTGCTGCCATATGATCCTCGCCTGAGATTGTCCTTTCTGAGCTCTAGGTGATATTAAACACTCAGGGGAGAAATACAACAATCTACAGTGTTTGAAGCAAAGCTGATTTATTTGACATTTCTCCAGAATATTAAACTCCAGTCCAATTTATGAGGTTATTAACATCATCAGAAACAAGCTCCAATAGTCAGAATAAATACATCAGAAAATTACAGCATAGATTGAAGCCACGTGGCCCATCGTGTTTATATTCGCTGAAATAGAACTATCCAGGCTGATCCCATTCTGCTGATATCAATCCATAACCCTGTATGTTCCGCATTTCAAGCATATCCATGTTTATTTTTTAATATGACGTGGGTTTCTGCCTCTACCTCTCCATCAGACAGTGAGTTCGAGCTCTATACCATCTCTGGATGAAATGATTTCTCACCTCCCCCTCTTTCTGTGAATTACTCAAGATCTAAAACCTTCAATTACTGACCTCCTTCTAAATGAATCACTCCTTCCTATCCACGCTCTCTGGACTCCTCATTATCTTATTTCAATTAAATCTCATCTCAGTCTCTTCTGTTCCACAGAAAACAAACCCACCTCATCTAATCTTTTCTCTGAGCTAAAATTCTCCAATCCTGGAAACATCCTCATCAATCTCCTATGTACCATTTCTGGTGTGCTCACATCTATCCCGGTTTGTGGTGACCAGAACTGAGTGTAGTACTTTAGCTGTGGTCAAATGTGTGTTCTTGTCGATCATAAGCATTGTGTCCCTGGCATCACAGGTAGACAGGGTGATGAAGAAGCCATTTGGCATGTTTGGTTTCATTGGTCAGAGCAGTGAGTACAGGAGTTGGGACTTTATGTTACAGCTGTACAAGACATTGGTGAGGCTACATTTGGAATACTGCATACAGTTCTAGTCACTCTGGTATAAGAAGGATGCTATTAAACTGGAAAGGGTGCAAAAAATATTAACCAAGACGCTACTGCGACTGGAAGCTTTGAGTGAAAAAGAGAGGCTGTACTGCCTGGGACTTATTTCCCTCAGATGCAAGAGGCTGAGGGGCTGACACTACAGAAGTTTATAAAATCATGAGGGACATTGATAAGGTGAATAGCCAAGGTCTTTTTCCCAGCGTAGAGGAGTCCAGAACTAGAGGTTGTGGGTTTAAGGTGAAAAGGGAAAGATTTAGTAGGATCCTGAGGAGTAACTTGTTCACAAAGAGGGTGGTGCGTAAATGGAACGAGGTGTCAGAGGTAGTGGTAGAGGCGGGTACAATTACAACATTTAAAAGACATTTGGACAAGCATGTGGATTGGAAAGTTATAGAGGGATATGAACGAAACACAGGAAAATGGGACTAGTTCAGTTTAGTAAACTGGATCAGCATGAATAAGTTGGGCCAAAGGGCCTCTTTGTGTGCTGTCACTCTAATTATCCTGGTTTTCCCACATGGAACTGGATGTGCACTCTGTGGGACTGGAATACACTACCATGTGTTTCTTTATTAACTAAACCAAAATAAATTTCAGATTAAAACAAAGAAAAATTCATCAGGTATTCATCAATCAATTTCTTCCATTATACAAAAGTCACCTTATTTAATAGGAAGTTAGCAAAAATGTTTTCTCTTAATTATTACAATCGAAACACAGCAGATTTTAATTTGCTGAAAAAGTTCACATATTTTCACTGTTACAATTGCTCGTAGGTTAGCTTTATCAACTATACTTGATGCATTCAACACTGTAATTATATAAATAAATTGACTTCAGTTTATGATAATTAATCTAGTCTCACTTTCTAGTTGATTAGTGTGATGACCAGAATTGCCCTCAGTACTCCATCTGTGCTTTAACTAGTGTTTCCTAAAGTTCCAGCTTTTATATTCTAGGCTCAACCAAATGCCTCACTGATCTCCTTTCCTGAAGGTGGCTGGACAGGCAGGCATCTGTGAACATCAGTCCGAGGTCTTGCTGTTCCTCCACACTCCTCAGTATCCGACCTATTATAGTGCATTTTCTTTGTCCTGTTGGCCCCCTGGCCTCCTCGCTTCATTATCTCTACAATGAATTCCATTGGCCACGTTCCTTCTGTTTGAGTTGTCCATTGACATCATGCAGTCTGCAGCTTTATTATTCACTGGCCACAACTTCTGTGCTATCTACAAATTTTTTCATCATGGCTTTTACATTGAAGTCTAAATCCTTGATATATACTACATAACCGTGGAACCCCACTGGAAATGGGCAGCCAGCAAGGTTCAGTCCTGGATGCAGTTAACAGAAGCAATAGTAGTAGAATCCATTTGCTGCTCTCGCTGGTGAAGTTGCTGGTGTCTCAGGAGGTTGTGTGACTGAGTAAATCCTTTCCCACACACAGAGCACATGAACGGTCCCTGCCCCGTGTGAATTTGTTGATGTTTCAGCAGATTCTGTTTACTTTTAAACCTCTTCTCACAGTCAGAACATTGAAAAGGTCTCTCATCAGTATGAACAAGTTGGTGTGTTGTGAGATGGGATGACTGAGTGAACCTCTTGCCACACAGGGAGCAGGAGTACGGTCTCTCCCCACTGTGAACTCGCTGATGGATCACAAGGTCAGATAAATCAACAAATTCCTGTTTGCAGTCAGCACAGGAGAATGGCCTCTCCCCAGTGTGAACTCGATGGTGTCTCAGCAGGTGGGATAATCGAGTGAATCCTTTCCCACAGACAGAGCAGTGGAATGGCCTCTCCCCTGTGTGAGTGTATTGGTGTTTAAGAAGATGCTTTTTGCTTTTAAATTTCTTCTCACAGTCAGGACAGCCAAAAGGTCTCTCATCAGTGTGAACAAATTGATGTGTCAGAAGGTAAGATGAACTGGTGAATCCCTTCCCACACACAGAGCAGATGAATGGTCTCTCCCCAGTCAGAGCACGTTGGTGGTTCAGTAAATCCTTTTTACTTTTAAAGCTCTTCAAACAGTCAGAACATTTAAAGGGTCTCTCATCCGTGTGAACAAGTTGGTGTGTCAGGAGATGGGATGACTGAGTGAATCCTTTCCCACACACTTTGCAGATGAATGGTCTCTCCCCAGTGTGACTGCGTTGATGTATCAATATATCCTTTCTGCTTTTAAAACTCTTCTCACAGTCAGAACATTTAAACGGTCTCTCATCAGAGTGAACCTGCTCGTGAGTCCGGAGGGTTGATAAAGCATTAAATCCCTGCCCACACACAGAGCAGGAGAATGGCTTCTCCCCAGTGTGAACGTTCTGGTGTGTGTACAGGCTGGATGACTGAGTGAATCCCTTCCCACATACCGAACAGCTGAAGGGCCTCTCCCCGGTGTGACTGCGTTGATGAGTTTCCAACCCTGATGGGTAACGGAATCCCTTCCCACATTCCCCACATTTCCACGGTTTCTCCATGGTGTCAGTGTCCTTGATTGTTTCCAGATTCAACAATTGACTGAAACTGACAGACAGATCACATTAGACGGCCTCTCTCCGTTGTGGATGGTGTAATTAATTTTCAGGCTGAGTAGCTGGTAATGCTGTTTCTACAGTCAGTTCACTGGAATACCATCCCTTGAGTCTGTGTGTCTCAGTACTTTTACAGTCACATTGATGTTTAAAATCTTTTCTCAGAGACAGGCATTTCTCCCTGTGCATTCAGAGACCGAACATATTCAGATTCTGTTGAACTGAATGACTGTCAGATTTTGATGGGATGCATTGCTTCACCTTCTGGATGTAAGTACAACCTTTTGAATACCCTGCAAAAAGGAGTTTAAAATGAAATAGTAAGACTGTGAAATAAACAAACAGGTTATTCAGTCCAATTACTCTGCTGTTTTTATGTTTTCCCTTCTATTTCATTCATCTCATCTCAGTTTTCTGACATATTTTTCTAATACCTTCTCCTTCTCAGACTATTCCAGTTTCCTTTCGAGCACATCTCTGCTTTTTGTCTGAACTATTTGCCGAATTCCACATTTTAATCACTCTAAGTGAAGAAATTTCATTTGGAAACATTCTCTGCATATTGACCGCGTGCAAAACATTGATCATTTTAAACTGTTCTGTCAGGTCACTGCTGAGCCTTCTTCAAGGCCCCAAACTGTTCAAACTTTCCAAAGGCTGCATTATTTTTAAATTTATAAACCCGATCTGTGTCTTTGCAGGATGGAGATTGGGAAGAGACAAACATTTGTCGAGGTTGCGGTTTGCAGATTCTCCCCTTCTGGAAAAGGAGTTTATAAAAATCCATCTGTGACAATCCAGCTTCCCCCCTGCAGCTCACTGCCCCTGCTATCTGCAAACCCGACACCGGGAGCTCCTTCCCCGGCCTTTGCGGCCACACACCCTGTTCCCAAAGGGAGCCGCCCGCTCCATCGCTCCTTCCGCCCGGACAGCAAACGCAGCTACTGTACTGCGCATGCTCTAGGCACTCCGCCCGCGCGTCGCTCGCCTGTGAGATAGATAGTTGACGTGCATCACCGCGAGGGATGATGGATAAAGATTCCGCCATTCGTCTAAACGAATTGTAGTTTGCGACCTGTTTTGACGTTATGGGACGGAGATTGGGAGAGGAGGTACAAGTAATAAATGAAACAATTTGTACATAAATACAAGTTTTGAATTTTTCATATCCACCAAAAAGGAGGAGAATGTGAATTTGTTGAAGATGAATACACCACTCAAACAGTGAGAGTAGAATTCAACCCTGCAATCACATGTAAACTTAGTGTCTCAGTGGATTAGATGAACTGCCCACGCACAGAAGATAGAAATAGCTTCTGATTGATGTTAATGCAATGATCATGTAAACTTCCTTGTAAACTTTCAAACTAAGTAAATCCTCCCACATTTGTGGAGTATCTAGAACAGAGAACAATACAACACAGGTACAGCCCCTTTGGCCCTGCAAGCCTGCACCGACACACTTTGCTTTTCCATTCAAAAACTGTCTTCACTTACAGGATCCGTATCCCTCTATTTGCTTTCTATTCATTTATTCGTCCAGGTGTTTCTTGACTGCTGCTATTGTGTCTGCTTACACCACCTCCTCTGGCAACACGTTCTAGGCACTCACCACCCCTTGTATGAAAAACCTGCCTCGCATGTCACTTTTAAACTTCTCCTTTCACACCTTGAACCTGTGTCCCCTAGTAATTGACCCCTCCACCCTAGGAAAAAGCCTCATACTTTTCACTCCATCCATGTCATTCACAAACTTATAAACATCTGTCAGATCACCCTCGACCTTCTGCGTTCCAGTGAAAACAAATCCAGCCTATCCAGAGATAACAAGGTGTAGAGCTGGATGAACACAGCAGGCGAAGCAGCATCAGAGCAGCAGGAAGTTTGACGTTTCGGGCCTAGACCCTTCTTCAGACCCTTCTCCAGCCTATCCAGCCTGTCTTCATACTTAAAATTCATCATACCAGGCAACATCCTGAAAGACCTTTTCTGGACCCTCTCCAAAGCATCCACATCCTTCTGGTAGGGTAGTGACTAGAAGTGTATACAATATTCCATGTGTGGCCTAACTAAGTTCTATAAAGCTGCACTATAACTCGCCTATCCTTATACTCAGTGCCCCTCCCAATGAAGGCAAGCATACCACAGGTCTTTTTTACTACCTTATGTACCTGTACTGCCACTTTCAGTGATCTGTGGACCTGCATAACGATACTCCTAAGGGTTCTGCCATTCACGGTTAATTTCCACTTGTACGTGACCTTCTAAAATTCATCACCTCACATTCGTCCAGATTAAATTCCAATTGCCAATTTCTGCCCATGTCTCCAGCTGATCTATATCCTGCTGTATTCTCTGACTATCCTTCTCACTATCTGCAACTCCACCAATCTTTGTGCCATCCGCAAACTTACTAATTTGACCAGATATATTTTCCTCCAAATCATTTAAGTAGATCACAACAGCAGAGGTCCCAGCACTGATCCGTGTGGAATACCACTAGTCACAACCCTCCATTCCAAAAAGCATCCTTCCACCGTTACCCTCTGTCTCCTACAATTAAGCCAGTTATGTATCCATCTTGGCTGCTCGCCCCTCATATCATGTTTCTTCACCTTTTGTGCAGTCTGCCATGAGGAATCTTGTCATCAATCATCTTCATCACCTCCTCAAAAACTCAATCAAGTTAATGAGGCACAACCTCTCCCATACAAAAGGAAGTTGTCTATTGCTAATAAGGCCATTTGCTTCGAAATGCATGCAGATCTTGTCCCCGTGAATCTTTTCTAATAATTTCCCTAGCACCAACGTGAGACTTATAGGCCGGTAATATCCGGGATTATCCCTGTTACCCTTCTCAAACAATGGGACAACATTGGCTGTTTTCCAGTACTCTAGGACCTCACCTGTGACCAAAGAGGATACAAAGATGGCTGTCAATGCTCTTTCTTTTTAATAGCAACTTGGTTGAGAAATTCAACACTCGCTTCCCTGAGATTATCCTCCACCAATTCCGTCTGTTTGATGAATACCGACACAAAGTATTAGTTTAGGACCTCATTTACCTCTTCTGGCTCCACATATAAACTCCCTCCTTTTTCCTTAAGAGGGCCAACCCTTTCTCTGGCGACCCTTTTGTTCTTTATGCACGTATAAAAAGTCTTAGGATTCTGCTTAACCCTTTAAAGTTTTCGAGAAGATTTGTAGCTCGGGTTGTGGATGAGATTGTAGACATGCTCGCCAAGCTGGTGGGTTTGTTTGCAAATGTTTCATCACCCTTCCAGGTAACATTGGCAGTGTGCCTCCTGTGAAGCGTTGGTGTTCTGTCCCACTTGTTACTTATATGCCTCAGTTTGTTAGGATGTTTGGCACCACTTCCGGTTCTGCTTCTCAGTGATTTGCACACAGGGTTTAATTCAATGTATTTGTTGGAATTCCGAAAAGAATATCAGACCTCCAGGAAGTGCCTGGCGTGTCTCTGTTTGCCTTGTGCAATTATGGATGTGTTGTCCCAGTCGAATTCGTGTCTCTCATTGTCCGTGTGTAGTGAAACAGGTGAGAATTGGTCGTGTCTCTTGGTGGCTGGTTGGTGTTTGTGGATCCATATTGTCAGTTTTCTTCTGGTTTGGCTCATGTAGTGTTTCTCACAGTCCTTGCATGGTATTTTGTATATTACACTGGTTTTGGGTATGGGATCCTTTACGTTCGTCAGTAGCTGCCATGGGGTGGTTGTTGCTTTGTGGGCTACCCTGATACCTAGGAGTCTGGGTTGTTTTGTGACCATCTCTGAAATGTGCTTGATGTACAGTAGGGTGATTAGCGAGTCTGATTGTGTTGTGCTTACTGTTGTGGTCTGTCTTGGAGGTAATGGCAGATTGTGCTTTTTGGGTATTCATTCCTTTTGAAGACTCCATATTGGTGCTCCTGTTCTGCTTTGTGTAGTTCCGGGTTGCTGCAATGTGTTGTGGCTCATTTAAATAACGTCCTGATGCAGCTTCGTTTGTGGGCGTTTGGGTGGTTGCTAGTGTAATTGAGTATCTGGTCCATATGTGTGCTCTTTCTATATACGCTAGTCTGGAGCTCTCCATTGTTTTTGCATTTTACCACTATGTCCAGGAAGGGTAGTTAGTTGTTGTTCTCTTCTTCTTTTGTGAATTTTATCCCAGTGAGGATTTTGTTTACGCGTTGGTGGGTTTCTTATAATTTTGTGCGTTTGATAATCATGAAGGTGTCATCTACATTTTGGAGCCAAAGTTTGGGTTGCATATTTGGGAGCGCTGTCTGTTCTAACCCTTGCATTACTGCTTCTGCAATCAGTCCTGATATTGGGGATCCATTGATTTGTTTGTATATGCCATCATTGAAGGTGAAGTGGATTGTTTCATGGTGGTGCCTTTATTGACATTGCTGGTGGCCTGGGGTGCCTGCCTACTTGATTCATCCAGTAGTATGGCAATTGTCTCTTTGTTTACGTCTATGCTTATGGATGCAAATAATGCTGTTTTGTCAAAGGATATCATCATCTCGTTCTCTTCGACCCTGCTGTCCCTGATGATGTTGAGAAATTCTTGGGATGAGTGGATGGAGTGGGTAAAGTTGTCAACGAAGTATTTCAATTTCTGCTTTGTTCTTTGGCAAGTGTATACGTTGGTGTACCTGGTAGTGAGACAATGGGTCTGTGGGGGACCCCCAGTTTGTGTACCTTAGGGAGTCCATAGAAGCAGGGTGTGTTGGATGCCTCTAGCTTCATTTTTTGGTAGTTTGTCTTACCGATGTCTCCTGAGTTATGTAATTTCTTCAGGGTCCATCGTCATCTGTTGGTAGGTGTCCGTATCTGCTAGTAATGCGTTAGTTTTCTCAATGTATTGGGCTCTATTGAGCATTACTGTCATGCATCATACTGTCATACTGAGAAACAGACCGGAAATGCTACCAAACACCCCAACAAACTGAGGCATATAAATAACAAGCGCACTGATGATGTTACCTAGCAGGGTGACAAACCGTTTGCAACCAAACCAAATCCAATGGTGAGCATGTCTGCAACCTCTACTTAATCCTGTTTGCTAACTACTTTTCATGATCCCTTTTTAGCCTTTCTAATTCCTTGTTTAAGTTCTTTCCTACTTTCCTTATATACTTCAACACCTTATGTGTGCTTCCTTTTTCTTTTTGAATGAGGTCATAACATCCCTGATAATCCAAGATTCTAGTAATATGCCATACCTATTCTTTATACTTGCAGAAATGTGCCGCTCCTGAACACTTATCAACTTCCGCACCTGTCCAATGTGGATTTATCCTCAAACAGCCAACTCCAATCAACGTTCTCCAGTTCCTGAATAATATTGTTGTAGGTCACCTTCCCCCAATTTAACACCTTCACCCAAGGACTGCTGTTATCCCTATCTATGAGTATCTTAAAACTGATGGTAGTATGGTCACTACTCCTGAAATGCTCCCCCACTGAAACTTCACTCACCTCGCTGGGCTCATTTCCCAAAACCAGGTCCAGTACAACCCCTTTCCTGGTTGGACTGTTTACGTACTGTGTCAAGAAACCTGTTTGGGTTATTTGTTATTAAATTGCCCAAACTGCGAGTTTTGTAATGTTGTCTTGTGTCATGTTACTTCTTCCTGAGTTTAGATACACAGCTTGTTATCAAGTGCAAATTTTGACACTGAGTTAATTGTTCTTAAATCCAAATCTTCAAAACCACAAAATACTGGTTTTGGACAACAAACCCAGTGACATTATCGCTAAGCCATAAGCTCCCAGACGACCTGGTTAAGGACCAGTAACTTTTATTTTTAAAGTTGACAGAGTGAGAGATCCAGGAGACTTTCAAAGAGAATAAGCCACAGGATTTAAGTTTCAAACAAACAGCAACAGACTTTACAGTTGGAGGTAACCTTAAGATAGAGGACTGACTGAAGCTGAAATCTCTAAACAAAAATTAAAATCCTCTTAGAAGTAACACATGATTTCGTGACAGTAAAAACTTGATTTAATTTCAATTTAATACTTGAGGCTATGTATTAAGGCCACAATGTACTAATGATGAAAGATAAGGCTGCCAGTAACCAAAGCAATACAATTGGTTACTAGTCGGGAAAATAGATAAAATGTCACTGCACTCAAAGTTCAATTTGACATATATTTCAAAGATAACAATATTCGTTAGTTCTATTATAAAAGACTAAATTTAAACTCTCACAGGTTTATGTAAAATATATTTCTATAAAATGTTTTGTGTTAAATATTAATCTGGAACCTCCTTCCAAACTTTGAAGTTAGAAGTCAAGAGTTAGAATTTGCAAACAATGCCACAAATAATAAAATTCAGTAAACATAATCATCATCTTCGGCAATAAATTAAATGAAGATGTGTTCAAACTCAGACTAAGGGAAGGATAACAGCTTATTGTTCTATTATCAGGGATAATTGTGCCCAAATACAAGACCAATAACCTCAATTAAACAGATTGCTAACCAAGGTGTGACGATATTCCACTAGCACATGCAGAGGGAAGATCTTGAACTTTCGTTGAAGGATAAAATTCTCTGCTGCTTCCCTCCCTTCCCTTGAGCACTGGCCAAACTGTCCCAAATGTTTCCACTTGCCCAAGCCCTCAGTTTCCTTCCCACCTCCCCCCACTCCTCCTCAGGTCTCACCCTGTCCATAAGCCCCATTGACATTATTCTCATAAAACTGCTGATCACCAACCTTGTGCATTGATAACACAAACAGCTCCGTCTCTTCAGGTGCTGTCACTCTTCCCTTCAAAATCTGCCATCACCACCAGGAGGCAACTGTGACACCCTCCCATGGCCTCATCAGCAACAGTATGCTGTGTACTGGTTCTGGTGCATTGGGGCTGCTGACAGGGTGATATCCATGACATGTTTTCACAAACTGCTCCACGTTGCTCTTCATCCCTGGCCACCAGATTCTCCTTCACAGTTTTGCTGAGCACCAACCAGCCCCAAAGGATCCTCATGGGCTACTATCACTCGTCTACGCTTTATGGCTCACCAAGTCTGTTGCCTCTGAGAACACATTTTCCAGTTTTGCACAGTTCATCTCAGACAGCAATGTCCACCTTGAATGAGAAATTTTCCCAGTTTCCAGCTTGGATTCCCAGTCTCATGGCATGCAATTCTGGATCTTTATCTGAATCTGTCAATCTCTCTTGTTGTCAATGGTCTGGGAGCAGCATGAGCTGCCACAAACAGCACTAATGATTCAGCTTCTTTCTCCGGTGAGGATCTGTGTGTTTGACCCTCCCTCTGTCGTGAGGATAGTGAGTCAGTAATGTCCATCTTTCCCGCAATGTGAACCACCTTGTACTTGTCCTCCCAGAATCTCCAAACCCCAGCTTTCAATTCTGGCACAAGGTTTGAATCTGGGAGAGGGAGTCACTCCTAGTGGCTTGTGGTCCGTCTCTAATTCTAACTCGATGCCGAACAGGCCTACATGGAATTTTTACACGCCGACACAAATTCTGGGGTTTCTTTCTCCGATTGAGAATCTCTCTTCTCTAATTCTGTGAGAGATCTGCTCTAAGAGGCAATCGCTCTCAGGCCCTCAGCTTGCATTTACACCAACAATGCTCTTAATCTGGTTGGACAAGCATCAGCTAGCACTTTCACTGCGCTGACTTGCATTTGGATGATTGTGACTCTAGGACAGAGTCAAATAGCATGGAAATAGACCCTTCGGTCCAACTCGCCCATACCAATCAGATATCCTAAATTAATCTGGTGCCATTTGCCAGCATTTGACCAATATCCCACTCAACCCTTCCTATTCATATACCCATTCAGATGCCTTTTAAAAGTTATAATTGTACTAGCCTCTACCACTTCCTCTGGCAGCTCATTCCATACACACACCACCCTCTGTATGAAAATGTTGCTCCTTACGTCCCTTTTAAATCTTTTCCCTCTCAACTTAAACATATGCCCTTTAGCTTTGGACTCCCCTACCTGGGGAAAAGAGCTTGGCTATTCACCCTATCCATGCCCCTCAAGATTTTATAAACTAAGATCACCCCTCAGCCTCTGATGCCCCAGGGAAAGTAGCCCAGCCTATTCATCCTTTCCCTACAGTGCAAACCCTCCAACCCTGGCAACATTCTTGAGTCTTTTCTGAACGCTTTCAAGTTTCACAACAGCCTTCCTACAGCGGGGAGACCAGAATTGAATGCAATTTTCCAAAAGTGGCCTAACCAATGTCCTGTACAGCCGCAACATGGCCTCCCATTCTTATACTCTTTGCATTGACCAATAAAAACAAACATATCAAATGCTTTCCTGTCTACCTGTGACTCTACTTTCAAGGAACTATGAACCTACGCTCCATGGTGTCTTTGTTCAGCAACACTGCCCAAAATCTTAGCCTAAGTCCTGCCCTGATTTGCCTTTCCAAAATGCAACACTTCACGTTTATATAAATTAAACTCCAACTGCCACTCCTCAGCCCACCAGTCATATGATTCAGGTCTTATTGTACTTTGAGGTAACCTTCTTGGCTGTCCAATACGCCACCAATTTTGGTCTCATCTACAAACTTACTAACCATGCCTCCTACGTTTACATTCAAATTATTTACATAAATGATGAAAAGCAGCGGACCCAGCACAGATCCTTGTGGCACACCACTGGTCATAGGCCTCTAGTCTGAAAAGCAACCCTCCACCATCACCAACCATCACCATGTGGCTTCTACCTTTGAGCCAGTTCTGTATCCAAATTGCTCGTCTCTCCCTGTATTCCATGTGACGTAACCTTGCTAAGCAGTCTACCATGCGGAACATTATCTCTACCGCTCTGCTCTGATCAATCCGCTTTGTTGCCTCTTCAAAAAAATTCAATCAATTTCGTCAGACACGATTTCCCGCGCACAAAGTCATGTTGACTATCCCTAATCAACTCTTGCCTTTCCAAACACATGTAAATCCTGTCCCTTAGGAACCCCTCTAATAATGTGCCCACCACTGATGGCAGACTCACTGGTGTATAGTTCCCTGGCTTTTCCATACCATGTTTCCTTAAATACTGGCACCACATTAGTCAACCTCCAGTTTTCTGGCACCTCACCTGTGGCTATCGATGATATAAACATCTCAGCAAGGGGCCCAGCAATCATTTCCCTAGCTTCCTACACCTGATCAGGTTCCAGGGATTTATCTACCTTTATGATTTTAAGATGTCCAGCACCTCCTCCTCTGTAAAATGGACACTTTTCAAGATGTTGTTATTTATGTCCTCAAGTTCTCCAACTTCCATATCCTACTCCACAGTAAACATTGAAGCAAAATACTTGTTTAGTGTCACCCCATCTCCTGCGGTTCTATACATAGGCAGCCTTGCTGATCTATAAGGGGCCCTATTCACTCCCTAGCTACCCTTTTGTCCTTTAATGCATTTGTAGAATCTCTTTGCATTCTTCTTAACCCCATTTGTCAAAGCCATCATATGTCCCCTTTTTGCCCTCTTTGTTTCACTAAAGTATACTCCTGCTGCCTTTATACTTTTCTTGGATTTTCATTCAATTGCTGCTGCCTACATCCAAGATATGATTCCTTCTTTTTCTTGACCAAAATTTCAATTTCTCTAGTTATCTAGCATTCCCTGCACCTATCAGCCTTGCCCTTCACTCTAACAGGAACATACTGTCTCTGGGACTCTTGTTATTTCACTTTTGAAGGCTTCCCACTTTCCAGCCATTTCTTTACCTGTGAACATCCACGCTCCCCCCAGCCCCATCAACTTTTGAAAGTTCTTGCCTAATACCGTCAAATTTTGCCTTCCTCTAATTTAGAATTTTAACTTTTATATCCAGTCTATCCTTTTCCACCACCATTTTAAACTAATAGAATTAAGATTACTTGCCTCAACGAGCTGCCCCACTGACGCCTCAGTCACCTGCCCTGCCTTATTTCCCAACAGAAGGCGGGGTTTTACTCCTTCTTTAGTCGGTACAGCCACATACTGAATCAGAAGTTTTTCTTAAAAACCAGAAGAACTGCGGATGCTGTAAATCAGAAACAAAAACAGAAATTGCTGAAAAAAGCTCAGCTTTACAGAAGGAAGGGTCACCGGATCCAAAATGTTAACTCTGATTTTTTTCCTCACAGATGCTGCCAGACCTGCTGAGCTTTTCCAGAAAATTTTCTTGTACGCACTTAACAAATTCCTTTCCACTCAAGCCTTAACACTATGGCAGTCCCAGACTATGTTTGGAAAGTTAAAATGTCCTACCATTACCACCCTATTACTCTTACAGATACCTGAGATCACCTTATAGATTTGCTGCTCAGTTTCCCAGTGATCTATAGTACAATCCCAATAACGTGATCATTCCTTTCTTATTTCTCAGCTCCACCCAAATAACTTCACTGAACGTACTCTCTGGAATATCCTCCCCAAGTACAGCCATAATGTTATCCCTAAAAACGCCAGTCCCCCTCCTCCCTTACCTCTCGCTTTCTATCCTTCCTAAAGCAGCTATACCCCGGAACATTAAGTGCCAGTTCTATCCATCCCTGAGCCATGTCTCTGTAATAGCAATGATATCCCAGGTCCATGTTACCAACCATGCCGAGTTCATCTGCTTTACCTGTCAAGCCTCATGCATTGAAATAAATGCAGTGTAATTTATCAGTCCTACCTCATTCTCTGTTTTGCTCCTGCCTGCCTTGACAATTTGACTTGCTCCTATTTCCAACTGCACCAGCTTCAGACTGATCTATTTTCTCACTATCTCTCTGGGTCCCATCTCCCCACTCCCCTCCCCCACCACCCCCTTCCCTTACTAGTTTAATTCCTCCCAGGGTGGCTCTAGCAAATTTCCCCACCAGTACATTAGTCCCCTTCTAAATCAGGTGCAAACCTCCTCTTATACAGGTCACTGCCACCCCAGAAGTGATTCCAATGATCCAAATATGTGAATCCTTCTCCCCTGCACCAGCTCCTCAGCCATGCATTCATCTGCTCTATCCTCCTATTCCCACTCTCACTAGCACATGGTACCAGGAGTAATCGAGATATTACTACCCTCGAGGTCCTACTTTTTTAAAAATTCCTGCCTGATATCCTATATTCTTTCCTCAGAATCTCATTTTTTTCTCTTCCTATATTGTCAGTTCCAATGCGTACAGTGACCACCTGGTGCTCTCTCTCCCCTTTGAGAATACTTTGTACCCTCTCCAAGACATCCTTGACCCTGGCACCCAAGAGGCAACACACCATTCTGATATCTCATTATTGGCCACAGCAACATCCATCTGTGCCTCTGACGAGACAGTCCCCTATCATAATCGATCACCTGGAACCCGACATACCCTTCATCACAGCGGTGTCAGTCTTGCTACCAAAAACTTGGCTGTCAGTGCTACATTCCCTGGAAAGTCCATCACCCCCTACATTTTCCAAAAAAGCATACTTGTTTGAGATGGGGTCGGCCACAAGTGACTACTGCACTACCTACCAACTTCTCTACCTTTCCCAGGAGGTAACCCATCTGCCCAACTGCATTTGCGGTTTTTCTACCATCCTGAAACTGCCATCCATCACTCCCCCAGCTCCTGTAAATTCCTCACTGCCTCTAACTGCCATTTCAGTGCATCCATGTGATCCGATAGGATTCACAACCAAACACACTTCCTACAGACATAATCATCAGTAACATGGAAGCTCTCCATAATCACCCACGTCTAACGGGAAGCACACATCACTCTACTAAAGGCCATCTTTGCATCATAACAATTTACAGACCCGGAAAATAGCACAGTCTTACTGCTCTAAAAACACTGCTCTACAGTAACATGGCTCCTATGTTTTATATTTTTAAAAAGTTTAATCTAGAGACAGATCTCAATTAAACATATTAAAAAAAAACACCCTGCTCACTATTGTAGATTTACAAAAAAAAAAATGGTTAGACTTAAAAAAAAATTAGCTATTCCCCGGCTGTGAGCAGCTCTGAATACTGTGTTTCTCCAAGGTCAGCCCTGAATTTCACTGTCTGTTTGTTTTTCTTAGACGGAACACTGATGTTCGAAGCCACTTGATTGATGGGTTTTTCCCCCAAACTAAAACAAATATTCATCTTCTAAACCAAAAGTAAGCTAATTGGCTCTCTCCAATTGTTAAAAAAAAACTTAGTATCCAAACAAATTCATATTATCACTCCAGCACTCTGAGATATACAGGTTCCAAATTATGGCACCAGAAATATTGAGTGGATTATTCAATCCCATCATACTAACAAATCAAAGCACATGCCGCTAGTTCGAAATCCAAACTTTAAAATAAATTATATACATATACAAATATATAAATCACAGACCTTGCATGATAGTTATGAGTCATCTGTTTTTCAATTCCCAACAACAAGGTTCTGAGAGCACAGGCCTCAGAAACCAACAACTTGTTTCTCTGAGTCAGCTCGAGGTTATTCAATGTATGATTCAAGAGACGCCCATAGGTGCTCGCTCCTCTCCATACACGTGTGTTGAGCTCTGCTTCAAGGAAATATGATCTCACCATAGGCTCAGAAGTTGCTAACCACTTCAGGCAATGTTATTTAGCCTGATCAAGGTGTGGATGTATTGACGCTTATAGCTAGGGAGAGCAAGCAACATAGGGCAGACAGTGCATGAGCCTTTGTAGATCAGAATGTGAGTGTGACTAGTGCACTGTCATTAGTATAGAGCAGAGAAATTCTCTGATCAGAGACAGGTTTTAGTTTTCAGTCTGGATTGATTGTAGAGCTCACTGTCTGGCCTGTTATACAGTTAAACTCCGTTGCACCAGCAGGGAATGCCAAGGTTGAGAGAATGGAGAAGAAAATGCAATACCAAGTGCGGACCCCGACACCAACCGATTTCACTTCATTCTTCATCCTCAACCTGTCAGATGTGATGCTGTCACTTTGTGCAATAGAAAGCAAGAATGGAGAGCCTGAGAGATTTGTTGGACAAAGCCTTTTTTAATTATCTCCTTTGTCAGCTTTCTGTTTGGAAATTGATGATTTTTGTGTTTCCCTTTCACAGGACACGTGCTCCTCCTTCCAAACACATGTTTCAAATTCAGTATCACAGTTGGTGCTTTTAAAAAGGGACACTGAAGTCCCAAAATTCAGCGACATATACAGAAATACCCCACCCAGTTATAGGTGTACTAACATCAGGAGAAACAAATCTAATATTGTCAGATTGTCAATCCTGGAAGTGATCAACAACAACAATAAACAGCAGAATCCAATTCTTTCAGAGGAAATTGCTGGCTGGGCCACCATTAGTCGCTCTGGACAATACTCTGGTGAGTTTCCTCCTTAAACTGCTGCAGTATACTGGTTATTAAGGTTCACTTATGAACTCGCTTATGTGTCACTAGGTTGACAGACAAAGTAAATCCCTTCCCACACATGGAGCAGATGAACAGCCCCTCTCTCGTGAGAACTCGCTGGTGAGCAAGGAGAAAGGATGAACACCTGAAACTCTTCCCACAGGAAGTACACCTGAAAGGCTTCTCCTCCGTGTGAATTAGCTGGTGAGACTCGAGTGCAGACGATACAGTAATTCCCTTTCCACACATGGAGCAAGTGAATGGTTTCTCCTCCGTGTGAACTCGCTGGTGTGCAATGAGGGTGGACGACTGCCGGAAACCTTTCCCACAGGAAGTGCAGCTGAACGGCTTCTCTCCAGTGTGAACTCACTGCTGTCTCAGCAGACTGGATGACTGAGTTAACGCCTGCCCACACACAGAGCAGGACAATGGCTTTTCCCCAGAGTGAACTCACTGGTGTTCAACAAGGGCAGATGAATGTCTGAACTTTTTTCCACAGGACGTGCAGCTGAATGGTTTCTGCTCAGTGTGAATGCGCTGGTGTGATCGAAGGCCAGAGAATGGGGGAATCTCTTCCCACACACAGAACAGGTGAATGGCTTCTCCCCAGTGTGAACTCACAGCTGTATATTCAGGTCAGATGAAGACATGAACGTCTTTGCACAGTAAGTGCAGCTAAATGGCCTCTCCTCAGTGTGAATCCGCTGGTGTAACATGAGGCAGGATGTTTGTGTAAATCCCTTCCCACATTCTGAACAGGTAAATGGTCTCTCCTCAGTGCGAATTCGTTGGTGCGACACAAGTTTATTTGCCTGAGTGAATCCCTTCCCACACAGAGAAAAGGTAAATGGCTTCTCCCCAGTGTGAATTCGCCAATGGATAATTGAATCCCTTACCACAGGACCCTTGTCCTTCTTGAGAAGGTGCTGGTGCCTTCTGGGACTGCAGTCCTTGTGGTGTAGGGTCACCCACAATGCTGTTAGAGGGGAGTTCTAGGATTTTGACCCAGTGACAGTGAAGGAACAGCCAACATCCTTCCAAGTGAGGATGATGTGCAACAAGAAGAGGAGTTTGCAGGTGGTGGAGGTTTTGTGTAACTGCTGCCCTTGTTCCACTACAATTTAAAGGATGAGCACAAATATTGTTTCCAATTAACAGCAGATCCAATGCCTGCTTCATGTGTGAATTCACTCATGTTTTCACAGATTTGATGACTGAGTGAATCATTTCCCACATTCAGAACAGAAGAATGGCCTTTCCCCAGTATGAACTCATTGCTGTTCTTGTAGGCCAGATAAATCCCTGAATTGCTTCCCACACTTGGAGCATTTAAATGGTTTCTGCCCTGTGTGGATTCACTGGTGTCTCAGCAGGCTTGATGACTGACTGAATTCTTTTCCACAATCACAGCAGGTAAATGGCATCTCCACAGTGTGAACTCACGGGTGCACCTGCAGATTGGATAACTAAGTGAATACCTTTCCACAGTCCAAGTAGGTAGTTGGGCTCTTGCCAGTGTGAGCTCACTGGTATCTCAACAGGGTGAAATATTCACTGAATTTCTTCCAACACTCAGAGCAGGTTATTTAAATCCTAATGAATTAAGTGGCTATACTCACATGATGTTTGTTTTGAGATTTCTGTCTGCAAATCTTCCCCTTCTAGCATTCTGTGAAAGTAACTCTAAAAGGAATAAGTACAAATTAGAAATTCAGAACAGACAATTCTAGCTTCTCTGGAATAGCATTTCCCCCAAATCTGTAAAACTCCATCCCACACACTGTTCCTCCATTCTCTCTCTGCTGTCCCTAATACACACTCTCCCCATTCTCCTGAAGGTGCTGATAATCAGATCCGGGCTCATTATTTCCTATCCTGGACAGTCTCTGCCCTCTTCCTGGTTTCATTTTCTTTCCCTTCAGTTGCTACAAATCAATAATTTAACACAAGTTTTTTTTTAAGAAAGTAAGATAGAAGGCAGTATTATGTTCACAGATATCGCACAGAGGAGGAAGTTTCAGTCTGGGTGAAGATCAATCTTTATTCAGAGAGAGGGGAACAGCAGCAGCTTTGCTGGGAAGCAATGATCAGCTTCAGAGGGTCAAAAGACTGAAAGAATTGCTGCTGCTCGAAATCAGAAATTGCTGGAACTGCTCAGCAGGTCCGGTAGAATCTATAGAGAGAAACCACAGTTAACGTTTCAGGTCCAGGACATTTGCTCAAAAGCTCATTGCCCTGTGTCAGCACTGAAATAATAGGGGAGCTCTGATTATCTACAGGTCCAGACAGCAAATGGTACTCCACCGTTTTCCATTGGTCAATGCACATCATTTCGATGATTTGGGGGCAGGTACTCCAGCCCACGCGGGGTTAGAGACCCAATGTGTTGAACAGTCGACCAATACAAAATGTGGGTGCTGTTGTCCTCCAGCCAATCATACAGTGGAATATCTTCTGCCCCAGCTACTCCTCCTTCTACAAAGCTTTACCTTTTGCTGCATTCCATTTACTCCTCCACCCCTTTTGTTCACAGCATAAACAAGTTTCTAGCACCTTTTGGTTGCAAAGAAGAATCGTACTAAATAAGAAACATTAACTCCTGTTTTCTCTCCACAGATGTTGCCACATCTCACCGATAAAACAGCTCTGCAATTTTAAAGAGACTGGTTGACCAATGATAACTCTTTTAGCAAACAACTGGGATCCAGTCACTTAAATAATTTCAGTTCTTTCAAAACAAAAACAAATTTGTTCTCCAAAGACACATTTGAAGAAATCATAGGAGATGTTTGAGTTGAATTAAAGTCCTGGCTCCTCACTTGGAACCTTGAACTGAAATCTTCTTCTGTAACTAGAATGGACTGTGTCAAAATGAAAGGCAATACTGAGCTAAATTACATTGGATGTATAGCACAGAAACAGGCTATTCAGCCCATCCAATCCATGTCAGTGTTCATGCTTCAATGGATTCCTCTTCTAACTCTGCATATCCTTCTATTCATTTCTTTCTCCAGAATCTCTTAAATTGTCTCTGCACTATTCACCTCAATCACTCCCTGCAGAAAAAAATTCCACATTCTGCCCACTCTCTGGTAAATTCCTTTCGATTTATCAGTGACTGTCTTATAATTCTTCTTCCTTCTACAACTTAAAATACACTCTGCTCCTAGCGGAGACTTTCATTTTATCTGAAAAATTAATCGTTCATAGGCTGTCGACATCACTGGCTAGACAGCTTTAATTGCCAATTCCGAATTGCCTAGAGGGCAGTTAAGTGTCAACCACACTGCTGTGGGTCTGGAGTCACATGTAGGCCAGAACAAGTAAGGATGGCAGTTTCCTTCCTAAAGAACATTAGGGAACTAGATGGGTTTTTCCCAACAATTGACAATGGATTCATGATCATCATTTGACCCTTGATTCCACATTTTCTTTGTTTTTATCGATTTCAAATTCCACCATCTGCCATAGCCGGATTTGAAGCCAGGTTCCCAAATCATTACCTGGGTCTGTGGATTAACAGTCCAGTGGTAATACCACTAGGCCATTGCCTGCCAATTATTTCCGTACATGTCAGATTAAGACTGCAAAATAGGAAATATTTGTTCAGATGATGTGAAATCTTCAATATCCAAAACTTTTCACACACAAAAATAGACTGAGTGCCATACACCTGCAGGAAGTATTTGAGAGCGGGAGGGCAGTTTCTCTAAGCCTTGAGGTGGCAGTTGTTAGACCTCACCTCTTGGGGATCTTGGTGTAAATAATGAGATTTAAGAATATCATATTGCGCTTTACGTAAGCTCAGTGATGAAAATTCTTAAATTGATGTTGTTTTAAGTGTCAGATATTATAATGTAGCTTTAAGAAAAAAAGAAACTGGATTTCTGGTCAGGAAGAGATCAGAGCACCAGGTCACCCTGTTTAGATTCAAACTATATTCAGCTGTTAGCAGGGACAAAAAGCTGATTGACTCAAGGAAAGAGACGAGCATCAGATTATTGTGGAAGTCAAAATTTCACAGATATAGATTAGATTTGTATGTAATAAATCCATACGTATGATTTAGGATTTGGCATAAAATAGCTGGATTAGTATTGGATTGGGAAAACCCAGTATGAGCACTAAATTAAAACAGTTGTTCACTGTCTTAAGAAAAGAGGGACCATGAAAAGTTACTGTTGGGAATCTGTTTTCAGGAGATAGAAATGCAGACAGAGATAGAGACAGCAATGACAGTTGTACAGTGTGCAGATCGAGCAGTTCAGGTAGATTAGAATGTTTAGCTTTTCAGAAAAACTGAAAAATTAATCTGAACCTGCAAAGGAATTGGTATATGTGTGGAAGTTGAAGGGCACGGTGATCCAGAAAAACAAGGATCAGAAAACAAAAAGAGATCATAGAATCCCTACAGTGTGGAAACAGGCCCTTTGGTCCAACAAGTCCACACCAACCCTCAGAGCATCCCACCCGCACCCATCCCCCGCCTATAACCCGCCTAATCTACACATCCCTGAACACGACGGACAATTTAGCACAGCCAATCCACCTAGCGTGCACATCTTTGGACTGTGGGAGGAAACCGGAGCACCCGGAGGAAACCCACGCAGACACGGGGAGAATGTGCAAACTCCACACAGACAGTCGCCTGAGGGTGGAATTGAACCCGGGTTCCTGGTGCTGTGAGGCAGCAGTGCTAACCACTGAGCCACCATACCGCCTTTAGGGCCGACGACGGGCACTTCGGCTCCGACATTAACCATTACGCTGCTAGGCACGGGTTGGGGAGTGAATCCACGGTCTTTGGTTTACGAAGACTCCAGAAATGCAGGGATCCGCAGAAATCATACTGACATGCACTGGAATATTAATCATTGTTGTAAAATAAGCCAGTTGGTTCACCTTCCAAATCAGTGATTGCTCTCTCCACCTGAATGGTTATTGTCAACATGAACGTTCTCACTCTGGGGTTTAGTTTTCAGTCCAAATTTGGTCATCACTTTCTGAGCCTGATTAGTTGCTGCTGCCGGCTCGATGTCTGTGGAGATTCTCATTGACCGACTCTGCTCACTTTTCTCCCTGAGCAGCAAGCTAGGTCATTATGATCCCAGGGCTGTGAAGATTTAAGGGGAATATATGAATACTCAGTAAGCATTTCAAAGATTTACGCACGACATTTCAAACAAACTTCACCATATACAATTGATAAAAACAAAGTAAGGCCTCTGTCACTAACCATTATCGTATATATTGATGTGTGCCTTGACTCCAGTTTAACTTTTGTTCCCCAACAGTTCCCTCATTTCCAAAAAGTCTTGAAGGTCCATTTGCTCCGTTCAGGGACTAACCAAAGGTTAGGCCACAGGCCTCTAGCATTTGCTTTCATCTCTTTTAAGTTTCTCAGTCAGGCACTTAGACTTTCAGAATTTCTTTGCTCAGAGAAGATTTGAACATTTGAGCTGTTGTAACCAACTGCAAAAAGCATTTGGTATGCCTTAAAGACAAACAACTCAATCCTTACAATGTTCCTCGGTCACATTATCAAAATCCTATTTTATGTTCAAGAGCAGGGTTTGATATTCTTGGTTGATCTGTAATTTATGGTCCCCTTAAATATCAGCTTTCCCCTGAGTAAATAATTCCTTTAATTGTGAATATTAAAAAAAAGTCCCTTTAGCTAGACAGGAAAATGTATCAAACTGAGAGTGCAAAATACATCAGTGCCTGTAAGAAAGGCAGGAATAGGAACCAAGCTTTCCAAAATTTACACTCTCTTGGTTTCACTTTATTTCCCTTTGGTTGTTGCCAGTGAACAGTTTCCCCCTTCCCTCCCAAGATAGTGCACAGGGAAGGTAGCTTCAGTCTGACTCTTTGTTTTCTAGTCATACTGCTGTCTGAAGCAGATAGAATGGTTAATTATTTCTTCTTTCGGAATTAAAGTTCAGTAATATTCATATCCAATAGGTTGAATGACTGTCAGATCTGCAGATCAAGGTTGTTTTGAGAGTTACGTCTGCAAATCCCACCCTCCAGATCCGACGCTGCCCTATAAAGGATATTTGCCTAAATCATTGCCTGAAGTGGAGGCGACAGATTATTTCAAAATTTATTGAGTGGGGCACTTTAAGGAAATAAACGTGCAAGGGCATAGGGCTTTGACAGGGTGGATGGGACTAAGTGGTTCCAAATTTACTGCCCCCTAAATCCTGACCATATGTTTTCGCCAGGCAAATAAATGCGTGAAGCTGAGAGAGCAAATACGAACAATAGCTTTAGAAGAGAGACATGTATACCTGAAACAACCTTTGCAGAATCTGTTCCCTCACTGGATTCACTTCCTGTACTTTCAATTAATGCAAACG
The DNA here is from genome assembly GCF_021869965.1 of Rhincodon typus. Lineage (NCBI taxonomy): Eukaryota > Metazoa > Chordata > Chondrichthyes > Orectolobiformes > Rhincodontidae > Rhincodon > Rhincodon typus. Next base: position 2,819,477 of record NC_063373.1, on the reverse strand, counting down.
AACAATTTCCTCCCTCTCAGGATGAGAAAAGTGAGGGGAAAGGGTTGCTTTGCTCCCGAATGTTGTACAGAGGATGGAGTCTCACTCTGATTCTCATTGGACAACTTTCGCATTGTGACGTCCAGAATTGGTGTTGGGCGGCCTGAGACAGCCAATAGGAAACGCAATGCTCGGCGGTGACGTCCCCGCGTTCCGGTCTGCAGGCCAAGCGCGCGGTCAGGAGAGCCCCTCCCACTCCCGGAGCCAAAGTTTCCACAGCAACCAGCTGCCCTCTCGAGCCAGCGCGAGAAGCTGCCCCTCCCCCTCTCTCTGGCGGCTGCTGCTAACTGGCCACGTGCCCCTGTGCTCAGTGAAACTGCACCATTCACTGAGAATGTTTGAGCTCATTCCAGAAGAGGATGGGGACCGGCTGATTGACGGCTACCCACCGACCAATAGGAGGGCAGTAGGCGTGGCTGGCGGACCTCGCGGGATAAGCTGGTCCTCCATGCAATGGGGGTGAGTGAGAGGCGGGGCGAGCAGGACGACACGTGACCAGCAACGTTGCCGGTGCAGTGTCGCGTGATTGGCGTCTGAGCGAGTCCGGGAGGGGACCGAGACGGGAAAGGAGGGGAATTAGCCGATACTGGGAGAAAAATGGAGTTAGTCTGGACTGGAAGGTTTTATGAATACCTGGTGTTGGCCGCCAGACAGGAATTGAAGACTCTCTGTCCCGCGTTTTCATCAAACGGGAAAACGGCTGCAGGCCTCAGACGCTGGTAGGCCGGAGATTGCCGCCGCCATCTTTATTGTAGGCAAGGTGCAACAGCGCGCATGCGATTGCCTGTTCCTAGGTGGGAGGTGGGGCGATTTGAAGAGGAGCATTCCCACAGCGGACTGAAATCAAGGGAAATGTTTGTCTTTTTTAGATTTCTGTCCTGGACTGACAGTGAATTTTCTTTTGTGAATACGTTTTACAGGGCATCAAATTGAGAATATTTTGCAGACTGGGATCTCAAAACAAGTTCTGACAGTCAGCGGAATGATCATTGGTATTTAACTGTGGAAGAATAAAGGTTTGTCTCTTCTGTCAGTGGAAAAATAGTTCTGAAATGTTTGAAACTTAAAAAGGAGCAAAATGTTCAAATTCGTGGTCGGATCACCCCTTGGGGTACGTGTTCATTTCTGGGTCCTACAGCTGAGAGATATTGGCCTGAGAAGGGCATGGACTTAAGTCAAATAAGACCTCTGCTCTTTGAAAGATCTGTCATATTTAGTCCCAAGCACCCACTTCATGATTTTAACCAACGCATTCCTCATTCCCAAATACCATCAAACTTCCCTTTAAAATTCCTTATGTACTTGAATTCCAGCACCCTTTCAGGTGGAATGTTTCAGATCCTGACAACTCTCTGTTGATCCTGAATCTACTGAAGTCCATATGGAGTCTGTAGCGTTATAATGTGTGAATTGAAAGGTGAGCTGCATTGGAACAGTACAGGAGATTGAGGTCAGTGTGTTTGTGAGCAAACAATTAAAATGACAAGGCTGTGTTGTGAGTGCTGCTTGGCTTAATGAGAGTGCTTTGGAGTTGAGTGCTTTGACTCAGTAATGTGAGACAAGGAGAAGGTGAAGCAGAAAGATTGAGTGTAGTGCTCGGACTCAGTTCGGGCAGTTCAGAAAGTGATATGGTCCCAATGAAACCAGCCAATTAGTAAGTGATATCTGCTGAGAATGTTCTTACAGTTTTAAAAATATATCAGCTTAAATACAGATTGGAGCTTTCAATTATGATACACCTGTTTGAAATGAAGTAAGCTCAATTAAATTCTCTTGTAAGGGAGTAACCAGCTTAATGTAGAGAGAAGTCATGACAGGAGATCTTACACCCATGGTGTGCTCCTCTTGCACAACATGGGAAATGAGGGATGCTTCCAGTGTCCCTGACAGATTCGCATGCAGGAAGTGTGTCCATCTGCAGCTACTGACTAATCATGTTTTGAGCCCCAACTGTGGGTGACTCACTGGGGAGCATCCATGACACTGAGAATGCCATGGATAGCACAGGTGCATTAGAATAGAAGCCCTACAATGTGGAAACAGGCCATTTGGCCCAACAAGTCTACACTGGCCCTCTGAAGAGCACCCCACACAGACTCAGCCCCCCGACACGATCCCTGTAATGCTGTATTTCCCATGGCTAATGCACCTAACCTTCAATTCCCTTAACACTATGGATAATTTAACTTGGCCATTCCACCTAACTTGCACATCTTTGGGCTGTGTGAAGAAACCGGAGCAACCCGGTGGAAACCCACGCAGATGTGGGGAGGGCATGCAAACTCCACACAGCTGTTTGAGTGTGGAATCGAACCCAGGTCCCTGGTGCTGTGAGGTCACAGTGCTAACCACTGAGCCATGGTCACACCGTTTTTCAAGGTGGTCACACTGCAGGGGAGAATTGCATAGGTAGAAAGGGAATGGGTGACCATCAGACAAAGTAAAAGGGTCATGAAGAAAGTGCAGGATGTCTCCAGTGGTCATCCCCCTTCAAACAGATAAACTGCTTTGGATACTGTTGGGGCTGGTCAAAGGTGGCCTCTCGGGAAATCTGCAAGAGCCCAGCTCATGGCAACCATGGGTGGCCTGCTGCATAGAAGGCAACAAAAGCAAATGGCAGGGATATATTGACAGGGAATTCAAAACAGTAAGGGCTGCAGACAGACGTGAATCCAGGATGGTATGTTGCCTCCATGGTGCCAGGATGAAGGATGTCATGGAGTAGGTGCAGGACATTCTGGAGCTGGAGGGTGAACGCCAGTGGTTGTGGTTCACATAGGTACCAATGACATAGCTAAACAAAGGAATGAGGGCCTAAAAGCTGAATATAGGAAGATAGGAGATACATTTGAGGTCCTGTATTTTAATGTAAAGATGTCAGATTTACTCCAAGTGCCATGAGCTAGTGAGACCAGGAATAAGAGAATAGATCAGATGAATGTGTGGCTGGAGAAATGGTGTACCAGAGAACAGTTCAGATTGTTGAGGCATTGGGACTGTTTCTGTGGGAGTTGTACAAGCCTGATCGATTGTCCCTGAGCAGAGCTGGGACAAATCTTGTTGGCCTTGCGCTGGTTTTGTTAGTGAAGTTTTAAGTTAGTATGGCAGGGGAATGGAAACCAAAGTGTAGGCTTACATGCGTCAGATTCAGATCAGGAAATGGGAGGTAGGATATTAGTTAGTGATGCAGTCAGCTTCATACATCAGCCCTGATATCCCAGGAATCAGTCTGCTGAACCTTCTTTACCCTCTTTCAAAAGCCAGAGCATCCTTCCTTAAGGAAGGAGAACAAAGGTGCACAGAATACTCCAGGTGTCAGTTCGCCAAAACTGTTACAGAAAGATATCCCTGCTCCTGTATTTGAATCCTCTCACAATGAAGGCCAGTGTGTCATTTGCATTCTTCACTGCCTGCCACTCCTGCCTACTGACTAAAAGAGTCCCAGAGAAACACAGAACGAAATGGGGTCAGAGTCTCCGTCATAAAAATATTGAATACAATGCCTCCATCTAATTCATGCTGGTCACCAAGCACCTATTTTCTCATCCCTTTCTCTTGCACTCAGTGTGTAAACTATATTGTATGATCATCTAAACATTTCTTCAAAGTTGCAAGGGTTTCTGCATCTGTCACCATTTCACATGCTGCCAGACCTGAATGTCCCAAGCATTTTCAGATTTTATTTCGGATTTCCACCATTTTGCTTAAGCACTTAGTGTCAGAATTATACAGCATGGAAACAGACCCTTTGGTCCAATTTGTCAATACTGACAAGATACCCTAAATAAATTTAGTCCCATTTGCCTCATATCCCTCTTAAAAACTTCCTATTTATGTATGCAGATGCATTTTAAATGCTGTAATTTTCCCTGTCTCCACTATCTCCTTAGGTGGCTCATTTCATACATGCACCACCATCTGTGTGAAAAGATTGTGACTTGGGTCCATTTTAAAGTTTTCGCCTCTCACCTTAGACCTATGCCCAATAGTTTTGAACTCTCCGATCCTGGGGAAAAAAAGGACATTGGCTATTCATCCTTTATGAACCTCTATAAGGTCATTCCTCAGCCTCCCACACTCCAGAGAAAAAAATCCCCAGCCCACTCAGCCTCTCCCTTTCGTTCAACTCTCCAATCCCAGCAACAACTTTAAATCTTTTCTAAACCATTTCAAATACATCTTTCCTACAGCAGGGAGACCAGAACTGAACACAGTCTTTCTGAATTGGCCTAATCAATGTCTAATACAGCCATAACATGATGTTCCAGCTCCTGTACTCAATGCACTGACTGATAAATGCAAACATTCCAAATGCCTTTGTCACCAACTTGTCTACCTGCAACTCCCAATTTCAAGTAACTATGCACTTGTTCTTACCCTTCAATCCTTTCGAAGGGTTATGGGGAGAAAAAAGGAACAGGATTGAGCTGTAGATCCATAAAATTCCTCTGCTTCATGCCTGCCTCTCCCACCTCGATCTCTTTCCGAAGTTTTGTGCAAAAACTGACTGGTTCCCTTCTCTGAAAGAGATTTATGAACCATTTCAGTTTTAATGATAATCAAGCAGTTTCCCTCGGTGTCATCTCCAAAACTGACCAGATTAATTGCTCTCTGTTTCGCAATCTGTGTGTTCTTCTCGTTTCTCCTAATACATTTGTTTTCTGTTTGAAAGGTTGATTTGCAATTAGAGATTTCAAATGAAACACGTCCAGATCTGATGGTCACTCTGTTTATCATAATCTAATTATCTCAGAATTTTGAACATTGAAGGAAAAAGCACCGTTCACACCAGGGAGAATCACACATCGTCTGTGCGTGGATGGGTTTGTGAAGATTCATCTGAAATGTCCAAACACCAGCGCAGTCACCCTGGGGAGAGACGATGGAAATGTGGAGATTGTGGGAAGGGATTTCTTTACCCATGCGAGCTGAAAACTCACCAACGCAGACACACTGGGGAGAAGCCATTCACCTGCTCTGATTGTGGAATGGCATTCAGCCGATCATCCAATCTGCGGATACACCAGCGGGTTCACACTGGAGAGAGGCCTTTCACCTGCTCAGTTTGTGGGAAAGCATTCGCTCAGTCAGCCAGCCTGCTGATACACCAGCGAGTTCACACTGGGGAGAGACCATTTACCTGTTCTCAGTGTGGGAAAGGATTCACTCGCTGTTCTAAACTACTGGAACACCAGCGTGTTCACAATGGAGAGAGACCATTCACCTGCTCTGATTGTGGGAAGGGATTCACTCACTCATCTAAACTGCTGGAACACCGGGTGGTTCACACTGGAGAGAGACCATTCACCTGCTCTGCATGTGGGAAAGGATTCACTCGGTCATCCAACCTGCAGATACACCAGCGAGTTCACACTGGGGAGAGACCATTCAGCTGCTCCATGTGTGGGAAGGGATTCACTCGGTCATCCAAACTGCTGGAACACCAGCGAGTTCACACTGGGGAGAGACCATTCGCCTGCCCAGTGTGTGGGAAAGCATTCACTCAGTCATCCAGCCTGCGGATCCACCAGCGAGTACACACTGGAGAGAGAGCATTCACCTGTTCTGAATGTGGACAAGCATTTCTTCGCTCATCTAAACTACTGGAACACCAGGGAGTTCACACTGGGAAGAAACCATTCACCTGTTCTGAATGTGGCAAAGGATTCACTCACTCGTGTAGATTGCTGGAACACCAGCGAGTTCACTCTGGAGAGAGACCATTCACCTGTTCTGAATGTGGAAAAGGATTCAAATGCTCATCTAATCTGCTGATACACCAGCGAATTCACACTGGGGAGAGACCATTCACCTGCTTCGATTGTGGGAAGGGATTCACTCATTCATCCAGCCTGCACATACACCAGCGAATTCACACTGGGGAGAGACCATTCACCTGTTCTGAATGTGGAAAAGGATTTAATCGGTCGTCTAATCTGCTGAAACACCAGCGAATTCACAGTGGAGAGAGACCATTCACCTGTTCTGAATGTGGAAAAGCATTCAATTGCTCGTCTAAACTGCTGATACACCAGCGAGTACATACCGGAGAGAAACCATTTACCTGCCCTGATTGTGGGAAGGGATTTATCCAGTCATCCAACCTGCTGAGACACCAGCGAGTTCACACTGGGGAGAAACCATTCACCTGCTCCGATTGTGGAAAAGCTTTTGCTCAGTCAACAATCCTGCTAATACACCAGCGAATTCACATGCGAGAGAAACCATTCACCTGCTCTGATTGTGGAAAGGGATTTACTCAATCATCCAACCTGCGGAGACACCAGCGAGTTCACGGTGGGGAGAAAAATTCTCTCAGTCAACTCATTGGCTGATATACAAGCCTATTTACTCTATGGAGAGACTGTTCACTTGTTCTGTATGTGGGAAGGGATTTGAAACTGTTAACACGCCAGCGAAATGACACTGATGGATCCCATTAACCTGCTGTTTGTGTAAAAAGCTTTGCTGTTTGTTAACACACCAGCAAATTCACAAAAAACCACAGGTGAAGGGTTTTGCTTTTACTCACACCAAGGAAGAAACCTTGGTCATTGGGCTGTTTGTGTTGATGTTATTAAATCATGTTATTAAAGGTGCTGCTACTGAGGATAAAACGTTCATACAATTGTGTATCTGTAGGATAGGTTTTGAAAATAATAAGTGTGGCTGTACATCGACACATTTACGCTGGGTAAAGATTGTCCACCTGCATATTTTTTGTAAAGTGATTTCATGGTGCGTCAGGATTGGTGAAACAATAATTTTCCTAGTATCTGTCAGTGTTGGATTTTGACACTATTGTTATCTATATCCAAATCAGGCTTTCTAGCCCTATTTCTGATGATGTTTGTAAATAGGTTAGTCACCTACTTGGAATAAAATTAATACAGATCAGCTTTTTGTTAAAACTAAATTGCATCAAGTCTATTTCTTATCTCTAAAGCACTCAGAATGAGACAATCAGAACCCATCACGAGGAGTTGGGAGTTGGAACATCCAGAGAGAGGAAAATCTTGAAATGCTGTTGGGGCACTTGCAACTTGGCAAGGGGATGGATCCAGAGAGAATGTGTAAAAGAGTAAGAAGAAAAGAGAAGAATCAACAAGTGAGTCAGGAAGACATCAATATTATAGGCCAGTTCAGGTGCAAGGGAGTTTAACATGGTTGAATGGCATTGATTTAATGCTGTGAGTTTGATAAACAAGGCAGATGAGTTGAGGATACAAATTAGAACGTGGGGGTTGATGACATTGCTGTCACTGAGACATGGTTGAGAGACAGGCAGGATTGAAAGCTAAATACTCCAGGATACATGGTCTTTATGCGAGACAGCGAAGGTGGCAAAAGAAGAGATGTCTCAATGTTTTGGAAATTTATTACAGCAGTAAGGAGCGATGACATCTTAGAAAACTCCTTCAATAAACTGGTATGGGTAGAACAAGTAGAGCTGGTAAGGAGGCAAATTTCAGGGAAGTGTAAAAGTAATAGGGTTGTGCTAATTGGGATTTCAATTTCTTCAGCATTAACTGTGGTTGTCATAGTGTGAAAGGTTTAGAGGAATGTTTAAAATAGATCCAGGACAGTTTTTGAAACCAGTATGCATAAATCTAACAAGGGGAGGTCTTGGACTTAACCTTAGATATTAAAGGCAGACAAGTGGTTGAAGTATCAGTGGGGAAGGATTTTGCAGACAGTTATTATGACTCTTAACCAGATTCAGGATTGTTATGGAAAAGGACAAGGATGAGCCTCAAGATCAAAGTTCTAAATTGGTTGATTTTAATAAGACCAGATATGGTTTGGCCAGAGGTCGTAGGGAGCAGATACTTCCTGGTAAATGTGCAAGAGGGAAATTAAATGAGGAGATAAGGAGAGCTATAAGGGGAACATGAAATGATACAGCCAGGTAAAATAAGGGAAAATGCTCAGTTGGTTAAAGGGTAACAGGGGAAAGAGTAAGGCTTATTAAATTCATTCAGATACTTCTCCCTAATTTGTCTCTCTCACCAGTGAACACTGATGCAAAATATTCATTTAGAACCAGGCCTGCATCCACTGATTTCACACAGATTACTACTATGGTCCTTAAAGAAATTAGCATAGAGAGAGAGAAGGTTTTGGATCATCTGGCGGCTTAAATGTGGACAGACCTCCAGAGTCAGGTGAAATGTATCCTGCAGTGTTGCGATGTAATAATAGCCGGGGCACTTGCAAACATTTTCAATTCCCGTCTGACCACAGGAAAGGTGCTGGAGATTGAAGGACACTCAAAGTAGAACTTTTATTCAAGAAGGGAGCAGGGGATAAATCAAGAAACTGCAAGCTAGTCAGTCTCACCATTGTGGTGGGGAATCAATTGAAATTACTTCTGAGGAACGGAATTAATTTAGAAGCTGTCTGTTTGGGAACTTATGGTATAACTGTGTAGTTAGCAACTTTTGGGTGAAATTGTTTTGCAGCCAAAATCCCCATTGACAATCCAGGACTAGTCACAGAGTATGCTGATGGGAAAAAGAAATAGGCTTCCTTCCTTGGCTGGTCTATCAACTGCTAATCTTTTGGTTAACAGCCAAATGCAATGACCAGTTATCCTGTCCAAATATGTTGCTTCTCACTGATCTGGGTTGAATTTGGTTTACCGCTGATCAGCCTATCTGACCAACCTGTCTATATCCTCTTGTAAACTGAGACTATCCTCACCATTTATCATTCATTATTTTTATATCATTTTCAAAATAACTGATCAACCATTCTACATTCAAGTCTAAAGTATTTATTATAACCTATAAAAAAACAAGGGCTCAACACTGACCACTATGGGCCCCCATTGGACACAGACTTCCAATTGGAAAAATGTTAACTCTGATTTTACTTCATGGATGCTGCCAGACCTGCTGAGCTTTTCCAGCAACTTCTGTTTTTGTTCCAACATTTCTAGAGTATGCTCCCTCTCTGGATTTACTTTCACTCCTTTCAGTTGCTACACGTGAACAGCATTCCTCCTCCCTCCTTCCCAGGATGAGAAAAAAAGTGGAAAGGGAGAGACATTGCTTTGCTCCCAGATGTGTCACAGAGGAGGGAGTTTCACTCTGAAGCAAAATAGATGACTTCTTCATTGTGGCATTCGCAATGGGGGAACAGGGCTTACCCGAAGCAGCCAATAGGAATAGGGAAGCTCATCGGCCAGGCACGCGGAAAGGGGAGCCTGTCCCCCTCCCCCCTCCCCCCACCCCCCCAACCTCACCATCCCCCAAGCTAAGATTTCCAAGGCAACCAGCTGCCGGCTCATGCCAAAGCAAGAAGCCGCTCAGGGAGCTGCCCTCCCCTTCTCTCTGGCAGTTGTTGCTCCAAAAAATGACAGATCGAGCCCGACCACTGGTGGCAGCTGCACTTCGCCTGCTCCGGACAGCAGGCCCGCACTGCCCCTTTTCCACACAGTGGGGCCACACTGCGGTTGTGCTGCCCTCCAGCTGTAGGATTGGGAAAGGGAGAACTGTTTAGAAAACCTCTTCCTTTCATTTCCTCCAGGCTCTACAACAAAGAACAAAACAGCACAGGAACAGGCCCTTTGGCCCTCCATGCCTGTGCCGACACATTTTTGCCTTCCATTCTAAAACTGTCTTTCGCTTACAGGAGCCACATCCCTCTATTCCCTTCTTATTCATGTACTCATTCAGGCACTTTTTGAATGCTACTATTGTGTCTGCTTCCACCACATCCTCTGGCAGCATGCTCCAGGCACTCACCAACCTTTGTGTGAAAAACCTGCCTCGCACATCTCTTTTAAACTTGCCCCCTCACACTTTCAACCTGAATCCCCTCCACCTTGGGAAAAAGCATCATACTTTTCACTTTATCCATGCCATTCACAATCTTATGAACTTCTATCAGGTTGCCCCTCAACCTCCTGTATTCCAGTGAAAACAAACCCAGTCTATCCACCTTTCTTCATTGCTAAAATCCCCCATACCAGGCAACATCCTGGTAAATCCTTTCTGTACCCTCTCCAAGGCATCCACATCCTTCTGATTGTGTGATGACCAGAATTGTATGCAATATAGTACAGGGTTTGTGAATTTTCTTTAGAAAGAAGAACCAGACCAAGTACAGAAGGTGAATATGTTCAGTCCTTGTCCAGGAAAGATAGAGATTTGTCTGTTCTGTCTGTGGGGAAAGAGATGGAGTATTTGGAAGTAGAGAGGGAAGAACATGGAGGAATTTGGAAACAAAAATGGGAATTTTTAAATTGAGGCTGAACAAGGGACTTTACATTTCTTTTAATAATTCATGGGATGTAGGCAGTGCTGCCTGTCTCAGGTGCTCTGGAGAAAGTGCTGCCATCGACCATGTCAGTGATCTTTGACTGCCCAGTGTGAGGGAGACTGGACGAGTCAGAAGGTTCTTCTCCTGGAGCTACAGTCTGTCAGTCTAGGACGGGTGAAATCATGTTTGACAAATCTACTGAAGTTTACTTGAAGATGTAACGAGTAGAACCAGTGAATGGGATAATTTAGATTTTCTGAAAACTTTTGGTAAAGTCCCACATAAGAGGTTAGTGTGTAAAATCAAAGTACACAGCTGTTAGGGCTTCCCCACGACAGCACAGCAAAAAAATGGCTGATGACAGCCCCATCAAGCTTTGTAGTACAAGTTTAACAGAAATGATAAAGTGTGAGAAGCACTTGTTTAATGTATGTTCTCAACACAAAAGGTCAAAGGTATTCTATTCTCCATAAGATTAACTGTGCAACATTTTTTTGCTACTTTAAAGACAAAAAAAATTTCATACCAATTTGTTATTTCTTTTAAGGTTTCTTTTCTAATCAACCACTTCTCATAATACAAGTCAGTTTTAATTAAGATTCTTCAAGATAATCATAGATCGCGAAGTGTTATAGAAAGATATATATTAATCACTAAAATTCTAGAAAGAGAGGTTTAAAACTAATTACAAGGGGCCTTCCTTATCTGTCCTAGTTGAGACGTAAAAAGTCACAAGCCACTACGGAAAGTTAGTTTCCCACAGACCAAAAGGAGCCCGTTTGGATCATAATAACAAGACTGCTAATTGAATGATGTACTGGGAATCCAATCATAGTTGCACAACACAGCACTAGCTAACCAATAGTATACATGGGGAGGGAGTATGTGTCACCATGTTACAAGAAAAATGTATAAAAGGCATTTTGTTTGAAGTTGAAATTAGAGTGTCATTGACTTTTCTTCTGATCTGAGCTGCAGATTAGGAGGGTAATTGAACCTTTGCATCGAGGCCCGATTCAAGGGAAGTCTTTGGCCTCCTTATATTGCACCGGTCAATATATGAATTAAAAAAAAACCACGTGCCTCAAGCTCTGTTATCTCCTGAAAAATTATTATCTCCATAAGACTTGCTCGTGCAACAGGGTTGTTGGGAATGTATTGGTGTGGATTGAGAATTGGTTAGCAGACAGGAAGCAGAGAACAGAAATAAATGAATCTTTTTCAGAGGATAATTCTTTGACAAATAGGGCACCACAAGGATTAATGTCCTTGGATCCCGGCTATTCAAAGTATACACCAATGATTTGGATGAGGGAATCCAATGTAATATTTCCAAGTTTGTTGACACAAAGCTCGGGGGATTGTGCGTGAGCAGGACATAAAGTGGCTTAGGATGATTCAAATAATTTAAATGAGTGGCAAATGCATGACAGGTGCAGTATCAGTGTGAAGTTATCCACTTTGGTGGAAAATTCAGAATGGCAAAGTATTATTTAAATAGTGGTAAATTTGGAAATGTTAATGTGCAAAGGAACCTTATTATGCTTGTATACCTGTCATTCAAAGCAAGCATGTAGGTGCAGCAAGCAGTTAGAAAGGCATTGCAAGAGGGTTTGAGTGAAGGAGCAAGGAGGTCTTACAGCAGCTATGAAGGGTTTTGTGAAGCCACAAATGGAGTCTGTGTGCAAGTTTGGTCTCCTTCAAAAAGAAACATTTTTCTTGCTGCGGGCAAACAGCAATCTCTTGTATTGGTGAAGTCCACAGTGAGGGACAAATGTTAGCACTGTTTGTGAATCAGGAGGAAGCTCCAGCTGCTTTGTCCTTGTTTTCAGTCAGATTTGGAGAAGATGTCACTTGATGACAACTCCAAAAAGATTTGTCCGCAGTGGGAAGTGGGCAATGTTCCCTAACTCCTGCTTTATTCCTCTTTCATACAGCAACGTAGACTCAGATGGGATTGTTTGGACACTCCCACTGCAGAGCTCACAAAAGAAAAGGATGTTGTGGATGTAGTAATCCAAGAGGAGTAATGTGAAATATTAGTCAAAATAAATAATAATGAGAGAGGAAGTGTCAGAGGAGCTGGAATCATTGAAAGTGGATAGGTCACCACGGTCAGATGAATTGTTCCCTTGGATGTTGAAAGAGGTCAGGGAAGAAATAACAGACACTGTGAGGATTATTTTCCTATCTTCACTAGACTAGAGGCCTGTGACCAGCAGTGTGACACAAGGATCGGTGCTGGGTCCACTGCTTTTTGTCATTAATATAAATGATTTGGATGTGAACATAGGAGGTATGGTTAGTAAGTTTGCAGATGACACCAAAATTGGTCATTTAATAGACAATGAAGAAAGTTTACCTCACAGTCCAAATGGGATTTGATCAGATGGGTAAGTGAGCCGAAAAGTGGCAGACGGAGGTTAATTTAGACAAATGTTGAGGTGCTGCATTTTGGAAAGGCAGATCAGGGCATGACCCATACAATTAATGTTAAGGACCTAAGGAGTATTGCTGAACAAAGAGACCTTGCAGGTTCGTAGTTCCTTGAAAGTAGAGTCACAGGTAGTCAGGATTGTGAAGAAGGTGTCTGATATGCTTGCTTTTATTGAACAGGGCATTGAGTATAGGAGTTGCAAGGTCATAATGCAGCTATACAGGACATTGGTTAGGCCGGTTTTGGAATACTGCCTTCAGTTCCGGTCTCCCCGCTATTAGAAGGATATTGTGAAACTTGGATGGGTTCAGAATGGGTTACAGGATGTTGCCAGGTTTGGAGGGTCACCTTAAACCTATGTCATCTAGATTTGGACTCTGCTACCCTGGGGAAAAGGCCTTAGCTATTCACCTAATATATATGTCCTTCATGATTTGATAAATCTCTATAAGGCCACCCCTCAGCTCCCAATGCTCCAGGGAAAATAGACCTCAGCCTCTCCCTATAACTCAAAGAGAGGGAAAAGATTTAAAAGGGACCTAAGGGGCAATGTTTTCGCACAGAGGGTGGAGCATAGATGGAATGAATTGCCAGAGGAAGTGGTGGAATCTGGTACAATAACAGCATTTAAAAGGCATCAGAATGGGCATTTGAATAGGAAGGGTTTCGAGGGACATATGCCAAATGCTGGCAAATGGGACTAGTTTACTTTAGGATATCTGGTCAGCATGGACAAGTTGGACCAAAGGGTCAGTTTCCATGCTATACAGTTCTATGATTCTATGGCATAGGTGAGGTGCCAGATGGCTGAAGAAATCGAAATGTGGCTTCATTATTTAAAAAAAACAGTACATGGGAAATGCCAAACAACTATAGGCCAGTCAGCCCAACTTTGCTGAGGGGTAAGTCGTAAGAATCAATCCTGAGAAATCAGACAAACTGTCACTTAAAACTGCTTGGACTAATCAGGGATAGTATACATTGCTTTGTTAAGGGAAGATCATGCTTAACATATTTAATTGAATTTAATTGAACTGATCCTCAGGGATCAGTGTTGGGACTGCAATTGTTTACAATTTACATAGATGATTTGGAGTTGGGGACTAAGTGTGGTGTGTCAAAATTTGCAGATAACACTAAGATGAGCGGTAGAGCAAAGTGTGCAGAAGACACCAAAAGCCTACAGAGGGATATAGATAGTCTAAGTGAGTGGGCAAAGGTCTGGTAGATGGAGTACAATGTTGATAAGTGTGAGGTCATCCATTTTGGTAGGAATAACAGCAAATGTACTATGTTTTAAAAGGTAAAAAATTGCAGCACGCTGCTGTGCAGAGGGACTTGGGTGTCCTTGTGCATGAATCACTAAAAGTAGGATTGCAGGTGCAGCAGGTAATTAAAAAGGCAAATGGAATTTTACCTGTCATTGCTAGAGGGATGGAGTTTAAAAACAGGGAGGCTATGCTGCAGCTGTATAGGGTCCTGGCGAGGCCACACCTGGAGTACGGTGTGCAGCTTTAGTCTCCTTACTTGAGAAGAGATATACTAGCACTGGAGGGGGCGCAGAGGAGATTCACTCGGTTGATTCCAGAGTTGAGAAGGTTGGATTATGAGGAGAGACTGAGTAGGCTGGGATTATACTCATTGGAATTCAGAAGAATGAGGGGAGATCTTATAGAAACATATAAGATTATGAAGGGAATAGATAAGTTGGAGGCAGGGAGGTTGTTTCCACTAGCAGGTGAAACTAGCATAGCCTCAAAATAAAGGGAAGCAGATGTAGTACTGAGGTCAGGAGGAACTTCTTCACCCAAAGGGTTGTGAATCTGTGGAATTCCCTGCCAGTGAAGCGGTAGAAGCTACCTCGCTGAATGTGTTTAAGACAAGGCTAGATAAATTTTTGAACAGTAAAGGAATTAAGGGTTATGATGTGCGGGCAGGTCAGTGGAGCTGAGTCTCAAAAAGATCAGCCATGATCTTATTGAATGGCGGGGCAGGCTCGAGGGGCCGGATGGCCTACTCTTGCTCCCAGTTCTTATGTTCTTATGTTGAGGAATTGATAAGGAGAATTGATGTAGGTAGTGAAGTGGATGTTGTCTACATGGCTTTTATTGAGGCATTTGACGAGATCCCACATGGCAGACTGGTCAAAAGTAAAAACCCATGGGTTACAAGGTAACGTGTCAAATTGGATCTTCTGTTTCCAATGCTTCTGGCATCTTTCCAGTTGCAGGCTCCAGTACGAGAGTCTAATATTGAAAGCAGTGAAACTGTTTCAGAGCTAAGCATTTTTGATTATTCAGGAGCAAGTTCGAGCTTTTAGTGCTGTGTTCTATTATCAGGGGGAGATTTCATGGTCTGGAGCTAGAGTAGCTCCTTTACCCTGTATCTGAATCCGTGTCCATCATTGCTCTATTTCACAACTGCCCACTCAGATCTCCTCTCTACCATTGTCGGACTTCCTCTGTCCCTGATAATAGTTGTATTTTAGCTCTGTTTTGTGTTTTACTGTTAATTCTGCTAATTGTGCCTGAATTAGGTCTTCACTACTGCCTCTTCCCTGACTGTGTGCTGCTGATGTACCAATTTTATCTTCCCAAAGAACCATTAATGGTCAAAAATTGTTTTTTTTTACTGCACTGCTTTTAACTTCTATGCTGCAAATTACAAGCTTTGTCCAGTTCACATTTCATAACTTGCATTTGTGATTTTATGGTTTCTGTCTCACTCTCTTTATTCTGTCTGAATCAGTTTCATAGAGATGCTAGAAGGGGAGGTTTTGCAGTCAAGAAACTGAACCAAATGTTACATCAGGATCCGAGAGAGTTGCCAGGTATATCACAACCTGAATATCACTGAATGTTGAACACTGAAGGAGAGAGCACCGTTCAGAGTAGGGAGAAACCATACACTGGTTCTGTGTGTGGACAAGGCTTCAGCCAATCAACTGGCCTGTCAGAACATAAACACATTCATATCAATGACAAGCCGTGGAAATGTGGGCACTGTGGGAAAGAATTCTTTCATCCATCAAAGCTGAAAATTCATTGGCATAGTCACACCCGGGAGAGGTCATTCACCTGTTCTGAGTGTGGGGAGGGATTCACTCAGTCATCTACCCTGCTGATACATCAGAGACTTCACAATGGGGAGAAACCATTCATCTGCTCTCGATGTGGGAAATCATCCAACCTGCTGAGAGACCAAAGAGCTCACACTGGGAAGAGGCCATTCACTTGTACTGAGTGTGGGAAAAGATTTATCAATTCATCAAACCTAGTGACACATTGAGGAGAAGCCCAGTTTGTCTGAAGTGCTGTAAAAGTTCTTGAGAGCTGATGCTGTATCAACGTGTTCACACTGATGCCAGACTGTTCAGGTGCTCTGACTGTGGGGCTATATTTAAATGATATCTTACCTCACTGTACACCATCGTGTTCATACGAGGCAGAAGTCATTCACCTGCTCTGACTGTGGGAAGCGCTTCTCTCAGTCATCCCACCTGTTGATACACCAGCGTGTTCATACTGGGGAGAAGCCATTTTCCTGCTCTGACGAGGGGAAGAGATTAAGTCAGTCATCCCACCTGCTGAGACACCAGTACATTCACGTTGGGAAGAAGCCATTCACCTGTCCCAGTTGTGAGAATGGATTCACAAATGTATCACATCTGCTGAGTCACCAGAGAGTTCATAACTAACTACAGTCATTGGATTTTAGTGTTCATCACACCCAGGAGTGAACCATGTTCATTACCATCTGTTTCTGCTGATGTTAACAACCACCTGCTGGTCCCATGTTAATGTAGATAAACGTCAAATAAAGCAGCTTTGTGTAAAACACAGTGCTTATCATCTTCTTATTGTCTCTAAAACAAGAGATTCCCTTTTGTATTGCTCTCCCTCTCCCCTCCATCCTCACTTTTAACAAGAAGTGTGAGGGACTTTGTTGTCACTAAGATTAAGACAATCTGATCAGCTGCCTCTGCTCAGACTGGGAAAAGTGCTCTGGAGATCTCAGTGATCTGATTTCCCAACAACGTATTCACATGCACAGCAGAAACCATTCCGGCTCTCTCAGTGCAGGACTGGCTTCAGGCAATCATCTGCCCTCACTGTAAACACCAATGAGCTCACATGATGGGGAGGCTGTTCACTTGCTGTGAGTGTGAGAAGATACACTCAGGCATCGCACCTTCTGAGACACCAGCATGTTCATTGGTGACTGCAGCAGTCAGATTTGCTGTTAATCAAATGCTGGAGCCATCCATTTCTGATTTGGCCCTTTTTCTACTGATGTTAATACATTCCAGAACAGTGTTATGTGTGAATATTCTGAATAAAATTCACATGAATAAGCCTTGTGTTAAAACCAGTGAGTTGATTCTTTTTAATATCTCTAATACAAGAGAGTCCCTTTTGAAGGGTCTCCCTCTCCCTTCTGTCCTTCAACAAGTCTGAGGAGTTTAGAGAGTTTTGTCACCACAAAGATTAGAGAATCTGATCAGTTGTCTCTGCTGCTCCCCTCCCTTTCACTAGCTTATTGGGTCAAACTGTCTGTCAAGTTCCTCCTTGCTTGACCCCACAGCTTTCTCCAGTCTGTCTAATGACAGAGCTCTTCCTGTCTATGAGACCTACCTTTGTTCCATGAACCCTGTTGTTACTAAACATGCACATTGATATTGTTAACTGTTCACTCTCCTGGTACTGTCCTTCAAACCTTTATATTCCTCGAAACAATCCTTGAAACAAAACAGACTTGACTCCACAGTGTTTGCAAAGACTTGTACATGGTGTCCCCCAAAGTATTATCCTTGGTCCCTCCTATTTCTCATCTAGACACTGCCCCTGGATGACACTGCCCAGAAGCACTGTGTTGGTTTTCAGATGTACACTAACAACTATCAGCTTTAACTCTCCAGCATCCCTCTCCAATCCTCCAGCGTTATTAAATTATCCCAAACCAAATACTGGATGAGAAGAAATGTCCTACAAATAAACATTTGGAAGACCAATCCATTGTATTCAGTTCCCATTGCACATTCCATTCCTAAACTCCCAAGTCCATCCCTCTTTCCTGATAGTGAGGCTGAACCAGACTGTTCATAATGTCAGTGAGAGATTTAACCTCAAGCTGAATTTCTGACCACAAAACCATACTGTCACTGATACCAGATATTTCGATCTCCATAATGTCAGCCATCTCCACCCCAGCACAGATCATTTGCTGCTGAAACCCTTATTTATGTCAATGTTATTTTTACACTTGATGATTCCAATGTACTCCTGACCAGTCTCTCACATTCACCTCAGCACCACCCAGTAATGTGAGATCTCCCAACACTCTGCTGCCCAATTCCTGCTTAACGTTCTCTCTAAGGTGTGTGTGCGCACTTTCTCCAAGTATTGGTGCTCTGATTGTAGTGTTGACTTCCAATTTCCAAAGTCACAACCATGCACCATCGTTGGAGGATAAATGTGTTTTCTTTATCAGTGGAAATTCACTGAATTCACTGAATAGTAAAGGCAAATTCCCCTTTAAGTGGCTGGGGCATTTACTCTGATGTTCATGGTGACATTTGCTGATCTGAGGCTTGAAAGAAATCTTACCCTGATACACTTTGTGTGGTTTGATTTGCCAGTTTAGCATGCAAAAAGGTACTTTACATAGTATTTCAGAACATGTGACAATAATAAATCAAATCTCACTGAGGCTTTAGGACTATGAGAAACACTAGCTACGAAATGTATGAAATTTATAAATTTCGCTGGAGCCAGTTAGGGGTCAAACCTACAGTCTTCATTGTGCCAATGGCCCTGTCCATGTCTGCAGAGTTGTGGTGTAAACATGGACATGAACAGGAAAGGGATCGTTCATAAGGTGAACAACCAGCAAAAACAATCATCATCACTTCCTCACTTCAATGGACCCCACTTTGAGAAGCGGTCAATTTCACTGGCAAAAAATAACATATTTGTCCTCTTGTGAGGTTCCCTCTGTGTGTATTAATGCAGTTAACGGGCCCTGAGAGGATGAAGGCATTCCCTTTATCCCGTGAGGTTAGCAGGTGAAAATATTAGTTTAAAACAATGTGAAAGGATGTTGTCTCTGTCTGTGTTTTCATGTTGAGCAGCTGTGAACTCTCTGCTTTTTGCAAAAGCAAAAGGTAATTGAAATTCTCACTGAGCAATATTGAAACAGAAAAACAACAAGTTACTATGATTGTGTGGTTAGGAAAACAGACATCGGATGGGCGGGAAGCAACCCATTTGGTGGTGCCATAGCTTACTTGGTTAAAGTGTCTGCCTCGTAAGTTGGTTCAAATCACAGCAGTGCATGCACCTTTCTTTAAAAACAGTCATTTAAACTCCTCTCAAATGCTATGTTGTTGATCCAATCATAGATCTGGTGATATGTAACGAGGCAGAATCACTTATACGACACCTCAGGTTTGGCTGGAATTATCTTCCCAAAAACCATGGACCTTGAAAAACTACCAGAGGATTGGAAAACGGCCAACATGACATCCATATTCAAAAAGGGAGAGAGGCAAAAAGCATGTTAGTACAGGCTGATTATCCTAACATCTACAGTTGGAAATGTATTGGAATCAATTAAGGAAGTAATGATAACCCATTTGGAAAATCGTAATCTAATCAAGCAGAGACAGGGGGTTGGAGTTTTAGAGTAGGGGAGTGTTACTGCAACTATACAAGGTGCTGGTGAGATTACATCTGGAGTACAGTGAGCAATTTGGTCCCCTTATTAAAGGAACAATATCATTTCAGACAGTTCAGAGAAGCACTAGGATGATCTTTGGCATCCGGCAATCTTATGAGTAAAGGCTACCCAGGTTGAGGCTCTACTCACTGGAGTTCAGGAGAATAGGAGGTCTCATTAAAATATACAGCATTCTTAAGGCGAAATACTGATAGGATATTTCCCTTCATGGGAAAGTCGAGGAATGGCATTGTTGCAGAACAACGGGGCCAATTTAAGACTGAGGTAAGGAGGGATTTCCTCGCTGAGAGGGTTGTGAGTCTTTGCAACTCCTTACCACAGAGAGTTATGGGGGCACAGGCCTTGTGTATATTTAAGGCTGTGACAGCTAAATTCTTGGTCAGTAAGGGAATCAAAGCTTTTGGGGAAAGACCAGGAAAGTGGACGTGAGGAATGTCAGATCAGCAATGATCCTATTGAACAGCAGAGCAGGCTCTTGGGGACAAATGGCTACTCCTGTCACTATTTATTTCCTCTTATGATGTTGGCGGGTGTTAAAAATTGAAAGGTGTCCATCCGCAGCCTGTGGCACTGTTCCCCCTCACTGTTCACTACATGTCCATGTCTGACACACTTGAAGCAGTTATTGGCTGAATAAGTTCCCTGTTTTTGAACTAAAACCTAGCACTATTCATTGCCCCCACTCCTGTCACCTGGGTTTGGCCCACATCAGGGAATGTTGTTTCTTGTTACTTTGTGAACTGCAAGAATTCATTGATCCTGGAGTTTATTTCCTCTGTTCCACAAACACTAATGCTTCTCCTCTTTCTTTATTCTCACTCCTTCATTCCCAATTAGTTCAGAAAAACAAGGAGAAGCAGGATAAACTGCACAGTGACCAGGGAATGTTGTGGGGATGGCACAGACAGGACAAGATGATCACCCTCTTTCTCTGCTGTGACCATTCATTCATTTTACACACACTTCCTGTTTCTCCCAGAGACTGATTGCAGGAATGCGCTTGTTGCCAGTTATCCCCAGTCAGAATGTTGCAATGGATAACATGTCTGGCAGACAGATCAGGGGAGTGTCGTTTCAATTCCTTCCTGGCTCGGGTGCATTTTGCAAACATTGCGCTCTCACTTCACAAACTGAGCCAACCGCAGCAGAGAAAAAGGCCCTTCGTTCCATCGAGGTCAAAGAGAAGAGCTTGACTATTCTAATCCCATTTTCCAGCACTTGGTCCATAGCCTTATAGAAGCGGGAATCGTAAGTGCATGTCTACTTCTTAATTGTAATAAGGGTTTCTGTCACACTGACAGGCAGCAAGCTCCAGATTCCTACCATCTTCTGATAGTGGGTAAAAGTATTTTTCTTTGTATTGCCTCTAAGCTGTCTGCAATAGAGTTACTAACTGTGAGAAAGAAGGAGCTCCCTTGTCATAGTGTGCAGGATTTGAACCTGCACAGGGAAACGCCAATGGATTTCAAATCTATCACCCTAACCACACTCCCTCAAGTACAAAAGCATGCCACTGGCCTGCTTTCCTTGGGTTTTTTTCCATGTGGAGCTAAGAAAGATTGAATCCAGTTCTGAGGATGGGTCACTCAACCCAAAACCTTAACTCTGATTACTTCCAGAAGATGCTGCCAGAGCTGCTGAAGTTTTCCAGCAATTTCAAATTTTTGTTTGATTTACAGCATCTGCAGTTCTTTTGGGTTTTTATTTAAGCGTGAATTATTGATGAGTTTTTTTGAATCCAATCACTTCATAGATTTCTAAAGGATTAAATGTTGGTCCATGGTGGGTCTGGTGGTTTCATTCCGATATTTGATATAATCAGTCATTTAAAAAATAACCATAAATTGTTGGAGAAACTCGGCAGGTCTTGCCACATCTGTGGAGAGAGTAACAGAGTCAATGGTTCACGCCTTGATCAAAACTCTGCATTCTCTCTCCACAGATGCTGCCAGACCTGCTGAGTTTCTGCAGAAATTTATTTTTGTTTCAGGTTTTCAGCATCCACAGTTCTTTAAGTTAGTCATTTAAACAATATGGAAACACCTTTCTGGTCACACACTGGATAATGATTACTGTTTGGGGAACACTTTCCTGGTCCTATTAAGAACCCAGAACTGTGCAGCAAATAAAGCTGATGGAGTGAACAAAGTCAGAAGTCACATGACACCAAGTTATAGTCCAACAGGTTTATTTGAAATCACAAGCTTTGGGAGTGCTGATCCCTCTTTGGGTGAAGTCAACCAGTTACCTTTGGACTTCATCCACCCCAGTCCAACACTGACACCTTCACATGATGGATTGAAAACAGTGACATCTCCACCCCAGGTGGTCTCAAACCACCAACCTTTCGGTTAACAGCTAAACACTCTGACCAATTGCTCCACACAGCCTGGTGACCCAGATGCTTGCATGATTCCTAAAAGCTTTTGGCATGCTAGCTTTCATCGGTCAGAGCATTGTGTATAGGAATTGGGACATGTCATTGCAGCTGTACATGACATTGCTGAGGCCACATTTGGATTACTGCATGCAGTTCTGGTTGTCCGACTATAGAAAGGGTGTTATTAAACTAGAAAGAGTCTGACCCCACCCATTGCAGCAACATCCATGTTATTGGGAACCAGCTCTCTTCCAAACAGGGCTGTCTCCCTTTGACCCTCCACGGATGAATATCTTCATTAACACCTTTATGACTTGTTGTATCAATTTAATCAAGCCACTTCACCAGTCCTTCAAAAACTTGGAGCTATTTCTTGAATTTCTCAGCACAGGGTATTACATCATGTAAGCCTGAATCAAACTCCACATTCTCCACTGAATCAGGATCTACACTCAAGTATTTAATGCAAGGGTGAGGTTGAGAACTGGTGATTATAAATATGACGCCCACCTCAATGTCATGAGTTCTTACCCTCATCCTTGCTTTAAATATTTCCAAACATAATAACCCTTAAAGCCTGAAGCCTCCTGTAAATTTGAACACACTGAAAGGTCTCCCTTCCGAAACCCCTCTTCCCTCAACACCATCACCCACCTCCACCTCCCCCCAACCCCATCTTCCTTCAAGGCACTCTTAAAAATCAGCATTGCTTTCCTTAATACCTCATGTCAGTCAGTGTCTATTTTTATTCAATAAAACCCTTTGGGACATATTATTATGTTAAAGGCACAATATACATTAAGGCTAACTGCTGTTATTCCTTAATTTCCTCCAAGACCTCTCTGCGCAATGTTCTAAAGGTCAGATTGTCTCTTTGGCTCAGTTTGTCCCCGATCTCTCTTCCATTCAAGAGCTCCTCTGCCCAAATCTTGAGGTGCCATGAATTTTTTGAGCTACTAGTTGACTATGTGCATCCTTCATTTTTGAACTGCAACTTCTGCCAAAGTGTTAGTGAGAAATGGAGGTGAGAGGTGGGGCGGAGCACTGGGATAAAAGAAAAATGCAATACACTGAGCAAGAAGAGCAGGAAGATACTTATAAATTATAGGGCCTTGGGCTCTCCAACCCCTTGTCTCTCTTCTTCCCATTCACATCTAGTTGAGCCACGCACACCACTCTCACTCCAGGTTAACTGTCATTTCTCACTGATGAGTCTCTCAGGCAGTGACAGTGTTTGTCATTCAAACACCCACCTCGAGCCCATGCCCAGGACTAGGCTCTCACTCAGTAGCTGGGCTGGCACTGGTGCACTGTCAGCATCACCCCTTCACTACATCATGTGCCTACCAAATGAGCGAGAGAGGGGGAGAGAGCGAGAGAGATAGTTTATTACATTTGCCAATTTGACAGATAAACCTGATATTTTCCCCTCGCATTTGAATATAGAGCTAACTAATCTAATTTTTAAGAAAGATCATGAAACTTAAAATGTTAAACCTGTTTCTCTCTTAACAGATGCTGCCAGATCTGTTGTATTTCCCCAGCAATTTTTAGTGGGAAAGATTAAAAACTACAGCAACATACTGCACACAAGTGGAGTTGTTTGATGTTTATGCAGCATGTTAACACTTCAGCTCGGCTGGATCTTATTAACATCACAGAAACAGACCATAATGAACATAATTCAGTACAAGATTTGACTAACAGCAAAATCCAATCACAGTGGTTACTTGTGAATTTGGTGGTGTGTCAGGAGGTAGGATGACCGAGTGAAGCCCTTCCCACACTCCGAGCAGGTGAATGGCCTCTCCCCCGAGTGAACTCACTGGTGTGTCAGCAGAGTGGATGACTGAGTGAATCTCCTCCCACACTCGGAGCAGATGAACAGTCTTTCCCCAGTGTGAGTCCTCAGGTGTATAGTAAGTTCAGATGATGTTTTGAACCCGGTCCTGCAGCGAGAGCACCTGAATGGTTTCTCATCAGTGTGAACACGTTGATGGTACATCAGTTCCTGCGAGCTTTTAAAGCACATTCCACACTCTGAACATTTAAAAGGTCTCTCGTCAGTGTGAACGCGTTGGTGTATCATAAGGTTGGATAACTGAGTGCATCCTTTCCCACACATGAGACAAGTGAATGGCTTCTCCCCGGTGTGACTGCGCTGATGCCTTTTGAGGTCAGATGGGTAATTGAATCCCTTCCCACAGTCACCACATTTCCACAATTTCTCTCTGTTGTGGGTACATTTGTGTCTGGACAGGCCAGATGATTGGCTGAAGCTTCGTCCACACAAAGAACATGTGAGTGGTTTCTCTCCACTGTGGATGGTGCTGTCTCCTTCCATGTTCAAAATCCAGTAATTATCGAATTACAAAAAATTGGGTGACTTCATCAGATCCTGATGTGATGTTTAGTTTGAGTTTTTTGACAGCAAGCCACCTGCTTCGAATCTCCTGTGAAATTGATTTGAAATAGAAAACGGAGTGAGAGAAGCAACAAAAAATTTGAGAGCATGCTGTGAAACTGAGCTGAATGAATCTGGCTGTTTGTGGGGTTGGCATTAAAAAGAAAACACAACTGGTTCACTGATGTCCATCAGAGAGGAAATTTTGACACCCGGACTAGACATCTGCAAGAATCTGACCTCAATGGGAAGAAATAACATGCTGGGAAGGGGACACTTGCAGCTAAGAGTAATCCACAGCCTTTTTATATGCATTCAGTGTGAAAGGTTACAGCCTCTGGAAAATTACCTGGAGGGGCTACTTCCTTTCTCTCTTGTTCATGTGTAATCTAATCAAACTAATAAAACTGCAAATCAGCAACAAAGTTTGAGAAGATCATGGGAACATTCCAAACTAAAAGAGACTTAGTTCCCCAGTGTCCATGAAACATTCTGTACCTTGAGGTGTCCACTGGTTGTGGAAGGTTTTCAACTGTGTGCTGGACAGTGCATACTTTCTCTCCACAGACAACCAGGCACAGACACAATGATGGAAGAGAAGCCGGTTTCTGCAGGAAAATAAAATTAAGGCACAATCAGATAAGCCATGATCTTATTGAAAGGCAAAGCAGGCTTGATGGGCCAAATAGCTTACTCACGCTCCTTTAATCAACTGTTGAGGTTGGTTGGCTCGCCGAGCTGGTTTGTTGTTTTGCAGACGCTTCGTTACAATGCTTGGTAACATCCTCAGTGCAGCCTCCGATGAAGTGTCTATTTAAAAGGGCAACAACACACTGCAGCAACATGGAACTATGCCAAGAAGAAGAATGCCTCTTCCAAGTGTTCAAGGCTAATGGATATCCAAAAAAACCTGGGTCAGAAGATGCCTACATGAACAGTATCAGAAAGATTCTACATGCCCCGACACACTCATCACACTACCCTACATCAGGAACACGTCGGAACTCACCACAAGACTCCTACGACCGCTGGGCATCAGAGGGCACACAAGCCCACGTCAACCCTACGACAACTGCTCACCCGAACTAAAGACCCACTCCCCGCCATGGACAGGACCAATGTCATCTCCAAAATCCCCTGCAGAGACTGTGAGAAATACTATATCGGACAACAGGAAGGAAACTAACAACAAGAGTACATGAACACCAACTGGCTACAAAAAGACACGACCAATACTCACTCATCTCAATCCACGTGGACAAGGAGAACCACGACTTCGACTGGGTCAACACAAAGATCTTGGGACAGACTAGGCAGAGACAAGCATGAGAATTCCTGGAAGCATGGCACTCCACGAAACATGCTATTAATATGCAAGTTGAACTCGACCCCATATACATTCCACTACGAAGGAAAACCGGAAGTGAGGCAGTCCATCTCAACGGACGCCAGAGTTTAAAAACCAGGCGGGAAAACACACCAATGCTTCATCGGAGGCTGCACTGAGGATGTTACCAAGCATGGTAATGAAACGTCCGCAAAACAACAAACCAGCTCGGCAAGCCAACCAAACTCAACATCCACAACCCGAGCTACAGATCTACTCCAAAATCCTTCATCAACTGTTTAGCCAGAGTGATCCTCCCCGTGAACACTGTCCATTCGCATCCTACAATTTACTGTTTTAACTGGTGAGATGGTCCTCAAACTTACACATGCCCTCCACACTGTACAGATGAATGTCAGCAGCATCGGGAAGAAGCGTCATCACACTTTAAACAGCTGCTCCTTCAGGTAACTGTATAGAGGCTTTAACCTGTCACAATGTGTATGTACATGCCCCAGGGCCTCTTCTCCAACTCAAACATCGTTTGCATTCCGAGAAGCTGCTGATAAACTTGTTGGGCAGGAACTCTCACAACCCAGGCATTAGGGCCTGATTTGGAAAAAGTTAGCCATGAAACTATGTCCACTTCCTTAGAGTCCACTTAGTACTCACATACCACTCCAGCAACCTCCAAATACAATGCATCATCTTCTGTCATTTCTGCCACCTAGTATCAGACCCAGCTACAAAACGATATTTCCCTCCCACCCCGTCCGCTTTTCATAGGGATTGTTCACTCCGTGACTCCCTCATCAGCTCCATACTCTCCACCAACCCCTCTACCACACCCAGTACCTTTCCCTGCAACTGAAGGAGGTACAACACCTGCCCCTACATCTCCCCTCTCACCTCTGTCCAATGCCCCAAACAATCCTTCCAAATCCAGCAGAGATTCACCTGCACTTCATCTCCTGCATCTGTTGCGCCTGATGTCGCTTCTATATCAGGCAGTCCAAACACAGACTCAGGGACCAGTGCGTGGAGCATCTGTGCTCTGCACGCACCAACAAACTCGTCCTTCCGGTTGCCATCCACATTAACTCCCCCTCCCACTCCCCTGATATGTCCATCCTTGACCTCCTCCACTGTCAGAGTGAGGCCAAGCATAAACTGGAGGAACAACATCTCATATTTCACCTTGGGAGTTTACAGCCCAATGACCTGAATATTGACTTCGCCAGTTACAAAATCTCTCCATCCCCAACCTGTCCATCTTCCTACTTACACATCCACTCACTCCACCCTTCCTACTGACCAACCACAATAAGCCCCTACCTGCATCCACCTATCCCCGTCTCACCTGCCCTCACCCCCCCCCTCTATTTATTTCTAGGTTTCCCTCCCACTCCCCAGTCCTGATGAAGGATTTCTGCCCGAAGCGTTGACTTCCCTGCTCCTCGGATGATGTCTGGCCTGCTGTGCTTTTCCAGCTCCACATTTATTGACTCTAACTTCCAGTACCTGCAGACCTTTCTGATTCCAAGTCATTGCGTCAACAAATCTAACGCATGCGCCGTCTTCACAGTAGATCCACGATGGTGGCGATTCAGCAGGCATTGATCCGGAGAAAATGCCCCGGCAACAGAAACCGTGTAATTGCAAATTGTTAATCAAGGTTTGAGGTACTTAGTAAAGGTTTTAAAAACACACCCCTCCCCCCCGGCCGACCTCAATGCTCCCGTAGCCTCACCACTTCCAGGTCAGAATAGAAACAGCGTCTCTGCCCATTGTCATCACACTTAATGCGCACGCTTCAGAGATTAGGTGGGGCTGCGCCTGCGCACCGCTCGCCCGTGCCCGACTTAGGGCACATTTACCAACGCGGGGCATGGTGGGTAATGATACCGACATTGGTTATTTGCGATTTTTTTTGGGTGTGATGGGAGTGACGCAGATGGCAATCAATACAATTAGGAAGCAAACTATACTGGCCTATATGTACTCAGAACATAGGTACATTTCCACAGATGCTACAGACCTGCTGAGTTTTTTTTTCCCCACGTTCCCAGCATCCAAAATAGTTTGCTTTTCTCCTGGAGTAGTGGTGTGTAAAGCACAGTGCAGGGCAAGGGTTCCTAGAGTGTTTTCAGGAAAGTTGTCACGAGCAATGTGTACCCAATCTCAAAGAGAAAGGTTCTCTAAACCAGGTTCTTGGGCAATGAAGTGAGTCAAGTGTTAGTAGAGGATATTTAGGGTACAGAAATCAGACATTCAATTAGTAAAGGGAATAAGGTTTCTGGGATAAGGCATGCAAGAGATAAGGCATGCATCAGATCGGTCATGATCTCATTGAATGCTGGAGCAGACTTGAAGGGCTGAATGGCCAAATTCTGCTTGTTTATCTCATGGACTATTGAAATTGAAGTAAAAGAGACGTTGTATTTATGACAGATGTCAGGTCAAAATAAAATTTAGAACAAGGTACAATGAAGAAGGTTCAGAGGGAAGGTGAAATACAAATAAGTAAAAAGGGATTGTGACAAGAAACTGGCAGTCAATATGTTAGAAAATCCTAAAAGTCTTATTTAGGCATTCAAATTGTAATGGGAAGGCAAAATATAGAACAAGGCTCATTAGGGACCAAAAAAAAAAATGCAATTTACACATGCAAGCAGAGTCACTGCTGAATTATTAAATAAGTACTTTGAATTTGTCATTCCCAAAGAAGATTTTGCTGAGGTCATGTTAAACATGAGTTAGTTCAGGCACTTAAAGGGTTTAAAATTCATAAGATTTTAAACTAAACATGGATATGGCATCAGGTTTGAATGAGATATATCCAAGGACAATAAGGGAAGTGAGAGTGGAATTTGTCGAGACATTGGTGTAATGATTTAAGCTTCTTCAGATCGAGGGGAGGTGCCAGAAGCTGGAGAACTGCAATCATTCGATCTTGTTCAAAAAAGCTTGTGAAGAGAAGTCCAGCAACAACAGGCCAGTCAGTTTTACTTGATTGATGGGGAAATTTCTGGAAATAATTTAAATACCCTCTATAGGTCAGCGAGCACAGCCTCTACAGAGGCTGGTTTCCCATCACCAAGCCAGCCTTTATTTACACATGAACAGTTCTTGAATATAGACTCATACAGAGTCAAATATCAGAGTATTAGCATCTCTGAAACTCACCTCTATATGAAGTTCTGAGGAAGGGTCACCGGACCTGAAACGTTAACTCTGATTTTGTTTCTTCACAAATGCTGCCATACCTGACACGCTTTTCCCAGCAACCTAATTTTTGTTCTTGATTTACAGCATCCACAGTTCTTTTGGTTTTTACTCACCTTTTATATTTCAGTCAGAGATCCCTCATTGGATCAGATTAACAGCTCCAATCTAGGAACTTATATTCTATGAGGTTGAGAGTGCTGACGTCCTAACACTCTCTACAGGAGCGGCAGCTAAATAAGACTTGTTGTGAGTGCACAGCCAGTAGAATGTTTGAAAACCTCAAGGTTATGGCAAACTGTAATGTGGAAGACTGGCTTGGAGTGCCTGTGGTTAGATAAATTTAGCACTAACAAAAGAATGGATGAATTTTCAGAGTCATTCAGCTCAATTTCACACAGTCTGCCTTCATGGTTTTGTGGCTTCTCTCCTAATCCCTTTTTCTGTTTTAAATCCATTTCACAGAAAGAGATGATATGAAATCCAATTCAAACATCCAATTAGGATAAAAGCCAAATACGACACATTTGCAAAACTGTCATCGAAATAGAAAATACTGGGGAAACTGAACAGGTCCGGTTGCATCAGCAGAGAGAGAAAAAGTTAACATTTTCAGTTCATTATGACTGTTCTTCAGAAGAGGATCACACTTGAATTTGATGGAATTGCCCAATTTATCACAAGCGGAAAATCCTTGGATTTTAAACGTGGAAGGAAAAAAAAAAAAATCACCATTCACAGAGGAGAGAAACTGCATGTGTTCTGTGTATTGACAAGGGTTCAGACAATCATCCAGCCTATTGAAACATGAGTGGGCTCATGTTGGGGAGAAACTGTGGAAAAGTGGACTGCAGTTACATTTCTGATCTGGAAATTCACCAACGTGGTCACACTGAAAATGGCCATTTATCTGATCCATATGTGGAAGGGATTCATTCAATTGTCCACACTGCTGATGCACCAGCGAATTCATGCTGACCCTTACAAATGCCAACATTGTGGGGACTGCCACAAACGTTTCAGCGAACTGATTTCCCATCTGTGTGTTCACACTAACAAGAGACCCTTTATATATTCCTTTTGTAGGAAGGATTTTAAAAGTTCTGGGTAACTGATACATCACCAAAGTATTAAACTGAGGAGAGACAGTTCAAATGCTCTCACAGTGGGACTGGGTTCAGCTGACCATATGATCTCCATGCCTATATTCATCAGGGTCAATTTCTGCTGATGTTTAACTCAGCCACAGGTGCTTAGATTTGCCAAAATAAATCAGCTTTGTGTTCAACATATAGTATGCCAAAACTTTTGACATTCATGATACTTCACTTTGAAAGGGCCATTCTCTCTGTTGCTTCAATGAATTGTCACTGATATTGAGACAATCCAATCAGCTACTTCTATTTCTTCCTCCCCTGCCATCAGCACAGTGGACACACTCACTCAAAATTCCATTTTGTCTGAGATCTGCTCTCGCCTCTCTATTTTCTATCATGCCCTGTCAGAGATTATCTTGTCCATGAGACCTCCCTCTTGGGGCTTCGACCCTATTCTCACTGAACTGTGAACTACAGCTTCCCTGAGTTCACTGATATTATTAACGTACACTCCTGTCTTCTGGTTCTGTCATTCTAACCTTTAATTCCAGCATCATCACCCATCAGCAGAAAAACACCCTTGAACTTATTATCCTTGCAAATGACTGACCTCATCTCCAACCTCCCTTTCATCTCTAATTTGCTTGGACTAGGCGTTGCCCAAAGATTGATCCTTGGCCCCTCTTATTTCTCATCTCCACACTGCCCCAAGGTGATATCATACCAGATGTACAGTGTTAACTTTCACACAAACATTGACAACTCCCAGCTCTGCCTCATTACCGTCCCTCTCCCTGTGAACCCCAAGATGAGTTTCTGGTCACAAATACAAACTATCGCTGACACCAGATATTTCACTCTCCAGAACATCGCCCATTGCCATCTCACCACAGCTCATTGGCTGCTGAAACCCTCACCCATGCGTGTGTTGCCTTCCGACTTGACAATTCCAACGCATTCCTGACCAGCCTCTCTCATTCAGTCCAATTTCATGATGAACTAAGATCACCTGAAACTCTGCTGCCCAAGTCCTTCGCTGAACATCTACCCCCCAACCCCACCCCTCGCTCCTGATTAAAGCTGCTCATGAGGATCTGCCTCTTGGATTTGCGACTTCCCAGTCAACAATGGCTGCTGTGAAACTCGGACTAACATCTGACAGCTGTGAGGTCCCAATAAATCCCTGTGTGGCCTAATGGACTGCCCTTTGAGGCCCCGCTGTTGCTGCAAAACAAGCCTGGACGGAAGTTTATAAACATCAGTACTCACAGAACCCAATGAGCAGAGTTAAGTCCTAGATATTTCTAACAGCAAAGTTTCCACCACTACAGTTGCTGGTGAACACTCTGGTGCCTCAGCATGTGCGATGATTATGCAAATGTATTCCCATACTCAGAGAGCATGAACAGCCTCTCCCCAGTGTGAGTGTGCCAGTGTCTAAGATCGGTGTGTTTCTGATTAAAGCCCTTCCCACATTTGGAACGGCCTGTGACCACTGTGAATTTGCTGCTGGACAGAGGCGTCTGATGATCATCTGACAATCGTCTCACAGAGAGAGCACTGTAATGGTTTCTCGTCGGTGCAAACATGTTGATGGGACATCAGCTGCCCAGAACATTTACAGCACTTCCCACACTCACAGCATTGATAAGGACTGTCACCAGTGTGGACTAGCTGGTGTCCCAGCCAGTGGGATATTGACTGAATTCCTTCCCACACCTGGCACTGATAAATTTCCTGCCTTGCTGAAACAATGAAACCCTTCCCACAGTCAGCACATTTCCACAGCTTCTCCCTGTTGAGACTGCATTTATGTTCTGACAGGTCAGATGATCAGCTGAAACCCTGTCCACACACTGAACACATGTACAGTTTCTCTCTGCTGTGAAAGGTCATTTCTCCTTCCGTGTTCAAAATCCAAAGTTATTCTGGTTGCAAGGAATTGGGCGAATCCTTCAGATTCTGATGTAATGTTTGGTTTGAGTTTCCCTGATTGCAAATCCTCCCTGTTTTGTACCATGAGAAACTAATTTCAAAGAGAAGAACAGAAATGAGAAGGAGAGAGAACACACAAAAACACAAAGGAAAGTTATGAAATTGAGTTGAACGAATCATTTGTGGGGCCAGCAGGAGGAGAAAGTGACCACGAAAGCTGCCAGACTACTGTAAAGCCCAACGGGTTCACTAATTTCCTTCAGGAAGGAACCTACACAAGTTTCTGTCTTTTCTGGGAGAACAAGAGAGGGATGAAGGTAGGAGCAGCAGGGAGCAATGGAGAAGGACTTTATATGTCCAGAACACAACCAGAGCTTTGAGAGAATCTCCAAAATCTTCACCTTCCATCTTCTGGAAGGACTGGAGCAGCAGGTGATTGTGAACATAATCACCTCCAGGTTCCCTCCATCCTAACACACTATCCTCAATTGTCAGGCATCAGAACTGGATGACCAGGACGTCATATTTCACCTGAAGATGAACTTCCAACTATCCTCCTCCATTCCACCTCAAAACACTCCTAGATCTCTGCTCCCCTCTAATTTCGGCTCGCAGACAGTCCTGATTTTAAAATCGCTGCACCATTGCTGGCCATGCTTTCAGCTGACACAGCCAAAAGTTCTGGAATTTGCTCTCTAACATTTTCTGCCATCAACCTCACTTTCCTCCTTAGGATACATGTTAAAATCTACCTTTGACCAAACACTTGGTTTCTGCCCTAATATCTCATTATGCGGCCCAGTGTCAAATGCTGCTTTTAACATTTCTCTGAACTGCCTTGTAATAGTCCAATATTTGATAGGCACTATGATAAATACAACTTGTTGATGTGAACACGTATCGCTGTTCCCTTGTCATCGCTAGGTGAATAAGCTGTAACTCCTCACCTCACAGCACTGGTCCAACTGTGTTTCCAGACTCAGCTGTTTGTGTAACTCCCATATTTCCACATTTCTCCATGATGTGGGTGTCGTGGGTCTCTCCAGGTTAGATGATTGGTTGAAGTCTCACCACACAGAACATGTGATTAGTGTGATTTTGTGACTGATTAAAGCATTTTCCACAGTCATATCACTGAAATTCTCTTTCTCAGGAATGCATATCTCAGTTTTCCACACATTGGTGTTTGAAATCTTTTCCCACAGACACAACAGAGAAGCATTTCTCCTTCCACATTCAAAAGCTGATTGTATTCAGGTTCTGATGAATCTACTGACCCTGTCAGATCTTGATTTAATGTTTGGTTTGAGATTCCCATCTACCAATATTCACCCTCCAAACGAAATCTCATTGTAAACCTAGCGAAAGGATCTGCCAGTGTCAGTCTCACTATCAGTCCAACATATATATTGAAAACATACTAGTTTCTATGAAAAGTTCTTCCCCGTCTCAATTTTCCAAATGTAGTTCAATCAAGTTCAAAGAAGACAAAATCTGCAATAAATACCTGATAAAAGTAACAGGAACTTGTTGAATTAAACGAGAAAGTTATCACCAGTGCCTGTGCTCTGCAGTGCCACTTTTATGCAAGATATCAATTGTGCTAGTGGACACAACATGCTCCCTCTCCCAAGCTACTCAAGCACAGACAAGACCAAAGAAAAGAGGTTGGCAGCAAGAGTAACCCCACTTCCTTGGGACTCACCCATTCTAAATTGTCACGATGCAGCTCCAAGAGAAGATCATCTGACTTGGCCAGTCCCCTCCACATTCAGCAGTCAAAGATCACAGATGTGGTCCATGGCACCACCTTCTCCAAACCATCAGAGATGGCCAATCATGCTGATCAAGGCAGCACTGCCCATTTTCCATGAATAAACACATGGAGAAATCTAAGGCCCTGTATTCAGCAATGCCTCAATTTTAAAATTCTCATCCTTGTTTTCAAAGTCCTCCATGTTCTTTCGTCTTTATTTCCACATGCTCCTGATCTTGGCCCACAGATAGAACAAACCTCAATCTTTCCACAGTCAAGACTGATCATATTCACCTTCTGTTTCATCAACTCTTTCAGCACATGGTCTGGTTCCTCTTTCCAAAGAAAATTCACAAACCTTATGCTGCTGCATCACCTGGAGGAAAATGAAGAGAAGTGGTTTTCTAAATTGTTCTCCCCTCCCCCAATCCGTTAACGTGAGGAAGCAAATTTAGACTTTATAATAAAACTTAAATATGCCTAAACAATAAAAAATCATTGAGGATGAAATGATACACTTGTAATACTTCAAAAATGTCAAGGCAGGAAAGGGCTGAAATGTCTGTAATAAATACTGATGATATAGTGGGATGTATCTAAAAGATACAAGAACAGGAGGAGAATATTCATTTCTGTGAGACTGTTATACTGTTAACTGGGCTCACGAGATAGCATAATACTGTTGGTTATTGAAAACACAGATTATGAGAAAATAAAAGAATCTTGCAAATGGCCATGTTAGGAATTTGCACAACTAAGATACAGGGAAAATCACATGGAACAATCAATGACAGCACAACACAAAAATTAATAATCATTCAAAATTAAACGTACCTCTAAATCAACTAACAAACGAGGGAAATAAAGATGTAGATGGAGTAGAGTTTTTACAAAGTTTTCAGGACTTAATACTTATCCAGTTGTTCCACAGCCCACCAGGATTGGAATCACTGCCATTTCGAATATTTAAGGTGCAATGCATTATGTAAGAAATTTTTGAAGAATGCAGACTGTGCAGCAGTGTTAGTTATAAAATATTAAGAAGAACAGAATTAACAAAATGAAAAGAGGTAATGGCAAAAGAAAAAAAAAAGTAGGGGGAAGATGAGTATGGGATTTTGCAAAAGACAGCCGGAACAGAATATTAAGAGAGAATATAAAAACAGCATTGGCAACTAATTAAACTGCAATTTTAACATTACAAACCCAAGATATTCCAAGAAAAAGACAAATTCAGCATTTAAGATCCTCCACTGATACTTCAACCACTTGTCCACCTTTGTTACCTAAAGTTAATTCCAGGACCTCCCCCTTCCTTGTTGGGACTTCTACATACTGGGCATTTCACCGACGAGCTCAGTGAGACCTATTCGCTGTTTCAGGAAAGCCTCACCCCTCCTTTGTGGACCTTACAATGCAGATGTTGTCTTTAAACCTTCAGAGTGAAACTTTCCCTGCTGTGCAACATCTGGCAGTAAAGCAATATCTCCTCCTTTCCATTTCTTTTCTCAGCTTGGACAATGGAAGAATACTGCTTACTTGCAGCAACTGAAGGGAGTGGAAGTGTACCCAAGGAAGAAGCATACTCTGGAAATGTTGGTTCAGGTATGACTCTCTTAAATGTATTGCTATTGTTTGCTCTCTCAGCTTCACACATATATTTGCCTGGCTAAAATGCTGGCGTCTTTCCTCATGTTCACGATTGTAGGATTTCTACCAGACATGGTCAGGATTTAAGGGGCAGTAAATTAGAAGCAATGCACTGTATATAACACAGATATATAATCCACTTAGATTGCACATACATTTAGGGTCAGAGCCAGCATGAAGATTTCAAGGCCTGTGTGTCCTCGACAGCAACACTGAGCAGTGATCTGTCGATTAGCATGACTTTTTGCCATGAGGAGAATGTGTTACAGCAAAGTGAGAAGGAAGAGAGAGTGTGTTGGATGTTAACTTCCAGTTTTTGGGATTGAAAGAGAATGCTGCATAGAAACTAGAATTATTACCCTGCACTGTCAGTGATAACTTTTTAAAACTCCTTTTAAAGGATGCTGGAAGGGAAGGATTTGCAGACAGAAACCACAAAGTCATGAGCCATTTCTCAACTTGTAAAATAAGAATTGATCACTTGCTATGGGAGGCCAGGGTAACTCAGCAGAAAATGCACTGTTTGATGAGCAATTAAGGCCAAAATTTTTATTTACTTTTTTTCCATAATTTGCAGCATCGTGCATCAGAAGCTGTCTGTTTGGGAACTTGCAGGATAAGTGTGGAGCGAGCAAAATTTAGGCGAAATTGTCTTGCAGCCAAAATCACTATTGATAATCATCCAGGACTGAGGCATATCCAAATTATTTATGTAAAGCATAATCAACAATGGCCCAACACTGACCACTGTGGGACTCCACTGACATCCAGTCGGAAAAAATATCCCTCAACCATTACCCTCTGCTTTCTGTCACTCAGCCAGCTGTGGATCCAATTTGCCAAATGTCAATGGATCCCATGGCTCTTACCTTTGCTATCAGTCTCCCATGCAAGACCTTATCAAAAGCCTTGATGGCATCCGAGGAGTCTCAATCAAAAGTACTGCCCTCATTGACACACCTGGGCACCCTCATCAAAAAATTGAATCAAGTTGATCAGATGGGAACTCCCCTTAAAAAATTCATGTGGACTGTTCACAGAGCTGTACAGCACGGAAACATACCTTTCGGTCCAACTCATCCATGCCAACCAGATATCCTAAATTAATCGACATTGGAGTCGCTGGTTGGTTTGCCGAGCTGACTCGTTTTCATGCAAACATTTTATCTCCCTTCTAGGTGACCTAGTCAGTGCTGTACAGCCTCTGCTGCAGCGCTGTCGTTCCGTCCTGCTCTGAATTTACATGGTCCAGGCTGTCTTGTTTCTGGTTTTGTACTGTCGTGTTATGTAGATGGGGTTTATTTCAACATGTTTGTTAATTGTATCGATGGTTGAAAACCATGCCTCCAGGAATTCTTGTGCTTGTCTTTGTCTTGGTTGTCCCAGTACTGTATCTTTGTCAAAGTCAAATTGATGTCCTTCTACGTTGGAGTGTATTGAAATGAGGGAGAATTGGTTGTGCCATTTTGCTGCAAGTTGGTGTTCATGTATCCTGGTGGTGAGTTTCCTACTTGTCTGTCCTGTGTTGTGTTTCTTGCAATTGAGCAGGACAAATGTGATAATATAAAATACCATGCAGCAACTGCAAGAAACAAGCAAGACAAAGACAAGCACAAGAATTCCTGGAGAAAAACCGAAAGAACTGCGGATGCTGTAAATCAGGAACACAAACAAAATTGCTGGAGAGGCTCAGCAGGTCTGGCAGCATCTGTGAAGGAAAAAACAGAGTTAACATTTTGGATCCGGTGACCCTTCCTCAGAACTGAGGAAGAACTCAGAATTCCTGGAGGCCTGGTTTTCAACCACTGATGTAATTAACAAACATGTTGATATAGACCCCATCTACATACCACTACGGTACAAAACCGGAAACAAGACTGCCCACCATGACAGATCGGACCATATAAATTCAGAGCAGGACAGAACAACAGCATTTTAACAGAGGTTAACAGCATGGATGATGTCACCTAGAAGGGAGTTGAAACATTTACACGAAAACCAGTCAGCTTGGCAAACCAACAAACAACTCCAACCGCAACCGAAGATACAGATCTTCGTTAAAACATTAAATAACCTACATTTGCGAGCATTTGGCTCATATCCCTCTAAACCCTTCCTATTCATATACCCATCCAGCTGCCTTTTAAAGGTTGTATTTGTACCAGCCTCCACCACTTCTTCTGGCAGCTCATTCCATACAGACACCACCCTCTGCATGAAACAGGTGTGAATTTTGCTGTTTGTTAATTTTTCTTAGACAAACTCCGATGTCCAGAGATACTTGAACTCAAACAGCTGAGGCAGCTGCTGTGCAGATTCACTGCTGGGTCAGACAACAATGTCGGTTTCTTACTCATTTGAATCACTTCCCATGTGGTCTCTGCCTTTGTCTCTCTTCCTTTTTGTGGTCTCTGCCTTTTCTTGATTAATTTCACTCTTCAAATGCAAATTATTTCTGCCCCTCAGAAATACTTGCGAGATTCTCCCCACCAGCAAACTGAGACTGACTGGTTTTCAGTTTCTCGGTTTATCCCTTGCTCTCTTCTTGAATAAACGTTCCACTTTGACTGTTCTTCAGTCCTCTAGTACCTTTCCTTTGGTCAGAGGGGAATTGAAAATTTTTGTAAGCACCCCTGCTATTATGTACCAACAATTTATCATCCCAACACGATAGGATATGTTTCACCTGACTCTGGAGGTTTACCTACATTTAAGCCTGCAAGATGACTTAAAATCTCCTCTCTCTTTCTGTGCCAAATCCTTTACATTCTATCACAGACCTCTCCCTGATTCGTCTTCCTCACTCGTGAACACTGACACAAAGCATTCATTTATAACCAGGCCTATATCCTCTAATCTCACACACAGACTACAACGTGGTACTTAATGGGCCTCACTATTTCCCCATTAATGTACCTGTAAAACAACTGAGCATCTTCCTTTATTTTTCTTGGCTGTATCAATTCATGTTCCCGTCAGCTGTCCTTATCTCTCCATTTAAATTCCCTCTTGCACAATTATCTGAAGTATCTGCTCCTTGCACCCTCTGACCAAATCATATCTGGTCTTATTAAAATCAACCAATTTAGACCTTGGATTGGAAGCTGATCCTTATTGTTTTCTGCAGCAATCCTGAATCTTTTAAAAAGAATCATAACTGTCTGCAAAATTCTCCCACTGATACTTCGATCACTTGTCCGCCTTTCTTACCTAACTTTCAGTCTAGGATCTCCTCCTTCCTTGTTGGGACTTCTACATACTGGCTTGAAAAGCCATATTGGACCTATTTTAAACATTCCTCTAAACCTTTCACACTATGATGACCACAATTAATGTTGAGGAAGTTGAAATCCCCCGCTATCAGGCCCCTATTACTTTTATACTTCCCTGAAATTTGCATCCTCACCAGCTCGACTTGTTCTAACCAAATGGGTTCATTGAAGGAGTTTTCTAAAATGTCAGCCCTCTGTCTTGTTGTAATAAATTCCTTGAGCATAACTGTAACACCTGCTACTCTTTTGCCTCCGTTGCTGTCTTCCTTGAAAATCAATGCCATTCAACTATGTCAAATTCCCTTGTACCTTAACTGGCCTGTAATGTCAATGCCTTCCTGATTTACTGGTTTCTTCTCTTTTCTTCTTAGCCTTTTGGACATTCTCTGTGGACCCCATTTCCTTGTCCAGTCAGATGACATGAGCCCCAACAGCACATGAAACTGAATTTCCAGTATTACAGGCTATATCTCACTCTGGATGTACCTTTTCCCAACTGCTCATGTGAAGGGTCCTGATTATCTTATCTCTAAGGTACTCAGAATTAGAAAAAGACTTGAGACAACTTAGTTTTAACAAAAAGCCAGCTTGTATTATTTTTATCTCCAGTAGGTAACTGAACCTGTGATGTTTACAAACGTCATCAGAAATAGATTCAGAAAGCATGGTTTCGAACATAGATAATAACAGCATCAAAATGCAACACTGACACTCGCTAGGAAACTCAATGCAGTTTAACCAAGCCTGATAAATCACAAAATCAATATGCAGCTGGACAGTCTTTACCTCGTGTAAATGTGTTGACATACAGTGACATTGTGATCATTTTCAAAACTTATCCTACAGATACACAATTGTGTCAACATTTTGTCTGCAACATCAGCCCCTTTAATACAGCAGGGTTTAATAACATCAAATGGCCTAATGACCAAGGTTCATTCCTTGTTGTGAATAAAAGCAAAATCCTTCACCTGTGGTTCTTGTGAATTTGCTAGTGTATTAGCAAACAGCCAAGCTTTTTACACAAACACAGCAGGTGAATGGGATCCACCCAGTGTCATTACACTGGTGTGCTAACAGTTTGAATTTACATCAGAGAGTGAACAGGTTGGTGTATCAGCAGATGAGTTAACTGAGTGAACGTCTCTCAGTATGAGCTCGCTGGTGTCTCAGGAGGTTGAACGATTGAGTAAATCCCTTCCCACAATCAGAGCAGGTGAATGGTTTCTCCCCAGTGTGAACTCGCTGGTGCTCTAGTAGTTGAGATGAGCGAATGAATCCTTTTCCACATTCAGAACAGGTGAATGGTCTCTCTCCAGTGTGAACTTGCTGGTGTCTCCGCAGGTGGGATGATTGGTTAAATCGCTTCCCACAATCAGAGCAGGTAAATGGTTTCTCCGCAGTGTGAACTCGCTGATGTCTCCGCAGGTTGGATGACTGAGTGAATCCCTTCCCACACTGGGAGCAGGTGAATGGTTTCTCCCCAGTGTGAACTTGCTGATGTTCCAGCAGTTGAGATGAGCGAATGAATCCTTTCCCACACACAGAGCAGGTAAATGGTCTCTCCCCAGTGTGAACCCGCTGGTGAATCCGCAGGCTGGATGACAGAGCAAATGCTATCCCACAATCAGAGCAGGTGAATGGCTTCTCCCCAGTGTGACTGCGTTGGTGATTTTCCAGCTGGGATGGGTAATGAAATCCCTTCCCACAATCCCCACATTTCCACAGTCTCTCTCCAGTGTGACTGCGTTGGCGTTTGGACATTGCACATGAATCTTCACAGACTCTTCCACAAACAGACGATACGTGTTTCTCTCCGGGGTGAATGGTGCTTTATCCTTCAATGTTCAAAATCCTTTTGATAATTAGGTTATGACAAACAGAGCGACCGCAGGATTTGGATGTGCTTTCGTCTGAAGTCTCTAATTGCAAACCAACCTTTCAAACAGAAAGCACGCATTAGGAGAAACGATTAGAACACACAGGTTGTGGAACTG
The DNA here is from genome assembly GCF_021869965.1 of Rhincodon typus. Classification (NCBI taxonomy): domain Eukaryota; kingdom Metazoa; phylum Chordata; class Chondrichthyes; order Orectolobiformes; family Rhincodontidae; genus Rhincodon; species Rhincodon typus. The sequence goes on along the minus strand of NC_063373.1, from coordinate 2,778,954 downwards.
ACAGCAATTAATCTGGTCACTTCTGGAGATGACACAGAGGGAAACTGCTGGATTTATCATTAAAACTGAACTGGTTCATAAATCTCCTTCAGGGAAGGGAACCAGTTGGTGTTTGCACAAAACTACAGAAAGAGGTGGGAGAGGCATTTATAGATCTACAACTCAATCCAGTTCCCGTTTTCTCCCCGTACCTTCATACCCTCTGAATAGCCAGGAACAGCGCAGGGCTCATTCAAAGTAGAGTTGCAGGTAGACAGGGTGGTGAAGAAGGCATTCGGTATGCTTACATTTATTTGATTGAGTATATGAGCTGGGAGGTCATGTTGTGGCTGTATAGAATATTGGTTCGGCCAATATTGGAATACTGCTGTAGCAAAGATGTTATTGAACTTGAAAGGGTTCAGAAAAGATTTACAAAGTTGTACTGGGATTGTGGAGTTGACCTGTAGGAGAGGCTGAATCGACTGGGGCTATTTTCTGCAGAGCATCAGAGGCTGTGGGGTGATCTTATAGAAGTTTATAAAATCATGAGAGACATCAATAGAATGAAGGGCCAAGGTCTTTTTCCAGGGTATGGGAGTTCAAAACTAGAGGGCATAGTTTTAAGATGAGAACAGAAAGATTTAAAAGGGTCCTGAGGGGCAATCTTTTCACACAGAGGATGGTGCATTTATGAAATGGGCTACCAGAGGAGGTAGGGAGGCAGGTACAATTACATTTAAAAGGCATGTGAATAGGAAATGTTTAGAGGGATATGAGCCAAATGCTGGCAAATGGGAGTAGATCAGTTTAGGATACATTGTCGGCATGGATGAATTGGACTGATGGGTCTGTTTCCATGCTTCTGACTCTCAATGCTTAAGCAAAATGGTGGAAACCTGAAATAAAATCAGACAACGTCAGAGACATCCAGCAGGCCTGGAGGCAGCTGAAGTGGCAACAGATGCAGGAACCATTGCAACTTTGAAGAAATGTTTGATGATCATAAAAGCCACGACAACATAGGTTACATGCCGAGTGCCAGAAACTGGACTACAATAAATAGATGCTTGATGACCAGCATAGATATGATGGGGACGTTGCATTTTGGTTTTACATCTGAGGCTCTGATCCCAGTTTGTTCTGTGTTTCTCTGTCACTCTGTCTTTTAATAAAGCAGGCAGGAGTGGCAAGCAGTGAAGAATGCAAATGATACGTTGACCTTCATGGTGAGAGGAATCAAGCACAGAAGCAGGGATATCTTTCGGTCAGGGCTTTAGTGATTACTGTATGCACCTTTGCTCTCTTTTCCCAAGGAAGGATGCTCTGGCCATTAAGAGAGGGTAAAGAATGTTCATCAGACTGGTTTTTGGGATGTCAGGACTGATGTATGAAGACCCACTTGATCCTCATTTAATTCTCCTTTCTTTGTCTTTCTGAATCATGGACTAGATAACTAACTAATATTCTACCTCATATTTCCTGATCTGAATCTGACCTATGTAAGCCTACTCTTCGGTTGCCATTCTAGTTGAAAACCTCACCCAATGAACTAGCAAAAACAGCCCACAAGGAGATTTATCCCAGCTCTGACCAGGGGCAACCGGTCAGGCTTGTACAGGTCCCACCTTACCCAATGCCTAAAGAATGTAAACTCTTGTCTGGAATACAATTTCTCCAGTCACACATTCATTTAATCTATTCTCTTACTCCTGCTCTTGCTAGCATGTGGCACTGGGAGTATGCCTGACATTATTACATTTGGTTCTGCATTTTAATCTATCTCCTCTCTTCCTATATTCAGCTTTCAGATACATATCCCTATGTTAAACTATGTAATCAGTCCCTCTGTGAACCACGATCACTGGCTGTTCACCCTCCAGCTCCAGAATGTCTTGCAGCCACTCCATGACGTCCTTCATCCTGGCATCAGGGAGGCAACGTACCATCCTGTAGTCACGTCTGTCAGTAGCCCTTACTCTTTTGAATCCCATGTCACTATAGCTCTGCCATTTGTTTTTCTCCCCTTTTATGCAGCAGACTACATGTAATTCTCACCTACGGTGTGACCACTTTGACAAAGGCTGTGACCACTGCGGCTCAGTGGTTATCACTGCTACCTCACAGCACTAGGGACCTTGGTTCAATTCCATCCTCGAGGAGTTTGTGTGGAGTTTGCACACTTTCCCGTTTCTGCGTGAGCTTCCAAGGAGGGCTCCAATTTCTTCTCTCAGTACAAAGATATGCAGGTTAGGTGGATTGGCTGTGCTAAATTATCCATAGTGTTCGGGGATTTGAAGGTTGGGTGAGTTAGCCATGGGAAATACAGCGTTACAGGGATAGTGTCAGCGGCTGAGTCTGGGTGGGGTGCTCTTTGGAGGATCAATGTGGACTTGTTGGGCTGAAGGGCCGGTTTCCACACTGGAGGGATTCTATTTTATTTTAAAATTGCTGTCCATGATATTTACAGAATCACGCATCATGCTCCATAATTAGTCACCCAAAACTCCAGCTCAAAAAAGTGGTTCGTCAGTAGCTACAGATGGACACACCTCCTGCATGTGAAGCCGTCAGGGACACTGGAAGCATCCCTTATTTTCCACACTGTGCAAGAGTAGCATAGCATGGGTCCAAGGTCTCCTGTCATGACTTCTCCCTACATTAAGCCAGTTACACCCTTTAAGATATTGAGTCAGGGATCTTCTTTCATTTCAAACACTTCTATCATAATCCAAAGCTCCCACGTGTACTTAAGCTGAATGTTATATTTTTAAAACTGTCAGAAAATTCCCTGCAGGTCTCACTTACTAATTGGCTGTTTCCATTGGGACCATGTCACTTTCTGAACTGCCTGAACTGAGTCTGAGCACCACATTCAAACTTTCAGCTTTGCCTCTCCATGTCTCATCTAATTTTTTGATTCAATGCACTCAATTCCAAAGCACTCTCATTGAGCCAAACAGCACTCACAGTGCAGCCTTGTCATTTCAACTGTCTGACCTCAGCCTCTTGCGCTGTTACAATTCAGCTCACCTTTCAATTCAGCACTTTATAACTCTCTAGACTCTAAGTGGACTTCAGCACGTTAAGGATTAATAATTGTCAGGATCTGGAATTTCACCTGAAAGGGTACTGGAATTTGAGTCCATAGGAATTTTAAAGGGAAGTTTACAGGTATTTGAGAATGAAGAATATAAAGGTTAAAATCATGAAATGGGTGATTGAAACAGTTCTTTCAAAGAGCTGAGTTGTTATTTGGAGAAATCTGTGCCTCTCTCAGGCCAGTATCTCCTTCTCAGCTGCAGGACCCAGAACTGAACACATACCCCAGGGTGATCTGACCACGAGTTTGAACATGATGCTCCTTTTCGATTTAAAAACAGATTGGAATTATTTTCCCACAGACAGAACAGACAAACCTTTTTCCTTCCACAGTTAAGTTCCCATGATATTCAGATCCTGATGCCTCTGCTGACTGTCAGAACTTGTTTTGAAATCCTGGTCTGCAAAATTTTCTCAATTAATACCCTGTAAAATGAATTCACAAAAATCACTGGCAGTCCAGGATAGAAATCTAGAAAAAGACAAACATTTCTCTTGGTTTCAGTTTTCTATATAAATACTCCTCTTCAAATCACTCCACAACTCCAAAAACTATATGCATGGGCACTGCTGCACCTCGCCCCCAATAAAGGCGGCAGCGGTTATCCGGGGCCTATCACTGCCTGAGGCCCGCAGCCATCTTCAGATCGAGAAGCCTACACTGGATGCTCATAAAATCTCCCAGTCCAGACTGACTCCATTTTCTACCCGGTGTCCGCCGATTCTCTCGCTTCCCCGTCACCACCTCCCGCATTCACTCAGGTGCCAGTTACAACGGCATTGAGGCTTTCTTGCCCCACCCCTACATTCACTTCCATTGGATGGAGGACTAGCCACATCCGCATGGGCTGTCAGCCCTGCCCACTCTCCTGTAATTGGTCCATCAGCAGCCGTCAATCAGCTGGGCCCCATTTTGAGGCAAGTGCTGGGATCCTCCCTCTCTCCAACCTTGGGTGAGCTTCATCATTCCCAGTGAATGGTGCAGTTTCACAGACCACAGGGGCTGGTGGCCAAACAGCCCAATGTGACTGTATTCTCACACTCCAGAAACACTGCGAATCTATTCTAACACCCCTGCTGTTTGCTCACAGTCCTCCAATTCTTTCCTTAAAAAGTTAAATTCCAAATCTCTTTTGGACAATAACTGCTGAATCCACATCCAGCTGCTGTTCAGACTTTTCCATATCCTTGGAACTTGCCGAGTAAAATAATTTTCACATTTTCATCTTGCATTATTTGCCAATTATGTGAAGGCTGTGTTCTGAGGTTACTAAACATTGTGACAATGTTAATAATTCGATCTCTGCAAATGAAATATCCTGAAAACAAATCCACACCTCGACTAATTCACTGCTTAATGTTCTCAGCTCCAAGGGGAATTATCGGAGCTTCTTCTACTTCTCCACAAAACAGAAACCTATCTTAATTTTAATTCATTCATAGGGTGTGGTCTTTGCTGCCCAGACCAGTATCTTTTGTCCATCTTTATTTGACCTGGAGAAAGTGATGGTGAACTTTCTTCTTGAACTGCTGCAATCCATGTGCTGTAAGCACACCATACTGTTGTTTAGAAAATAATGTCCTGCAGTCTCACAACCCTCCCTATCTCTGTAATCTCCTAAAGTGTTACATTCCTCCATCTTTCTCTGTAATCCTCTTCAGCCTTAAAATCCTCCCTGTCTCTATAATTTCCTCCAAACTCACAATCCTCCTTATCTCTGCAATCTCCTCCAGCCTCAGAATGCTCAGTCTCTATAATCCCCTCCAGCCCTCCCGATCTCTGTAATCTCCTCCTGCCTCACAAATGTCCCTATCCCTAAACTTCTTCAGCCCCGACAAAGCTCCCTTTCTCTGTAATCTCCTACAGCCTCTCAATTCTCCTTATCTCTGCAATCTTCTCCAGTCTCAGAACTTTCACCATCTCTAAAATGCCCTCCAGCCCTTACAATCATTCCTCGCTCTACAATCTCCTCCAGCCTCACAAACCTCCCTGTCTCCGTAAAAGAGCATTCGAAAGTACAGGGAAAACACAGCTACAGCACCTTGCATATAATAAAAATTCCATAAACCAATGGAATGTTCTATGAAGCAGCATTCTTCATTGAAATTTTGTCAAGATCTGCTTGTGTTGTAGGTTTGTAAAATCAGGCTGTCACATCTGTCTTCCCCCTTACTTTGCATGTAGCCCAGAATCTTGTGACTGCCTGGACTGGATGGCAGGTTCCCTTCCCCTAAGGATATTAGTCAATCAGTTGGATTTTTGTGACAATCTTTCACTGTCCTTTTTTCTCGTGCTGACCTCAAAAATTACCAGGTTCATTCAGCTCAGTTTCTTAACCTGCCTTTGTGGTTCCTTGGGTTTGCTCTGACTCCCTTTCTTCTGCTTTCAGTCAATTTCACAAGGCATGAAGTAGATTTGCATTTGGAAAACTCTAATCAAACACCACAGCAGGGTTTAACAGACTCAAGCAAGTTATCACAATTTGAAATATCATCGGGTTGTGACCATGGAAGGAAAAAGCACCATTCACAGTGGGGAGAAATAGGTCTGTCAAGGCACAAAGATGTGACAAAAGGGAGAAACCATGGAAATGAAGGGATGGTGGGAAGAGATTCAGGCTCCTCCTGAATTAGAAACTCACTGGTGCAGTCATACTGGGGCCAGGCCATTCACCTACTCCAACTTTAGCACGGAAGTCTGTGGTGTTCCAGAAGAAGGGAAAAGGGAGGTGTGTGGGACTGAGCTCCACATCTTTAGGGACACAAGAGGGGAATAAATCCTCCATAGAGACTGGACGTTATTCTGAATTTGTATCCTGGACCGACAAAGATGACTTTTGTAAATGTTTGGATTCAATGAAGATGTTGGGAAGAGGAAACTTAAATCAAATGTCTGGTTAAGACCTAACAGTCACTTGCTTCATCAGAACCTGAAGAGCTGTTTGTTCTGCCAGTGGGAAAAGACTTTAAACATCATTGGTTGTGTGTCTGAGTCTCAATCAAGAGTATTCTAGAAAAATATCTGTGGAAATAACTGTATCCAGTCACACAACCTGAAAAAAATCATCTCATTCACAGTGGAGGGACACCGTACACTTGTGGATAAGGCTTCAACAGATTATGCAAACTGGAGGGGCATGAGGTCACTGACACAATGGCAAAACCATGAAGATGTGAGGCCTGTGGTAAAGTCTTTAATTATCTATCACTGCTCAAAATCCATTGGCGCAGTCACATATGGTGTTCTGCAAAAATTGTTGAAACGTGAGGACAGAGGTAAAGGATTCTAGTATCCATCCCAGCTTAAAATTCAGCAACACAGTCACTGTGGACAGATCATTCATCTGCTTCGTACATGGGAAGGGATTTACTAAATGATCCTGACTCATTTTACACCAGCGTGTTCACACTGAAGAAAGCCCATTCAAATGCACTGACTGTGGAAAGAGGTTTAAGTAGTCATCCAACTTGAATGCACACCAGAAAATTCACACTGGGGAAGAGGTCATTCACCTGCTCCATGTGTGGGGGCAGAGATTCCCTCAGTCTGACAGCCGGCATTTACATAAACACACTCTCACAGGGGAGAGGCCACTCACCTGCACTGTGTATGGGAGGGATTCATTCAGTGACAGCACCAAGAAGATCATGGAGTAACTGTGGGTGTTAGATTCTACTGTTATTGCTGCTGTTAATCACATACCAGATTTATAATCTGATAATAATCTCTGTTTTTACTGACGTTGCCAATCCAATTAACCGGTTGGAAGACAGGGATTCCCTGATTTACGACTTATGAAAACGGGCACATACAAATGCAATCACACAAGGGTGTAATTTTAAAGATTCAACATACAAACATTTTCTGTCTTAACAAATGGCTCCTTTATATTGTCCTGCGTCGTGTTCTGACTTGTGAACAAGTCAACTTGCAAATAGTCTGCAGAATTTGCAACCCATGGTCTGCCTGTACTATATTATGGAAATGTGGCTTTTAAAAAGCTCCATCTGTGACCCTTCCCTCAATTCGAGAGCTTCCCTCACTGCTGCCCTGGGATGAGCTTCATCATTGACAGTGAATGGTGCAGTATCACACAGCACAGGGGCTGGTGGCCATTCACCCTCATTGGGGCCATACTCTCTTGAAAAATTCTGCAATACTGTTCCAACTTCACTGCCTTGTGCCCACTAATTCTTTACTCATTACATTAAATTCCAAATCACTTTTGAAAACGACTGCAGAATCTGTTTCTATCTACCATTTAATCTGTTCCAGATCCTCAGGACTTGAGTCAAATAATCTCCATATCTTCACCTTGCATTATTTTCCAATTATCTGAAAGCTGCATTCTGCAGTTACTAAACATTTTGTCAATGTAAATAATTCTCTCACTTCAGATAAAAACTCCTAGAAACAAATCTGCACCTCGACTAAATCACTGCTTAACCTTCTCTGCCCAAAGGGTAACTGTCGGAGCGTCTCTCTCCACATACCAGAAATCTAACATTTTCTATTCATTCATGGGATTTGGTATTCACCACATAGATTTATTGCCCATCTTGAACTGGAGGTGGTTGTGAGCTAGCTTCTGAAGTGCTGCAGTCAATGTGATGTAGGGACACCTGCAGTACTGTATAGAGGGGAGTTCCAGGATTTTGATCAAGCCACAGTAGTGGCAATGACTTTCCAACTCAGGATGGTGCATGGATTGGAAGGGAATTCTAAGTTGCAGTATTCTGATAATTCTATCACCCTTCCTTCTCGGTAGAAATTATGTGTTTGGAAGGTGCTGTTGAAAGAGCCTTGATGAGTTACTGTAGTGCAGCTTGTAGATAGTGCACACTGCACTTCAGTGGAGAAGGAAGTGGATATTGAAGCTACTGGGAACTTTGTCAGTAACGCAGACCATGTTGTGGTGAGTGTTTTTGAGCTGCAATCGTCTAGGCAGCTTGGCAGTATTCCATTACACTCCTGAACTGTGCTTTGCAGCTGACTAGGAATGGCGTTTACTAACATCAGCAGAACCAAACACTGATGGTTAAGTCACAAAATTATGACATAATTGTTATGCGGCAGGCGGCTATTGAGCCCAACATGTCAGCACTGGCTCTGCGTATGAGCTTAATGACTGAGTAACATATGAGTCATACAGCATGGAAACAGGCCCTTTGGTCCAACATATCCATGCCGACCAAGTTTCCCAAACTGAACTAGGCCTATTTGTCTGCAATTGGCCCATATTCCTCTAAACCTTTCTTATTCACATACCTGAGCAAACAAATGTCTTTAAATGTTGTAACTGTGCCTGCATCTACCACTTCCTCTGACAGTTCATTCCACATACAAACCACCCTGTGAGAAAGTTGCCCCTCAGGTCCCCATTAAATCTTAAAAATCTAGTTTTGAACTCCCCTACCCTAAGGGAAAGACTTTGCGATTCACCACATGATATACCCCCATGATATTATCAGCTTCTATAAAGGTCAATCCCCCAACGTCCTACACTGCGATCAATGCACAGTAAGTGTCAACTGAACTCCCTACTAGACGACTACATTCCAATTCACTGACAGCAGTCCAATACTATTTATGCTTCAACAGCAAAGTTTAACCAAACCGTCACAAGCTGTGACTGAATACAGATTCTTAAATTTCTTCTTTCACAACATCCTGTATTGTGGAAAAGGCACAACAATCCACTGCGTATTATTGAAATGGAAACAATGATCCAATACCCCCGCAAATGCAGCCATTAATCCAGGCAGTTTGTTCCAGATCCTAACTAACATGCTGTGTGAATAAGAACAATTTTTTCACCTCAGATTTGCTTCTTATACCAAACACTTTTAATCTGTTCCACCCCATTCTTGATCTTTTTCCTAGCAGGAACAGTTTCTTCCCATCGACTGTCAGAACCTCTCAGGATTTTGAAATATCACATCAAATCTCCAAGGAAATGCATTCCAACTTTTGTAATCTAACTTCATACCTGAAGTTTCTCATCCCTGGAGCAATTCGCATCAATCTCTTCGGCACGCTTTCAATTCATTTACATCCTTCTTGAAGTGTGGCACCAGATCAGGTGTAACAAGGTCTAACTAGTGTATTCTACAAGTTCACTATAATACTATCATTCTTATACTTTGTGAACCTATTGACGAAGCCTGGGATACAGCCTGCTTTATGAACAGCTCTCTCCAGCTGTCCAAACACCTTTATTGCTTATTGCGCATACACATACACACAGGTCTCTGGGACTGCACAGCCTTTAGAATAGGATTCATTGGACATTGTCTCTCCATGTCTATCTCCTCACATTCTCCATATTTAACTTCATCTGCCACCGATTTGCCCATTCCACTTTGTTGAAGCTTTCATTCTTGCACTCATCAAAACAATTCACAAGAAATACCAATGTAAAGGGAGAACAATATTTATACTGTAGAAGATAAGAGAATGCTGATTTTCCGACCAGAAGCAGTCACCTCACATTTCATGCCATCGAACATCATCTGCCAGCTATTGGCCCACTCCCACCACATTGTGTGTGTCATCTGAATTCTAACTCTATTCAGCTCAGTTTCCAATGTTTTCCAGCTTTCTTCTGTCCTCATACTTTGAAACTGCCCACTCTACACCAGGATCTCGAACATTCATAGAAAGCAGGATAAGGAAGGGTCACAATATTGATTGCTAGGGAACTCTTGAGACAAAACTTCCTCCAGCCCAAAAGATCCCCATTAACCATTACTCTGCTTCCACTTATTCAGTCAATGTTGTATTGCAATTTATTCTATGAGCTTTAAATTTCCTCACAGGTATCCCAGCATGAAAATGAAAGATCATTAGCCATCATGCCTTACTATCATGTCTACAGCCATTGTATTCTTGTTAAACTGCTGATTCAAACAGGAATTTAGTCATTTTTAACGGAATAAAGAAGAACAATGAGAGAAATGACCAGGGTGATCTACACGCACCAACAGAAGAGAAAGACAAACTTTAACAGGATTAACACTCTCTCTTTTCTTGTGAGGCAACATATCAAATGCCTTTTGGAAGTCAATGTACATCACATCAACAGCATTACCCTCACCCACAGTCTTGGACACCTCATCAAAAGCTCCGGCAACTCAGTTAGATGTGATTTTTATTGAAGAATGGCTCTTCTTAAATAAACACGTCTGACAACGTGACTATTAATTCTATCTTGAACAACTGTTGTGAGAAGTTTCCTGCAGTTAAACTGGCTGGTCTGTACTTTTTGGCGCATCCAATTTTTTTTTAAAACAAAGGCATTATTGTTTGTAATTCTCCTGTAGACTCTGCGCTGGTGTCAGACTAAGGAATACTGAACAATTCTGGCCAGTGTCCCTTCAATGTCCACTCTCACTTCTTTCGGTACCTTAGATATATCTCATCTGATCCTGGGACTTCATCAATTTGAAATACCAACAGCTTCTCCAGAACCTCCCTCACATCAATTTCCAACTCTTCTCCTGACTGACTTCCTCCTGTGTTACCATGGCCAGGAGAACATCTGCTTCCTTGTCAGAGACACATATTAAGTATTTATTCAGTACATAATGTCCCTCACTTCTGAGGTCCCAAATTGGTCCTGTTCCTCCTTTAACCAACCTTTTCTTATTCATCTGTTTTCAGAAATCTGGGCAGCAGGATTTCAACCTGCACAGGGAAACCCCAACGGTTTTCACATCCTTCACCATATTCTTTTCTGCTGTTTGTGTCATGAAACGTCAACAGCACAAGTTTATGAAAAAAAGCCTGCTTCAAGACTTCAGGAGGAGAGAATTTCCCAGGGTTGAATGAATCTAGTTCATATTTAGCAGCAAACACCATTTATTTATCTGTTCCTCACACTTTATTGAAGGCATTTAGAACTGATTTAATTAAAAGCAAAATTCAGTCACTGGAGTTATTTGTGGAGATGCTGGTGTCTAATCAGGTTGAATAACTGAGTGAATTCCCTCCCACAGTCAGAGCAGGTGAATGTCTCTCTCGAGTGTGAACTTGCTGGTGTGTCAGCAGACTGGAGGAATTAGTGAATCCCTTCCCACATCAGAGCAGGTAAATGTCTCTCTCTAGTGTGAACTCACTGGTGTCTCAGCAGGTTGGTTAACTGAGTGAATTGCTTTCCACACTCTGAGCAGGTGAAGGCCTCCCCTCAGTGTGAACCCGCTGGTGTTTCACAAGCGTAGATGACATTGCGAATGCCTTTCCACACTTGGAGGAGGAATATGGCATCTCCCCAGTGTGAACCCGGCAGTGTACAGTGAAGTCAGATGATGTCCTGAACCCAGTCACACAGTGGGACACTTGAATGGTCTCTCATCAGTGTGAATATGTTGATGACAAATTAATTCACCAGAACCTTTGTAACACCTCCCAGAGTCTGGGCACCTAAAAGGTCTCTCATCAGTCTGAACCCCACTGATAGCGCATCAGATCCCTGGAGCACTTAAAGCTCTTCCCACAGTCTTGGGCAGTAAAAGTTCTGTCACCGGTGTGAATCCGCTTGTGCATCAGCAGTCTGGATGAATCAGCAAACCCTTCTCACACACTAAGCAGATAAACAGTTTCTCCCCAGTGTCGACTTGCTGGTGTGTCCACAGGTTATATGATTGAATGAATCCCTTCCCACACTCAGAGCAGGTGAATATTCTCTCCCCTGTGTACACTTGCTGATGTATCAGCAAGTGGCATAGCTGAGTGAGGCCCTTCCCTGGTGTGAATTTGCTGACGCACTGCCAGTGCAGATCAGGATCTGAAACCCTTGTCACAACCTTCACATTCCCATGATTTCTCCCCATTGTGAACGGTGCATCTTCCTCTCATTTTCAAAATCAAATGATGTTCAGGTCACAATAAACCAGGTCAGTCTGACAGATCCTGGTGTGATGCTTCTCAGCTGCAGATCTGCCACTTCTAACCCCCTGTGAAAATGCGGTGAAACGGAAAGAAGGGAATGAGAGAGAACCTGCAAAAACACCAAGGCAGGTTGTGAAATGGATGGGAATGAATCTGGTAATTTGTGGGGCTGGCCCCAGGAGAAAGTGATCATGAACGCTGCTGGATTATGGTAAAAACCCAATTGGCTCAGTAACACCATGAGGGGAGGGAGACCCATGAGCCGAGCTGGACCCACACAAGACTCTGGCCTCTATGGGAGGAGGGAGAGGTGGAAGAAGGCAGAGAGAAAGGGAGAGAAATGCAGGAGTCAAAGGAGAGAGCATAGAACATCGAACAGTACAGGCCGTTCGGCCCAAGATGTTGTGCCGACCTATTATCCTTCTAAGATCAAACTACCCTGCATACCCTACATTTTACTATCCTCCATATGCCTATCCAAGAGTTGCTTAAAAGTCTCTGAAGTATCTGACTCCACTACCACTGCCGGCAGCGCGATCCACATGCCCACCACTCTGTGTTAAGAACCTACCCCTGACATCTCCCCTATACCTTCCTCCAATCACCTTAAAATTATGCTCCCTCGTAATAGTCATTTCCGCCCTGGGAAAAAGTCTTTGACTATCCACTCTATCTATGCCTGTCATCATCTTGTACACCTCTATCAAATCACCTCCCATCCTTCTTCGCTCCAATGAAAAAAAGCCCTAGCTCCCTCAACCTTTCTTCATAAGGCCTGCCAGTCCAAACAGCATTCTGGTAAATCTCCTCTGCACCCTCTCTAAAATTTTTCCTGTAATGAGGTGACCAAACTGAACACAATATTCCAAGTGTGGTCTAACCAGAGTTTTATAGAGTTGCAGCATAACCTCGCGGCTCTTAAACTCAACTTCCCTGCCAATGAAAGCCAAAACACCAGATGCCTTATTTACAACCCTATCAACTTGGGTAGCAACTTTGAGGGATATATGGACGTGGACCCCAAGATCCCTCTGTTCCTCCACACTGCCAAAAATCCTGCCATTAACCCTGTATTCTGCATTCAAATTCGACCTTCACACTTCACAGGGTTGAATTCCATCTGCCACTTCTTTGCCCAGCTCTGCATCCTGTCAATGTCCTGTTGCAACCGACAGCAGCCCTCCACGCTGTCCACAACTCCACCAACCTTCGTGTCATCGGCAAACTTACTAACCTACCCTTCCACATCTATAAAGATCACAAAAAGCAGAGGTCCCAGAACAGATCCCTGCGGAACACCACTGGTCACCGATCTCCATCTACTTTCCATCTACTACCACCCTCTGTCTTCTATTGGACAGCCAGTTTTGTATCCAGACAGCCAAATTTCCCTGAATCCCATGCCTCCTTACTTTCTGAATGAGCCTACCATGGGGAACCTTATCAAATGCCTTGCTAAAATCCATATACATCACATTACTGCTCTGTCTTCATCAATGTGTTTTGTGACATTCTCAAAGAATTCAATATGGCTTGCGAGGCATGACCCGCCCTTCACAAAGCCACGGTGACGATTTCTAATCAAACTGTGCTTTTCCAAATAATCATAAATACTATCTCTCAGAATCCTCTCCAATAATTTGTCCACCACAGATGTAAGACTGACCCATCTGTAATTCCCAGGATTATCTCTATTCTCTTTCTTGAACAAAGAAATGACAGTTGTCACCATCCAATCATCTGGTACTACTCCAGTGGACAGTGAGGATGCAAAGATCATTGCTAAAGGGGCAGCAATCTCTTCCCTTGCTTCCCGCAACAACCTTGGGTATATCCCGTTTGGCCAAGGGGACTTATCTGTCCTCATGTTTTTCAACATTTCTAGCACATCCTCCTTCCTAACATCAACCTGTTCGAGCATATCTATCTGTTTCATGCTGTCCTCATAAATGGCAAGGTCCCTCTCACTGGTGAATACTGAAGCAAAGTATTCATTAAGGACCTCCCCTACCTCCTCTGATTCCGTGCACAAGTTCCCTCCACTATCCCTGATTGGTCCTATCCTCACTCTGGCCATCCTCTTGTTCCTCACATAAGCATAGAAGGCCTTCAGGTTTTCCTTGATCCTACCCGCCAAGGTTTGCTCGTACCCGCTTCTAGCTCTCCCAAGTCCATTCTTCACTTCCTTCCTGGCTACCTTGTAGACCTCTACAACCCTGTCTGATCCTTGCTTCCTCAACCTTAAGTAAGCTTCCTTCTTCCTCTTGAATAGGTGTTCCAAATGTCTTGTCATCCAAGGTTCCTTCAGCAGGACAAACCTATCCAGTACCTGTAGCAACTGCTCCCCAAAAAACCTCCACATTTCTGTCGTGCATTTCCTGGAGAACATCTGATCCCAAGTTATACTCCGCAGTTCTTGCCTAATAGCATTGTAATTCCCCCTCCCCCAATTAAATACTTTCCCATACCGTCTGCTCCTATCCCTCTCCATGACAATAGTAAAGGTCAGGGAGTTGTGATCACTATCACCGAAATGCTCTCCCGAGAGATCTGACACCTGGCCTAGTTCGTTACCAAGCACCAAATCCAATATGGCCTCCCCTCTGGTCGGCCTATCTACATATTGAGTCAGAGATCCTTCCTGGAGGTTCCAGTCTATATTAGAAGTTGATGTCACCCATGACAACATCCCTATTATTTCTGCACCTTTGCGAAATTTGCCTCCCAATTTGTTCCGAGCAAGAGCGCGAGAGACTTCATTCATTTGTCTAGAACTTGATCAGAACTTTGACAGAGACTCCCAAACCTTCACTCCCCACCTCCGGGAAGGACAAGGATAGCAGGGTAACGTGAACACAATCACCTCCAAATCACACAAGGTCCCATCCTGAATGAGCTGTCATTTTATCAATTTAAATATTGGGAAGACTGAAGCCATTGTCTTCATATCTCGATGACAAATTCCACTTCTCATCAACTGCACCCCACAACCTATTAACTATCTGAGGCTGTCCAGAAAGTATTTCACCCCAAGATGACTTTCCAATTACATATCCCTATAATCACTAAGACTGCCTCTTTCCACCTCAGCAACTTCACTCGACTCCAATCTCAGCTCACCTGTTGCTGAAACTCTCGTCCGTTCTTTTGTTACCTCTAGAATTAATTCTTCTAACTGCTGTGACTCCAGCTGATGGGACATTTGGACAATTCAGATTTTGAATGAAACCTGACTTGATAAATGTTCGTTATTTTCTTTCGTTGGAGAACATACTGTTCTATCATTGAGACATATTCACATGAGACAGCAGTTCTTACCACCCCCACCACAACAGAACAGAATTTATCACATTAAAGATGGAAGAAAACAAGCCATCTGTACATCAGGAAGAAGTGACGAAAGTCTTAAAACTCAAAGCAAAACAATTTTTGCAACCTACTCTCCAATACCATTAATTTACAGAAATTACACCACCATATCAAATCCTTCAGTTTTACTTCATTGATTCTCTCCAGTTCCTTTTGAGTGAGAAAATTCCACACATCAAGGAATGCTCACACCATAGGGAGCTTAAACTCTCTCAGTTTGTGAATAACGTGCAGATTTCAAATCAAAAACTTGTCTGTTCTTGAAGCTGAACAAACTAAATATCTGCTGATATTACTTACACCCAAAATGCCCTGAAAAGCTACGAAAGGAACCACACCAGCACCAGACACATCAAACCTCTCAAAGATAACACAGCACAGCAGAAACAGCTCAAAACTGTCGATGAATGATCAAAAATACTCACCTCTGGAATGTCAGATTCCAGTTTTGAAATCTCACGCTCGATCGTGCAGCTGGAAAGATATCAGCAAAAAAGTGGAGTCAGAGAAAAGTCTCACTGTACAGAAAATACTAAGGCTACAGGTAATGTCACAGCATCCTCATTGAAAATCCTATCGAGGACATTTACAAAATTCATCACTATCAGTCGGAGATAAACACTCAGAAGAGACAAACATTTCGCTTGGTTTGAGTTTACTGTGTGTAGATCCTCCCTTTCTAACCACAAAAACTCCATCCTTGTCAATTCAGAATAGAAATTCACAATATTATCCCCTCCTATTCCAGGATGACCTCACGTGTTCCCTGCTGCTCATTGCCTCTCCTTGGAAAATGCCTTGATCTGAGGGAGAGTTTACACAGGGTCAGGAGTTCCTGCTTCGGGTCTTCATGGGACTTAACAAGAGCCACAGATCTTTGATCAATGGGGCAGGATGTCCCCTGAAGTAGATCAATCTAGACAGGATTTGCTTCCTTTCCTTTTCTTGTGTCACCGCTCTGCCTATTAAGACATTGGGTGTGAAAGGTTAATGCAGCTTGATGGTCAAGTTGACTCCATTCTGAACAATGGGCAGCAAGCTCCTCCCAGTTATTCCAAATATTGCCCCTAAAGATGGGAGCAGCCCCTGCACCCTGCTGCCCAGTGCCCATCACACCGAGGCCTTGCCTTTGCATGAAAGCCTCCAGTCTCTAATTCGATCTCACTGCTCGCAAACGGCCCGTCCAAATGTCGTTTTCTGGGTTTTGCATCTGACTTAAAAAGATCACGAAATCTATCTGGCTACGCGCCCAATACATCACCTCCCCTCTCACGCCTCACTTGTAATTTTTCCAGAGCTGAGAAGGAAATCTCCGCCATCGTTGTCGTCACTCATTCTGCGTATGCTCGCTTCTGCATCGACTTTACACCTGTGCACCGATTGCACGTTCCATGAATATGAGACTTTCCAAAGTACCCGGAATGCTGGGTAGCATAGCCACCAACAGAAGCGGAAAAGTTACTTTTCCAGTTTTTTAAAAACATGGAATGCAAAATGAAGTGGGATAGTCAAATAATACTGGTAAGAAATAAGTTATACTGACATCCATCAAAGCCACAGACTGAAGCAAGATATGACACTCAGTTCCCCTTTTAGAACACCTTGTTACCAAACAGGATTCCATTCACCCATCATACTTGAGTGTAGTGGGGGGGGTGGGGCAAATAGTGGAATAGCATTAAACAAATATGAGGGATCAAACTGACAGAGACAGGATTCAGGCAATGTAAAAAAAAAATGCCAGGCAAAGAGAACAATGCACCAGTAAAACAAGCAAATGGGAGCACTCACTAAACCTGTGAGTAGAAGTTACACAAGACAGAGGGAGTCACACTATCTCGGAGCTTCAATTTGGAAACCTGAGCTGATAGTTGTGGAAAATCCCTCCTCACGAATGTTTCTTTTCAAATGAAAGGGGTTTTGTAAACTTGGCAATGGCTGCAGCAGATTCTTCCTGTCATCAGGTGCTTTGTAACCAAAATCTCAAAATCGAGTCCACAAAATGAGGAGCGGCAGAAGTTGGTGACATGCAGAACAAAGAAATTGATGAAAGCATTGAGTGTGACTCAGCAGAGGAGCAGTTCTTTCTGTAACAGAGATGAATGGGTTATTGCGGCAGACTGTCACATTTATTCGCATTTATACAGGAGGCAGATAAATTTTGAAATGGTGAGTTGTGAGCTGGGAGTGATACAGGATCCTTAAAGATGAGGATGGCAACATTAAATATATGTATTAAATATTAAATCCTGGAACAATTACTGAAATTGGATAACAATATTCTGAAGGAGTTACATCCGAGAAGTGGAATATGTCAATGATGTTACTGGAGATTGAGAGGAATGAACTAAAACATTGGGAATTTGTAAAACAATTACCTTCATAATCCTGGGAATTCAAAACCCACAGAAGTACCAGGTTGATACCACATTTGTCTCCTTATAAAATAGGATTTGAATGCTTGTTTTGGGTGGCCTGGCTAACACATACTTGTGGGTTCAAGCCCAATGTTGGGTGTAGTCTGTATAATGGATTCCCATTTCCATATTTCCATCATTAAGCCCCATTCATTAAGCAGCACAATTGTGTTCAAATGGACTATTTCTGCTTCAGGTCTAGCCTGCCATTCTTGAAGATCAGGACTGATGTGCCCAAAACCTCAACTTCTCTTTAATGTCACACCCTCAATGCTCACAACTCACCATTTCAAAATTTATCTGCCTCCTGTATAAATGCTTTCAGTGATCTGATTTCCATGACTTGGGGTGGACAATTCCAGAAATTAATTTCTATTGAGAAAAGAGGGATTCCTTTGCATCTCAGTTATAATTTACTGTCCCTTATTCTGTAACTGTGTCCCCCAGTCCAAGATTCACTCATTAGTGGAAAAGTCTTGCCATCATCTACCCTGCAAAGGTCCCTCAGAATTTTGTATGTTTCAATAACGGCTCCCCATATTCTTCCAAACTCTAATGAATGAAGGCCTAACCTGTTTGGTCATTCTTGATCAGTCAAATCCTTTATTGTATGAACCAGCCTATTGAAGCTCTTTTAGACTGCATTCAATACCAAAATACTACTTCTCGAATAATGGGACCAGAACTGTAAGTAGTCCACCAGCAGCAGCATCACAAACATCTTGTACAGTGATGACAAGATCTCCCTATTTTTAACACCCAACACTTAGAAATTAAGGCCAAAATTCCAATTTGTTTCTTCATAAATCACAGCATCAGACATTAAAAATCTGTGTTTGGCAACTCATGGGTTAACACAGCAAGCAAGATCTGTGGGAATTAACTTGCAGACAATGTTCCCATTGACAATGTCATGGAGAATGTTGATGTATGAAAAAACCAACAAGGCGTCCATCATTGTCTAGTCTATGAATCACTAACCTTGCAGTTAACCACTAACCTTGCTGACTAATTGTCCTGTCCAAGCTCACATTTTTGAGGAAGAACACCTCCAGTGATAAGCAGCAGGAAGGGCATCCAGTAGAGGATGCTGAGAGACTTTGCTGAGCATTCTTGGAGAAGTTGGCGCAGTCAACATGACTAATCAGTGGAGTGAGGAAGAACTCAGTGTCAAGGAATAGTAAGCACCAAACATTACATTATAGTGTTTCCATCCTTTTTTCCTCCCCTACCAAAATAAAAGGAGACACATTAAGAGAGACTGATAGGAAGTTTGTTGTAGCCTAGAGGTATTTGGTCTGCTTGTAAAGATTGCACTGTAATTTAAGGAACCCGTAAGTGCAGGGTTAGGCAAATACTGGGTTTCACTGAGAAAGGCAGGCAAGATAAGATTCTTTTATCTTTCTTAGTGTAAAGGGGCAGAAATGGCAGCTGGTGTAGTGGTGTGCTCCCCCTGCCAGATGTGGGAGATCAGGGAGCAGTCTAATGTCCCTGATGACTATGTCTGAAGGAAGTGTGACCAGCTGCAGCTCCTCACAGACAATGTTGTTTGCTTGGTGCAGCAGTTGGACATAGTGAGGCACATTCAGAGGGCAGAGATAGATACTAGTTACAGTGAGGTGGTTACATTAGAGTTTCAGTCAGGTAGATGGGTGACCGCCAGGGGAAGCAGTCCGGTAGTGCAGGAGTCTCCTGTGGCTATTCCCTTCTCTAACAGGTATACCGTTTTGGATACTATTGGCAGGGGTGGGTGGGGGGAAAGAGAGAGAATAGACCCTCAGGGGAGTATAAAATCTATGTCCAATGGGGTCTCAAAGTAGTTACTGTCGGGGACAGTTCTATGTTGTATTTATTCAGATTGAATTCTATTTGCTACTAATCATCGCCCTGTCATCGACGGCTATCATCCTCACGACCTATCATGGACCCTTTTATATCGTCTGAAAGGTAACTGATCAATGCTCCTATAATGACTAAATTGTTTATATAAACCAGCAAGGTCCCCGACAGTAACTACTTTGAGACCCCATTGGACATAGATTTTCCCAGTGTAAATCTATCTCTCAACCATCATCCTCTCTTTTCTGCTATTCAGTCAATTGTGGATCCAATTTGCCTAATTTCAGTGGATCCCATGGGCTCTTACCTTTGCATTAGTCTCCCACATGGAACCTTGTCAAAAGACTTACTCAAGTCCAAGTAGACTACATTAAAAGCATCATTGACACACCTCGACATCTCTTCAAATAAATTTGAATCAAGTTGTTCAGATGGCTTCCCCTCAACTAATCTGCCTTATAGATATGATAAAGCCTTGGTGCACTATAGTTTTAACAGAAAGCCAAACTATACCATTTTGATCCCAAATAGTCAACCAGACTTGTGGTGTTTACAAACATCATCAGGAGCAGACACCAGCAAATATGATTTGGAGGTGGATGTCAATAGCATCAAAATCCAACCTGTACAGTTACTTGGGAACTCACTGGTGTTCATCCAGCCCTGATGAATCAGAAAATCCCCATCCAGACACTGGGCAGATGGACAGTCTCTAATGATTGTGAAAACGGTGATGCATAGCAAGTTGGGATCATATCCAAAATGTACCCAACAGATTTTTAAAAATTACATTGCTGTTTTATCCACAATATCAGCACCTTCAATACAGCAGGGTTTAATAACATCAGTACAAACAACCCAATGACCTTGGTTCATTCCTTGGTGTAAGTAAAAGCAAAATCTTTCAAAACTATAGTTCTTTGTGAACTTGTTGGTGTGTTAACAGGATGGATGTCCATGAGAATCCCTTCCCACACACGGAGCAAGTGAACAGTTTCTACCCAGTGTGAACACGCTGGTGTGTTAACAGTTTGGTCGATCGAATGAATCTCTTCCCACACACAGAGCAAGCAAATGGTCTCTCACCAGTGTGAACTCGCTGATGCTGCAGCAGATGTGTTGACTGAGTGAATCCCTTACCACACACAGAGCAGGTGAATGGTCTTTCCCCAGTGTGAACTCGCTGGTGTACTTGCAGGTGGGATGACTGAGTGAATCCCTTCCCACACAAAGAGCAACTGAATGGTCTCTCCCCTGTATGAACTTGTTGGTGTCTCAGCAGGTTAGATGACTTAGTGAATCCTTTCCCACACTCTGAACAGGTGAATAGTTTTTCCCTAACGTGAATTTGCTGGTGTTCCAAAAGATTAGATGAGTGAATGAATGTTTTGCCACGATCACAGCAGGTGAATGGTTTCTCCCTAGTGTGACCACGTTGATGTCTCAGCAGGCTGGATGACCAAGCAAATCCTTTTCCACACATCGAGCAGTAGAATGGTTTTTCTCCAGTGTGAACTCGCTGGTGTTTCAGCAGGTCAGATGACTGACTGAATCCCTTCCCACACTGGGAGCAGTGGAACGGTTTCTCTCCAGTGTGAACTCGCTGATGTGCCAGCAGGTCGGATGAATCAGCAAAGCTTCTTTCACACACAGGACACATGTACGGTTTCTCCCCACTGAGAATGGTGCTGTTTCCTTCCATGGTCAAAATCCAATGATATTCGTGTTAAGACAAATTGGGTGGCTTGGTCCAATCCTGATGGGACATGTGGTTTGAAATGCCCGAATGTAAATCTTGTCCTTCCGATATCCTGTGGAATTTGTTTAAAAGCATGAAAAAAAGGAGTGTGGGAGAAGGCACTAAAACACAAAGGCAAGTTAGAAAACGGAGCTGATCGAATCTGGGAATTTGTGTGGAGCTGGCACTGGGAGATAGTTATCATGAAAGTGGCTGGATTGTAACAAAAACCCAACAGATTCACAACCATCCTTTAGGGAAGGAAGCTTGCCACTTGCTCTAGTCGCACACAAAACTTCGATTTTATTGGGGTGACAGGGTTGGGGGAGGCAAGGACAGAGAAAATGATTTGGGAGAGACGGAAAATGAAGGATTTTATATGGTCTATGACTTGAGCAGAACATCCACACCCAGTCCAGACCTACATAAGGCTCTAGCCTATATGGGAGAATAAGAGAAAGGCCAGGCAGGTGGTGAAGGAGAGGGATACGGTATCATTTTAATGTGATTAGAATTTTAACAGAAACTCCCAATCTGTCAATTTTGACCATGCAGAAGGCCCAGGGTAGCAGGTGTACTGTATGTGAACAACTTCAACTCCCAATCACACACCATCCTGGCTTGCCTGACATCCAGGACTGGACAGGCAGATACCTCCTCCATTTAGATATTGTGAAGACTAAAGGCATTATTTTTATTTCTTCTTTCAAACGGCACTCCATCACCACCGACTCCAACCCTCTCCCTGGCAAATGTTTGAGGGTGAACCAGACTATTCACAACTATGAAGTAATATTTCAGCCCAAGATGAATTGGTTGGTTGTTCCCTCAGTTGCCAAGGCCACAAACTCTGGATTTTCTCTCAAAACCTCCCTGCCTCTTTACCTCACTTTCCTCCCTTATAAACTCCTTTATACCTCATTATGTGGCCAAATATTCAGTCACCTGCCCTATTATCTCTGTTTTTGGCCCATTGTCAAAAGCTGCTTTCTGACATTTTGTGCAAGATGCCTTGAAACATTGTATTATTTTCAAATCAATGTTGCTGATTTGTACATTTTTCACCAATCCTTCATCATCACTAGGCAAATTACTTGGAACCTATTACTTATCAATATCGTAGCAAATCAGAGCACATTCAAGAAAAAAATGTCAAAACTATGAATGGTCTGGATAGTCAATAAGTAGAAACAGTTCCCATTTGTAACAGGACCAACGACAAGAAGGCAGAGTTTTAAATTGACTTTAAAATGAACAAATTTGATGCAAGAAAATACTGTGATAATAAACTGTAGAGCTGGATGAACATAGCAGGCCAAGCAGCATCAGAGGAGCAGGAAGGCTGACGTTTCGGGCCTAGACCTTTCTTCAGAAAATGAAGAAGGGTCTCGGCCCAAAACGTCAGCCTTCCTGCTCCTTGATGCTGCTTGGCCTGCTGTGCTCAACCAGCTCTACGCCTTGTTATCTCCGATTCTCCAGCATCTGTAGTTCCTACTATCCAAGAAAGTAGTGTCATGCAATGAGTGATTTGTGCCTGGAATTTACTGCCTGCACATGTAGTAAAGGCAGGTTCAACTGAGGCATTCAACAAGGCATTGGAGATTATTCAAGGATAAAGAATGTGCAGAGGTACAGGGAGAAAGCAGGCAGCTAGCACTAAGTCATAATGTTCATTGGAGAGCTGGTGCAGGGAGCATGGACTTAATGTGTACAATAAGACTTCTGTCATCCTGTATATACATCACATGGATTGCAATGGTTTGAGAAGCTCAAACATCCACTTCTCCACATATAAGTGGGGATTGGGCAATGTATGGTAATCTTGTTAGTGAAAGGGTAGGGGAGTGTGGTTAGGTGATGTTGTCTTGCAGAGATCAAACCCAGTTGCAATGTATTTTAGCCACTGAATGATTCAGTATCTCAGTGGAAATGGAGACTAAACACAAAGCCAGCATCCAGCCAACCTGATGCAAATCATCTCTTACTTAGTCCATCTGAGTTTCTGGACTCCGATCCATGAACAAGGGATGCAATAAAATAATAGCAAAATATTGCAGCTGCTGGAAATCTGAAATAAAGAGAGAAAATGCTGGAGGTACTCTGGAAGACAGACATAGTCTTAGATTCATATGGTCTCTAGCACGAAAAAGGCCCTCAGACCCATCGAGCCTATAACAGCAAAAAAAGGCAGTATCTATGGAGTGATAAAAAGAGTTAATTGTATAATTAACTCAGGGTGTACAGAATGAATCACAGTGAACAAACTTGGTGCAAATTTGATGATCAATGCAAGCTCAGAGGTGGAACAGAAATGGATTATAGTACAGGAAAAACAATTCCCAATTGTAAAAGATCCTATAGCACGATGAAACTGGTTAGATAGTTGCACCTAGTCAGGGGATGGGCAGCAATGAAAACCTTACTTAGACGCTGTTGGCAGAAGTAAGACTAAACACAGGTAAAAGACATCCATCACTAAAGCCCGAGAAAGCCATTCAATAGCAGAAAAGTCATCAGGGAGAGAAGAGATTAAACAGAGCTGTGGAGGGGACAACTCCAGTCCCAGAGCCATGGAATCTCTCTTAGATAATAGGGCACAAGTAACTGGGGGAGAGATCTATATGAGGTAAATTCTCAAACAATGTCACCATTTTGAAATCTCCTGTTGGAAGCTGCAGTTGGAAAGAAATCAGAAACACTGGAGTCAGAGAAAAATCTCATATTTGAGGAAATCCAACGGGGGGTGGGTAACATCACTGTGCAGTTATTGCTGTGTGACGGTATCACACACAGGAACATACAGCATTTGGGTCTGTGCAATCCAGAGATCACCACACATTGTGAAGGGTGGGAAGAGCCAGAGGAGATTTACCGAAATAGTTCAAGGGATCAGGTATTTGAGTTGCATTGTTATGCTAGAGAAATGAAATTGTCTGTTTGGAGTGAAGCAGAATGAGTAAGGATGAGATAAAGGTGTTTGTAAAAGATTAATATATGGCAGAAAAGGAAAAAAAATATTCTTAGCTGGATATAAAAGAAACACTGATTGCAGATTTTGGTGAGGTGCCACAGGGAGCATGTGAAGAAACATTTTGTGCAGCATATGATAAAGATCTGGAATTCAGAACTTACTTACAAAGGCTAATGATGCAAACCAAGTGATTCTGTCAGTTTCATGTGGTACTTGGGTTTTGGTTTCCCGTCAGCAAATCCCCATGTGATATCTGCAAAAGAAGTTTACAGCATCCATCACTCAGTTCAGGACAACAATTCAAAAAAGAAAAATAATACCTTGGTTTGAATTTGCTGTTATTAACACCCTTTTCTAACTCCCTATCAAAGCAAAGGATGTGCATACTTGCTGCTACATATTGCTCCTCGTTATTTTTGGCAGTCACTTGATTTAACAATAAAATCTACTCAGGGTCCTGAGTTTCCGCTCTACATCTTCATTTGACTGAATGGAGGCGCAGGTCTTTACGCACATGAGCCAGCGCATCCCATGAGGTCGTGGAAAATACCAAACAGGGTTTCTTACCTTCTCTGCCGCCGTTCTGCGTCATCAATAAGACTTTGGGTGTGAAAGGCTAATGCAGCCTGATGCACAAGTTGTCTCCATTCTGAACAATGGACAGCAAATTCCTTTCAGTCCTTCCAAATATTGCCCCCTACAAAGGTGGACATCGCGCATGCGCCGTGAAACCCAGTGCCCAAATAAATTATGGCGGACGTTAAGCCGGGCCTAACTTTAGACGAAAGCCTCCAGTTAACCACTCGCCTTCACGTCGTTTAAACAAGGCAAGGATAACATCTTTTTCGAGGACCGCAGCTTATACGAGAGTTTCAGACAACTTCCCCGTGTTCTCACTGGATCCATCATTCCCTCCGTCCTGCCACATTCTGACCGTTTTCGGACCGATGACAAAAAAATCTCCCGTCAACCGCCAATAATAGCTCCGCGCATGCTCTGTACCCTGTCCAGGAGTGCGCCTGCGCACTGTTTCCGATTGTGGACGGGACACTCACCGCGGGGGGGGGGGGGGGGTGGAATGCTGGGTCTTCAGTTCAGACTGCGAACACTGTCCATGGGGAAAAACAGTTAACAACAACGTGAATGTATATAACACGGTTAACACAGTTAAAATTTCCTGCGACAGCTTCACATCAGCGTTAACATTCCCACATTGAAACAGTCCGCGCAGGTATCCCCAGTCGAGTCTTGGACACCCTGCTCTAGTTTTCACTCAATGAAAGACGGGGATGTGTTCATCTCACCAACAGAACTCAGTCAGTCCGTTTCTTGGCTCATCAATTAGCATGACGTCCCTACCAATGTGTCTTCCTCTGTATGAGCCAAAACTCCTCCAAAATAGCTGACCATGGGATGGGGGATGAGGGGGAAGGTGTAGGGGCAGGTGTAGCACTTCCTGTGGTTGCAGGGAAAAGTGCCGGGTGTGGCGGGGCTGGAGGGGAGTATGGAGCGGACCACAAGGCCCCAAGATCCCAGGCCCCAAGAAGACCTTCCACATCAAGCAGATGTTCACCTGCACATCTGCTCATGTGGTATACTGTATCCGAAGTTCCCATTATGGCCTCCTCTACGTCGGGGAAACCAAGCGGAGGCTTGGGGACCGCTTTCCGGAACACCTACGCTCGGTTCGCACTAAACAACTGCACCTCCCAGTCGCGAACCATTTCAACTCCCCCTCCCATTCCTTAGACGACATGTCCATCCTGGGCCTCCTGCAGTGCCACAACTATGTCACCCGAAGTTTGCAGGAACAGCACCTCATATTTCGCTTGGGAACCCTGCAGCCCAATAGTATCAATGTGGACTTCACAAGTTTCAAAATCTCCCCTCCCCCAACCGCATCCCAAAACCAGCCCAGCCTCCCTAACCTGTCCTTCCTCCCACCCCCATCTCCTACCTAGTACCCTCATCCCCCCCCCTTGACCTGTCCGTCCTCCCTGGACTGACCTATCTCCTCCCTACCTCCCCACCTACACTCACCTTTACTGGCTCCATCCCTGCCTCTTTGACCTGTCTGTCTCCTCTCCACCTATCTTCTCCTCTATCCATTTTCTATCTGCCTCCCCCTCTCTCCATATTTATTTCAGAACCCCCTTCCCCTCCCCCATTTCTGAAGAAGGGTCTAGGCCCAAAACGTCAGCCTTCCTGCTCTTCTGATGCTGCTTGGCCTGCTGTGTTCATCCAGCTCCACACCTTGTTATCTCAGATTCTCCAGCATCTGCAGTTCCTACTATCTGTTATTCTACATTACTGATAATTGACTCGAATTAATGGACTGGTGATCCGTTGGGCTGAGTTGGGCCACTTACTGTTTGCAGTGTTTGTCACTGAAGTTGACATCAGTATGGGAGGCATGATTGCGAAATTTGAAGATAACCAAAAATTGACTAGGCCGTTGACAATTAAGAGGATGGCTGCTGACTTCAAGAAGAGAGCAATGGTTTGGATGAATGAGCAAAGAAGTGACAAGTATAATTCAATTTGGAGAATTGTAATTTAATGCATTTGTTGTGGGCCAACAACGCAGTGCAATGCACAATGTAAGGTAGGATACTGAGAGAATTAGAAGAAATGAGAAACGTTGTGGTGAATGGTAACAAGTATGTGAGTTTGTCAGAACAGGTCAATAAAGTTGGAAAGATGACATATGGGACATTTGCCTTCAAATGAGGATTTCAGGCCACAGATGGCATTGCAATCACAACAATCCTGTTGACACTACACCCGATAGTTTGGGAAGCTGGTCAGTTTGGAGGGCTTGCCTTAGGTGGTTGTGTTATTGATAATTTGCATGAGTAGTGGCAGAGCCAGGTGAAATTTGTCATTCAACAATGAATTGTTTCCCAGAAAATGGTGTGCAATAATTATTTGGAGGGAACAGTAATTCCATCTATGAGAGCGAGTTGCGCAGTTTCGGAGTTGCAGATTGACAGAAGTGTTCAAAAGGGATGTGAGTATTGATAGAAGGAATGAGATGTCTGAGCTCTGCTATGGATTCATAGATTGTGAACAGTATGATGCGCTCGAGTACTTGTTTATTTTTTGTGTTAAATTTGTAATCTTTCTGGAACACTCCAGGACAACTTCAACTGATGATTATAATCAATCGAACACAGTCAAAGGAGTCATTGATTTGAGCAGTGGTTTGGTTTGCGCAGACTGAGATGCAGTGCGAAGCTGACTGTCACATCAGTTGACCGAATAGAACGGTCGAGCAGGCTTCTAAATCCTAAATATAAATATACTGGCTGTCATTAGAACACGAAGTTCAAACATCAGAGACAATGTTTGAAATCCGGGGAACCATAAATCTGT
Source organism: Rhincodon typus (assembly GCF_021869965.1). Lineage (NCBI taxonomy): Eukaryota > Metazoa > Chordata > Chondrichthyes > Orectolobiformes > Rhincodontidae > Rhincodon > Rhincodon typus. Next base: position 2,751,274 of record NC_063373.1, on the reverse strand, counting down.
AAATCAGCACCTTAAATGTCCTATCTAAATACACTGGATGTACTCGGTTCTGGACTTCCTCGTGGGGTCCACGTAAAACAGCAACAATTGTTTCAGCATTAACAATTTTCTTGCCAGTAGAATGCAGCCATGCCATTGCTTGAATTGGCAGAGTTTGGTGCTGGATAATAGATAATCTGGTGGATTCTGTCAGAAGATCCACCAGATTAGCTATTATCCAGCACCATATTAAGATGGAGGTGAGGTTGACAAACCAACTTTCAGTTCAACTGCTTTGGAGCATGAACACTCTCCTCCGGTTTGATGCCCGCTTCCTCCAGCCTTTTCCAAACCCTCTGCCTTGTGTTTGCATGGTTTGCAAATGTCAAGCTGACTTCATCCATTAATACATAGTACACATCTGTACCTTTCCTCAACACGTAGTTGCACTACATTTGCTGTTTTGCCTTTGGCTCCTTTACCACTCTCATTCCTTTCTGTCGATAATATAATAAACATCATTTGCAGCACCGTTTATTTCTGAAGAAGGATCACATCGACTCGAAAAGATAACGTTAAATCTGTTTCTTTCTCCACAGATGCTGTCAGAGTTGCTGAGTTTCTCTAGAAGTTTATGTTTCAATTTCATAATTCCAGGAGCCACAATTCTTTGCTTCTTTTGATACCTAGATTAATACTATTTCATTTGATTCGCCATTCAGTGCCACCTGCTCAAGATGCACTTTCCTAAACAATTGAAAGATTGATCCCAGTTTTGATCACCTTTTTGTTAAAATCAGCACTGTTCTGCTTGCAAGTCAGCCCTTGCCCGCTAATCTTTTTATGTCTTATCTGCCCACCTGTTTTAATCTCTGTTTAATTGGCTTTCCACAGCGTTATTATCAAACTGAAGATAAGTTCGATGAATTGACCTTCATCTTTCGATTTCACAATTTACAGTCTCTGAAAGAAGCAAGTTTAATTAATTTGTTTAGGAGCCGCCTCGTCGTTGATTCTTTTCCTTCCTTTGTGATATGGCATATGTTTGTTTACTTCATTTCAGTTGAAAAGATATTGTTGATTTTTTCATCATCTATACTTATCGTGTACATGTCTATTTGTGTTTGCTGTTCTCATTGTCATCCTTTTTCGAATTTGCATTGTCATCCCTATTATATTTGAATAACACTGATCTTCTATATTCTCACAGATTGCCACTAATGTTGCTTGTTTCCTCACATTTTTCTTTCTTTCTTTTTCTGTATTCTTTGAAATCGGTACCAACTCTAAATATTTTTGTTTTCGTGTGAAAGATTTACAAGACGCAACAGAATATATCTCTGCCTACACGACGCTGCAAGGCTTGTTATTTACTTCCAACAATTTGTGCTTTGATTCCATTCAGTGTAGGACCCATCATCGCGGAACATCACATATGAGCAAAACGGTATTCAAGTTGCATGTCGAATTCTGTGCGATTCCCTACAGCGTGGACCTAATTCTATTCGGATCCGTTCAGAATGGACTTCTTAATTCCGGTACAGTGACAGTATAGGAGTGATGGGTTGACATTTATATTTTGCATGGAAATGTGCAGTTCGGTTTGCTCTTGCTCGCTACCGCTTTGAGAACCTTATTAAACTTGCATTCAGTGAAAAACGACAGCATCTAAGAACGGTCGCAGTTCAGTGGATTAGCCAATAAGTTTCAGTTCAGCGCTGTTAGATTCACTGCTGACGGTTGAAACACAGTTATTATTGGTGTGCGGGTCTAGCCGAGCAAAATAAAAAAAAGCTTAACTACCTCTGCATCGATAATATACACACTGTTGGTTTCAACTGGCACACAAACAATACAATGACATGGGAAAGTTCAAACCACATATAATCACGCGGAACAGTTCATGAGCCCACCAAATATAACAACGTAAGTGGTAGAGTCTACAGCAAATATATAGACGATGCACTGAAGTGGGTGTGGAGTATGAAAGATACTTGAATATACATTCTACTGTATTCGTCATCATCCTGAATAAATAATGACCAGGCGTGAGAATCTGATCTCTTTATCCTCAGAAAATATATATTTCTAAACGTGGCCAGTTGTGAAAATCACTCCAATATCCGGGCAATTACCGTTCATTTCTATTTTATTTTCTTAAATTGTAAATAAAATACAGATGGGTTGGTTCTGTAAAATGTGAATAGATCATCGAAGGGTATCTTCAGAGCCCATGGAAAGCAAATAATTCCGTCGAAACATATAAAAAAGGAACTCTTATGAGCAAGAGTCACCGGAGCTGAAATATTAACGCTGTTTTTTTTTCCTTTCACAGATGCTGCCAGACCTGTTGAACTTTTCCAGCAACTTTGTTTTTGTTCATGGTTACTTCACTAGTGACGTATGTTTGGGTACTAATTGCTTAGCAAATTATAAAGTGTGCTCAAAAGTATTGATTGACATGCACGTAATATCAGCAGCTCTGGGATTTGTCAGTTTCGAACTTATCATTGTGGCAATCGGGATTCGAGGAAAATTTGCACTAACTTGTTAACGATTGTAGTTACCCATTAGGCATAGACATTCTTTCTTCCTTCCAGCGGTATTAAGTTGACCCATTAAATTACATAATGTCAATCTTTTATCTTTTGTAACTTCTTCACAGCATCATTTTTTTTAAACGTTGACTGTACTAAATCATGAAATTGCTGATTGCTGTTCATTTTCTGATATTAGATTGTGGTATGAATTTCGTAGTTCATCGCTTTTAGCATTAAAATTTAATCAAATTGCCAGGATAGTTTCTCAATGTTATTGAATTGTGTCACATTTAATTATAAACTCTCTTTTTCTGTCAGGATGGTGAATGAATTTGCGTTGAAGTTGCATTTTGTGGATATTCATTTATCTGTTGTCCTTCACCATATGGATGCTAGTGTTCAGCAATAAGGTTGGGTGTTGGTGGAAGTCTTTAGAAGTGAGGTGAATATTTGAGGATATGGTGCCAATGAAACGAGAAAAATTTTCCTGGATGATGCCAAGTTTCTTGAGGGAGGCAGGAGCTAAACATAGGCAAAAGGAGCGTATTGAATCACCGCCTTGATGTATGCTATCTGCATTGGGAAAGTGTTTGGGAAGTCCAGAAGTGAATAGCTTATTGTTGGATTCCTAGCCTATGTCCTTTTCTTTAGCCATATTATTTACACGGTTAGTCTAATTAATTGGCTTGTCAATTGTAAATTAAAGTATGTTATTTTTGGGAAGTTCAGTGATGCTGCTGGATTGAATATCAAGGAGCCACTGTCAGTTTATTAGAGAAGCTCTTTGCTTGACACCTCTGCGGTCCATTTTTTCTTTTTGTTAGTCACTGCACATTGTCCAATCTTGCTGCATTTATGCATAATCTTCTGAGGAGTAGCAAACAGTTTAGAATATTGTTCAATCATTCGCGAAATTCACTACTTATGACCTTATTTTGGTGGGAACGTCACATGTGAAAAAATGCAAATTGTTTGGCCAAAGACGCTATTCTGAGGGATTTATTTTTTTCCTTTTGCAGGAAAGCCCTGGAGGATGTATTACTAATGTCCATAAACAGTAACTTTTTTTTTCTGCATGTGTCTTCAAACAGTAGAGAATTTCCTCTCCGAGTTCCCATTGACACGAGTTTTCCCAGGGCTAATTGTCACTGCACTGAGTCAATATAGCCTGTAAGTCAAGTGTAGTAAGTGGTATTTCACCTTAGGATGCATCAGAATGATGACAGTCGTGTACGAAATACAGCAAGCACTCTTTTATAGAGAATTATCTTTTTCCATGACATACAGAACGGTGCCATAAATGTTGAAGAATGCAAGATTTAGTGCGAGGGAAGAATTGAGTGTGATTAATATTAATAGAGAAATGGTGCTGGGAAAGTTGATGGGATTGAAAATATATCCCCAGCACCTGATAATTTACATCCCAGAGTACTTACGGAAGTGGCTCTAGAAATAATAGATGCAGTGGTGGTCATCTTCCAGGATTCTATAGACTCTGGAACAATGCCTGCAGATTGGTGGGCAGCTCATGTCACTCCAATGTTCAAAAATGGAGTTAGAGATAAAACAAGGAATTATAGACCAGTAAACCTAACATTGGTGGTGGGGAAAGTCTCGGATCCATAATCAAGAAATTTAAAGTGGAGTATTTTGAAAGCAGGTTCAAGATCACACAGAGTCAGCATGGATTTATGAAGGCGAAATCATGGTTGACAAATCCGGTGGAATTATATAAAGATGCAACTGGTAGAATTGACAAGGAATATACAGTCGATGTGGCATATTTGGACTTTCAAAAAGCATTTGACATAGTCCCACATAAGAAATTATTGTGCAAGCTTAAAGTGCATGGTATTGTGGAAAGTGTATTGAGATCGATTGAAAACTGGTTGGTATTGAGTAAGGAAAGAAAATGGATTAATGAGTCATTTTCAAATTGGCAGGCAGCAACTAGTGGGGTACCACAGGGAACAGTGCTTCGACCCCATCTATTCACAAGATGTATATCATAATGATTTGGATAATGGAACAAAATGTAACATCTCAAAATTTGCAGATGATACCAAGTTGGGTGGGACGGTAATTGTGACGAGGATGCAAAGGTCCTTCAGCATGATCTGGACAAGTTGGGCGAGTCTGCAAATCAATGGCAGATGCGGTATAATTTGGATAATGTGAGGTTATTCACTTTGGAATCAAAAACAAGAAGGCAGATAACAATGTGAATGTTTGTAAATTGGGAGAAAGGAATAGGCAACGGACCTGGGTGTCGCTGAAGTTAACTATGCAGGTGCAGCAGCGGTGAAGAAGGCAAATGGTATGCTGCTCTTCTTTGAGAGAGTTTTCGAGTACGGGAGCAGGGATGTGTTGTTGCAATTATACGGGTCTTGGTGAAGCCAAATGTAGAATATTGTATGCAGTTTTTGTCTTTGTTTCTGAGGAAGGATGCTCTTGCTCTTAAAGGAGTGCAGTGAAGGTTTACCAGGCTGATTCCAGGGATGGCGGGACTGACATGTGAGGAGAGATTGACTGGGTTAGGATTGTTTTCGCTGGAGTTCAGATAAATGAGGGAGGATCTCATAAAGACTTATAAAATCCTAACAGGACGAGGACAGCATAGATGCAGGGAGGATGTTCCCGATAGTGGGTATATCCAGAACCAGGGATCACAGTCTGAGGATTCAGGGTAGACCATTTAGGGCAGAGAATAGGAGACATTTCTTTACCCAAAGAGTAGTCAGCCTGTGGAATTCATCACCAAAGTAGTTGATGCCAAAACATTGAATGCATTCAAGAGGTGGTTAGACACAGCACTTGGGGCGAATGGGAGCAAAGGCTATGGGGAGAAAACAGGATTAGGCTACTGAGTTGAATGATCAGACATGATCGTGATGAATATCAGAGCAGGTTCGAAGAACAGGATGGCCTCATCCTGCTCCTATCTTCCATGTTTCGATGTTTGTATACTTCTCTTCTCAATTTCAAATACTTATTACTTCAGGTCAGTTCTCCACTTCTGCACTCTCTGCAGCTGTTGACTCCGAATTGACATCTGATGAGTACGAGATTCTCTTATATTACTAAAACCTGGTATTCTATTAGTCTGTTGGAAATTTCACGATTTCCATACATTAAAAAATGCGCAAATATTATTGGCACCTCTTGCATCTGATTTCTCCAAACATACTTGGAATGGTAAAGTTGCACATTTGTCACAATAACATTGAAGCCCAAGAGGCAATCTGGTTTCAAAGAGAATGTTTCTCATTGTATGTCATTTTTAATGTTTTATATCAACAGAGAGTATGTCAGGTGATTATCAGGGGAGATTTCAGATGTAACACTGTATCGGACACAACTTTCCCCAACAAATCAAACAAGAGCTCATCGTCCTTTTAGGTGCCTGTTTTTGAGAAGAGTTTGGAAAAAAAGTTGACTGCCGAAGTTTTAATGATTTGATTACAGAAATTTACAATAGTTTGATATTCAGAGAGATGTCATCTACCTTTGTCTCCTTTCCACACGTTCATATGTGACTTTTTTCAGGCTTCACTACTATTCACGTTTCTTCACTCGTGATTTCTTTTTCATAGATTTAGACAATAAACAGTCGGTTATATTGTTTTGAATTTTTTTTTTACATTCTACTCGATCATTTTACAATATTAAGCCATTGAATTGTTTAACATATTTTACCGGGAGGAGACTTTTCAAGCAAACTCTCTCCTATGTCTCAAAGGTTACAATTTTGCAAATGACTAATCTTATAGAAAATCAAATAATTGATTTTCTTAACCTCATTGTGCCTCATAAACACATTATTTGAATCCCTTTCTCTCTTTCTGCCTATTACAGCTAAACTGGTAGTGATTGTGATTCTCTCCCGAAGAAGATGCGGTGTTTATGAATGTATAATTTATAAGCCGGTATCTATGGGACCTCCTGGTCATGGTTGCGGCTGTAATGTTAAACAGGATTGCGGGTTTTATTTAACATTCAGATTGTTTTTTGTCCATCACACCAGTATTCAGACTTCAAAACTTTTAAAATTTTGCAGCCATTAACAGTTCTTCTTGGTGAACAGTCGCATTCACCTTTGATTGATTTGTTGCTATTTGTTACCAGAAGCTCAAAATAAAATACTTCACTGAGAAGAATGCAGCGTGGCTTGTCAGAATTGCTTGCTCATTATTCTGCGTGAAAAATAGCTTATGTATTTTATGTACGAACCTATGCACATAACTGAGAACATACTCCGGTTCTGCAACATGATAGTTTTATTTTATTCATCATCAGCATGGATATGATGCATATGACTGGATTTGCTCGATCATAAAACCTTGCCATCCATTCACTCTGATTTTACTGCTCAATTCTATGACCATATAGACATATTTCAGCAGGGAATCGAACCCAGAGGAACTCCAAGCTCAGAGCAAAGGAGAGAATCAGAGCCACCCAGAGGTGGGGAAGCGGAAAAATCCACTGCTTTACTCCTTGTTATCTCGGGCAGTAGGCTCTTTGTATCCCTTAATTATATCCAAATAGTCAGAGATAATAAGAACTGCTGATGCTGGAGTCAGATGTAACACAGTGTGGAGCATGATGAACACAGCAGGCCAGGCAGCATCAGAGGAGCAGAAAAAGCTGACGATTCAGTTTGGGACCGTTCGTCAGAAATGGGGGAGGGGGAAGGGGGCTCTGAAATAAATTGAGTGGAGGCGTGGGTCTGGGGAAGGTAGGTGGGATGGTGATAGGTGAGTGCAAGTAGGCTGTGGAGGGGATTGGTCAATGAGTTGGGAGGAGCAGATAGGTAGGAGAGAAGTCTGACAGGTCAAGGAGGCGGGATGAGAGGGGCTGCGGAATGTAAGTGGGATGGCAATAGGTGACTGCAGGTAGGCAGTGGTAGAGATTGGTCAGTGAGATAGGAAGAGCGGATAGATGGGAGAGAAGACGGACAGAGCAAGGAGGCGGGGATGAGAGGTTGGGTTGGTCATGGGATGAGGCCGGGGTGGGGAGATTTTGAAACTATTTTACATTGAGACCATTGGGTTGTAAGCTCCCAAGGCAGAATATTAGGTGCTGCTCCTCCTGTTTGTGGGAGGTAAGGGTCACTACTAGAGTCCCTTCTGGTTTTACCTGCGAGAAGTGCACCCAACTCCAGCTTCTCAAAGACTGCGTTAGGGAACTGTAGCTTAAAGTGGATGAACTGCGAATCATTTGGGAAGCTGAGGGGGTGATAGATAGGAGTTATAGGGAATTTGTCACACCCAAGTTGCAGGACAAAGGTACCTGGGTGACTGTCAGGAGAGGGAAAGGGAATAGGCACACAGTGCAGGGATCCCCAGTGGCTGTTGTCCTCAATAATAAGTAAACCACTTTTGATACTGTTGTGGGGGATGACTTACCAGGGGAAATGCATAGTGGCCAGGGCTCTGGCACTGAGCCTGTCTCTGTGGCTCTGAAGGGAAGTGGGGTGAATAGGAGAGCGATATTGAGAGGAGGTTCAATGGTTAGGGGATTTTGTGGTACCGAGCGAGACTCCTGGATGTTATGTTGCCTCCCAGGTGCCAGGGTCAGGGATGTCTCAGATCGAGACTTCAGGATTCTTAAGGGGGAGGGAGAGCAGCCTGAAGTCGTGGTACACATCGCTACCAATGACATAGCTAGGAAACGGGATGAGAACCTTAAAAGTGGACATAGGAAGATAAGATGGAAGCTAAAAGCCAGGACGAACAGATTAGTAATCTCAGGATTACTGACGGTGCCAAGGGCTAGTGAGGTCAGAAATAGAGAGCAAGTGCATCCAGAGAGCGAGTGTATGAGGGAGGGCTTCAGGTTTGTGGATCATTGGGATACCTACTGGGGAAGGTAGGACCTGTACAGGACGGACGGTAGCACCTGAACTGTAGGGTCACAAATATCCTGGGCGGGAAGCTTGCTAGAGCTCTTCGGGAGGGCTTAAATCAGTTTGGCAGGAGGATGGGAACAGGAGCTCCAGATCAGAGGATGGGGTAGCTGGTGTACAGGCAGACAGAGCAAGCAGAGAATCTGTAAGGAAGGATAAGTAGTTGATCGGGCAAGGTGGCAGTCAGTGCGATAGGTTGAGGTGTGTCTGCTTCAATGCAAGAAGTATCAGGAATAAGGGTGACGAATTTAGAGCATGGATCAGTCCTTGGAACTGCGATGTTGTGGCCATTACGAAGACTTGGATAACACAGGGGCAGGAATTGTTGTTGGATGTTCCCTTGGATAGATGTTTCAAAAGAAATAAGGAAGAAGGTAAAAGAGGTAGGTGTGGCATTGCTAATCAGGGATGTTATGACAGCTGCAGAAAGGGAGTTCGTGGAGGAGGGTTTTTTCACTGAGTCAGTATGGGTGGAAGTCAGAAAAACGAAAGGAGCAATCACTTTATTAGGTATTTTCTCTTGACACCCCAATAGCAACAGAGACACTGAGGAACAGATTGGAAGACAGAGTTTGGAAAGGTGCAGAAGTAATAGGGTTGTTGTCATTGGTGATTTCAACTTCCCTAATATAGACTGGAACCTTCTGAGTGCAAATAGTTTGGATGAAGCAGATGATGCCAGATGCGTCCAGGAAGGATTTCTGACTCAATATGTAGATAGGCCGACTAGAGGGGAGGCCATATTGGATTTGGTGCTTAGCAAGGAGACAGGCCAGGGGTCGGATCTCTCGTTGGGAGGGCATTTCGGTGATAGTGATCACAAATCTCTAACCTTTACTATAGTCATGGAGAGGGATAGGAGCAGATGGTATGGGAAAGTATTTAATTGGGGGAGCGGGAATTACAATGCTATCAGGCAAGAACTACGGAGCACAAATTGGGATCAGAAGTTCTCAGGGAAATGCACGACAGAAATGCGGAGGTTGTTTTGGGAGCAGTTGCTACAAGTAATGGGTAGGTTTGTCCAACTGAGGCAAGGAAAGGATGGTAAGGTGAAGGAACATTGGATGACAAGACATGTGGAATACCTCATCAAGAAGAAGAAGGAAGCTTTCTTGAGGGTGAGGAAGCAAGGATCGGACAGGGCTCTAGAGATTTACAACGTAGCCAGGATGGAACTGACAAACTGACTTAGGAGAGCTAGAAGCAGGTATGAAAAACCTTAGCAGGCATGATCAAGGAAAACCCCAAGGCGTTCTATGTGAAGACTTATGTGAGGAACAAGAGGATGGCCAGAGTGAGGGTAGGGCCAATAAGAATAGTAGAGGGAAGTTGTGCGCGGAGTCAGAGGAGGTAGGGAAGGTCCTTAATGAATACTTTGCTTCAGTATTCACCAGTGAGAGGGACTGTGACGTTTGTGAGGACAGCATGACACAGGCAGGTATGCTCGAGCAGGTTGATATTAGGAAGAAGGATGTGCTAGAAATTATGAAAAACATGGGGGTAGATAACTACTCTGGGCCAGACGGGATATACCCAAGGTTTCTACGGGAAGTGAGGGAACAGATTGTTGCCGATTTGGCAATGATTTTTGCGTCCTCACTGTCCACTGGAGTAATATCAGATGATTGGAGGGTGGCAAATGTCATTCCCTCGTTCAAGAAAGTAAATAGGGATAATCCTCAGAATTATAGTCAATTGTACTTCTGTGGTGGACAAATTATTGGAGACGATTCTGAGAAATAGTATTTATGATTATTTGGAAAAGCACAGCTTGATTAGGAGTAGTCAGCAAGGCTTTGTGATAGGCAGATCATGTCTCACAGACCTTGTTGAATTCTTTCAGGATCTGACAAATCATATAAATAAAGGCAGAGCCGTGGATGTGGTGTATATGGATTTTAGCAAGGCACTTGATAAGGTTCCACATGGTCGGCTCGGAAGGTCGAAGTTGAATGCAGAATACAGGGTTAATGGCAGGATTCTCGGCAGTGTGGAGGAGCAGAGGGATATTGAGGTCCATGTCCACAGATCCCACAAAGTTGCTAACAAAGTTGATCGGGTTGTAATGAAAGCGTATGGTGAGTTGTCTTTCATTGTCAGGGGAATTGTGTTTAAGACCCGTGAGGTTATGCTACAGCCCTATAAGGGTCTGGTTAGATGACGCTTGGAATATTTTTTGTTCGGTTCTTGTCACCTCATTATAGGAAAGATGTGGAAGCTTCAGAGAGGGCGCAGAGGAGATTTACTAGGATGCTTCCTGGGCTGGAGGGCAGGTCTTGTGAGGAAGGTTTGAGGGAGCTAGAATTTTTTTCGTGGTAGCGAAGAAGGATGAGACTTGATTTGATAGAGGTGTACAAGATGATGAGACACATAGAGTGGCTAGACAGAGACTTTGGCCCAGGGTGGAAATGAATATTACGAGGGGCACCATTTTAAGGTGATTGGAGGAAGGTGTAGGGGAGAAGTCAGAGGTGGGTTCTTTACACAAGGAGTGGTGGGCGTGTGGAATGCTCTGCTAGCAGTGATGGTGGAGTCAGATACTTTAGAGACTTTTAAGCAACTCTTGGATAGGCACATAGAGGATAGTAAAATGGAGAGTATGCATGGTAGATTGATCTTAGAAGGATAATAGGTCGGCACAACATCGTGGGCCGAAGGGCCTGTACTGTGCTGTACTGTTCTATGTTCTATGTTCTCAATCTCTGGAACTTTAAAAGTATTTCCATTAGCCTGTGCATTTGAAAGTCCTCTCGTCAGGGCGAACACGTCGATGGGAAATCAGTTTGCTGGAAGTTTTAAAGCATTTTCCACAGTCTAATCATTCAAAAGGCCTGTCCTCAGTGTGAAATTGTTGATGGTTAATCAGTGCAATTGGACTTTTCTAGCACTTGTGGCATTTGAAAGGCGTCTCCTCAGTGTGAAAATGTTGATGGCATATCAGATCCCAAGAACCTTTATTTCACTTCCCATAGTGCAGGCATTGAAAAGATCTCTCATCACTGTGATCACGTAGATGGCCATTTTGTTGCTGGAACTTATACAAATCCCGCAAACTTGGCATTGAAAAGGTGTCTCCCCAGTGTGAACTCACTGGTGTTTCAGTAAGATGGAAGACTAAGTGAATCCTTTCCCACACTCCATGCAGGTGAATGATCTCTCCCCAGTATGAGTGCAGCAATGAATTTCCAGCACAGACAGGTAACTGAATGCATTTCCATTTTTCTTCTCTGCTGTGAATGGTGCTTTTTCCTTCCATGTTCAAAATCCATTGCTATTCAGGTTTTAGTAAATGGGGCATATCTTTCTGATCCTGATGCAATGGTTGGTTTCAGCTTCCTTTGTTTTCAATCCTTCTCGTGTGGAAACAGGTCTTTCGGCCCAACAAGCCCACACCGACCTTCAGAATATCCCACCCAGACTTATGCCCCTATAACCCACCTAATTTACACATCCCTGAACACTACGAGCAAATTTTAATGGCGAATCCATCTAGCTGCGCACCTTTGGACTGTGGGAGGAAACCGGAGCACCCGAAGGAAACCCACGCAGACAGAAAAGGGTTGGGTGACCACCAAGAAAGACAAGTAGCCTGGGCAGGCAGTACAGGAGTCACCTGTGATTATCCCCTTCTCAAACAGTTTACTGTTTAGGGGTCGGTGCCAGGATCAGGGATGCGTCAGAGCTGCTGCGCAGCATTTTAAATTTTAAAAAAAAATACAGAATCCCGACAGTCTGGAAACAGGCCCCTCGGCCCAACACGTGCACATCGACCCTCAGAGCACCCCACCAGACCCATCCCCCTACAACCCAGTGAATGTGCACATCCTTGAACACTATGGGCAATTCACCTACCCTGCACACCTTTTGACTGTGGAAGGAAACCAAAGCACCCGGAGAAAATCCGCTCAGACATTGGGAGAATGTGCAAACTCCCCACAGTCACCTGAGGGTGGATTTGAACCTGGTTCCCTGCCATTGTAAGGCAGCACTGCTAACCACTGAGCCACCATGCTCTCCTTCTGCCACCGTGTGAAGTTGATTTAAAACAGAAAAAAAGTGTGAGGGAGAGCGCACAAAATCACAAAGGCAGGCAGTGAAATGTAGCTGAATGGAAAAAGTGACAATGAAAGCTGTTAGATTCTTACAAATACCCAACTGGCTCACTGATGTCCTTCAGTGAAGAGAACCTGTCACTGGTCTGGGCCCATAAAAGACTCTGCAGGTTTTGAAATTATGCTCTGATCTAAATTATTACAGAAGTCAGAAAAGTTAGAATTCCTAACAGCAATCCGTACGGAACTACACTATTAACCTCCCTGCAATCTGAAAGATATCCAACAACCACTCATAAAATATTGCTTCTTGCTACTTTGTAAACTTCTGCAATGAATTGATCTTGGAGTTTCTTTCTTCTGTTCCACAAACACTTCTGCTTCTCTTCTTTTATTCTCAGTCCGTCATTCCCAGTTTGGTGGGAATAACAAGGAAAGGTAGGAAAAACTGCAGAGTGATTGGGGAATGTTGTGGTACTGGACAGACAAGATGAGCTAATCACTCTATTTCTCTGCTGTCACCATTCATTAATTTTGACCGAACAATAAAGACGTCAATATGAATCATTAAATTGTGGTGGAAGTGTTTTCCTGATAGAGTAGAAATCAATTTTAGAATTCAAAAGATTCACAAACCTTCGAGGGAAGAAATGTCTCCTTACCTCAGGCCTACAAATGCGAGCCCAGTTGTAGATTCTCCAGCCAGGGGGGAAACCTCTGAACAGCTCCACTTTTAAACGGTCTCCAAATTTCATACTTTTCAAAGAGCAGAAATAGGAAATGAGAAAGATGGGCAGACACACAGCTCAAATGAAAAGGGTGAGGTGGATACACTGAGACAAAGAAACATAGTGAAGTAGTCACTGAAGGGGCCTATTCGACATGGCTGCCAAGTGACAGAGGGGGTAAAAAGGACAGGTATTTAAGCAGAGCCTTTCACCGCCTTTGGACAATTGAAGGAGCATTAGACTGATGAAGTCGTTTTAGAGTTGTGAAGTTGATGGTTGATATCTAACGAGAGAGAGGGAGAGATTTTGTTAAATATGCTGATTTGACAGATAAAGCTAATAATCTCCCACAACAATATAATATAGAAATGCATAACTCATCTAGTTATGACGAACGGGTCACTGGATCTGAAATATCAACTCTCTTTCTCTTCACAGATGCTGCCACATCTGCTGAGTATTTCCAGCAATTTTTGTTTTAGTTTCAGATTTCCAGCATCCACAGTTCTTTGCTTTACATTAACTTGAATAAAGTTTGGGATGAAAAGGAATCTTCTGCTAGCACTGTGGCTTTTTTTTTTCCTTTTTCCAAAAATGAAATAGAAATGCTATCATGAAGCTTTATTATCAGAACACATAAAGTTACATCCCCTAACCAGGAATCGAACCCAACACAACAGTGAAAGCCCCGAATTTTAATCACCAGATCACCAAGGAGGCTTCATTGAAGTGGTTGTATCTTTTGTCCATGAGACTGTTTTTGACTTTTCATTTGCGATCATTTTCAGTGCAGGTCTACTTCCCGCTGTCATCGTGTATCTACAGCATGGAAAAGTACCCTTCTGGCTCATCCGTGTCAGTGCATGTCAGCAAACATTCATCTATTCTAGTTCCAGTTTCCAGCGCTCTCCTATAGCTCTCTGTGCTCTAAATTTTCAAGTGCTCATCTTAATGAAATTTTCCCTGTCATCTCAAATGACACAACAAATGGGTGTGAGACAGTAAAACTGTTCGCACACCCTTGGGGAACTGATCCTCACTTTCACCACAGAGGTAGGCTACCTTGATAGTGACACGGGCCTCAGGATTACACCCGATCCATGTGCTTCCGGTCAGCTCCCCGTTCCCAAACACGAGGTTCTCTGACAAAAGGCAGCTGAAGTGGAACGCAAGTGGCTTCTCCAGACAATCAGAACTGTTCCTGTTAGCTCAGACATGAAATAGGCAGTGAGCTAAAACAGTGCCACAAGCTGTGCATATACAACTTTCAGTTTTAAAAAAACCCACCAACCTAATCATTGTGGCTCCTGGGAATTTGACATACCAGAACCCAGAAGTCATTCCTCAATAAAAGTAACTGACACACAGCAAATTCTGAACACTTGCATATCTAATCTTTTGTTTCTGTCCCTGTCTCACCTCCAGCTCCCAGGTCAATGTGCTGCTTGAAGCAAACACAGGCAGATCATGAAGCCAATCTTTACCTGGAAAGTGGGGCCAGGGAGTGTAATACACAAGGTGTTGAGAAGCGATGGGCTTGCACACAGTTGGATAAACAAACACCGGGATCTCATATTCTTGATTCTCCCAGCTACTGATTCCAGGCATGTGCACAGTGTCAATTGTCCCGTGTCAGAATGTCCTAATGGATAACGTCTCTGCCAGACAGATCAGGGGAGTATCGATTCAACTCCTTTCTGGCTCGTGTGTATTTTGCAAACGTTGTTCTGTCACTTCACAAGCTGAGCTGACCACAACTGGTCATACAGGTCTGTAGCATGGAAAAAGACCCTTCGGCCCATCAAGTCTGCGTTGGTCAAAGACAAACCCCTCACTATTCTGGTCTCATTTCCCAGCGCTAGTCTCATAGCTTTATAAAGGCTGGCATCGTAGATGTACACCTGCATGCCTCTTATTCGTCGTATGAGTTTCTGCTTGCTCCATCCTGACAGGCAGCGAGTTTTCTCGGGAAAATTACCACCTTCTCTGCCCCCTGGTTTTTCTCTTGAACAAGAAGATACGAACAAACTCTCTTCCCATCTGCATTCGCATTTTCACTGCAGTTGGCAAGATTCAGATCTGCACAGGGTAACCTCCACAGACTTTGAGTCCATCATTTTAACCACTTGGCCAGGACTACAGAGCAGCAATGCTTGTCTGCTTTTTCCAGTCTCTCTTGCTGTGGAGCATAGGAAGAGTGGGTCGTTAAAAACTCAAAGAATTGTGGATGCTGTAAATCAGAAATAAAAACAGAAGTTGCTTGTAAAGCTCGGTAGATCTGATAGCATCTGTGAAGAAAAATCAGAGTTATCATTTCGGGTCTGGTGATCCTTCTTCAGAACTTATGATAACTAGGAAAATGTCAATTTATATGCAGAAGACAGGGTGGGGCGAGGGGTAATGAACAAAAGATAGGTGCGGATAAAGCCCAAAGAGAGAGAAGAACAGTTGGACTGAAAAAGGAGTTGATAACGATCTGGCTCGGAGAGAGAGTAGCTGTTAATGAAGACTGTTAGTGACTAACAATTGGTAGTGCGTAATGGCAGGCTATGTGATAACACCGCCTGGTGTTTGGGTTAGGGGCTAGGACATGGGAGAGTTTAGGTCCTAAAATATTGAACTCGATATTGAATCCAGAGAGCGGCAGTGTCCCCAAGTCGAAAATGAGGTGCTGTTCTTCCTGCTTGCAGGGAGCTTTGCTCGAACACTACAGCAAACCTGAGGCGGTGATGTTGGCCATGGAACAGGGTGGCGTGTTAAAGTAGCAGGCAACTGAAAACTCACGTCCTTCTGATTCTTTGCTAGTTTCTAAGAATCCAGTCACTTCACAGATTTCTAAAGTGTTAAATGTCGGTGTCTGGTGGGTCTGTTTGTTTAATCACGACACTTGAAATGAACATTCATTCAATAAAAGCAAAAGATAAATTATTGAACAAACTCAGCCTGTCTGGCAGCATCTCTGGACAGAGAAAGCAGAGTTTTGAAAGAGGTCTGAACCGTTGAGTGTTTCTCTCCCCAGATGCTGCAGGATCAGCTTAATTTGTCCAGCAAATTTTCTGTTTTTGTTTCAGACTCTCGCATCCAGCGTTTAAACAGTTGGAGACATTTTTTTCAGTTACTCACTGGATTAGAATTCTATTTTAGGAGCATCTTCCTAACCCCATTAACAACATGGACATATGTAGTAAAGACAGCTGATGGAACAGAAACAGTGAAAGCTTCGTTTCTGGGTGGCTTTGAACCTCCAAACTTTCGGTTAACAGATGAACATGCTGGTCAATTACACCCCAGAGACTGGAGAAAAAGCAGCTTGCACCATTCACTAAAGCAGACTGTAATTGCCACCCCTGGAATGACAATTAGAACCCTTTCGATATCTCAGATCAGTTGATGTCCCCGAGAACATCAGAGTCAATGTCCAAGCCTCTTGAAAAAGGTTAAGATGCCTTGACTATCTCTGCTCAGTCAGACAATTCACCATTCATTCTCCTCTCATCCCGGTTTCCAAAGGATTTTAAAAGATTCTCAAAACAGGATATTGGACTTTCTATTTTGTTTCCTTAACAATTTTCCACCAGTCAACTGACAATATTTTCCCAAAATATCTTCATAATCCTTTGCCTTGCACCAGGTCCAGCGATGAGGAAATTTGATTTTATGGAGAGACCCCCGAGGCAGGGAATGCTCTCTTTGGAACAAAGAAGGTTAACCAAAGATTTGCCGCGGTATTTTGTAATGATGGGGAATGGGAGCTGTGGGAATTGGTGGGTTGATAGGGCAGACCGGGAGAACTTGTTTCCACTGTCCCTAGTCAGTTACCAGAGTATTAGGATTTAAGGCATTTATTGAAAGACAGACTTGCATTGAAATAGCCTCGCTTCTCTGATAGTTGCCCCCTGAAATGGAAATGAACAGCCATCAGAAAACGGGGGTGGGTCGGGTTTTGGAAATGGATTTTGTTGTCTTTGAGCGATAACTAACTCTTTCAAAATTAGCAAAGCACAAAAATGTTGTCAGCAGATTCAAACATTGGCAGGCAAGAACTCATGGATTTTTAATCCATCATTTTAACCCCTTGACTACGATGAGAGGGCTGAGCCTATTTTTCACATTTCCCTTGTAACATCTTCGAATTGTCCCAGCAGGAAAGGCGGACACGGATCACCCCAGATCAATCACCCACAATTACTCCCTCTGTAGTGGGTTTCCCTCTGCATGCTTCATCATGGTTCATTTTCCCGAGGGGATGAGCATAATTTTATCTTCATAAACTTTCCTCAGATTAGATATGCAGTTTCGTATTAAGATTATTAATTTTTGCAGCAGAAGTAGGCCATTCAGCCTATGGAGTCTGCTCTAGCATTCAATGAGATTGAGGCTGATCTGCTCATCCTGAAATCCACTTTCTTGCCCGTTTAAACTCTGAGTTCCTTACTGATAAAAATCTGAGTACCTCAGTGTTGAACTTTATTAAGGACCTGCCCTAGACAACACTCTGCAGTAATTATTTCCTCGGATTAATTTATTGAGACAAGAAATTCCTCGTGACCTCTGTCTTAAATTTGTGACCTGATGTTCTAAGATTACTTCCTTGACTGTCGCCCGGGAACAACAAACATTCCACATCTATCCTGTCAAGTCAATGATGACTCCTGACAAAGAGTCAGTGGAATCGAAACGTTAACCATGCTTTTTTCACATAGATCTGCCAGACCTGCTGGGTTTTTGCCGCAATTTCTGTTTTTGTTTCACATCTCCAGCATTCACACTACTGCGTGGCTGCGTGCTGGACCACAATGTTCCAGGTGTTGTCTCATCAAGGCCCTGTAAAATTGCAGCAAGATATCCCTGCTACTGTACTCGAATCCTCTCGCAAACCCTCCAGTTCTTGCATCATACCGGTAAATCTTTTTTGAGCCCTCACCAATTTAACTATATACTTCTTGGAGCGGGGCGGCCAGGAATGTAATCAGTACTCCAAAGTGATCTCACTAATGTACTGTACAACCTCACTGCGACATCCCAACTCCTATACTCAATGGCCTGAGCAATGAAGGCAAGTGCGCTAAAAACCTTCTTAACCGTCCTGTTTTCCTGTGATACAACTTTAAAAGAACCATGTAGCTGAATCCCTAAGTGTCTCTACTCGATATTATTACCCAAATTCCTACCATTAATGGAATAAACTCCGTCCTTGTTTGTTTAACCAAAATGTAATACATGACATTTATCCAAATTAAACTCCTTCTGCCACTCCTCAGCCCATTGGCCCAATTTATCAAGATGTCTTTGGAATCTTAGATAACCTTCTTCGCTGTCGACTATACCACCAATTTTGGTATATCCCCAAACTCACGAACCATACATCCTAAGTTCTCATCCGAATCGTTTAAATAAATGACAAACAAAAGGGGATCCATCACCAATCCATGCGGAGCATGACTGGTAATAGACCTCCAGTCCAAAAAGCATTCCTCCACCAACAAGCTCTGTCTCCTACCGCCAAATTGGCAGTCTCTCTCTAAATCCCAAGTGATGTAACTTTACTAATCAGTCAATCATGCAGAACCTTGTCAATTCCGTCTGGCACTGCAGAGGTCCCAATGGCTGAATATTTCTAGTACTTCTGCTTTCTGCCTTAAATGATCGAAATCAGCCTCTGGTTTATAATTTTCAGGGTTGCTGTTCAGTGATATCCCTCTAACAGATAGACCACAGTTTCATTTCCTCTGATTTGACAACTATGGTGTGCCAATTGGATCTCAGATTTGTGCTCCATGAGACATATGTGTGAAAAATCTCCAGTTCTAAGAATCGGACCTTAGTTGGTCGATGTGTTATGTCTGTATTCCTGGCTGAACGTTAACACATTTTTGGCCGATTAATGTTTAATTGGGCATTTTAGGTGAAGATTTATCAATTGGGAGCCCAGGCTCTACCGACATTGAGAGTATTTTTGCTTTAGTCAGAGTATATTATGCTTTCTAATTTATTTGCCTGCCTTTAATAGGCTTCTGGTGGAGAAACGTTCGTGATTTTTTTCATTACTTGACCCGAAGCCATGACCCTTTGTGCATAAGAGGAAGCATCAAGGGCCTCCTTGCGCTCTAATCATTCTGCCTCTGCAGTATTCCATAAGACATACCGAGTAAAAGATGAATTTACATCAGTGGATCGTAAGGTGGCAAAGCATTAACCAAAATGTCTGGATGAAACACAACCAGACATAAGTGAAAAACATTCGGCTGTGAAAGAAGTGGGGTGTGTAAACCTGGAAAATATATCATTACCGATGGGATTTGAAGAAAGAATTAACCAAACTCAAGATTCATTCATATTCATTCAAGATTTATTAACAACTTCAGACGGCATTTTAAAAGAAAAGTTTATGTAAAAGTTAACAGAAATGATATAACGACTGGATGCCACATTGAAATGAGAACGCATAAGGTCTCAGCTGTGAATTTTATGTATATCTGTAACAGTCACTAGAAAGAGAAAATAAGGCCTCGACATAAAAAAAGACAACAGGCAGCAATTCTCAATAAGAAACAACAACAACAATACAAATGGACTTCAAACAATTGGGAAAGTACAAATTATTGAACCCATAATTACCTCAACAATATCTAAGTAGTAAATGGAAAAGCCAACAATTATTTTCTCAGTACACACCCATAAACTGAAGGTAACTTATTGTTAGGGTCAACAGCAGGACAGATTGTAGATTTGGAATTCAGAGGCTTCGATAAACACGTGAGGAAAATTTATGGAGTCCAGAATTCATTCACTTGACCTGAAAAGAGGGATAAAGCAATGATGCAGATGTTTATGGTTAAAGGTATTCAGGTATTTGTTTTTTCAATGACACACCTAAAAGTTTTACAAACCATATTGGTCTGATTTATGTGTGAGTGATTTGATTATTGCCACCTTCACCAGAGTGACGCCAGCACTGTTCAAAATACTCAAGAACAGGGTGATGAATGTGGAAGCAGTTGTCCAGATGTTGCCATTATCATCCTTATAGTCTTCAATACAAGTGCGATCTATCAAATCTATGAATATAAAACAGAGGGAATGGATTTAGATTGTTCATTGATCCATTCTGGTATATCTGTATCTAAATAATGTAATCAGGGACCGTTGCATTTTCTTCAAGCCATCAGGTTGTTCTCAAATTTGACTCTCGATCTCTATCTATTATTGTGTTAGTAACTCTCCGCAATAACATGCTAATAGTAACTGCACATACACTTCCTTTATTATCCATGTCAGAGCATTTTGACTTATTTCATCATTTAATCTATTATTGGAACATATAATCATTGTTATCATTCCAGGAATACTCATTGGGAGCGATTATATTAATTATGTCACTATATTTTCAATGTAGGCTGAGACAACTGTTTATTTGAAAATTGTGGCCATCCATCACTGGATGAGAGTTCAAATATCATTGTTCATCTTCTTCATTTATTTGTGACCAATTGCTTGGTAAATCATGAACATAAGTTAGATCCACAGAAAGAACATTGCTTCATATTTTTGTTTGTAGGATATGTTTGCGTTAGGAATAACCTTTTGTGCATGACTTCTTTGGTTTATTTTTGTCTTTAGCTTGGTGTGTATGGTATTCCTTTAATGTTTGCATATGTGGTTATGAGTGTCTCTTAGTTCGCACGTGTCCATGTTGGAGTTTGTGCATGAATAAATATATTCAGGTTCCTTTAGTGCTGGTGAGCATGGTTGTGCTGGTGTACGTAAATGTTGTTTATTTCACAATGTGTAATCATCTTGTGTTAATATGTCACTTCGTTAGTTGGTGCCTATGTTGACGTTTTAGTGTCTTTGTAATGCGTTTTTTTTTTGCGTCAGTGCTATCCAAAATATGTGTTTATGTGTATATTTCAGATCGTACCTACATTACGTTATTTTCATGCTTGTGCTCCAGAAATGTATTTTGTTAGTATGCAACGTCATGTTTTGATGGATGTTTGTATTTATGTGATGGTGTCTGTTTGTGTGTAAATGTAACCTGAACCATCTCCTAATATGATTGCTTGTGTTACTACGTGTGGATGTTTGCTGACACTTGTGTCATTCCTCGTCTTTGTAAATGCCCCATTGATTGTTGATCTATTCAATTGCGTGACTGCATGTCAGATTAATAAATTGTGTGTATGCGTGACCGTGTATATGGGCTAATAAATGTGGTTTAAAATTAAAAAAAAGGATGCCTCTCTCCTCATACGTCTATGTTTGTGAAAGTGGGATAATAACGAGTTTAATATTAATTTCGTTGCTCATATGTGTCTGTGTGAGTGTACATGTGGGAAGATATTTCTCGAATGTTATATGTGTGTGCTTATGCGTGTATGTCTGTACTTATTATGGTGTATGAATATAAATGTATTCATGTCCATTTGTGCGCTAACGTATGTCTATGTTTTTCACGGTTATGTGTGGGCACCCCCATTCATTTGTGTGTGTTTCTTTCTGTGTATGTGCATGCTTGTGTATTTACATGAGTGGTCATGTATCATATGCATGTATGTCTCTGTGCGCGTATGCATGTGTGATGGCTTGTCTGTATGCAAATTTATGTGTGCGCATATGTATTTCCCTGTAAGTGAGAGCCTGTATGTATGTGTCTTTACGTGTGCGTTTGTGAGGTGTGTATGTATCAGTGCGTGTTTCTGCTCTTGTACCAACTATATTTATTTATACCAGGGTAATCAGGAGCACGAAGATCAAAATTCTTGGCATTCATGTGTCATAAAATGGACATTGTCAGATTTCGGTTCAGTGGGATTTAAGATGGAGAAGCTGCTTTGTGAAATCATGCAATGAGTGAGCTGTACTCTATCCCTGCCCAAGGTGTGTCTGAGCAGGAAGCATTAATTGCACAAGACAGGAGCCCTGAACCTGCTAATTACTGACTTTAACTGGAAGGACGGAATATTTGTAAGAGTGGGAAACACAATCAATTAAACAGCTGTGTATTTAAATCACAACTAGAGGAAAGAAAGCATCTTAACATTTTTATTGAATTCTTAAGTGAATGCTTAAGTGAATTTAAGTGAGAAATTGGTTGGGAACGAGTTTGAGAGAGTCAGTTAGAAGATTTGGCACTGGATTGGCCTGTTCACCAAAGCCATGCACAAAATATATATTTCTGAATGGAAAGATTATATACATATGAATGAAAAAAATTGCACACAGCTCCCAATTGTAATTAAAGCAGTAAATTGCATTATTGTTTACAACAATAATTGCAATTTATCACATTCAATTATATTCTTTATTCCTTTTTATATCCAGCTAGCTGCCTGTCTATTTAGGAGACGCAGAGGCTTTTTAATATGCACTTCACAGAAATTCCATCTCTTGTTTTAATATATTCATTAATATCGAACTACCCATTTAGGTCTTTGTCTGCTTGGCTCTCTCTAGTTTATGTGGATCTTATACTTAAGAGAATTAAGATACTGTTTCTTATATTTATATGTATTTATTTACGTTAATAACCAGTTATACATCTAGCGCCCTCGTTGTCCACATCTGTCTATGAATTATACAGTGCAGTCAAAAGAGACAGTGTCTATTGTGTTAATAAGTGAAATTGAATTTGAAAGAAAAAAGTTGCGATATTAAGTCCAAAATAGGTAAGTTCACGCATGTGATCCATGGCTAACACAGCAAAATCTTAGAGGAAGACAAGTTTAAAATTAAGCAAGACTTTCTGCAGCAAAACAGCAACTCAGAAATTGCTAATTCCCCACTTACCAGTCGGATAGTGCCCTCTTTTCAGATATTCAACTGCTTTAATAAAAATAACAATGGGACGTAGATGTCGCTGGCATAGATATCATTGGTTAAACATCCTAAACTCTCCTTGAGTTAAGTGGATAGCTGGACAATTCCAGAAAGCAGTTGAGAGTCATTAACTTTCCAGAAGATTATTGGAAGTGTTCTCTGGACCCCCAGACAATCAGAGAGAGAGAGGCGGAAATATAGTACATTTCAGGTCAGTGTAAAAATAATACGGAAATAATGGTAATAGATTCCAACTTCCACAGTATTAACTGGAATAGCTACAATATGAAGTAACTAGAGGGAGCTGAATTCTTATCACCTGTGTAGGAAAGATTTTTTAAGACAGCATTTAGAAAACTCTGCGTAGTCCTGCAATGCTGGACACAATTTTAAGGAAGGACGCCAGACAAGTGGTAAAAGTCTCAGTTGGAGCGAGTTTTGTTGGTAATGACTGCAACCATGTAAGATATTATGACTCAATGGAAAAATGATAGAGATAAGGATTTGTACTCTGGACGTGGCCGATTTCATTCTGATAAGACTGGTTCTAGCCACAGTGGTTTGGGAGCAACTACCTACAAGAAAAGTTATTTTCGAGCATTGGGAGTTTTTCCAATAACAAATAATGAGTTAGTTAAATGCGATTATTGGTAACAAAGATTCAGAATATTATTATATATGGAGGAATGTGAGGGATTACACAAGGAAAAATTCTATGTTTACGATAGACACTGAGGGCTCAGTAGATTAGAAGACTGAGAAACAAATAGAAAGTGTAGGAGGTTACTTAAAAATAAATTGGGATAGTATTATGGGGGGGGGGGGGAATGTTAAAAAGTGGTATAATAGAGGAAAAGTCAAAAGACATTTTATGAATACATAACCAGCAAGAACATAATGAGTGAAAGATTGGAATGCATGTGGAAATCAAAGTGCCATCTATGGGCTGGCGTGGTGCTCAATGGTTATCACTGCTGCTTCCCAGCATTAGGAGCTCGCGTTCAATCCAAGCCTTGGGCGACTGTCTGTGGAGTCTGCTGTTCCTCCGGCGTCTGCATTGGTTTCCTCCCACAGTCTAAAGATATATAGGTTAAGTGGATTTTTGCGGGGGGTTTGCGGGGATTAGGTATGGTGTGAGTCTGGGTAGGATTCTCCTCAGATGTTTGTGCAGACTTGTTGGGCCAAGTGGCCTGTTCCACACTGTAGGAATTCTGTGGATGTGGTACAGCTGGAAGGCTGAGGTTATGGTTTCATATCGTACTTTATATCTGTTTTCACGACAAAGAACAGTAGAGAGACTAAATCGGATAAGAAAGCTATAGTAACTTAAAATGTCAATGTAAAATGCATTAACAGTTTTAGTGGGTGTAAAATTGCATAAAGTACGAGTCTCAGTATACTAACCAAGGGGGTGGCTCTTAGCGGCCCTGATATTAATTCTCAAATCATTTCTGTACAAACGGTAAATGCCAGAGCACTGGAAGCCGGTTAGCATGATTACTCAATAATTATTCAAGAATTCCTGGAGGGATTAACCAGAGAACTGTATTACGGGCTCTTCAGTCCAGTGTTTTTGCAAGGTAAATTATTGCAAAAAGAAATCTTAGAAATAGCATTGAGTAAAAGTTGGAAATGGAGGGTTCAAACAATAAAATCAGTATGGCTTTGATGAGATGAAATCATATCTGTCGTGGTTGATGCCGTCTTACGACGAGGCTATGAGATGTGTGGTTGAGAGCAGAAAATGAATGTAACCGTATTGAATTTAGTAAGGGTTATGACAAGAGCTTGAATCTTAAATAAGAGTTCAAGTGATCCTGTGCAGTTTGGGAAATGACATCAAAAGTTTCCTCGGTGGCAGAAGGCAGAGAGTAATTGTGGAAGATAATCTTTGTAAAGAAACCATTGTCCAGTAACTTATTACAAGATTTGTTGCTGGATCCTTTCCTGTCTGTAGTATATATTAACGATCTAATCATGAATGTAGAAATCAGATATGAGGCGAAAACGAATGGTTTTGCAATTAACCAAGAGCAATGTCTTAGACCAATATATGATATAGATGACCTTACCGGAAGGGAAGAACAATAGAAAATAAAATATTATACGGAAGTCCGTGAAGTGAAGCATTTTCCAGGACTATCCAGTCAAGAAAATACACGATACAATGTTGGTACCCACAGAATACATATGATGTATGGCCCCATGCTTTACATATCCACATCATGGGGGGAAGTGATGTTCTCGATGTATTGTTCCTAGACTGTTAATTTAGGAAACTCAGCTTATGTTCTTTGAACCCGAGTTTGAATTGCACCGCAGTAAACAGTGGAATTTGAACTAATAATAATAAAATAAAAACATATATCTGGTACTAAGAATCTACTGATGATCTATAAACCATTACCAATTGTCAGAAAATCCCTTCCCTTCAGGGAAGGAAAATTATCATGGTCACTTGGTCTGGACGACATGTGACCAACTGGCCTCAACTGCCCTGGTAAACCATTCAGTTGAATCAATCGCTACAAAATCTAAACAAATGAATGAAAGCAGATGGAGCACCTGGTATCGATGATGGCGCCGGAACAGACATTGGCAGAAACAGCCGTGTCGAACCTGCAATGTCCTCCTTACAAACTTCGGGGAGCTAGTGCCAAAATTGGGAGGCCTTTCAAACAGACTGGTCAAGCCACAGCCTGATGAAGTTATAGTTGAAAGACAATAATCAAAACATCACAGTCCCTGGAAAATCCCTGTGCCACCAGCAGTACAGGCTGAGCAGAGTTCTGTGCAGTCAAGAGGGAGATGTACTGTGAGTCCTCAACATTGACGCTGGACACCATGAAGTCTCATGGCTTCAAGTTAAACACGGACAAGGAAACCACCTGCTGATTATTACATACCATTCTCCCTCAGCTGATGCATCAGTATCAAACAAGGGTGCCAAAACTGAAACCAGGGAACACCACGACAAACATTCGTCCAACCCAAAAGTATCAATTAATCGTGAAACTGTTGTTATCCCTCAGTAAATACCGTATCCGTGATTCTTCTGTCCATTTTGTTCCACGATTTATGATTGTCGTACAATGTCTGTGTGAGGCAGTGCATCGAATGCCTTCTGTAAGTCCATGTACACCAAATATGACTTCCTTATGCTCATCAACCACCTCAGTTATCTCTTCCAAACGCTCCACCAAGTTAATTACACACGATTTTTCCTTCATAAATCTATACTGGTTCTTTTGAAACAAACTGTATTTACCCTTTTTAGTTATTAATTCAATTCCTAATCTTACTGACTGTGCTTCTCAGCATTTCAGATTTTCCCACGTGTCTGCAGATATTATCACCTAATAAATAGACGAAGAACCCCTCCAAACAACCTCCCACTTCCTCGTTTCCATTCAATCTTAGTATTCAGGTAATTCGTAGTGAAAAAAAGACAATAATTAACTGCAAGGGTAAACTTCCTGGTTTTTGGTTGCTTCTCTTTCCCGAGGCATCTATCACAATCTTGCAATCTCTTAGCTTATGTAGATTTCTCCGCGAGTGTCAACAATGTTCAGTTGATCGAGGAGATAGGAAATTAACTTTTCATCTCAAATTTTTGTCAAAGCCATTGTCTGTCTTCATGCTACAATGTCACAAAGAAAATTTATCAGGATAAAAACGATGCGAGTCCAAGTTTGTTTTTCTCTCTTTCAATTTATGAACAATAAAGACAGTTCATAATGATCTCCCACCTTTAGGCCGATGGAACATCCCAAGAGGTTACAGAATTTCAGGTAACATAGTGTGTGAACACTAATGTTCCATTAAACGACATCATCTTGTAGGAGAAACTTGTCTCTGGTGGTAATGTTTGAAATAAGAACAATACGTGGCAAAATCGACGTTATTAGGAGCAGCAAAGCATGCTAGTTACTTCCTTGGTGGCCATACTGTATAGGATTTGACCCTCTCACTGCTCGATTTCAGGTTAGGAAATGACCGTTCATTGCCCTGGGGCGAAGTGTCAAAAGAAGGCGATTTTCATGCACTGATATTTGGAAATCAATGCATCTTCGTGGAAGGGGAAACATTGGTAGCAATGAGACAGATTTTACTGGCCACTGTTTAGACTAGCACATATATTACTCGTGATCAATCAATCACCACTGCTGCTTCAAAACAGCACGCCAGGCCGCATGGACTCTCGTTGTGCTGTAATTTGCTAACATTTTATATTTCCCGACACCACAGTTGTCTCATTCGAAATTCGATCTCCCATTTTTAACCCTGACTAACAAAATGCCTTTTTGAGCTTCTAAACGTAACATTTAAGGTTAGGACACTGAGAAGGTTTGCAGAATTATAGAATTGTTACATTGTAGGACGAAACCATAAGGCCATCGCGTCTGTACCGTTTCTCTGAATGAATATCTCACTTAGTACCATTTCTGGCTTCTCCCCATTATGGCGCACATGAATCAGTTCTAATAGCAGTCTCCTTCCCTCGAACGAATTGAATTGCAAACCTGATGTACACACAATGGAAAACACATCAATAGCTCACACAAATCCCACGGAGATATTTTGATTTAGGACAGTTAACTTTTCAAATATGTGAAGTAGTTTTGCAACAAAATCTTTCGGAAGTTGACAATTTTGTTTTCTCGCTTCTGCTATCCTTCATTGCCACTTTGCTATCTGTCACTCTTTGAGATGGTAACTCTTGATGTGCCCGAATAAACCCATTAATTTCTATTCTTAACTAAATAAACTGTTAATCTGTCTGCAGAGTGTCCGTGAAATTAGTAAAAAAATCTCTTGCTTTCTGTGTCTGTAAGTTTAAGCCATTTTAATTTTGCGGAGTGATTTTTTTAAAAATAAAAATTGGAACGAAATCTATGTTACATGACTCAAGTTAATGCATTGACTCAGCATTGAACAGCAATTTCTCCTCAAACTGACAGCAGCAAGTTTTGGTCATTTTTTTAAAAGCAGGAATACTTGTGCAGTCACCACTACATGGCAGAAAACGAACTGGGCATGAAAGATGAGCCACGTTGCTGGCAAAGTCCCAGCCTGCGCTGGAAGACTCCAATAGATTTCAAACTCCATCGCCTTATCCACTCGGCCACGTCAGCAGTGCATGGAGATCTGTCAACTTTACTTCATTAAAATTGCAGGAAGTTTGAAGCAGTAAAACTGACCATGCAACTCATTGTTTCTGTGTTGGTCCGTAGTAGTAGCAATTCAATCATTTTCAATGCCTCACGCCTTTCCTTCACTCGCTCTGCCGTATTTATTTGACTCGTATTTTCTCGGTTTTGTATTCGTGTTGAAACAGTAGACAATCACCTGGATTCAAATGCAGCTGCTAAGATCCCCTGGTATTCCGCCAAACGATAACTTTTATATGTTCGGACTGTTACTAAAATCTCCCAGCGTATTCACGCGAGGAGAAGAGGCCAGTTATATTCCCTGGTACTTCATTACATCTGCAGATTTTTCCAATGACCCGAAATGAAAAATGACTAGTAATGGGTAATCAATAGGATTCAAGGACCCACCTGACAAAAGTCTGAAATCTGAGTTCAGCACCTCCAGGGAAATGCTGGAGTGGGAATGTTAGCTTTGCAATCTGGAATCACAGGCTAATGCCTGGACGACATGGTCCCAAATCCTCCTGTGACATCTGGTGGAATTTGAGCAATAAAAATGACTTAAGTTTAAAGCCAGTTCAATTCAACGTCCAAATCAAATCCTTTGGTATTCAAATCCCATTTCAAAACGCAAGCACAGAAGTGCAGACTTGCAGAGTACTGAAGGAATGGACCTCTCTTTGTTCAGAGACTGAAGGGCCCTCTCTCCTTTCAGATTGTTGTAAATGAGCCCATGGGTCAATTTGGACAAAAAAAAAACAAGCACTGACCCGTGTCTTCCTCTATCATAGGATCGGATTGCCTGGTCTTTATTGTTGTGTTGTTTGTGGGAATTTGTACATTTTCCTATATTACAGCAGCAAATCCACTTAAAAAGAATTAACCTGCTGGAAAGCACTTTTCTGTTCCAGAGGTGGCGAAAGGCACTGTATAAAATGAGAATTTGTTCCTTTCAAAATCCATGTGCATGGTTGTTGGACACAGCTTATGCTCCATTTTCCATAGGAAATTTAGCGAATGCTTGCAAATGAATGGAAATAAGAAGATGCAGGAGTGGCACAATTATTGCACATAACTGATAATTGACTAGAATTAATGGACTGGTGTTCCATCGGGCCGAATTGGGCCCGTTGCTTTTCGTGGTATTCCTTCTCACTTTGACATTAATATGGGAAGCATCATAGGGAAATCTGAAGGTAACTAAAATTGATCGGGCAGTTGACAAAGAAGAGGATAGCTGCTGACTTTAAGAAGAGAGCAATGGTTTGGATGAGTGAGCTGAGAAATGATAAGTCTAATTCAATTTGGTGAATTGTAATGCAATGCATTTAAGGTGGGCAAACGAAACAATTTCATACACAATACCACGGAGGGAACTGAGAAAGGTAGAAGAAATAAGAGATGTTCAAGTGAATGGTAAGAGGTCCCAGAAGTTGGCAGGACAAGTGACATGGTGGTAAAGATGACGTGTGTGATGCTTTCCTTCACATTCAGATTTCACAGTGCAAGTGGGATTGTATTCATTACAATCATGTAAACATAAGAATGACTGTTTGGGGAGCGAGTTAGTTAGGAACCACAAACGGTTGCGAGTGGCATCATTCGAACAATAAAGAATCATGAAATGGCAGAAGGCTGAGAAAACGTTTGCGCTAGGCTTCATCACACCCCCTTCTGCGTGATTGTCCAAGTTGTTCGTGGATACAGAGAACTTGGGAAGAGAATGACTAGCCATATTGTGCAGGAATAGATGGAAATATCAGAGGTGAGAAGAGATGTTACACTCCCACAAATCTAATTGTGTTACTCTTTAATTCGATCAATGCCAAGCTTCACCTGACAAGGTCAATCATCACTGCAGAGAGAATAATATTGGGATCTGTGTCTCATAAGGAATAATATTCGTTTTTTTTCATGTCAGACGGAGTACAGATGACAGGCAGAAGGACATCTTGCTCTCTGATGATTTTCCTTCTTGAACAGGACATTTTACACAGTCTGCCAGATGCAGACTCTGCGTTGAATTCCTTTAACTCTCAAGTTAAGAAATAGATCACTGAGAGCAAGTGTCAAATATTTTTTTCCCATAACAGCACTAAAATTTTTGCGTGCTTTGGTCTCATGTCTGCCAGGACAGCATAGGCACCCTTGAGCAGCTGACTGAAGTACTGACAGAGGCAGTCACCTCCACTCAGAAGACCATGGGAAAACGAGACAATGTCAAGCTTCAGAGTGCTGACATGCATCTGGAGCCAACGTAAATGGCTGGAGATATGGCCGAGAGCGACGTGTGAACATCAAGCACAGTTTATTTCACAATGTGGGCATCATGGATTCCACCTAAAAGAGTGAAACTATGAGTCAGGCTTGGGGTGCGGTTGGTGGGGTGAGGTTGGAATAATGAACAACTTTCCAGCAATTCTCACATTCCAAGAATCTTTAATGTGAACAATCCGTCTGATCCATTGGTCCTCATTGAAAACTTACAGCTAAGTAAAATGCACTCCCGCCCAGTGTTAACATTTGGTGTAAGTCTGAAAAGTGGAACGCAACTCGACACTAATCATAGTCTCATACAATCATACACGACGTAAGGGGCCATTCTGCCTCTTCAGTGCAATAGCTAAATCTACACTAAATCTACTATGCTCTTATTTTCCAGGAATAAATCTATAGCCTTCAATGTTATGATATTGCAAGTGCTCATCCCCGTATTTTCTGAATGTAATGAACTTTCCTGCCTGAATTGCACCACTAGGCCTTCCAGAACACCACGCCAACCTCTGATCTTCCTACTGCCCTACGACTCATGTGTTTTCTCTTATTGTATTACTTCTTGCAAAATGAGTCACGTCATAGCTACCAGGGTTCAATTTCACCCATCACTGAAGTACCGTCTGATCACTCTATTTATATCTTCCCGTAAACATCTGTATACTGGGAGTTGACGTGAAGTATAGGGGGCAGGTATAATCTGAGGCCTCTGCCATTCTAGGGAATGTGTCTGTGTATCTCTCCCTGTGGGTGAAAATGAGGATCAGTTCTCCAAGGGGATGTACACACAGTTGTATTATCTTAAACTTGAGTCCCTTTTGCTATGTTGTTTGAAATTAAAATGTTCCAGGGGAAATATCATTGAGGTGAGCACTTGAAACATCAGAACACACAAGGCCACAGGCCAAGTGATAGAAACTGGTTTCAGAATAGACGGATATTTGATGACAGGCAATAACACAATGAAACAAAGGCTCTTTTCCATACTGTAAAAATTCAATAACAGAGAGGAATTCACATGTGGAAAAAATGATCACCAATTAAATGTCGAAAGCCATGTCATTAAGTAAGGAAACTATCCTAGTCACCATCTTCTCTGGCTTTTTCACTGCCACGGTGTGGGTTTGCTTCCCAGTTAGAGAACGAAAGTTAATGTATTCTGCTTTATTTAATGGGACGATAGAGCTTTTGACTGATTGCAGGAAGAGAAAAATAAGCCGTGGAGACGTCACAAGAACCTTTATCATCCGAAATTGTATTCAGTTTAATGTAGAGCAAAGAACTGCAGATGCTGGAAAACTGAAATGAACACAAAATTTGCTGGAGAAACTCAGCAGGTCTGGCAGCATCTGTGGAGAGAAAGCAGTTAATATGTCAAATCCAGTGACCCGGGTTTGATCAGCTCTCTGATCTGAAACAGAAACTTTGAAAAACTGATTCCTGGGATATGGATATCATCACTTGGATAGGGTTCATTGCCTATCCCTAATTACCCTAGTGGTGGAGGAGATAAGCTGCTATCTTGATCTCTGTGGCATATAGGTGTCGCCTTAATGCCAATAAGGAGGCCCATCGACACTGAAGGGACAGTAATATGTTTCCAACTCAGACTCGTGACTGTATTGAAAAGGGACTTGTCGGCGACAATTTTCTCATTTATCTCAAGTCGTTGTTCTTCTAGATAGAAGTAAACTCTCATTGTACTGAACCTGTCAGATTCATGATGTTTGTTCTATTTGTGACTGGGAATTCGTTTTCGTTTGGATAATTAAGATAAGAGAGAGAAATCTTCATTTCTTGACTGGGAATTTTGTGCAGGCCTGGACGATGTAAGTTCTGAATCCAAAACACTGGAATACCAGACATGCTGACAGTAACCCTTGAGACCTGAGTTGTACACGCTCTTGTGCCATTTCTTCAGATCAGAGCCACCTTCACCGGGAAAGTTTCCCTCTCTAATCTTCACTACAGTTCATATAGTCGCCCTGGGTTTCAATGCGAAGAAAGCAAAGCTGTGATAATCTGATGTTATTCAGCAAATGTATTACAGGAAGTTACAGAACGGATTGATGCTGCCAGGGCCCTGTTTGGAGACATTGAGCTGCAATGATGAGGCAGCAACAATAAAGATGTCGCTCAACTCATTTAATTAAAGGCTTAGGGTTAGAAATGACTAGAAATTTCTCACTTACTTTTTTCAGGGTCCTGACACGAACAGACCAGGTCTCAACGTTTAAAAGTACATTCCATACGTTATTAAATTATAGATCATAGAATCCCTACATTATGGTAGCAGGCCATTCGGACAATCTATTCCACACCGACCCTCTGAATAGCATCCCACACAGACCCATCTCCTACCCTATCCCTGTAAACCTGCAATTCGAATGGTTAACCGATCTAACCTGCACCTGCCTGGTCACTACGGGCAATTTAGGATGGCCAATTCACCTAACCTGCACAATTATGGACAGTGGTAGGAATTTCATTCGAGTGGGTCATAAAATGGTTGAGTGACTGTGAATAAAATGATATAAACTTCAAGCAGAGAAAAAGTGATACTGAAGTCGCCACCTGAGAGCAAATGTGTTTTATTCGCTACTGAAATTCACCACTTCTCAAAGTGGGGACCATTGAAATGAAGCAATGACGACAACTGTCTTTGCTGGTTGTTCACCTTGTGATGTTCCCATTCCCGTGCATGCCCCTGTTCACATAACAACTCTAAAGGATATGACGTTTCCATCTGTGTCTGGCTAGTATTATAATCGGTAACATGCCTGATTTCAGATTCGATGATAATAGGTTTGAGTTCTACCTGGCTTGAATGCAACTGTAACCTTTTCCAGACATTTAAATTAGCCACGTTTCTAAAAATCTGAACGTCTAGTTTCGTTTATTCCCCGCCCCATCTCCCTCACATTGCAACAGAATCGAATTTTTTTTAAAAAAGGCTTTGGTTCTAACAGAACGGTAACATGTCTCAGCCACTCTCGGTCTTTTGAATGAAGAACCCTTTGGGAAGAAAGTCCTTGTGCTCAAGGAAATGCTAATACCAGGCAATGATTGTTAAAAAAACAAACTCCCTATAACGTTCAGGAAAAATGTCGAATGTGGGGCCGAGGATGAAATGCCTAGCAAAAGCCCAAAGGCTTCGATGCTTTCCACCTCAGAGCTCACATGAACCCTAGAGTTTGCACGATCTCCTAAAGCAGACTACCAGTGTGTTCAAGATTCAGATTGCTGCTCCCGGAATGGTAATTTTTCTCTGTCACTTTGACTTTTCGAAAACAAAGGCTGGAACATTCATTTTGGAGACGTGAGAGCAGTCTGATCCCACCCACTGCAGACACATCCGTGTCACCAGCAATAAGTTCTCCTACACGGGACCACTTTCCTTCGAGCCTTTCAGTGTCGTTTCTGATCCCGACTTTCTAATTGTTCCAGACCCGAGGTGAGGTTTGAATTCCTGAAGTGCAGTAACGAGAATCCTTTCTGTGTCTCAGATCAGTTAATGTCCTCGAGAACATCAGAGTCAATATCCCAGCGTCAAGGCACCTTCTCTTTCTTTAAGAGGCTGGGATACTGATTCTGATGTTATCGTGGGCATTGACTGAACGAAAAGTCCATCGTTTTATTCACAGTCACTCCGTCGTTTTATGACACACTAATGAAATTTACCTTGATGCTTTGAGTCATTGTCTCTCCAATGAGATTGAGTCTGGTCTGCTAATCCTCAACTCCACTTTTCTGCCTTTCTCCATACTCCTTGAGTCCCTTACTGATTAAAAATTTGTTTATCACATCTGCATATATGATCCAACCTGGACAGCCTCCCATGATAACGAATTTAACAGATTGACAAACCTCAGAGAAAAGAAATTTCTCTTCATCCTTGTCTTAAACGTACAACCCTTATTCTGAGCTTATGCCCTCTGGTCTAAGATTGTCACAGAATATGAAAAAAAAACGCAACCAAGCCGTCAAGCCCCCTTAAATATCTTGCGTGTTTCAACACGGACAGGGGTTTGGATAATAATAAGACCAATATTTAGGAGCGCCTAAATACTCAGGAGCAGATGGATATGCGATTTGTTCCAGGCTCTGTGTAATGCTTTCACCTCTGATGTAAAGCAGTCAATAATGCTGGCTGAGCTGTGTTTAATTTTGCTGTTGTCTCTGTGGGGGATTTCTCGCCATTTTGATAGTTCATACAAGAGCAGTAAAGCGTCATTCTCTGACCGGGAATCGAAGCTGGGCCACGGAAATGAAAGCGCAGAATGATGATCACTAGACCACCAGAAAAGATAGTGCCCCGGTTGTATTTTTTTTTAATGACATAAAGTTTCGTTTTTAAATCTCAAGTTATTTTCACTGGAAATAAGTTTCTCCTCCAAATTGATCGAGTCATCCAGTTTGGATAATTAGTTGAAGCCCTGAACCCAAACACAAAAGATGTAATGTGTCTTCCCTTTGTGAGCAGTGTGAAGATGTTCAAATCTATGTGTCTGGTTAAAGCTCTTTTCACAGTCAGTGCTGCACTGAAAACCTCTAACGCAGATTGTCTATGCCTCAGTTATTTTTCAGTTGCACTTATGTCTGAACCATTCTCCCACAGACCAAACGAACATTTTTCCTTCGATATTAAAAGGCCAATGATATCCCAGTTTAGATGTTTCCCATCTATAAAATCCAACCTTTATTGTTAGCTGCGAAAGGAGTTTACAAAATTCATCACTATCAGAGGAGGATAAAAATCCAAAACACAAAATTCCAATTTCTCTGGAACATTTCTTTCCATTTTTGCTCCCCAAAATTTGTAAATCCCATCCTCGCACCGTCTCCCTCCCCACTAGGCTGAAATACAAACTCATTTCCATCATTTCCTTCCTCCAATCATAGTGGTTACCCTCCCTCTCCTGGGTCTAAGACATATCAATGAAGATTAATCTGCATTTTCTAATTGGAAACATTAATTAGTGGAATCTTTCAGGCACTGAATTGCATATTACACACACACACACACACACACACACACACACACACACACAGACATCCACACACACACACACACACACACACACACACACACAATTTAGTATTCAGGGAAAGCAAATAATTTAATTGTCTACAAGATCATGTTGAGAACTCTGTTTTAAATGGAAAGTCACAAACAATTCTTTTTAAAAGGGCCATTTCAGCCTCAGAAATCAGCAGCATCTCCAGAAAATTCAACTCTAGCCATTGAGAGAGCTGTTAACATCATAAGAAATAAAGCAAACATTGTCTGACGATCAATCCCGGATCTGCTTTTCAACAGCAAGAACACCAAATTCCATCCATTGCAGTCATTCATGAATTTCCTTTTTTGTTAAAAGGTTCTATAACTGGGCAAATCTTCTCCCACACAATGAGTAGGTGAACAATCTCTCCGTAGTCTGAGTGCATTGGTGTACAAAGAGGGCAGAGGAATGTCGTAAACACTTTCTACATAAAGTGCAAGTAAATTGTTCCTCTTCAGTGGGAATTTGATGGTATATCTGGATGCTGGACTTGCGAGTGCTTTTCTTCTCCACATGAAGTAGGTGAATGGTCTCTCCCTAGTTTGGGTGCATTGGCGCACAACGAGGGTATTTGAATATCTGAAACCTTTTCCACATGAAATGCATATGAGTAGCTATCTCTTCAGTGCGTATTTGCTGGAGCATCTGGATGTTAGAAGTATCAGCGAATCTCTTCGCACACATGCAGCAAGGTAATGGTCTCTGCACATTATGATTGCATCGGTGTACAATGAGGACAGATAAATGTCGGAAACACTTTCCACACGAAGTTCAGGCGATCAGTTCCTCATCAGTGTGAATTCGCTGGTGCATCATGAGGCTGGAAATGTGAGTGAATTTTTTCCCAAACATGGAACAGGTGAATGGTCTGTTGCCCGTGTTAGTGCATTGATGCATACTGAGAACAGATGACTGTCTTAGACTCTTTCCACATGAAATGCAACTGAACCGTTTCTCCATGGTTTGAATTCATTGGTGTGACAGCAGATTCGCTGACTGGGTGAAACTTTTTTCCCACATGCTGAGCAGATGAATGGCTTCTCAGCTGTGTGAATTCACTGGTCTATATTAAAGTTACATAACTGTCTGAACCTCCTTCCACAATCAGTGCCGGTGAATCGCTTCTCTACAGCGTGAATCTGTGACAGGAGGCTGGTGGACTTAATGAATTCCTTCCCACACATGACCTAAGTGAATGGCTTCTCCTGATGCGACTGCGCCAACGATTTCGTCCAGAAGAGTAGGACAATTGAATGCTCTACTGCCATACCCCATTTCATGAGTTCTTTATGGTGCTGATCTCCATATGACTGTCGCCACGCTTTTCCAGCAATGGTGATTAAGTAAATACATTCCCATAATCTTCATATTTCCACAGTTTCTCCTTTGTGCTGGTGTCTTCATTTCTCCAGTTCGGATGATCTGTTGAATTCTCGTTCATACACAGAACACTCCCAATGTGAACAGTGCAGTGCTTTTTTTTTAGGCTGTATAACCGATTAAATTTCTATTACCTTCAGTGCAGCGAAACATGTGTGCCTCGTAGCATTTGCTGTCACCCTGATCTTCCAACTGTTTTCACACAGACAGAATGTACAGATTTTTCTCCTATCATATTCAAAGATCGATAACATTCAAGTCTCAATACCTCGGACGATTGCCAAATCTTAAGGCATTGCTTGGTTTGTTTCC
Source organism: Rhincodon typus (assembly GCF_021869965.1). Lineage (NCBI taxonomy): Eukaryota > Metazoa > Chordata > Chondrichthyes > Orectolobiformes > Rhincodontidae > Rhincodon > Rhincodon typus. Next base: position 2,714,063 of record NC_063373.1, on the reverse strand, counting down.
CATCTGAAATTTGTAACACCCTATAGAAAGAGCTTACAAGGACCTCACTATAAGTAAATGATAAAAACTCATGAGATAATTAAAATTTCTCGCTCTACTAGCCAAAGTAGTAAATTATAGAACCACTCACTCCCCTTCCTCTCTGGGTTGAGATCCAAATCTATCTTTACCATTTCTTTCTTCAACTCATAGCCTATGTCTGGGTTCAGTTCTTCTACTTGTCTAAAACAGAAAAGGAAATAAATGAGCAAATGATTTTCTCTCGGGTCAATGGGAACTTGAAACCACACACTTTCTGCCCCAGGCCTATTATTACTAGGTTCATTCACCTTAAATTTATAACCCACCTTTGCGTTTTTCTACGTATCTCTCTCACTCCCTTACCCTGTTTTAAAGGCACACCGTTCAAACACAAAACCACGTCCCTCAGAGTGAAATGAGGAAAGTTATGCTGACACAAAGGCTGCCACGAAGTGGGAATTCTGTTCCAGAAAGATATCTACCTGTAAGCCCCACCCCTCAACCAGCCTATCTGTCCCCCAACCTCCACCCTCCCCCCACCCCCCCACCAAGTTGGCCGGTCAATCACCCCGCCCTGTGAAAAACACCAACATTCCCTTCACCAAGATGGTTGTAGATTAGCCCCTCGTGGGGTGAACACAGGGTGAGGGCCGGTGAGGCTCCTATTTGGGGCCTCAGGCCCTGCCAGGAGTTTATAAACTCCTGATGCTCCCTTCTACCTCGATTGTCACTTCAATACTGTTTGTAAAGCTCATCCCCTGGGGGCAGTAAGAGGCATCTTGTAAGTTGGGCCTAGCGATCTCTCCGGGATGTTTCTGAAACCCTATCATCCAACTGCCATCCTCATTCCTCTCCCACAGCTGGTGAGATCGCCTCCATCCCACTGCAAATGTTTCAGGTAACTGTGGGACTTGTATGATTGACGGCAGCTCTGGGCCAATAGGAAAAGGCGAGAGGATGGAGGACTCAGTTGAAGCCACTGTTGTTCCAAACAACTGGAGAGCAAGAGTGGCAAGGCTGAGGTTTCCCTGATTGGCCGAAACTCTGCCTCATTTGGAAGCCCAATTTCTCTCAAAATCCAGGAGAAGACTGAATCGTCAAGACCCTGACCTGAAGAACAGCTTACGGGCACGAGATTAGTCTTGCTGATTTTAACAGTACATGTCCGAGTATCTTTTCAGCAACTAAAGGAAGAACAAAACTAATTAGTATGGCAATTAACTCTTAGAAAGGACTGATAAACAATCCAGAGGCTGATTAGTCACATTCTCACTGTCTGCTCTGTAAAAGGAAGACAGGCGATAATTCAGTCCTCAGGACGCTCTCGCCTCACTGCTTTGTGTTCCTAGAGCAGCTGTGAGACCGTTCAATGCTGTTCTGTCAGCTGGACAGCCTGAACCGGGATACAATCAGTGCCAGTTTAGGGAAATGAATTAATGAGTAAGATAGGAAAGAAATCCTTAAGTACGAGTATTGAGCTTTGCATCAGTGCTGATAGTGCCAGCTCCACAAGGTCTACCATGGTTTATTTTCTCAATGTGTAAGTAAATGATGTTTTATTTTCCTCATTGACTAATGGAACAAGCCTCCGCTGCACAATATGCTGTATGTTTCAAAGCAAAATTATTTCAATGGTCATCATAATTGGTAGCGTTAATTACTGATAGTTTAGATGAATCTATGGAAGGCAATTGTCTCTCAAAATCGAAATGACAACTCGTCACACCGCCTTTCCCTTCCCCAACCCTAAACCAACATCACCAACTGCATGAGAGATGTTTGATGCTTGAAGTAAATATAGTATGCAATACCCAGCTCACAACAAGCGTGTCAGTGGCATGACTGATTACAGGTGAATAGTACAATTTATCTCAGCTCTCCTTCATTTTTTGTACTGTGTCTTTATGTCTGAATTCAAGTGAATGATTCTTTACTCTTTTTTCTTCTTTTTTCATTTCAGATTGGAGGTAATGCTCAATGGTCATTATGCACTCATCATCCCGACTTGAGAATATACCACCTTCCTTCAATGTCGCTGGGTGCCAATCCGAGAAATACCTCTTGAATAACATTGAATGTCTACCTACAGCATATGGACTGCAGTGGTCCTACAAGGCAGGCCTGCACCGTCGTCTCAAGGGACACTGCGGACGCGTAATTAAAGCTGAATCAGCTAGCAACATCCACGTCCCAGGATTGCATTAAAAATAAAAAAAAAGTATGTTTTCATGATCAAGAATGGTGTGACGTTTCACAGGAAAAAGAAAATTGCGACAAAATCATGAGGGCTCTCAGAATGTATCTCACATGGATCAGTGAAAAGTGGAGTGATTGGGAACGTGGAGTTTCAATAGCAACGGGATATTCCAGTAGTTAGCATAACGGACTTAAAGTACAATGAATTAATTGTCATATCAATGCCAGCCAAATATTCTGGATATTGGCTTGTCAGCGTTGTTATGTATTTATTGAGCATGGTGTACAGAGATAATGGGAGTGAATTAAGTTGCCAGATGAGCAATTGTCTTATCGAATGGAAGAGCATGGTGGAGAAGCTGTAAGCCCTCCATCTGCACCGAAAGAATGATATGTGTTTTCCACCTGTAGAGACAGAAAGCAATGGCATGGAAATGTACAAAGAAATGAAAGATGACAGAAAGAGCAAGAGAAAGAGAGAGAGAGAGACTGACGAGTAGGAGAAATATGCTTAGTTTATTTTCTCAAAAGGAGTTGAGATAAATTTGCACAAAAATTTTGAAAGGCTGAAGAACTTTAAAAAGTGCTCCTTCTGAGTCTGGTATGAACGTTTCAAACATATTTTGATTAAAACAACTAAATTTTTCAGAGTTTAACAGAACAGGCCAGAAGATATAAAAGCAAAAGTAGGCCATTTCGTCCATCGACTCTGCTCTTCCCTTCACTCATGATGTAAAATGAATGGATAAATAAACGCTACGTTGTCCTTTGCCTCAGTGATGTTGTGATGAGTTACAGCAACCCCCAGAATTGCAAACTATCTCCTTCTCAAAATACATACACATCCCAGCTTAGAATCATGAATTTTTCAGTAAAAACTGAATTCATTCTACCCATTGTGTCAGTCCTAGCTTCCGAAAAAATGACCGAGCTATCTCCATAGCTCACTCAATTCATCAATTTGAAATATATATGCACAGCATTTTTTGAAACCTCCTATGGAATCCACATCCACCACTTTCCCTCGGCAGCACATTCCAAATCTTAACCTCTCTCAGTTAACACTCTTAACAACTCATTTCTACTAGCTTGCTTGCTGACAGTCTTGAAATTGTGACCCGTCGTCACTGACCTTCTACATTCAGGGATTGAGAGATGTGCTCCTGTTAGCTGTTTTCTCTATTTAGTTGCTCGTTTCTACGCAGAGCTGTTAAACATGCGGCTTTTGTAACGCAGTTCGCTTACAACTCTATGTGTCTTGATCTCTGAAAACCTGTTTTCATTTACATTAAAATCACAATGCAGTAGAAGATTTTTGTTTAAAGGTAAAGCTGAATCAGATGTGATATTTCGCACTCTCTCTTACTCTCTGTCCCTCGCTATATTTAGAACTTTCTCTCTTTGTCTGTTTCACTCTGTCTCTGTTCAGAAACCCGTGTTAATCTTTGCAGCAACAGTTCTGCCTGCTTGTGTCTCATGGAATTTTGCTGCCCTTTTATCTCTGTCTTTCTCTCTATTTCTAATTGCTTTCCTTAAACCCGTTCTCTCCCTACATTGTTGAACGTTGAATAATTCAGAGGTGCCATTCTGCATCGGTTGGCCTATTATTTCTGGATGCAGTCACAGGCTGGATACTGACAGTTTAAAATTCTGGTGCTATTACCAGATGGAACTCCATTCTTCATATAGATTGGCCACTCCAGGGGTTATCATCCAGTTCACCGATAAATTGTGCATGTGACCTGCACCAACTTGTTTCATTGTGAATATTCAGCTTAGAGCACTCTTGCCTGGCTTTACATCTTCCAGGTTTAACATGAAAAAACAATCTGACGCCAGATGCATTAAAGAAAATCTGTTCTCCATACTTTCTGCTCTCTGTACTTCTTCAGAATTACATTTGATTACAAGCTCCAGCGCCTCCCCGTTTTTGTCAACACCAGAGCAGATCATGTCAGCAGCTGTGCGTCGGCAGTGAACAGGGGGAAAAAAAAAAACATGCATTCTTCCCCAAGCATGAAAATGCTCATGCACGTCGCTGAATTATATCAGAATGAAATAGCATTTGAATTGTATATTAAAAAAAAGAAAGCTGTTCAGATATGGAAGTCATTAATTTAATCAATCAAACACCGCTACTATTGTTGTGTAGCTTTGAACATGCATTTCCTTCAAGCATTTATCAACTTTCCTTCGAACAGTTAGAATTGCGAAATACGATCATATATGATAGTGGCATTATCAGAGCATGCGAGATATTAGGCCTGCTCCAGCCATTCAATAAGATCATGGTTGACGTGTTTATGTTCCAAATTCCACATTTCCATTTACCAGCGACAACTTTTCATTCTCCTGCCAACAAAAATCTGCCTTCCTAATTCTTTACGTATTTATTATTCCGTCTGTCTATATCATTGGTCAACCTGTCTGCGTCTGTCTGTTTCGTGGAACCATAAGGATTGTTTGATGGGAGTGTATTTCTGGGTCATACACAATTTATGCACGATGAGCATATTTCACGGAGGACAGGCTATGATCAAGCCCCCAGAGATCCTAAACGTCATATTTACTTCAGGATGCTCCTTCAACGCTAGCATGTATTCCGTTCGCAGGAACAAACCTGTACGATAATTCCCAGCTCCCACGAACAATATCCAGATACGTTCCGACCGAACAATCTCCAATGGCACTGCTCTTCTGAGAATTTCGGGTCTTTTTTGAGTGCCATGTCCCCAGATGTCGTCCACACAGCCATGCGTCAATGACAGAATTTGACCAAGAAAAAAGTAATCACCTTGTGTAGCCCTGGTTGGAAGTAAACCAAAACCGAATCCATAAACAAATTCTGTATAATCAGTCACTGTGAATGGATAAACGGAGCATCCTCATCTACATTCAGCACATCTATTTCTTTGGGACAAATATTTCAGATCAATTTATCATCAGACTGTTACGTTTGCTGGAGATTAGATATCCAATGTTAGCGTTTCTGTTTCTCTATTTGGCAAGTTGGCGTCAGAAATACTGACTTGTGGACATGGAAATGAAGCAAGACCAGTCAAGTGCAACGTTCACAGCTGATTGCTGTAAAGGAAGTGGCAACAAACCAGTCCCAGTCAATGATTTTTTTTCGCCCTTATTCGATATTGTGTAGATTTCTGATTCACAAACAAAAAATGATAGAGATGTTCACACTGATGAAGGTTTCTTGGCTGGATAATCGTAAAGATAATGTTTCAGTTTGTGGAGGATTCCAAAATCCAGGTTTCTTAAGTGTAAGACTCAGAAAAAAAAAAATCCATTCGAAAATTTGAGAGAATTGTCATTCCACTTTAGAATACAGACCTCACTGGCACAAAGAGAGGCTGAATCAAAATCATAAAATCATGAAGGAGACATCAGGAAAATGGACAATGGCAAAATGGAAATACTAGAAAGGGGGAAAGTACATCTCTTCTGCAAAGTGATAACACGGATATAGACCGACTTTTCTGATGCCGTATTCATGTAAAAAATTGTGTTTTCTTTCATGTCACACCAAATACGACATTTTTTTCTACCATCAGCTCGATTCAAGTTAAATTTTAATCAATGATTTCCTCTTTCTTTAGCCCATTTTCCAGATCTGGGAAATGGACTTTCCGTTTATCAGCGGGAGCCCTCGCTGAGAGACACAGAGGGAGAAGATATCACTTTAAACTGCCCCGACTCTGATGAAGCACATTCCTTATTCTGGTCCCATTAGCAACCATGCAGACAGACCGAATTTACAGTCTGGAGACAGCCAGAGTTTACAGTTCGGAGACACAAGAGCGGCGGTGCTGAATTGACGGCGGGTTTCGCTCAGAACTGGTTTTCTGATACAGTCCAGCAGTCAGTTAAGTTGTAGAGATTGACAGTCTCTTGGATGCTGCTGCCTGACACCATTGTCTATTACAATGCATTGAGCTTCACAGTGAAAAGGTGAGTGGAAGCCTCATGCAATTGCTACCACAGAATTCTGCGTGACAGCTGTTGCCTGTTGACGGTTGTACTTAACAGCGGGTCACAAACCGATATTTCAATACATTCTTGTGCAGGAAAACGCAGAGCATAATCCATAGAAGCATCATTTAAAATATTCATATCAATTGCAATTTCTGACACTGATTGTGTAAGGGAGAAAATGGCTGCTGTTTATTTGAGAATCACTGGGAACTCGCCACTCGATGAAGAATGCAAAACTTCAAGTGGTTGAAGTCCAGCTGTTCCAGAAATATCTGATTGCAAAGGAACAAACAGTTTGATTTGAAATTTACAGTGGACACTGAATCCTCTCTAGTGAAAGTCGTAAAAATTGTAATAACTTGATTGCAGATTTCTCAATGTTAAAGATACTTACATATGTTAATACCAAGTATCTACAATATTATGTGGCACAGCGACATTGTTATCAAGACAGACTTAAAAGCTAATGAACAAGGATCAATACAACAATAATCCGTAAGACAGTAATCGTGAGCTGCAGGATCCTGGAATGGTTAATGGATGATCAGAAAACATCCTGGTGACAAAAGCCGTACTGAAATATATCAGGAAGAATGACAGAATTGCTTTTCGATATCTAAGCATATCAGTTAAGGCTTCATGTAAGTCGAATCTCTGTAGTCGTTTTACTCCGCTTCACACATGGTTCTAACGGTGTTGTTTCATGTTCTGTTGCGTGTACCGCAGTAGGAGCATACCTTGTGACAGGGGACAAAGACACAGCAGGTAGCAAGATTCAGATAAGTGGAAAACTTTTATTCAAGCAAAAACTGGTTGATGGAGGCCGAGGCCCAAATGATTTTCTCTGAATCTGGCCTGGACGTGAGAAAGCAATTTTTACCTTATTCTTTGGCTCAGATCTGAAGAGAGATCAATGACACACTCTGATCTTTACAATGAAATACAAAATTTTTATATATTTTGTGTTACATTAATCAAATCGAGCTTGGACACATTCCTTTACTCTTAATTCACACACCCAATTTTGTGTGACACCTAATCAATGGTGGGCATTCCTATCGACAGCTCCAAGTTCCAAGATTTTTTGGTGTTAATCAGAGATTGTAGTCCCCAGGCCTTGGCATCTTTCTATGTCTCATTTCTATTCGCATTCCAAAGTTATTGGATAGAATCCTTGGGATCTGTCTCAACTTTTCTTATCTCTAAGGACATGCTTATATTTATCAAATTCAATTATTCATTTTATATTTCTCACTGTCCCAATTATATATGTAACATACAAAAGACAGTTTCAACTAATTGCTGTAAGGTTAATTTCTTATAAAGTTAGGTATAAAGTCTAAAATTATTCCTGTTCAAAGGTACCATTATATTTTACAGTGTGAGCAGGCTATTTAGTTTGGTTAGTTTATGTCCGCCATTTTGTAAACAGGCATGGGCCGGTGAGTATGGACACGTACAGGTCACTTTGTATCGACAGATACGGGTCACTCCCACAACCTCCTTTACTGGCTGGAGCATAATGGCAGATATGTTTTGGAGTGGTTCTAATGCAATCACTTTAATTTAAACAATGACACAAATTATTTAATCACATATTTTCGTTTTGTTCAGAATATGTTCAACACAAGTGAAGAGAGAATGCCTTTTCCGATGCTGCACCTGTTGATCTCCACATGTTAATTATTTTGTTTTATTTGAATTCAGCGCATTCTGATGCAAACTTAGCAAGTAAATGTTAGTCACGACGAGACTAGCCATACATTTCACTTTATTACTTTGGAACAGTGTTTTTGTACAAGGCTCTGTTCGGTTCCTGTCACTGTGTCTCTCACTCCACAGTAATACATCGTGCTATCAGGCAGCCAAAGCTCATCGAAGATGAAATTCCCCTCAGTTTTTGTACTGTCCAGAGATGCAGAAAATCGAGCGCCAACGCCCTCTGCTCTGACGACATTTCCAAAGTTGTGGACGTAGACTAAAAATGTCGGAGATTTATCCGCGTCCTGACGGTACAATTGCAAGGTATACATACCAGCTGTGGTCGAGTAGCTGAAATTAATGGTCAGTGAATCTCCTTCAAACTGCACCGCTTTAACTGACTGCTGTGAGGTTGAATCTGCACAATTAACACCTGCACAAATATAAGAAGAAAAGGACGTTAAAGGGTCGCTAATAATCAATATTACTAAATCAAAGGACATACTGCAATACAGGGAAACATAGACAAATCGAAGTTTGCCTTAGACATATGACCAAGAAGAGAACATTTTAGAAGTCAAAAACTTACCAGTTAAGAGAGCTGCGATAGCGGAAAATGAGTAAATAGTAACTGCCAACATGTTTGTAGACAGGATGGTAGGTTGGAACAAAGGACGTTGAAGCTGGATTATTTCAGCTGAAAGTCTTTTGTGTTTCATATCCTGTCTCGCTACCGACTGGACCATTTCTGTTAGCGTCACCCAATCGGATTATAGTTCCTTTGTTCTCCAGTCCATGACGTTAAAGTGCTGGCCACATGAACACGGAATGGGAACTGGAGGAGGCCATTTGGATCGTCAAACCTGCTCCACCAGTGAATAAGATCATGGCCGACCCACCTCTCTTCCAACTTCGTGAAGAATACCCGAATCACATCTGTCCTGTATGATGCATCAATCTATCAACATCCGTCAGAAATATACTCAACGTCAAGACAACCCTCTGATTACTGAATAAAGTTGAAACGAGCAGTAACTTCAATTCTGCTCTTTAACAATGCCAATCTGGGCCTTTAATAATTAGTTGTTAATGTTGATGTGGTATCCATGTCACAGGCTACAATTAAGCGCGCTCGTTGCCGATCACCCAACAACTCGCAAAGCAATATAAAAAGAGGCTTTATGCGGAAAAGTACACAATGCAGAAAGAGATGTTCGAGGACCACTGATCTTTGTCGTTTAATTTTCAATGTGTCAGCAGTTGGCAATCCAGATCATAGATCAGATTGTGGGTAGTGATTGGAGGATTTTGAGAGCATCTTGCTAGTTTTCCGTTCGGGCTGACTACACCTGTGTATCGGCGTGAGACTCAGCACACAGTGGTAGATGGCAAAGTCAGAGACAAATGCAGCAGCGATATTTAAATAAAATATTTTCTTTCCTTTGTCCAGAGCATCAGAAAACCTGTTAGTGAACTCGGAAACGTATCTCCTTTTTTTCTGTCAAATTTTCTTAGTTAATACCTCGGAGCTTCCCCAGGATACTGGACGTACCAAAAGAGCATTGGAGCGGTGGACTGTGCTGTGAAATTACAGTTCAGGATTACAGTTTTTATTTCCTGAACCGTTTGTTCAAGTGGATCCTGGGAAACTGATTCTTGGCCACTTGACCCACCAACAAGGTGACAAACATTTTTAAGACTAACTGATGAAAAGCACGATGACGATTTTAGGTCAGACTCACCGGACACGGCGACGATTTTTATCAGTGAAGCACAAAAAGAGCGCACCTTATCAGGTTCGACAGTAAACAACGCACTTTTAAAAAATGACGCTTCTGATCTTATATCACTGAACTCTGATCAGAGACAACCTTCACTCCATGAGCAAACGAAAAATTTGTTCCCTTGATCCGATCAGCTGGTTTCTTAAGATCTACGTCAACAGTGGACCAATCACAGTTAATACAGGACTGAATGCAGCTGGATCTCTCCAATCTCTTCCCTGGATGTCTTGGTGTCTTACTCACCCTATTGTTCTTTCTCAGACTTGCAACCATTAAGTCTTCTGCCCGATTTCACTGTATTTTCTTCAGAGATCTATAGCCATCTCTTCAGTTAGATAGATTTTCCCTGTAGTTAAGATGAACGGTGAAATAATTCAATATTATTCTATTATTCAGTTCTCAATCAATGTGTACGACCAAGGTCCACAACTAATTGTTACTGTGTGGGGCTGAGCAAAGAAATGACAAACAGTCACACAGCTCAAAACTGAACTGTGGCATTAGTGGGGCTCATCTTCATAGATTCCCTACAGTGTGTAAACAGGCCCTTCAGCCCAACAAGTCCACCGCGACCCTAAGAGCATCCCACCAAGACCTACCTCACATAACCCACACATCCCTGAACACTACGGGAAGTTTAGCAGGGCCAATCCATCTAGCTGCACATCTTTGAACTGTGGGAGGAAACCCACGCAGACATGGGGAGAATGTAAAAACTCCACACAGACGTTCACCCGAGGGTGACATCGAACCTGGGTGCCTGGGTGTCCTGAGGCTGCAGTGCTAAACACTGGACCACCGTTCCGCCCATGAGGAAAGTGGGAACTTCTTCGAGCCGGAAATGAACGAGTGATCTAAGTATCTTGTACTATTAAATTGCTGATTTGAACCAGAAAACGTTTTTACCTCATGGATTTTTTTTTTTAAATATTCACTGCATCACTCACCCTACCAAAAATATTTCAGATTAGATCACTTTTCAAAGACAATTTGGCATCAAATCTCAACTTTTAGAAGAAAAATTGATTAAGTTACTCATCAAGGACAACTCCAAAAGATCATGCTGAATAGTAGCGGGATGATGCCACCCTGTCCCTTCGAAATTGCTTCTCTGTATCAGAATATTCTGCTCTGACTGTGGCCTAAACACCCCTAACCTGCCTACCCCCTGAACACCTTTCTCCCCATCAGCTTAAAACACTATCTAACTCGGCCTTGAATATACTCAATGGCCGAGTCTACAGCGCCCTAAGAGAAATTAGTTCCAAAGACAAACGATCCTCTGAGAGAGAAAGTGCCAAAGATATTGATTTAGTCGCACACCGGAGCTTTAGACTTCGAGGTAAAGAGGCTTTATTCATGATATCGTGGGGAGCCAACGCTGACAAAAGGTCAGGTCCATAGTCTCCAATGATTACAAAAACAAGGCAATACTTATACATGCCATTATAGATTGAGACAGTCGTTACAAGCAGATAAGTCTGAATAGTTTATCACATGCCCTTAAGGCAGGTCATATGAAAATTCATACGTCATGGTTCCACAACTTGTGGTTGCTGGTACGTTATCTTTAAGCGGAACGTGTCTTAAGCTTTAGGTCAATATTGAAACAGTAATTCTAAGCTTTCTAAAGATATGCAACAATTTGTTGCATATCTCTTACTTGACCTATTTTCCCACCATTCTATCCTCTAATTCTAAACTTTAGCTCATTCTCTATTTATGCTTTAATTATTCTTCCACAGAAAGGAAAAAAAAAAAGTTTTGCATCTCCCCCTTAATTGAGAGGGTGGTAATTTTTAAAATTTGCTTCCTGGTTCCAAATTCCACAAGCATCCAAAAGATCATGGCCGCTCAAGATGTTTCATGTTTCACACAAAATGCCACTCATTCTTCTCATTGGTTTGCCAATGTTTCGGAGAATATCTGAATTACATCAAAGTTCAAATTAACCTCCTATTGTCACATTTCCACCAGTGACAACCATTGGCCAGAAGGAGAGTGAACCGTTGCAGCGTGGCTCTAAAGCCATATTCGTTGGCTGGGAGAGAGATAGGAAGAACTGCCGATGCTGGAGAATCTGAGATAACGAGGTGTAACTTACTTTCTCTGGGATGCAGTCTATTTTGTTTTTCCCTCGTACGTACTCTGACTGTCGACCTAGAATTTTTGTATAAGGCGTTAGGGGCCATCACTCACTGTGGGTTTCAGCACACAGCAGTACACGGCGCTGTCTGTCAGCTTCAAATCTTTCATGAACAAGTGGAAAGTGCTTTCTGCCAGGTTGAGAATCCCACTTAAGTGTGCAAAGCCTGGAGCAGATTTGTTATATCCATAACTATTGGCATTGAGCAGTAACTGAGGAGCTTGCTCTGCATATTGGTGATACCAGAACAGGTCAGAGCTTGCAGTTGCAGCAGATACCGAATAAGTGCCGGGTATTGTTGCATCTTCTCCCTTTACTGCTTTGACTCCTTTTTCTAATGTGACACTGGGTCTCCACTACTTATCTCTGAAATTAAATATTGGAAACACAAGAGGTGACAGAGAGGATGAGAAACAGATGCTCTCATGGAGATGAAATTGGGAAATATCATGAGGAGTTAAGTACTTAGTCTGGATATTCAGTAGAACAGGCCTGCGACCAGGAGAATGACCAGAGTCACCAAAATTTTCTGACCATTATTCCCAAATGATCTTCAGAAAAAGACTTTGTGATCACCATCTACACTGAACTGGAATTAAATTAAAACCGCTCAGGAATGTTTTGCAGAGAACTGAGGTTTCAGTACCCGACACATTTTTATTTTTTCAAGCAATCACTTTCTGTCAAAGAGTAACTGTTCAGAGAGTAATCATCTCCCATGACCAGCAGAAGAACGTTAAAAAAAAACTCTTTGATGCTGCCACAAACGCAGTGACAGACCCACACGCAGACACAGTGACAGACATACAACACAGGCACAGACACACAGACACAGTCACAGGGGGGCTATTGATTTATCACTCAATGGAGAGCAGTATTTGTTAATCAGCAGAAGATTTACTTGGGCATGTTTAACATTAAACCGAAAGACTTCATGTGGTTTGGAAACGATGTTGAGGACTCCGAGGTCCAATCACTCCCGACTGTATACAGAAGTGTGGCTACCTCTGCTTGGCCTGTCGTGCGTGTGGAATAGGACGTATCCAAGAATGGTACTGGTTGTGTCTGGGACGTTGTTTGTCAAATTCCATAGGTATGTGTATATCAGACTGTTGTTTGACTAATCTGTGAGACAGCTGTCCCAATTTTGGTACTATTTTCCAAGATGTTAGTAAGACCACCTTTACAGATTCCGCATGATTGCTTCTGAAGTTATCCTTTACGGTGGGTACTTCAATACCAGGTAGATAATCCATTTTCATATCTCTGTTGAGACTTCAAAGAAATTGATACAACAGAGTAGCTTGCTGGGCCAGTATTGTGGGTCTGGATTCACATGTGGACCAGACCTGATGAGGACAGAAGATTTTCTTCCCTGAAAGATATTAGGGAGCCAGCTGGAGTTTACAATCAATCGCCAATGTTGTCATTGTCATTAGCAGATTCTGAATTGCTTTATTTAATAAATTCAAAATCCACCATCTACCTTGCCGGGATTCGAATTCAGATTCCCAGAACATTAGATGACTATTAATAATCTAACGATAATACTGATAGGCTATCACTTCCTACGTTTGCAATCTTTCTACAAAGTTTTCCTCTTCAAATATATTTTTCTTTTCCTTTTGAACGTTCCTGTTGAAAATCGTTCGATCATCCTTTTAGGTAATGCATTCGAGGTCATTTTAAATCAGTGGAAGGAGTGAGACATATTTCAAAGGACAGTGTATGGGAAGCACATATCATGACAAGAGGAAGTTATTATGCATAATACACGTCCTTATTTATCTATGAGTGAAACTATTACCAATATAAAAAAACCCTACAGATCCATTTCACTACCTCCACCTGCAATTTTACTGAAGATTTTAACTAATACATTTTAAATGTACTTTTGTTAATAATTCGAGATGGGAACACAAACCTTTCTCATGCTGGAGAATTATCAAGTGCAATTTTGAAACTAGAAACTTACACCTGCTGCTTTATTTTCAGTCAGGAACAGATCACAAAGACACACAGTTATGTGTTTCAGATCTCCAGCACGCGCAACTGCATTTTATATTTTAAATACGATCACAGTCTTCCGGAGAAAAGAGATTAAAGACAACATCACAATGGAGAAACCATGGAAATGTGAAGACTGTAGCAAAGTATTCAATTACCCAATCTAACTGGAAGTCCATTGACGAATGTTGTATGGAATGAATTTCTGGAGTTCGTCCTGATCTTTTCTGACTCTGAACGTTGAAAGACCAAATACGAATTAGTTTGTTTAGGCTTAGTTTTGTTTAAAGAGAAAACACAATTAATAACCTTGTTGTTAAAAGTCTTGAGAATAGAGATCATTATATTGTCGAATTTTAAATCAAGATTCAAAGCAATATAGTTCATTCTATAACTAGCGTCTGAAACCTGAACAATAGAAACTATGGAAATTGGGAAGGGAAATTGGCTGTAATAGATTGTCAAAATACACAAAATGATTTGAAAGCAGACAGGTAGAAGCGATTGGTTGAAGAAGTATTATGTGGTCTGCAGTTATTGCACATTCCTCGAAAACATAAATCGTAACCGGAAAAATAAATCAACTATGGCTGACAAAAGAATTGGAAGATTACATTAGATTAAAGGTAAGTTGTAAGGTTTATAAGGTTGCAGGGAAAAGTGGTAAGCCAAATAATTGAGACCAATTTAGAATTCAACAAAGGTGGACCAAAAAATAAAACGATTAAAGTGGGCAGAAGAAGATGTCCTCTCTCACTGAGAAAGATGAATACAATAGTTGCATGGGAACATCATTTATGACAACCTCACTCTTAAGCCGTACTTCATCGTGACTTGGACCTATATCACATTATTTCACCATCACTTGGTGAAGACCCTGGAACTCGCTTCCTAAAGACAATGTGGGTGCCCTAACTCACCAAGGAGTGAAGAGTTTAAAGAAGGCACGTCACCACCACCTTATGTTATGTTTGGCAAAGCCTCTTTCCCTCTTTGTCTGTGTCGAACGTGGCACAATGCCACCCTATGCTTGCGGTCTTGACGCCACTGCACAGGCAGAATGTGAAAATTGGTGGCGATTAAGTTAGAGCAAGGGCACCAAGCATGACACCATTCAAACATACAGCAGCATCAACTGACACACATATTGAATGCGGGAATTGCAGAGGTGATCAGTGTGAATCGTTGTGTGTCACCTACAGCAAGTGAAAGTACCTGAAGAAGAGAGATCAAGCCAGACGTGTGAACACAGCGAACACTGTGAACATGAGCCATTGCTATGCCAGTTCAGTTTTCTCTGCCATCTATAATTCCAACGTTTTGCTTTCCGTGCCTGGTTTGTCCATATCCAAGATATACAGAGTGGTAGTGGTTCATAGCAATGTAGGTTGCAACTGACCGAGTTATATGTCATCAGTTCATAATTGTTAACCTGCATCTGGAATCTACTCCTTTAAAATAAATACTAATTCATGTTAAATACAGAAACGTTGTCTGTGCTGTCTGTTGATTTGGATCTCAATGACAGGTAAATCGGGGATTTTGTGGACATTAATAAATTCTTTAACTTTTGGAATACCTCCAGGAACAGCGGGTATTGTGGCTGAACAGGCATCCCAATCATCCAGCTGCATTTGTAAATGCAAATACTTAAGTTTCTTCGGTTGTGGGAGGCCTTGTTCAGCTCTGTATTTGTATCTTTATCTCTAAAAATTAAATTAGGTTCCGGATTTTCTGAATAACACGACTACACTTCAAAAACACTCAGAGCCTGGGACATAATTATCCTGCAGCATGAAAAGTGTTTTAGAAATGTTCATCCCTCAGTTACTACGAGGGTATTCAGAATCAATGGAAGTATTTCCAAAGACACACAACCCTCTGAGAGAACATTTTTCCCTCGTTTCTGTCTTAAATTGATAGCTCTTTAAAATGATGCGTTTAAATTATTAACCCTCGTTCGAGTACACCCCTAAAAATAGAAAGCAACCCTTGAAAAAGTTCCCAAGTTGAGCCCTCTGAAAAAATGTGATGCTTTCTGAAATATCTGCTGCTTGTGCAGTAGCTTCGATCGGACAGCAAATGGTGATATTGTACCATTTTATTTGGAAGACAGCAACAAGCAGAGAACTTTGCCTGTAATTTTTTTCAACCACAAACCAGAAGTATTTTCCATTGCGCATATAAATTAGGGCGGGTTGTATCAGTTTCAACGTTTTATTTAAAGAAAAAAAAAGTAAAATCAGTTCCCAAAGTAAATATTTTTTATTCCAAATTCCTTTTAAGAATTTATTGTCTAACTATTAATAGCATTGGCTGAGGCACACTGGGTACACACAGTATTCTGTGCACCCTGCACCTCTTTCGTGATTGTGTTTCTGAATACAGAGTTTTCAAATGGGAACAGGGCAATGACTGAAAAGGGGCAACCGGTGGATAAATCAGCGCTAATGTCTTTTATTTTAAATTCATTCACGGGATCAGGGCTTCGCTGGCCAGGCAGCATTTATTGCCCAGAGGCCAGTTGAGAGTCAACCACATTACTATGGTCTGTAGTCACATGTAGGCCAGACTTCAACAATACTTTCGTGGTCATGATTAGATTCTTAATTCCAGATTTTTAAAATTGAATTCACTTTCCACCATTTTCCGTGGTGGGATTCAAACCCGAATCCCCAGAACGCTATCTGGGTCTCCAGATTAACAGTCCAGCGATAGTCCACTAGGCCATTGCCTCCCTAGTGAAGATAGTTAGAGCAAGTGAATGTAACAATTGAAGATTTGGAGATGCGAGAACTGCTCCCTGCAGACAGTGGTTAATTCCACAATATGGTAACAATAGCATTAACATCTTACACTCTTGATTCTAATCCTTACATTTCAACATTCTGTCTGAAAAACAATGCTTCAATTCTCTCGCTGAATTTCAGAAAACAATTGATTATTGATCAACTCCAATCCAGAAAATCAAGCAAAATGGATGGAAAACAATGAATGTTCGCCACCTCAAGTGTGAACGGGATGATGCTGACAGACCTGCTCTCCTCGGGCTGAGCTCGAGCAGCTTTGCTCAGTGGTACTATCGTAACTTGTGTGGTTCAATCGAGGTGCGATTGTTGCTTATTGAAAGCTTTACCCAATACCCGGCTGTGCTGAATTGAAATAAAGTCAGTCATTGCAATTTTTGATAGTTTGTGAGAAGACTGATTTGTATTTCCAAAAAAAAGTGAACTAAGGTCAGACAATGCTACCACTATTAAAGTATGCTAAAGTAACGTAGTCATTGGGGAAAGGTGAAGTAAAAACTGAATCAGCGACAAAACACCAGCAGATCTGGCAGCATCCACTTCTTCCTGTCCCGCAGGCCCGACCAGTCCCCCTCCACTGACACCCTCATCCGCTTAGCCGAACTCGTCCTCACCCTCAACAACTTCTCTTTCAATTCCTTCCACTTCCTACAGACAAAGGGGGTGGCCATGGGAACCCGCATGGGCCCAAGCTACGCCTGCCTCTTTGTAGGTTACGTGGAACAATCCCTCTTCCGTACCTACACTGGGCCTAAATCCCACCTCTTCCTTCGTTACATTGATGACTGTATCGGCGCCGCCTCGTGCTCCCAGGAGGAGCTCGAACAGTTCTTCCACTTCACCAACACCTTCCACCCCAACCTTAAGTTTACCTGGACCATCTCTAATACCTCTCTCTCCTTCCTGGACCTCTCTGTCTCCATCTCGGGCAACCACCTAGAAACCGATATCCATTTCAAGCCCCCGACTCCCACAGCTACCTTGAATACACCTCCTCCCACCCACCTTCCTGCAAAAATGCCATCCCCTATTCCCAATTCCTTCGCCTCCGCCGCATCTGTTCCCAGGATGAGGCATTCCACTCCCGTACATCTCAGTTGTCCTCGTTTTTCAAGGACCGTAACTTCCCCTCCTCAGTGGTCGAGAACGCCCTCAACCGTGTCTCCCACATTGCCCCCAATCATCCCTCACACCCCATCCACACAATAACAACCAAAAAAGAATCCCCCTCATCCTCACGTACCACCCCACCAACCTCCAGATCCAACGCATCATCCTCCAACACTTCCGCCATCTGCAATCCGACCCCACCACCAAAGACATCTTTCCCTCCCCACCTTTATCTGCTTTCCGGAGGGACCACTCTCTCCGTGACTCCCTTGTCGGCTCCACACTCCCCACCAGCTCCACCACTCCCGGCACTTTTCCCTGCAACCGCAGGAAGTGCTACACCTGCCCCCATACCTCCTCCCTCACCCCCATCCCAGGCCCCAAGAAGACTTTCCACATCAAGCAGATGTTCACCTGCACATCTGCCAATGTGGTAAACTGCATCCGCTGTACCCGTTGTGGCCTCCTCTACATCGGGGAAACCAAGCGGAGGCTCGTGGACCGCTTTGCAGAACACCTACGCTCGGTTCGCAATAAACAACTGCACTTCCCGGTCGCGAACAATTTCAACTCCCCCTCCCATTCCTCAGACGATATGTCCATCCTGGACCTCCTGCAGTGCTACAACGATGCCACCCAAAGGTTGCAGGAACAGCAACTCATATTCCGCTTGGGAACCCTGCAGCCCAATCGTATCAATGTGGATTTCACAAGCTTCAAAATCTCCCCTCCCCCTACCGCATCCCAAAACCAGTCCAGCTCGTCCCCGCCTCCCTAACCTGTTCTTCCTCTCACCTATCCCCTCCTCCCACCTCAAGCCGCACCCCCATCTCCTACTTACTAACTTCATCCCCCCGCCTTGACCTTTCTGTCCTCCCTGGACTGACCTATCCCCTCCCTAACTCCCCACCTACACTCACCTTTACTGGCTCCATCCCCGCCTCTTCGACCTGTTTGTTTCCTCTCCACCTATCCTCTCCTCTATCCATCTTCTATCCGCCTGCCCCTCTCTCCCTATTTATTTCAGAACCCCCTTCTCCTCCCCATTTCTGATGAAGGGTCTCGGCCCGAAACATCAGCCTTTCTGCTCCTATGATGCTGCTTAGCCTGCTGTGTTCTTCCAGCTCTGCACCTTGTTGTCCCCAATCTATTCCAGTCCCTGTTTACATACTTGACCGGTAGCTTTGTATGCTCCAATGCATCGCATGTTCTAAATAGTTCTTCACTATCTTGACTGTTTCATTGGAACACCAGCAGCTCCTTCAAACAAAGACAGGAAACATGGTTGTTCTTTGGAACGTGAAATCCGCACATTCCTACTTGAAGTCAGTTCCGCATGGCCGAACACTTTTTCTGAGCTGTTTCTCACTTTTGCTAAAGTGTGGCTCAGTTTCAGGTTTTGTTGCGAAATATCCCTGAAAAGCGCTTGGGACGTACCATTTTATGTTCTATACGTTACAGAAATGCCATTGTCTCTGTCAGAGAGAAGCAGGAAGAGGTAAAATCTCGTGTTGCATCTTGGCTCCAGATATGTTTTCTCTTTTCTTCTGAAGCAGGGTCACACCGTCATGAAAAGGTGGAAGGAGTGATAGAGAGATGTACAGGCACTGACAGACCCTAATGATAAATCAAATGGACTGAAAGCCTGAAAGAGTAATTGAGAAAGAGAAAGAATAGGAGAAAGTAATTTTATGCAGCTGTCGTTGATTGGAGTGTAACTGTCATTGGTTCTGACAAAGCAACTAATCCTGTTCCTGAAATATGCCGCTCAGTTTCTCAAATAATGAAGCCAGACCCTGATCTCGGTTAGACTTTAATATTCGACGTGAGAGTCAACATACACAAAACTACTATCTCTATATACAATGCTTTCTTCCCTATTGTAGGATTCTATGATTTCTATTTGTGAATAAACTTACAAATGCTAGTTTAAGTGAATATAGCCGAGCTGGAATACAATAATATTATTTCAACAGTCACCATCTTTGGTGCATATATACAATCTCTATATATAATTACAAAAAAAAAAAAATTCATTCACGGGACCTTCTTGTTTGTTTTTCTGTGAATTACAAAACCTAAAACCATGTGCTCACTGTGTCTTTTCCTCATATTAACGGTCTCCCTGTCTGCTGACTCAATGGTAAAATAATTAGTTTTTCATCCAGGAATTGCACGTTCTCCCTGCGTTTTCAATCATTCTGCGTTGGTGTTACAGGGTTGGTGGCCAGGGTTCGATGTCTCAGGATTTATCTGAATTAACGGATCTGGAAGTACAGAGTGCAATACTCGAGTGTCGTTACTCAACAGCTGTCCTTTCTCCGATTCTACTGTGGTACACCAAGTATCCCGAGTAAACTCCGAGATACTTCCTGATGGTGTGTAGAATAGGGCTGAAGATAAGCCTTTAGACTTAGCAAACAGGTTCTCTGTTGATTTACACAAAGAAAACAAAATGGTTCCTTTAAGTATCTTCGGGGCCCTCCATCCATCAACGCCTTGTACTTCTGTGCCATGAAGCTGACGTTGATGCAGAGATATGTTAGTCATTTCTTGAGAGTCCCAGTCTTGCCCAGGAGAGGGTGCACTCGCACCAATATACAGAAGCAAGAATTTAACCTTCACATTAACCATCCGCAATGAATCACAGAATCCCATCAGTGTGGAAGCAAGACATTCTGTCCATTGAGTCTACACCAGACCTCTAAACAACATCCCACCCACACCCAGCCTCTTTCTCTATCCTTGCATTTTGCTCGGCTAATCCATAGGACCTGTGAATCTTTGGGCAGTATGAGCAATTCAGCATAGCTAATTCACCTAACCTGCACATGGTTGCAATGTGGAAGGAAACTGCGGCACCCACAGGAAACTCACTGTGTGAATGCATAAACTCCACACAGATCATCGCCACGAGCTGGAATCATGCACAGCTTCTTGGGCTGTGAGGCGACAGTGATAATCATTGAGTTACTGTGTCGCCCTAAAGAGCATAACAAACCACAATATGCACCAAAGATGGTGACTGTTGAGATAATATTATTGTATTCCAGCTCTGCTATATTCATTTAAACCAGCATTTGTAAGTTTATTCACAAATAGAAATCATAGAATCCTACAATAGGGAAGAAAGCCATTTGGACCATCATGTCCAGACTGCTCCCCCAAAGAGCATCCGAAAAGACTCGCCCATTCCTGTAACGCTGCATTTTTCATGGCTAATCCACCTAGCCCGCACAAGCCTGGACATCACTGGGCAATTTAGCATGACCAGTCTACCTAATCTGCATATATTTCGACTGTGGGAGGAAACCAGAGCAACTTGAGGAAAACCACGCAGACACAAGGAGAATATACAAACTCCACACTTACAGAATCATAATAATTTAATTTTCTTCGTATTTTGAAGCAATTATTGTGTCTGTGTGTGATACTGATCAACCTTTCCACATTCCAATGTCATTTTTCTGGAACCTTGCATTGCAACCTGTTCGTCGAGTTTCTTTAATGGGAGTGTACTGCTGCGTCATAAGCAGCTAATGCATAATGAGCATATTTCTCGAAGGATTGACTGTAATTTTTCAAAAAATGTCGCAGACATAGATCTTCAAATGTCAATTGTACTTCAGGATGACCCTTCAATTCTGGCAACTGTTCTGTTCGAAGGAACAATCCCAGACAATCATTTCCAGCTCCCAAGAAAAATATCCAGATGCTTTGCAGTGGACAAACTCTACTAGCTCTGCTCTCCTCAGGATTTCTGCCTACATTTGGACTTCAAGTCCCAAATGCCATTCATTCCACAGCCGTAAGTCACTGACAGACAAAAACACCTTGTGTGTCTCCGGTGCAAAATTAATCAAAACCAAACCCATCAAGAAATTCAGTCTGATTATTCACTTTGAATAAAATACACCGAGGATCTTCATGTACATTCCACCTCTACTTCTTTGAGTTAAATATTTCAGATTAAAGAGAAGACTGTCAGATTTATTAGGCATCAGGTTCTCTACATTTATCCGTTCTTTCTCTGATCAGCAGAATGTGAGGTTAAAGTCAGAAACACCAAATTTTGGGGCTGAAAAGACGCATAATCAATTAGATTCAGTGATCACAGCTTCTTGCTGTGAATAAAGTGACATCACACGAATGCCAGCCAATGATTTCAGGGTTTTTGTTCTCTCTCTTATTCGCTACTGAGCATATATAAGAAACATAAACAAATCTCCAGGAACCAGAGGAACCGTGATGGAGTTATCAGTTTTCATGGTGATCTCAGTAATACTTATTGTAGGTAAGAAGCTTCAAAAAAAAAGTGTCGTTGCAGTGATGATCCTAGTCATAAGGGATAATAGCTTCGGAAACTTACAATCCAACACGAAATAATTCTTTTGGCTCTTAAGGATAAGACTAATAGGAATATTTACACTGATGGAAGTATTTGGTGGTGTCAGCATAGAGACAACCTTTTGGGCTGGGAAGGTTTCGAAAATAACGAGTCCTAAGTATAAGAGTCAGAAAAAATGATCCAATAGTAAATTTAAGGGAATCCTGTTTTGGCTTTAGAATATGGAACTCATTGGACCAAGGATTGGTTGAGTTATGCAATGAAGTTATGAACTGGAAGTCAGCTAAACAGGTGATGAAGAGATTAAAAATGGGCATAAAAATGAAATTAGATCAAGGGGTAAGGTGGATTGTTGTGCAGATTGTCAACACAGATATCTTCTTTTTTTTTCTGAAATAGGCTTTATGTTCAAAACAAAATATGGAATTTCTGGGAAACCTCCGTAAGTCTGGGAGCATCTTGGAGAGAAAGCAGAAATAAAGCAATTTCGAATCAGAACTGAACTTTCCAGCTTCCGGAGTACTTTTTGAATATTTTTATTTTATGTTAAAATTCCTGTTTAATGTCATGTCAAACCGAATGCGAATTTCTTTTACTGTATTTCAACCGAACTCATAATCAATGATTTCCGTTTTCTTTAACCTTGTTTTCCAGATCTGAGCGATGGAGTTTCTGTTACTCAGCGGGAGCATTCGCTCACAGATACGGAGGGAGAAGATGTCACTTTAAACTGCACCTACACCGGTGATGCATATTACTTGTTCTGGTACCGTCAGCACCCAGGCAGAGAGCCCGAGTTCGCAGCCCGGAGGCATAAGAGCGGTGGTTCTGAACTTAAGGCGGATTTTGCTCAGAAACGATTTTCTGACACAGTCCAGCAATTAGAGAAGTTGTACCGATTGACAATCTCGGAGATTCTGCTGTCTGACACTGCTGTGTATTACTGTGCAGTGAGCTTCACAGTGATGGGAACGAGCGGAAGCCTCATACAATATCTGCTGCAGGTTTCTGGGCCACAGCTGCTGCCTGTGAGGGCTGTTTACAGCAGGTTCTCACACGCTGTTACTTCATTAGATTCCTGGACTGTTAAACTTGTATCATAATCTACATAAACATTATTAAAAGTTGTTCACGTCAAAACTGATTCAAACACTAACTGTGCAAAGGAGGAAATGACTGCTGTTTATTTGGCGATCTCTGTGAATTCGAAAATGAAATGAAGAAGAGATATCCTTCAGGTGGACTTGGAGAAGATATGTCTTCGTCTGGCAGTTCGAGAAATATCTCACTACAAAGAACCGGCAGTTTTGATTTAAAATATCAGTTTTTCAGTGGATGCTGAAGCCTGCCAGGTTAAAGTCCTAATAATTGTATAACTTGATTACAGGTCTCTCAATGTTAAAGATGTTTACACATATTAATACTAAGCCTCTATAATATTAGCAGGAGCAACGAGATTGTTATCAATGTAAAGTTCGAAGTTAACTTCAGAAATAATCTGTAACACAGGAATAGTGAGCTCCAGGTTCAAGCAATGGTTCCTGAATGATCAGAAATCAGCCCGAGGACAAAGGCAAAGTTGAAAAAGTAACAGAAAGTTTGATGAAATTGCTTTTGCAAATCTAGACATACCAGATAAGGCTGTAGGAGCTGTTGTAAGTTTACTCCGCGTTCCGCAGCATTCAGTAGCTTTTGCTTCATGTTCTGCTGTGTGCGCCTTGTTTATCGTCTGGAACACAATTTTTGACAGTCATTCGACTGCAAAGACTTTAATTTTCACAATGGGTTAAACTCTCTAATCTCATATTCGCGTTTTAGTCGAAATTTGTTCAACATAAACTGAGAAGAGGAAAACTTTCCCAACGCTGCACCGTGGCTGTCGACTTGTTACTTACTTTGGTTTACTTGAATTCAGCGCATTCCAGTATAAATTTAGGAAGTAAATGTTATTCCCGACTGTGCAGCACATTGCATTTCGTTATCTTGTGGCAGTGTTTATGTATGAACCTTCCCCTACTTCCAGTCACTGTGTCTCTCAGCCCACAGTGATACACCCCGCTGTCAGACAGATGGAGATCACTAATGGTAAAATTCCCCTCAGTGTTCGAAACGTCCAGAGATGCAGAAAATCGAACGCCAACGTCATTTGCTCTGAGGATCTCTCCGTATTTAGGGATGTAGATCAGGAATGTCAATGATTTACCCTGATCTTGACGATACAGTTGTAAGGAATATGAACTAGCTGTTGTTGAATATTTGAAATGAATGGTCAACGATTCTCCTTCGATTTGTATTACTGTAACTGGCTTCTGTGAGACAGAGTCTGCACAATTAACACCTGCAGAAATTTCAAACACAAAACGACATTTAAAGGACGGTTATAATCGCTGTTTCGAAATTAAGGGCACGTAGTGTAATGCAGGGAAACACGGCCAAAGAGAAGGTTACTTAATCGCATATTGCGCACAAGAGAATATTTTACAACTCAGCAACTTACCACTTAAGACAACTGCTGCGGTTAGGAATGAGAAAACAATAAGAACCGACATATTAATAGAACGAATGGTGTGTTTAATCAGAGGGAGCTAAAGCTGAATTGTATCAGCTCAGAACTAATTGTGGGTTTGAACAGAAGAAACAGCAGTTGAACAGTCTCAACCCAAAGTTGGGAAGATGTCATATCCGGGCTTGCTGATGATTGTTTCATATCTGACACAAACATGAGGTGAAACCCAATCAGCTGAAAACCCCTTTGTTCCACAGTCAATGACGACAGAGCCGGTCGCATGGGCACAGAATGGGAGGTGCAGGAGGCCATTTCACCATTTAATTCTGCTCTACCATTCCAAAGTACAACTTTTGAACTACCGTATATCCATCCTCCTTCATGATCTCTGAAACCCTTTCCAGTTAACATCAAAACTCTACCAACGTGTTTCTGAAATAAACCAAAACATTACTGCTCTCTGGGAAACCACAAAATAACGAGACAGCATCAACCCCATCCGTGGTTCATGGAAGGGTCAATGTTTGCTTTCAGCCAGTGATGGGTAATAGTGAATGGTGTTATTGTTTCGATTATCATTGTCTGCCGTGAAAAGAGTGGCACCATGAAAATTACAAGCAACTGCTATAAAGAAGGTTTTTGTACAGAATGCAATGCAGAAAAATGTCTTTGGAAAACTGGTTTTTCTATGTTTTGACTATATTAACAATTCACAATAGCGATCAGAGACCCTAATCTGTGAAGAAGGTGCTGCTAAGAGTCTCCTGTAGGTTGACTACAGCCCTATAACAGTATTGGTGGTATTGCACAGTAATACGTGTCAGAGTCAGAGACAAGAACCACAACGATATCTAATGAAACTGTTTGCTTGTCTTCGTCCAAATTAGAGAAAGTTGGTCGAAAAACCATGGAGACTCATCTGCCTTTCCCTTGTTGACTCTCCTCAGTAAATATCTCAGAGTTTCCGAGGGATACTAAATGTACCAGATGAGAGTTGGTTACTGCATTGTGTGGTGAAGCTACAGTTCAGGTTTAGGGTCTGTCCTTCATAAACTTTAAACTGGAGCAGATCTTGGAAAACTGAATCTTGGCCACTCTTTCCTGTAACAAGCACTTAAAATGTATCAAAGGTATAAGTGCATAAAAAAATGAAACATACAATGACAATTTCAAATCAGATTCACGGGGCAGCATGGACATAAGTACCAGTAAATCACGTAGACAATACATGATGCTCAGCTCGATAGTAAATAATACAATAGTTAAGATGTTGCTCTTTCAACCTTATATCAGTGACTGAACACAGACCAAAAGCAGGCTTTACTTAATAAGACTCTCAGCGCTATATCTCAGTGGTTGCAATTGGGTGATTTCTCAGATCTGTCATTAACTGTGGACCAGTCACTGTTAGCTGAGGAATAAATGCAATTGACTCTCTCCAATCAATTCCCCGGTTGTTTGCCTATCCTGCTCATCATGTTGCTCCATTGCATATTTTCAAACATTCAGCGAGCGATCATGACTTTGAAGGCTTTATCCTCAGGGAAACAGAATCCCAAAGAATGATGACCCAGAAAGAAAATAAATTCCTCCACAAATTCCTCTTGAATGGGACGACACTTTTCATTAAAATGTTGCCCTCTCCATTCTAGATTCTTCAGCAAGAATAGACTTCCGTTCAGTATCTGCACTATCGATCCCCTTCAGAATCATATGAACTGCCTACTGGTGCTAGACTTTAGGCACATCTTCTAAGGGAGAGGAACTTAAAGTGGGGTGGAGAGGATCGATGGGGAGAGGATCCCAAATTGGTGGGCCACAAATGTACGAACGACACAAGTGGATAAACAAAAGAGGTTCTGTACAATCTGTACGAGGTACGAGGCACGAAATTATGAAGTAGAATGTCAAAGGTCATTTTGAAACTTCGGATATTTCTGAACCACGTGGAATAAGAAAAAGTCAAGTTAGAGAGATAAATGATTCGTTGAAAGATTGGTGTGGAAGAAGTCAAGCACCAGCACTAAAACGGGAGAATATTGGGAGTTGCACCGATGAGACAACATTAAGCTGAATGACGCTGGGACTTTTTGTTAATGCCAATGGAATAACTATGAAAGTAGGGAAGATTTGAAATTAAATGACGTAGGACAATTAATGAAATTATGGAAAACGTAGCAAGAAAGATATCGTTTAAATGTGACAAAAAATCTGGCCATCACATAAGGTTACAGAGAGTACAAATCTAAGAGACACCTCAGAGAAATGACGAGAGGATAAACAAAAACTATAAAGTGTTAAGTGTCTCTGTATCTGAATGTGCGTTACACTCGCAACAGAATAAATAAACCAAAAGTGTAAATCAAAATTAATAAGCATAATCTAGCAACCATGATAGAAACAGTTCTGAAAAACGACACGAAATGGGATCTGAATATAGAAGGATATAGGTTTCAAAAAGGATAGGAAAGTAGAAAATTATGAAGGTTAGTTATGTTTGTGCAGTATACATTAAACATAACAGAGTGAAACACCAACTTAGAGAAAATCCGTTTTGGCTAGAGAGTAAACTATAAAGGCATGAAATGTGGGTAGTGTGTGGCCACACCCCCTGATATCAGAAAGTAGGTACAGCATAAAATGTGAAGCAATGGTCACTGTCAGTAGTTCGAGATAATCATGGGATAGTTTAATCCACATTTATACTATAAATGTTAAATTGTTAAAGGCAGCCTCGATGGGGAGTTCATGGAAAATTTTCACGATAGTTTCTTAGAATTGTTTGTTGTGAAGTCACCTGAACAGGAGATCTTAGTAGATATGGCACTGTGCAACCATATAGGATTAAATAATGATCTCATAATGAAGATATTCATAGGGACCAGTCACCAAACAATGTTGAACATTTCATTAAATTTGAGAAAGACGTCCCCGTGAGCTAAAGCGTGGACTTCAAACTATTTCACCTGCTTCACGGTAAAATTGCCTTTCTGGTGAACAATGCATGGAAATCTAGTTTTGGAGTTCTGATCAGGATCTTTGCAGAATTCTATGCTTCTCGTGACATCAGTGTCAAAGTTCACGCTAGTGTCGACTGTTACTTTGATAAATTTTGCTGATCTGTTAATCACGGATGAACAACCAATTAATTATTCTGAAATTCCAATTCTCATTCTCACCAATGAGACAAAGAGACAATCATGGAGCATGCCAAGGATGAAGGCAGTATCAGAACTGGGGTGAATAGTTGTGTTCAAGTTTATTTTATTGCGTCATCAATTTCTACTTCAAAGGTCATATCAACTAATGGATGTTTTACCATTTCCTATAGATCCAGATGTAATAATGACACCAACAATCAGAACTAGCTAAATTTAGATCATTATAACCTTCTTTTCCATCAGCATTACAGCAGCACTACTATTGTTACAGACTTTAGAACAGGTATGTTGAGAATGGAGTTTTACTGAGAAGAAATACCAACCATGCATGTCGTGAGTTAATGAGGAGAAGAATATACCATATGATTCTCTTTGATACTTCTTAAGTCTGTCAGTTTTTAGCGTAGGAAAAATTCAGTTGGGGTACAATTACAGATCTCTGTTTCATTTCGCTGATGATCTAGCCAATGACAGGAAAATACCCTCAGCAACAATCTCTCTATTCATGATTTCAGAACAGATTGTGTGCAGAAAATGCAAACTGCGTCCGGGGCAACTGCAGTGTCAATAAAGAGAAGAATGCGTGTGATGGTTCTCGATTGCAGCTGCAAAGATAGAGCGGAAATAGTGACGCCTCGATCTCGAGAAGCCTGTATATATCCTGCACCTGTTCACTGTTAACTGCAAAAGAATAATTGAAGCAAGAGTACAGGCAGAAGGGAGCATAAAATGACTATAGTAATAAAAGATCAACGAGCTCAACTGTCATTCAGATTATTCTGAGATAGTGGGAACTGCCGATGATGGAGAATCTGAGATAACAAGGTGCAGAGCTGGATGAACACAGCAGGCCAAGCAGCATCAGAGGAGCAGGGAAACTGACGTTTCGGGTATGGACCCTTCTTCAGATTATTCTGCCTGCTCCTATTTTAAATGCCTATTCCCATCTTTTCTAACCTCCATATTTTCAATACGCCATTTAGTTTTCAACTGATGGCAGTTTCCATTGGGGATTTGCCATGGAATCTTATTTCCTCGAATTTTATACACGCTGATTCAGTTAGTTAAAATATCACACCATCATACATAAAACTTACCTTTCAGTGCAATGATCCCTGTCTAAAATATTGTTGCTTTGGTTGGAAATAATCCAGTACAAACGGCTGATAGAAAGGGCAGAGCTTTGAACACACACAGAGACTTACTCGGACTGTTTTTGGTAAAAAGAGGGTAACGCCATTTTCTTTTCCCTGCTCAGAAATTAAAGTCCTTCATGTCAGGTGCAATGCTGCTTTACATAATTTCGAAACACCATGTTCAGATATGTGGATTAACATCTTTAGAGCAGGTGTGATTTCCTTGCTTAGAGATCCAGACATTGCCACCAGACTGTTAGAACTGTTATCATTATTTTTTAATCAACCTGCCCAGAGTTAGTACTCACACCAAAACTTTTACCCGAGCCTCCTGCCTTAATCGCCCTTATCCCAACCAGCGAACACGCATCCTGCTTCGTTATTCTTTTTACTCATTCATGGGATATGAGCATTACTGGCTAGGCTATCATTGATTACCAATCTCTAATTGTCCAGAGGGCAGTTGAGAATCAGCCAGGTTGCTGGAGTCACGTGTAGGCCATACGAGGTGAAAACAGCAGTTTCCTTCACTAGTGGATATTAGTGAAGCAGACGGGTGTTTTTTTTTTAAATCGACAAAGGATTCCCAGTCATCGGTAAAGTCCTAATTACCAAATTTTTATTGAATTCAAATTCCACTCTCTGCCATGTTGGGCTTCGAATCCTGGCCCCCAGAACATTGCCTAAGTCTCTGGATTAACAGTCCAACGATAAACCACTAAGCCATCGCATTCCCTATTGTCAAGGATTGGGACCTGATCATTAGCTGATAGTCAATTAATTAAAATTTACGCAATGACAATCAGACACAAATATCGAGAGTGATAAACTTTCAGTCTACATAGCCCCAAACTAAATTTCTGGGAAAGCCTGTTTGTCATATTTGCCTTGTTTTGACAATCAATAAATCCGGAATACATTAATTGGTACATTCCAACATTTTTTCAAATGAATATACCTGTAAAGCGAATCACACCAGAATCTAATATGATGACAACGCCAAAATCAAGATGGCTCTTGAGTTGGGTGAGGTCACAATGAGCCTGATACCCATTAATGAGTGAGGTTACAATGATGCTATCTCCCTGCAGTCAGTGAGTTCACAATCGGCGTGTCGCCCCACAGTGACTGAGGTCACAAGGGACCTCACCCCACGCAGTGAATGAGGTCACAATTGACTTGCTCCAATGCAGTTAGTGAGATCACAATGGATCTGTCTCCCTGAAGGATGCTCTGTCAAAAAGGGCATAGCACCTATACTGTCTGGATGAGCTTAACATCGTGAAGAATGAGCTGAAAAGTGTCCAGGTTCACTCTTTTCTTCGCAACTCGCTCTCATTCCAGTGTAATTTACTGACAGAAATGTACTCCGAATGTATTTGACCATACTCGTCATTTTTTACTTAGAAAATCTGTGTTAGTTTAGGTTCATAAAGACACGTTTTACATTAATTCTTCAAAGTTTTATATCGTGCTTACTACTTTTACTGAGGTGAAATACCCGTATGAAGGGCAACAAGGAACATTAGAGACTCCACACAATTGCTCATGTACAAATACGCTTGAATGGAATATTGGTAACTAATTGATACATTATTCCCCTGTACCTGCAGGTGGTCTTTGCGCAAATTGAATGACTGGGTTTCTGGAGACCATAACCATGACTGAAGGGTAGCTGTGAAGTTGGATCGCGACTATAGAAATCTGGATGCAAGCTACGTGCTGTGGTATCTGCAGAAACTCGTACACCATTCAAAACCGATTTTTACCAAAGTAGTAATATCACAGGATGAGGAAGTTTCAACGTAATATACAGGTGAGCTGTTGACACCTGTACTAAGTCCGGTTATCTCAATATAAGCAATTTGAGTATGGAAGGTATTGCGGTCTATTACTGTGCCGTGACGAACAGAATCAAGTAACATCTAAAACGCTGGACAGCAACATCAACAAGTATTTACAGCTTTATTTGGTTTCCACTCGTGCCTTTATCTGCTGGTACAGTTTGATCCTGGCTTCATAGAGAAGGAAAACTGGTAGATCTACTTATTGCAAGATTAAATTGTTGCTCCTGTCCCAAAGTTCTTTGGAACATAATGAAATCATCTCGAATCACAATTCATATGATAAATAGGTCAGACCTTAACGGGAACCTTGATGTGGATACATAAACAATTCAATCCAGTAAATACTGAGTATTTAGAACTGCAAATGAGGGAATGTTCGCCAAAACAGATAACTCACATTACCTCAGCAACACTGAGTCCGCAACACCCAGTTCTATATTAAATAAAGAACTATCAAAGCCGATATGTGGATTTAACACATAAATACGCAATTATGTTAGACTCGCTAATCGGACATTATTATGAGGAAGAAGACTATTTGGAGAACACCGTGTCTGTTTCAGACTTAAATAACAAATGACTTTTTTTTTTCCATGAAGCGATTTGAACGTGGTATAATACAAGTCTGCGGCAATTTTATTTCCTACGATGAGGTTTGAACACAGTCCTGGCCTCGAGTTAAGGGCACTATCTCTAAACCACAACAACCCAAAAATATTTATGTCAAACACTTCTCAGATATTAAGCAGTAACACAGAACAGGGACAGGCTTCACTCATTGACAGACCACGACCTTAATCCCGTGCTCCATTTGAGAATATTACCAATATTCAGGAATTTGTACAAGTTACAAACGGCCAAAACAACGGTTTGTTTTAAATTGCAAAGTCGCTTTGATGCATTGTCCCCAGGACACACGTCCAATGTGACAAAGCATTATCCTTGACTGTCGTCGGCATTGAAACTATTTCTCTTCTGAGATGAACAGGCCCACACTTTGTCCCTGATCATTGGTCGCTACAGTCATTGTAGGCATTTTTTAAGCAATTTTTTATGAGACTTCATCATACACCGTTATATTGGTGAGACTTCCTTTTTTTCACTTATTCATTCCTGAGATGAGGGCGTCACTGGCTAGGCAGCATTTATTGCACATCCCTAATTAACAAAAGTGCAGTTAAGAGTCAACCACATTGTTGTGGATATGGAGTCACATGGAGGCCGTTTCCTTCCCGAAAAGGCATGAGGGAACTAGATGGGTTTTTTTCCCCCCAAACAGATGACAATGGTCGTCATTAGGTTGCTAATTCCAGATGTATTGTTGAGGGCAAATTCCACCATCTGCCGTGGTGGGATTCGAACCCAGCTCCCCAGCGCGTTACCTGGATCGCTGGGTTAGCAGTCTATCGATAATACCACTAGGCCATCGCCTCCCGTAAGCGCCAGCTGCCTGCATCCGGGTCGGAGATGGTGCTACTGAGGAGCGATAAGAACCCATACTCTAAGCCTTGTGTTATTGGAATCAGAGTGCATTCAGTTGTTCCAGTGGAAACCTCGGAAGTGCATTTCTCCACCTGGATAACAATCACCAGCTCAGAACCCTCTGTACTGCAATGCGAGAGATGATGACCTTGCTGATTACTAACTCGGTATTCTTCATGGATTTAGTAAATCTCAAAGAGAATCAGAAATATATTGACCCTTAGCATCATTGCATTTCCTGTTGGTCGCTCCGCTTGAATGGCTCCCCAACTGATGATGTCATCTTCAGTTGCTCGCACATTTGTGACGCGTCTTTCCACACTACCTTGGCCCTATCTCAGTTGTACTGCTGAAAGCAATGTTTAGTATTTAGGCTCCATGGCCATTTACTTATCCGTACTGCTGTAAGCAATATTTAGTATTTAGGCTCCATGGCCATTTACTTCTCTGACTTACACGAGAGTCATAGAATTCTTTAAATGAGAGGGCAGGCCATTCGGCCCATTGCGGTCACATCGACCCATCAAATGCTATCACCCCATCCCTCTGCATATCCTATGACCAATCCACCAAAGTTGTTCTTGGACTTTGAGAAAACTCAGGGATGGACGAAGAGACTGTGCAAACTTCACGCAGACTGTCATGCAAGTGTAGAATCGAACCTAGTCGCTGGTGCTATAAGGCAACAGTGTTAACTGCTAAGCTACTAATCCACACTTGGAAAAGTATTCGAAATCACACAAAGCTGTGTCTTTGAGACAAAATGTTAAATACAACAATCGTCCATGACTGAGTATATCTTGCATTGTTGCCAAAATAAACGATTGTTTTATTACGTCAATATTACAATAGTGCTGTCTCTGTTCACATTACTATTAGCGCTTTCTCAGTTTTTAGGACACCAAAACAGATATTTTTGCAAGTGGCACTAACTGTGTCGCCGTTAGTGTTTTATTTCTTAACCATATTTCAACTATTACTTCACTTGACAATGCCTTTAATTGTAGTAGAGTAGACCGCTTGCTGGCACTTCCTGCATTTGCGGTTGAACTCGAGAAAAGAAGCATATTGTAGTTTCTGCTTGATCCAGAAATTTGGATGGCCACAGCCTAAGATGCCATCCTGTTTTAGCTAACAATAATTTCATATACATCAGCTAAAATTCTATTAAAATATTGAGCTAATTTTGATGCAAATAACATATACATTCTTAGAAATAAACCGAATACGTGAACTAATCTGGCACCTAAAACCCAACAGATAATTGAAAATATAAAGTATACGATTTTAGAGATAGGAACATCTGCCGTCAGTAGCTCCATTCGATAGTACAGGAATCAATGTTTGTGAAAAGGAGGGAACCTCAGAATCCTCGACAACGGCTCTATCACATGTATACAGCAATAGTTTGCTTCGCCACTGATACACACTGAAGGCATGACACTACATGTTTCATTTTGTTCACTGAAGTGTAACTAATGTACTTGCTGTAAGTTAATTAACCCTCCAGACACTCTGACACAGAATAAAAGAGGAACAATCTCAGCGTTCCAGGCAGGTAAGGTCTACAGTTACAGTCATTTCTCCTATTTCTGAAGGGCGACACATGAGTCTGCCAATTGTCCCATTTGTTATCCCATTCCCGCTGTTATTGGTAACTCTGGTGAGTAGTACATCCCAAATAAGTTTTTGTTTTTGTAGATATCCGGAAAATTTCTCTCTTCCTTTGCAGTTAATAATGGACCTGAAGTTGAAAGCTAGTCTCAGTAAGAGTGACAATGAAAACCCTATCTGGGTCTTTATTGATCTTTAGGGAGGCTGATTCTGCTATCCTTCCCTGGTCTTGTCTACTTCAGACTCCAGGTCCACTGCAACTTGGCTCGTTTTGTCTTAGCTGTGAAACTTCCGAGAAAGTTCAAGGGCAGTTCAGAAATGGACAAGAAATGCTGACCTTTCCAGCGATGCTCAAATCATATGAAGGATTTTTTAAAAAAGTTGTTTTACCGTTTTCTGGTGAATTGTGGTGCATCACATGCTCCTGCATAATCGAGCATTAGAAGATATTATTTACTGTTTGGTCTATAAATTGAAATAAATAAAATGAAATAAATAAAATCAAATCGATTGCTGGACTATGAAGCATAATGGATAACATTGCACGAATATAATCACTTATACTATTTAGCATAATGTTTGATTCTAACGCAGCAAACTGCCTTTCAGCATTTCCCTCATAGCCTATTTGGAGAAATTAAACAAACATAGCCTCTCTGTCTGGCAGCTGCCTTTTACAACTTCTACTTTGCATGTTGTGAGATGGTTTAAAACAGAAATATGATAACAGGTTGGATTTTATTGTCATTATTTAAAAATACATTACATGTAGCACCTTTCAAATCGCATCAATGTAGTTCCATCAAGTCACTTTTTGGATTCTTTAGGCTGTTTGTTAGGTTCAAAGCAGTGTTTTTTTCCTGTCTAGAGGTCACGGTGACCCTGATTCACAATTGTGTATGACCCCTCCACCCGACCTTGCTGCGTTATTTGTCTGTTTGTATTGTTAAGAGGTAATCTTGTTTATACTTTTCTGTTGTTCTGCTGACCAAGAAAACGTTCTTGCAAAGATATTTATCAAAACCAGTCTTTGTGACCGAGGCTAACTGCCTACAGAAATCTAATAAAGTTCCCGAACATCTAATACGATTAAACGTCTAATTTTGTACAAATATATGTCTACTCTGATTTGTAAGTATAATTATTTAAAAGAAAGTTCATCTCAGGTGGTCAAGCTTTCCCTTTCTAATTCATATAAAATCGGACATTTCAAATCAGATGGTTTTCATCTGAGATACCTCATCAGAATTTGACTGTCTGCATTCAGGTCCCATCTTACTAATACTCAGAGGCATTTTGTGGTCTGCAGTGAAGGCCATTATTTGAATTATGTGAAATGTTACAATGTTACATCAGCTAACATTTCCTTCATTTGTCTGTGTCAGGTTAAAAAAAAATTATCCATTTTGTCATATTCAGCCGTGAGACACCGCATCAAAACTGAATTTGTGCAGCACTCCTTGGGGATTGACCAAGTGACCATAAAGCGGATGTTGTGGTGATCAGTGTTTGCAATGATATCTGTATTGGGAAATGTTCTATTCAGCATTGGATATGAATCAATTAACATTACTTTGGAAATGACAATTGGACACATAGGAATAGTTTAACCGACGGCTTGAATCAGACAATAGTTGATGGTTTGAGACTGCTTTGTAAAAGATCTCTCTGTTTTAATCCCTCGCTGCCGATTTGATGACAGTTGTATTCCTATGCCGAGGACTGTGTGAACTTTTGCAGTGTATCACGTACTATCTAGAGGCGATGAAAGTGTTAGCTTTCCTTGTCGTCATCCTTGCAGTCATCCACAACCAGATCACCCGCCTCCAATTTAGGTTTGGTATGCTTTTTACCAGGCCCCGGTTCAAATACAGCACCATGCCAGTTTATGTTAACTAGGATTGTTCAGTTTAGATGACAGTGGCCTTCTTGCATCGACTGCTGTGTAGCTATGTGCTGTCATAGTCTCAACATGAGATATTGCACCTAGAAAACAGCGTCGCTGGTCATACAGATATTTTGTGCTTTGGACTGCATTAAGAACATCATTTTCCATTTAATCCACCAGCCACTGTACGTGTTAGATGGGGTATCCTGGTTCTGCAACATCAAAACAACTTTCGAGACCTTGATTGCCTGGTAGACCTACGATTGGCTGGACCACATCTTAAAACAATTTATGACGTCTGTTCTCATTTTGATGCTCAACGCCCTGATTGTAAGACACATTATAGTGGCTAGCCGAGCCTGTAAGAGAGTCTGGGGCATCGAGAATGCAGAATCAAAGAGATGGACAACAGAAAAGAAGTCCATTGTTCTTCTCTTCACAATCTCTCCAAGATTCCTCTGGCTGTGAGTCACGCATGTTGGACGTTTTCTCCACATCTTGGTTACAGGTGAAGGTTACTTCACTGGCGTGGATATCAATGACTGCAATATATCTTTCAAGAGAAAACCAACATGCTCCAGTTACTCGTTTCTTGCAACAACGGCTTCATATACACAGTGTCCCGGACCAAGTTCAGAAAGCAGCTGCAGAAAGTGCTGAGTTCTCCCTTCACCGGGGTCATTGGTTGCATTAAGTTGAGAAAAGAAGTCACAGGTATTTGTGTGACTCAGTGATCAGCACTCTCCTCCTCTCTCTCCCTGGAGTCAGACGTCATGCATTCATCAAGCCAAACTTTAGATGCTTTAGTCCCCGAGGCCAGCGTCAACACTTCCCTGTTGTGGATGCTGAAAGAATACTGAGTAGCAGACACACTGTTTTCCTGGATGAAATTCTAAACCGCAGTCTGTGTCTACCCTGTCAGTTGGAGCTTTTGATATCTCACTGTTGATATCCCAAAAAGGACATGGAATTTTAACTCCGTCATCCTGGACCAAAATCTGTCCAGCATAGATTGGGACTGAAACCAGTTTGTTGCTTGGTTCTCCCAAATTCCTTTTTAGTGGAATCTTGTTTTTTTTTTTCATTTGATTTTGTATTTCCAACATTACAAGTGAAAAAACAAAAGTACATAAAATGATTTGGGATATCCCGAGGATGTGAAAAGTGCTGCTTTGATTAATTAACTTCTTTCTTTCTTTCTTTCTTTCTTTCTTTCTTTCTTTCTTTCTTTCTTTCTTTCTTTCTTTCTTTCATCCTTCCTTCCTTCCTTTCTTTCTTCCTTCTTCTTTCCTTTCTTTCTTCCTTTCTTTCTTCCTTCCTTCCTTCTTTTCTATCTTTCTACCTTCCTTTCTACGTTCCTTTCTTTCTTCCTTCATTTCTCCCATTCTTTCTTTCTTCTTTTATTTCTTCCTTCCTTTCTTGTTGTTTTCCATTTTGCTGATGCAAGAGGAAGAAAAGTCAATGGAACACATTGTGAAGGGGCGCAGAGGAAACTAAAAAAAATAGAGTACTGACAGTTATGAACTGGAAATTGAGATGAAAGTTTAATGGCAAGGATCGCTTTAAAGTGGACCTAATGTTGAAGCTCATCTGACAGTAAAGGCAAAAAGACACAATAAATTGAATACATTTCCTTAAAAAAAATTGAAGAAACTTCTTGAAGATTTTTTAAAAAGAGAATTATGGAGAAATTTAGCATGTCATGTAACATCTGGGGAGAGAGAAACCAAATTAATGTTGCGAGGCCGTAATGATTTTTCTTTAGAAGGACATCCTCACTATTTTGATTCTACTTTTGGACATAAGAAAGACCTGGGTAGTTGTGGTTTCTATGTCATAATCAAATAGTAGCAGAGAGGTCATTGTGTGAAGTGATTGAACTCAATGTTGACTCATGATGTTTGTAAAATGCCAAAGTAATTCATATCTTCCACTTCCACCTTTCTTCTGCCAACATTTAAAAGTAATCATTTTCCAGTTCCCTTCAGTTCTGAAGAAAAGTCATATTCGACTTGAAATATCAGCTCTATTTCTGTCTCCACAGATGCTGGGAGAAACGATGAGTTTCTCCATAATTCTGATTTTATAGGCATTTTGACGAATTAGATTATCTCCACTTGGCATGAAGAAGTAGCTGAAAGCATAGTAAACTGCTAACGCTACACGCCCAAACAACATTCTAGCACAAATACTGAAGAGCTGTGCTCCAGGACATGTGTGCTTCAAGCCAATCCGTTTCAGTACAACTGTGATGGTGCCAATAAGGGCAAAGATCAGTCTGTACACAACACTCGGGACACTCCAGCCTCACTGGTTACTGTCCCGTCTGGCTACTCCCGATTATTCGGAAATGATGGAAGCTTCTGTTGACATTGCGATCAGCAACACAGGAACAAATGATCAGTATGGTTCCGCCAGGGCTCGTCACCAGTGTTATCATCATTGAATCTCCTCTATGAATATCCTGTGTGGGGTTGAAGAAGAGTGGGTGTGAGGATCCGCCATTGACCAGAAACACAACTCACCAGCGACATCAAGAATTTATAATAGCAGATTAGAGGGGAGAAATACTGCAGGAAGTAACTCAATTCCTTACTCCCTAGTTTAATAAATGAGATCCCAATGTCTCTTTCAGCAGACACGCACAAACCCATCTCGTTGCCTGCATCTTTCACACCCTGGCTTGCTTTCCAGTATGACAATTGGGTTCACGATCCACTTGTGTTTCTGTCAAGCACGTCACTGGCCTGGGGCCTGGACGGTCAGAGATATAGAAGCAGTAACATTCTCCTTCATAGTCCTCTGCATTTTGTTTGAAACTGTTCATTTTGGCACCATGGATTTCAATGCGAAGAAAGCAGAGCTGTGATATTCTGATTTTTTTTTCAGCTGATGTACTGCGGGTAGGTATGCAGCAGGCTGATGCTAACAGGAGCCTGCTTTTAAATGCTGAGCTGCAGCGAAGGAGCACACCAATTAACGTTTATTTCAAAGAATCATAGAATCCCTACAATGTGGAAACAGGCCCTTCAGTCCAAAAAATCCACACGGACCGTCCAGCATTCCACCCAGACTCATCCCCCAATAACCCACCTAATCTACACATCCCTGAACACTATGGACAATTTAGCAAGGCCAATCCACCGAGCCTGCCCATCTTTGGACTGTGGGAGAATGTGCAAATTCCACACAGGCAGTCGCCCGAGGCTGGAATCAAACTCAGGTCGCGAGTGCAGTAAGGCAGCAGTGGTAGTCATTGAGCCACTGAGCCGCCCCTAACTCTAGGAAGCAGGCCAGAGTGTGTATGATGCAGTCAACTCGTCTGATTCCAGACCTCTGGCAAGAAATGACTGAAAGCTTCTCACTGAATTTGTTCAGTGTCTTGGTTTGAAATGGCCATGATTCAAAGCATGGAAGTGCATTTCACCGGAGTAAGTCATAAAATAACGGAATTAATGGAAATAAACGATGGAAAATTCCTGCAAGAAAGAAGAGATACTGAAGAAAACATCCGAGGAGAAGAGTGTTTTCTTTAAAGAGAGAAATTCACAGCTTTACGAAATGGGGACCATTTGTCCGAGATAGTGACAGTGATTGTTTTTTTCTGGATTGTTCTTATGGCGAGCATTGCCATTCAAGTTCATAAGCATTTTAACAACAATTCTGTAGGATCTGAGATAGATGCCATGCTATCAATGATACAATTGCCATAATGGCTAAAGGGTCTGACCATGGGTCCGGCGATTGTAGTTTTGACTTCGACCTCGCATGGGTGCATTTTGTAAACGTTGTCTCATCACTTCTCAAACTGACTTAACCATAGCTGCTTATGGCATCGGAGAAGTTCATAGCAAATTGAAAGGAACTTCAGCCATTGGATTTGAGCTGGTCAAAAGCAACCAACTGACTATGCAAATCCCATTTTCCATCAAATAACATACAGCATTGTATGCCTTGGCATTGCAAGTGCACATTTAAGCACCTAGATGTTTAGAAGGATTCAGTTTCTGCAACATATACAGACAGCGATTTCCAGATTCATACCACTATCTTTGTGAGATATTTACCCTCACATTCCCTCTAAACCTCCTGCTCTTACCAGAAAGATCATTGGTCCTCGCACAGGAGAAAACTTTCCTGTCCATCCATATTGAAACCTCAACTTGAGTGGTAATCAGCTGGAGCTGAACCTGAGCAGATTAACCTGCAGTTCAGTTCCTCCAAGGGATAGACACAATTTTTACCTTCGTAAACTACTCAGGTTAGTTATATAGCTTCATATTAGAGCATAAGACGTAGTAACAGAAGAAGGAGATTCACATCAAAGATCCATCACTGCCAATCCACATACGGCCCTCTCTCGCTGCCACATAGGTATTGCAGACAAGCCTGTCACAGAAAAGAAGAAAAAAAGGAAAATGAAAATAAAGTGAAATAAAACAGCAGAAGCAAAATTAAAACAAAATAGAAAAGCACATTGGAGTGGATGGGCTCCAGATAAGTGCACAAACACAGCCCTGTTACTTTGCTATCATCTTGTGCTAGTTATGAAATTACGCCCTCTGATCCTGAAAGCTCTGTTCGCTGGATTAAATTTCTCTTTAACAGTTGTGTTTCACATTAATAAGAGACAACAAAGTGTGGTGCTGGAGGAACACAGCAGGCCAGGCAGCGTCAGAGGAAAAGGAAAGCTGACGTTTAGGGTAACCCACGCCAGGTCTCATCCCATGACCAACCTTCCCTCTCATTTCCGCCTCCTTGACCTGACATAACCTGCCCATCTTCTCTCCTACCTATCCGCCACTCCCACCTCACTGACCAATCCTGACCACTACCTATATGCACTCACCTATCACCATCCCATCTACCTTCTCCAGCCCCTTCCCTCCTCTCTCTTATTTATGAGCTCCCCTTTCCCTCCCCATTTCTGAAGATGGGGCCCTGGTGGAAACGTCAGCTTTCCTGTTCCTCTGATGCTGCCTGGCCTGCTGTGTTCCTACAGCTGCACATTTTATTATCTCTAAGTCCAGCAGCTGCAGTTCTTGTTATCTCTGTGCTTCACATAGTTTTTTTTTCCAACGTTACTCATCTGCATTTCCCTGTTTGCCTTATTTTCTGTCTGTTTCTTCCCCTCCATATCATTATGGTTTGCTTAGTTGACTTCCAATTCCTATGCCTCTGCTTTGAAGCCGTTTTATTTCACGTCTATTCTAAATTATTGTCTTTTCTATGTCGTATTTTTCTTCTCGTTTTCCCTACCCTACGTTATTGGTAGTGCAGCATTTTCAACCCGGTCTGAAATTTTATTGAGAGAAATTTAACCTGTTTGTGGCTCTATAGCATTATAGCACAGAGATGAGTGGCGGCGTCTGCCACGTCCCTCACAGGTGGCCGTTGGCCACGTTCCCAAGGGAAGCATGTAAAGATGCAGATAATGAAACTATTGACAGCTTAGAAATAAAACGGTATAAAGAGCAATAAAGCAATGATGCAAATATTAAGGTGATGGCTATGTTCCTCAAGTGACTTCTTTAATCAAAAAGCTTCCTGAACAATTCAGTTCAGATTAGAACTTACCACCGATGTAAATCAACAGTGAAAATATCAACTCACTGCCCTCAATTGGCACATATTTTGAAATAGAATCTTTTGAGCACCTTCTAGCTTTACCAGTTCAACAGTTTTACCATATTCAACTCATGGCAAGCTTTTTCATTAATTCAATTTTGTCTGTATTTGTTTTTTCCTGTTTGTTTCTGGACGACATTTAAAACTCATTTTATACCCAGAATGATATTATTAGCTTATTAATTTAACTTGCAAAAAGAGTTTTTTTTTAAAAAAAACAAACATTCATTCTGGTTTGCAACGACATCAACAGTCCGTAATTGTTGCAGAATGAAAGTTCAGGATTTCATTTCAATCAGCACTAGAGCATGTCAAGAAAAATGAGCATCAATAATTTCAAAAGGGAAATCTGGAATGTAAATAAGTTCTGCTTTGCCTACGAGACCTCGATTTCGTGTTTATGACAGAACACTATTCGTCACACTGAAAGAGTTTGACATTTTGAAATGATCCCGGTCAAAGTGGTAGCATCGCAGGACCTAGAATTAAACAATGAACACTTCGAGGCAAGTTGCAAATGTGGGCTTTACTGTATCGATACAAAAAAGGTAGAAGAATCTCTGTCGGATTCTCAGCTCTGTTGCATTGCTCGTCCAACTAATGACTGCAGTGCAATGGCGACAGAAATGTCTCCTGTTCGTGTCAGAGTGAGGCCAACAAATGGAAGCTGTGGTCAGGAATACCGCAGACACAAAACTCTATGAATTGTGTGGTGGCTGTCAGTGATCAGAGCAGTTGAAACGGAAAGAACAAGGTTTGAATCTGGAGGTCTGTGACTACTCGGCACCTGCTCACTGTTTGAGTGACCCGAGGAGCAACTTTTTCACTCAAAGGATGGTGCATGTATGGAACCAGCTTGCATAGGAAGTGGCGGAGGCTGGTACAATTACGACATTTAAAACGCATGTGTATGCACATATGAATAGGAAGGGTTTAGAGGGATCCAGGCCAGGTGCTGAACAATGAGACTCGATTGGTTTCAGATATCTGGTCGGCATGGACGAGTTGGAACGGCAGATCTGTTTCACTGGGGGACAACTATGAGTTTTATGACTCTTTGAGTCAGAATCATTGAATCTTCTGCATGGAATGAGAGCCTTCGAACTTTTCCAGCTTAACGTCTTCGAAAGAACAGTCCAATTCGTCCCTGACCATCTGAAGCATCAGATCAGGCAATTTTCTGACAGAGATTTACTCGGGCATGCTTCTAGTAACATTGCTTGTTTTGTTGGAGAGTAAATGCTGGACTGTATTCAAATATACTTAATTAAAATTACATTAAAATAATCCAGACAGTTATTACAACATTTCTCATGGAATCTGATGTAGGTAGCGATCAGATGTGCACAAATTATTGGTTGTTTCATGAATGAATATTTGCATACTATCATACAGATAGACACATATTTACATAATTTCCATTTGAACATCCAAACGTTAGTTCCCCTACCATCAGAGGTGTACTATGTACAGAAAGTAGAACTCAGATTCTAATGATAACAACTGTGTCAGAAGAGGGTTTGATGAACTTATATTGTGAACATACAGTGCTGCATACTGTCACCAAGGGACGGTAATGACAGAAAACGGATTGGTCTTCAAGCTGGGTCGTTTTCAAAGCAGAACTGAAAAGAAACCGAAATCTCAGAACAATACATGAGGTTTACAGGTAAGTATTCAAAGTCTGGTTATCGCAATGTAAGCAATCTGATTGTGGAGGACTGGTGATCTATTACTGTGCAGAGAGGCCCTGGATCAGATAGAAGTCACGATCCCATAGAAAAACCTGCACGAGTCGTTGCATCTGTCTACATTAATGTTTTCATCACCAGGTTTGCGGTAATCCTAGCTCAGTGCAAAATGAAGATTGCAATTTTTGTCCTTACGTTTGTCCTTATATTCACTACATGGTGCCGCACCTACAGACACAAAAAAGGTGACAAATCGTTTTAGAAGATCGCGGAATGCACAACATTGACGAGTTTCTCTGCACAGACAGTTTCTGTTTGCAAACTGTATTCGTTCTACCAGTTAGTTTTGTAAATCATTCTGTGATAACTGTTGGCGCTCAATTTCTATCCCAGCCTAAATGAACATTTTCAATCCCATCTCCATCCTACACACGTAAGTTTAAACATTTCGTTTGCACAGAATTACTATTACTTCACAGTAAACACTTCCTTCTCGTTCTCCTCTGACTGCTTTTAGTGAAGTATTTAGTCCTGAATGGTCTCGAGCTTCCTGTATGTTGTTGGAGCTCGTCTGTTCCAGTTAACTGAAGAGTATTCCATCACACTCCTGACTTCTACCTTGTAGGTATGTGGTGATAGGGTTTAGGGAAACAGTAGATGAGTTACTTGCTTCACAATTTCACTGCCTGATATACTCCTGTAACTATAGCATTAAAATATCACGTCCAGTTCTGGTGAATGGAAATCTCCAGGACCTCGAAAGTGTGGTTTCGTTGGTGGCAATGCCATTGAAATTCAGGGATGCGTGTTCGATTCCCTTTTGTTGAAAATGTTAACAACCTGGCGGGTAGTATGACGTGAATGTTACTTGAAACTGTTCAGGATATGTGTGAATGATTCCCAGCTCCTGCTGCTTGTAGGCACGAATTGCTTCAGTGCCAGAGAAGTCACAAATGTTGCTAAATATTTACACTTGTCAGATAAAATGATGTCTTCTTGGACACCAGGACAGGTAGCTATTGCAGGCCCCTAATTTGGGCAACATCTCCTGCAATTTGCAGATTCCACGACTGGGCGACTTCAAATAAAAGAGTGTGCTCAGTTAGCGGGCATCAAATGAGTCTGTAATTTCAGTCCTTGGGCATGTCACCTTTGATCATTGATCTATTCGATTAAAATAGTGGGCTCTGGCGATAGTTCCAGGAGATCCAGCAGAGATTTGCAAGAGCTCAGATGACTGACCTGTAAGAACACACAAGCAATTTCATATGTTGTCGGTATACTTCAAACGTGTAGCGTATTCCCCTGATTTTCAATAGTACATTTTATGCAGTGAGGCGTCACATACAACACATTTCTAGGAATTCCCAGCTGTCAGCGGGACCACCAGAAATACAGCGAGACCCACAGTTCGCTAAACTTTTCTTGTTCGAGTACTTATCCAAATATCGGACATAAATATATTGAGTTGCACGTACAATGTGATTTTACGTGATATATTTGAACATTTTTTCCTGTCTCTCTCTCTTTTATTCTGTTCAGTATCCTTTTGTCTCCTCCATCGCGAGCAAAGTGAACACAGGTTTATCCTTTTTTTGTTTCATTGTGTTTTACTGCACATTTATTCACTGTAGCACCTGACAGCTGAATCGTGTTCACAGTGAGACTTGTTCTTACCATCCACAGATATTGCATACTTCAACAACTCTTTCATCCCTGAATGTGGAGAAGAGGTATTCGGGAATGGAATAGCAGAAGTGGCCGCAGCAGAATACAATCATTCGAGGCCAAAGTATTATTGACCTGATAAAGTGATAGCAAAAATGTCTCAGGATGAAAAGAAGTAACT
Source organism: Rhincodon typus (assembly GCF_021869965.1). Taxonomy (NCBI): domain Eukaryota; kingdom Metazoa; phylum Chordata; class Chondrichthyes; order Orectolobiformes; family Rhincodontidae; genus Rhincodon; species Rhincodon typus. The sequence goes on along the minus strand of NC_063373.1, from coordinate 2,669,154 downwards.
GCAAAACATGATCAAATCTGAATACACTCAAAATACAAAAAAAAAGTACCGCAGTACACAGGTGAAATAAACAATATCTATCTATCTCTCTCTCTCTCTCTATCTATCTATCTATCTATCCGTCTATCCACAAAAAGACAGAGGGTCTAGGCCCGAAACGTCAGCCTTTCTGCTCCGATGATGCTGCTTAGCCTGCTGTGTTCATCCAGCTCTGCACCTTGTTGTCTCGGATTCGCCAGCATCTGCAGTTCCTGCTATCTCTAATCCTTTTCTCTCTTTCATTTACCTTTAATATTTTGTACACAGGAAGTATGGTTTAATGCAATTCTCTACAAATTCTCATTGTCGTAAGATTTTGTAAGTTAATCCACCTGAAAGTTTACACATTTAGAAACATGATTTCTGAGATCATTGGTATCTGTAAAACTCTTGACTTGGCGAAAGTTTACAGGAAGCAGATACAAAGCACAAAGCAAGATATTGTATGGACAGATCCACTGTTTGTCTCACTGTGCCTGCGTCGCACAGTAATACACTCCAATGTCCTCGAACAGACTGCGATCTATAGAAATGGTGTTAGTCTTCTTTGCTCTCTCAAATGAAAGTTTGTAGCGGCCAATAGTCATATTGTCTGCGTATATGTAGCCGATAAATGTCGGAGCTCTTGTCAGTGTTTGTTTGTACCAGGCTACATTATCACCAGCAGCAATGGAGAGTTGACAGTGCAATTCAACCGGTTCCCCTTGCAGAGATAGCTCCTGATTAGCCTGTGAGCTCTGATCCTTAAACAGAATTGCTGTAACAAAAGAAACATGCCTCAGACACAACGAGGTATTGAGAGATAGGTAAAACAAGTTACCTGATTGCAAAATTAAACTTACGCAAGACCAAGAACATCAGAGCTCCACCTGGAAACAGTTCATTGCAAGCCTTTCTGATCATGACGATGAGGCCGAATAGCAGGCGAATCAATCAGGTTTACTGCCCAGACAGAGTCTCAAAGATGTTGATGGGGAGAACTTTAAGATCTTCCTGGTCCAGTTACAGACTGATCTGAGGCATTCTAAACAAGCACATTATTATTGGATGTGGATAGCAGACTTCATACAACGTTGCACTCAGGGATTGGCTGTCTCCAATATAGGCCTGTTGAAGCCAAAACGGAAAAGGATCACTCTTTCTCTCATACTTTCGAACAGTCTTGCTTTTTCTGTCCGTCTGTCTGTCTCTGTATCGCTTTGTCTTTATCTCTGCCTGTCTCTCCATCTCCTTCCCTCTCTGCCTTTCTCTCCCATTCTCTCCCCCCACTTTCTCTTTCCCTTTCTTTCTCCCTCAATGTGACTGTGTAGCGGTTATTGAGTGCTTCGCGATGACGTGATCTCAGTCATGTGTTCAACTACAATAATCTTTGCCATTTTGGATTCATTGAATCTGGTTTAAGGTTTTATTGAACGTAAACAAACATTAACAACATTTATTGTTTCACTTTCAATCTGGTATCAAAGTGAAAATTCAGCAGTTGCGTTCACATCACATGTTGGCGGATTTGGTTTTGTAGTTGTATCTGTCCACTCAGTTAAACTCTGCATTCATTCCCAAGATTCTATTTATTCATTGAAGATATGTGAGCGTCAATGGATATTGCCCGTCCCTTAAAGCAAGCAGGGCAGTTAAGAATAAACCACATTACTGTGGGTAGGGAGTCACGTGCAATCCAGACTAGATGAGTTGAGTATTTTTTGTCCCCAAAGAACAATAGATTATTGCATTATTTACGCGGTATGCACTACTATGCCTTTACAGCAGAGGCCATGTCTGTTTCCATGAGACTGGTCTCATCAGGGTAAGGCAGACATCAGTGCAGAAAGACAGAAACAAACGGAGACTCAGAAAGTGAAAAAAAAGAAGCAGAAATAATCAGAGGAAGTTAAATTCGACACAACTCACTGCTAGATGTACAACTGTTATCTGCTCTGATAGAACATTCAGTTCTGTATATAGAAAATGCCTTCGGCCTCTCAGTAAGTGAAGCCTGATTCTGGTTACAGTTTATTATCAATTTAAGGGAGTCAACACATTTAAAATATTTCCGGATTTTCTGTCAAAACATAAACAGATGCCATTTGCTTTGTATGTTCCTCGCCAGTAATAATGACATTTATGACTGGTGAGTTTTAATTTTTAATCGCAAGTGTGTGTTCCAGGGTTGCTTTTATTCACTGACCAATAAACATTTTGTATTTGTGATAAAGGGAACAATGGCAGTGATTGTGTCGCAAATTCTACCTGAATTAGAGACGCTGAAGGGAGAGCACACAAAACGTAACTGCCACTAATTGACAACGTACACAGGCAGAGAGCTAATCTGGTGCATCCATTTTCCCCGGGGAAATCTTGAGATGCTTGCTGAAGATACATGGAGGATGATTACAAGCCTCCAGTTTACAAGAAATATTTTCTGTTAACTTGCACAAAGAAAATAAACCGAAAGAGACATGTGCCCTGAACCCCTTACAGTGATGTAGAAGTAGATCGAATAATACAAATATCTAGTTTGTGACTTCCAGTAATGTACGCTAGATGGGGGTCTCGCACTGATGATCTGAAGCAACAAGCCCGCGTCCACAGACAGAGTCAGTTGTGTCAAATGTCGATTGAATGGAATCAACAATAGCCGAGGTTGGTCATCTAGTCATAATCACACAGAGACAAATATGTTGAGAATGTTGTGGTTGTCGTCAGTGGAAAGAGGTGGAGCATTCTGTGTACGGAAAGATTGAATTTTATTGCAATCTCTGTGTTTTGCAAAGTGAAATGGTTAGCATTGTACTTTCATAAACGTCATGAATGATTTATATTTCTGGGGAAAGAAACATCATTGCGTAAAGCCATACGCATATTGAAGGATTGGCATCTGATAATAGAATTTGTACAGGAGAAGCCAATGGAAGGTATAGAAAATGGAGCGTGAATATCACCATGGAAATACGAGACACGTTCGGGATGTGATGACTGAAGCCACTTTCCGTAATGACTATGGTTGTCAAATGAATTGGAAGGTAAAGCAGCTCCAAAGAATTTGTTTTTTTTTGTGCCCACACCCTTTTGTAATCCGTCTGAATGCTTAAAAGCGCTTCTTGGTAATCTGCTGATGAGGCATCAGTAGACCTAATTGTAGGGAGTGAAATTGGTCAAGTTGTTGAAGTGTCAGTAGGTGAGCATTTTGGGAATAGCTCCCAGGACTCTGCAAATTTCAAAGTCATTTTGGAAAGGGATACGGATAGTGCAGAAGGTAACGTCCTAAATTGGAGGAAACCTGCGTTCAGTATCATTAGCCAGTTAATGGAAGACATCTGGGATCAGCGACTTGTAGGTACGTCTACATTGAAAAGTGAAGAATATTTTAAATGTAGTTTAACGAGAAATCAGGTTCAGTGCGTTCCTCTAAGTGTGAGGAGTATGGGCCATTCGTTTATTGAATCGTAGATATGAAGGATGTAACTGTTTGATAAAGAAAAAGGAAGGAAGCATATGTCGGTTACTTTGTATTAAAAACATTAAAAACCATTCTGAATTATAGTGTGTGGGGGTATGCTTAGAAATGAAGCCAGGAGGGAACAGGGGGTTAACGAAGTATCTTAGGCAGATGTGATCAAGGAAGATCCTGAGGCATTTTACAATTATGTAAAGAACAAGAAGAGTTCCCAGGAATGAATGGTGCCTGTTAGTGTTAAATGGGACAACCTGTGCATAGAGTCAGTGGACTTGGGTGAGTTCTTAAACGACTACATCTCATCTGCATACACAATGGAGAAGGACATTATCGTCGCTTGCTGGGGATTTCAGTTTGAGTTGGTGAGTTTCTAGAACACGTTGAGATTTATAAGGATGAGGAATGAGAAATTTATTATCCAGAATATGGATAGATAGATTCCAAAGGCCTGATGAGATACACCCATGCTGCTATGGGAGCCAAGGTAAGAGATTATTTACAGCGTGGCAGATATATTCAATATTTCGCTGGCTTCAGGTGAAATGTCAGCTAACTGGTCAATCTCTAATGTGGCTCCTTTGTTTAAGAAGGGAAGCAGTAATAGGCAGATTATTACAGAACAGTTCGTCCAACATCCGTATTCGAAAAAAAATTTTGAGGGTCAGATTAATCCACTCATGGAAAGGCATTGGTTGACCAGGGATATTTAGCATAAATTTGTTAGTAGGAATCATGTCAGATTAATTTAATTGAACATTTTTTGGAAAACAGACCAAATATATTGTTGAAGGCAATGCAATCGAAGTGGTTTATATGGACTTCAGTAAGACATTGGGCGAGGCATCCAAATGGAATGTTGGTCCAAAAGGTAAGAACCGATGGTATCCAAAGCAAGTTGGCAAAGTAGATCTAAAATTGACTTGCAAATAGGAGGCAAAAAGTGATGGTGGAACGTTGTTCTTGTGATTGGAAGTCTCTGACCATGGACATTACACAGGGATAGGTTGTGGACCCTTGCTACTTTCTATGTACATTAATGACTTGTATGTAAATGTAGAAGATAGATTGCAGATCGTCACCACGTCTATTGTGAAATAAAGAATGGGAAGTAAATGGTGACAACGCAACCGTATCCAGGTCCCATAAAATAATGAATTAAAAGAGTTGGCATGTGTTTCAGCTCAGATCCACATCCTTAAAGTGGAAAAATCCTTCGTATGTAATCGCTGGTGTTAGCCCATTTCTAAATGCGTCCATTCAGTCGGACCTAACACACTCTTTATTTGTCTGATTGTATTCTGGGCGCACAAGACAGTGAGATAAATGGTGACCGAAGGCTGTTGAGGATTGGGATTAGAACCAATGTCTTCAAATATCCACTGTCCTTGCATAGAGTGGACAGAGCAGAATAGCTGCTTGGGTCTTGGCTATGTAGGCGGCATTTCTGACAGGTATTTACAACTAAACACATCGCTTCTCCAATTTCCTGAACGTGGTTTGAATCTGATTTTGAAATATCTACAGCTCTGATCTTTCCCTCATTGAACATTTTTTTTTTCACAACTGGGTAACGATGATTCTACCACTCAGCTGCTATCCTCAGATGTTTAGACGGAAGGAGAAGCAATGATTCTCAACTGTTCCCATGAACCCATCTGGAGCGACAACAATTAATTCTGATACAGTCAACATCCAGACTCACAGCCTAAGATTCTTCTGTGGAGACATTCACGTTTTTCTGAATATAAAACAGTTCTTATTGAAACCTATTTCGAGCTCCAGACAATGAATAAATTCAACAGTTGAACTATTTCGGCGCTGAAGCTGACTGACTCTCCAGCGAGTTCCTGAGGTCGCACTCTGAGTGATGGATAGCTTTCTTACTGAGTACAAGAAAATTTATGCCTCAGATTCTATTGTGCTGTGTTTTTAAAAGTATTATCACAATTGACAATTTCTACTTACCTGACGCTGGAGTCTGTCTGATTTATCACTGCACACTTTCCTAATTTCGGTCTTAAAATATTAGGCTGTGTCTCAACTTATGTCACTGTGGAAAATACCTTAGTTACTTGGACGATAGACCGTTAACATCCATTGAATAAACGCAACACTGCCTGAGTGAACTTTAAAGAAGACAGTATTTCTATTTATTTTAAACCAGTCACTGTCTCAATTTATAATATGCCTGTAAGTATACAGAACAATAGATGTTGGTTTTTCTGGCATATTAAAAATCAAGTGAATAAAACGTATAGAAGTCCTGATACCACTGATTGCTACTCCAAATTCTGCCTGTTTAAATTGCAAATTTCGTGTTCGAGTTGTTACATGATACTTGTGAAGCATTGACATAGAATATTCCCATTTTCAAATTTCGAATCATTTGAATATCGATACAATGGATATTTTCAGCCCATATTTTAACTCGAATCTGAATTTATTATGTATTCCAGCATAAATTAACGGGTTTGTGCAGGAACACAAAAATAGAAGTATAAATCCATTTTCCTCAAGAATAAATTTTAACTTACTGAAATCTGAACCTGAGAAATAGGTAACTTTTGCTATTCAGTCATAGTGAATCGACATACGAGATAGCCAATGCAACAAGAGGAAACTATCTGAAATGGCACAGTGTAAAACGATAGACTTCCTCCACATCCCCATCTCTGGGTCACTCCAATTCTCTCAGTGATTCTGGACCTGGAATCTTCTGCAGGCTCTGTTGGCTACGAGAATGCGTCTAACGATCAGATCATTAAGTATTAAAGTCAGAACTAATGGCAGAAGGGGTTTGAAAATGCTTCGAATTAAGTCATATGCTGCCCATAAAGGCGACAAATAAAATATTAATTTTAGTTTGCAGAACAAGGGTACATTTTAAAATGTGTACAGAGGTTCATGTATAATATATAAAAAAATGCGCTTATATATTACGCTTAACTGACGCGATTCTTATCAGCCATGCTGCTGTCTTTTTGGTGCAATATTTTCCTTTCAGCTTCTGACAAGAAATAATTACAAATCGACCAGAAGTGAAAAATGACAGTTAACCAAGTAGAACTGTCTACAGCAGTGGAAGTTAAGACTGTACGGAGATTTTAAACTTGAGTAGTGGACGGGAAAATATATGGAAAGAAATCCCAGCAATCTGATTTAGAATTACTTGGGTGGCCAGGACCAGAAGATCTATCACCGCTATGGACACCCGGTAAAGAATCATAAACTCAGACAGACCGCATCTTCTTCGAGACAGGGTCGCAGTCACAGTCAAATTAGCTGTAAGAGTGAGAAAGAGAGAGTGAGGGTAGAGAAAGATAGGTAGAGATAGAGACAGAGACAGAGACAGAAAGAGTGTATAGATAGATAATTTGTGTTTCATAATATGGAAGAACAGGCAAATTACTTCTTTAGCTTCCACTTAAATTATTTGTTTCAATCATCGCTCTGTGAAACATATAACTCTGTGATATTTGTGACTTAAACCAGATGCCTATAGTTACTAAATTCAACGTAAACATCCAGCTTAAAAATATGCAGGGCTGGATGAACACAGCAGGCCAAGCAGCATCATAGGAGCAGAGAGGCTGACGTTTC
>NC_063373.1:2622271-2661661 GCF_021869965.1 Rhincodon typus | reverse complement strand
GTTGTCTCGGATTCTCCAGCATCTGCAGTTCCTACTGTCTCAGCTTAAAAATATGCTTGTTAATGGCATTGGAATATAAAATATTCTGTCGGAGTTTTAACAGTGAGCAAAAGCAAGTATAAGTCGTATCTAGAACAACATTAATTCATTAAGTGAACCAGTAAAAAAAAACAGCAAAACGTTATTGAAAGTTTTGCGGTGAGTAGGTAGCAAAACGATCATCAACGAGTGTGGAAGCTGGCAGGAACACGGTTTACACTTCACGAGGATCAAATACGGGTCTTTTTAATGAAATGACGTGAAATTGTTCACTGCTGTGAATGTCATCAATGATTTTCTAGGATATATGTCGAAACAGAAGAAGGTGAGTGGCCAATTTACATTTCTTTGTATTTGGGAAGGAAAAGTGGACAGCACGGAATTGTAACACCAAGTTCTTGAGCCATTATAAGAATTAGTCTGTTAAATATTAACTTCTGCGAATTGCTTCCAAATCGTATATAACATTCCTGAAATAAGAAGACCAGTGCTGTGAGCAATAGTTTACACGTCGTCTCATTATGCCGTCGAAACCAAAGCATAACTACATTATATTTTAATACAGTTTCGTAATAAACAGTAATTTCTACTCACTTCCCCAGTTACTTGATTTATCTGCATACTAGCATTTCGTGATCCATGTAAGAGGGAACCTCTTCAGCCAAGAACTCTGCACGCTCATATCATATGAATACTCTGCTTAGTTTTACTGTTTCATCCGGAATAGGCATTTTCACATTGATTTCGCATCATAATCCATTTATCACTGTTTTATCTATCATTTGATACAGTTTTCTTTTGCTACCCACTTACATTCTCTTCATAATATACATTCATACCTATTTCTGTGGCTCATCATATTTGGCAATCATACCTTCTTATCATTATCGATGGCACTCGTAAACATAACAAGACTTCAAAGCCTTAGCACTGATCCTTGTGAAAAACCTCAATTTGCATCTTACCAATTAAAGACCTATTTTGCCTACTATTTGTTTCCTGTTAGCAAGCTTATCGATCTATGCAAACACACTAATTCCTACACAATGACAATTTATTCTTTACAATAACCATTAATATGGTAGCCTATCAAATGCATTTTTGAAATCTATATGCATCCACCTGTTTCTCTTTATCTACACCTTATGTTACAATTTCAAGTAATTCCAAAAAAGGTTAATTGTAATTTCACTTTGACAAAATCACGATTATATTACTGATTATTTTTATTTCAATAGTCCTATTTCAATGTAGTTTTCAGTGGATTCGAACACTTTACATTTGAAAGATATTAAGTTTACTGGACTGTGGTTTCCTATTTTCTGTCTCCTCCACTTCTTGAACAAAGACCTCAGTTTCGCGATTTATCAAGCCAATGCAATCTTCACCAATTCTGGGGAATTCTGGAAAATTGGAAACAACTGAACCATTATCTCATGGCCAATTGTTTTAAATCCTATGATTGATCTACACAGATCTGTTTGCACAGAGTTTGAAGCATTTACTCAAACTCACAAGAGTGTGGTTGACATTTAATTGCCTTCAGGCAGTTAAAAACCTAGTCCCCGAATGCCATGAAGATTTTATTTTGTGTAAGGTGATCCAGTTTCAAAGAAGTAAAATGATAGGGCAATCTTCATGAATGGCAGGACACGAGGGAGCTGAGACGAACAGAAAGATCTAGGGATGCTCGTCCACAATTCACTGAATTCAGCAGCACCAGTTTACAGTGTGGTTAAGAAAACATACAAGGCACTTGTTCTTATTAGTCGTGGCATAAATTGTAAAAGCAGGGAGGTGATGATGGAGCTGTGCAAGAGTTTGGTTAGTCCATAACTATGCGTTTCTTCTTCAGACTTTAATTCTGCATTCGTGGCAGGTATCATGTCTTGCAATTTACCAGATCATTATTGTAACATGATTCAGCGAGGAAGATAATCTCTTGAACTTAACACAGGAGTACGTGGATTCAATTATAACTTTCAAATATTTAATTGACAAATAATGGAGAGAGTCAAGATTTTTTCCTCTTTATTCATTAACGTGATGAGAGTGTTGCTAGCTGGGCAGCAATTATTGCCCATCCCCAATTGCCCAGAGGGCAGTTGAGAGTAAACCACATTGCTGTGGGCCTGGAGTCACATGTAGGCGACACCACGTAAGGATGGCAGTTTCCTTCCCGAAAGGACATTAGTGAACCAGATGGGCTTTTCCAACAGACAGGAATGGACCATGGTCATCATTAGATTCTTCATACCAGAAATTTTTGAATCCAAATTCCATCATCTGCCGGGGCAGAATCCAAATCCGGGTATCTGGGTCTCAGGATTAACAGTCCAGCGATAAAAGCACCAGTCCATCGCCTCCCCCGTGCGTGAATTTGTGGGGAAGCAGTAAACGTACTTGAATTAATTAGATTATGTCTTCTGGGAGTACAAATGTGCAAATAAATTTCAACCGTGTTGTCTGATTCTATGATTATAAAATTCTGTTTCTATTTTCCTTCCTACAGAACTATTCTAACACAAGTAAGACAGCCACTTCCTAAAAGGGTAATTGCAAGATGATCGCATTGTGTTCCATCACCGCTCAAACTGTTATGCACAGGTTCAGTGAAAAAGAGTATTGGTCGTGAAACATAAAACTTCAGTTCTGAGGAAGGGTCACCAGTTCCGAAACGTTAACTCTCATATATTCTTCACAGATGGCGAACTTTTCCAGCAACTTCTGTTTTTGTTCTTGATTTGCAGCATCCACAGTTCTTTCAGCTTTCATAAAACTTCCCTGTCAATTTAATACAACATGACAGCTTTTGCCTGTTTTCATTGTATTTGTTGGCATCCGGCAAAGGGCTCGATTTGTGTTTCGATTTTACGTCCATTTTAGTTTTTGTGTGAATTTCATTATTTTAATCATTTTATCTCGACAACTAGTTTGCACAGCTTGTGGTGTGACCATTGTGTGAACATGTTTTAAAGGCTGTCAACTGTTGCTTGGTTTTCATTTGATGTTAGTCGCTGAGATATGCCTCTTCGACATGTCTGACAATGTCAATTCCCTACAACGTGAAAGGCTTCTCTTGTGGCCATCAGCAGATGCTGGGGTGGCTGGTTTGAGAGCTGTCTATAACAACGCACGTTGTAAATGTCGTAGTACTAATGGAGCAGTTCATGGACACAATTCCAAATTCACTAACAACCATCGGGGAGGTAGTTGCGTCACTTCATCTTCTCCAGTCACCTTTGCGGAGATCAGAGTAGAAAACAGCATGAGAACTCTGCACATTCGGAACATTATCAGATTGCAAGAAAGATCAATGAAAGAAATTGTCCACCAAGATCAGTTAAGAAACCAGAAGTAAATACTCTCCTTATAAGACGGAACAACTAGAACAATGCTTGCTTCACTTGTAACTTCCTGTTGAAGTTACAGAAGAAGGAGTACCCTGATGTGTGTTGCCATAATAAGTGTTTCACACTAGTTGCTGCTTTTACTGTCTGGAAGGCCATTCTTCCTCCAGGTCTCACTTTCAATATTTATCACAGATTCACACTACAGTCTATTGGTGCGTACAAGTAATTGAAAGGTACTAATTATCATCACTCATTGCAATTCATTGGTTACTGCTCAATTAAATCAAACATGTCGTCCTTCCCGGTATAACATTGCGAACAGGTGAGACTTTGCATTTCAACTTCATTTCCATAATCCAACAATTTCAGGATATTATACACCTGCTTTGTAATCAAAGCTTTATTCCACACTGTGACCACTCTCCGTATAAAGAAAGTTGTCCCCACATTAGTCCTAAAGTATCGTTTTGTACTTCAGAACTGTGTATTTCCGCAGATTGATTCGACATGAATAGTTATTTACGTATGCAGGACATGCCCACAGAATGACCAATCTTGACAGCTTATTGCAGTAAATCCTTCCACGGAGTTCTATCTGAAGCCAATATATTTCTTTCCGTATGTCTGTCTGTCTCCCCGCCTCTCTTTCTCTCTCGCTCTCTCTCTTTCTCTCTCTCTCTCTCACAAACACACACACACACACACACACACACATTCTCTCTCTCTCTCTCACACACACACACACACACACACATGCACACATACACAAATTACACACGCGCGCGCGCACACACACACACACCTTCGGAAACATTCTTCTATTAGGAGTTTTAATGAATTCATTCTATTGATGATTATAACAAAGTTATTTCTGATATATTTTTTATAGAGATGGAGGCATGAATATGTGGAAACTGAAAGGGAGTGGGATAAAACCTGAAGGTATAAGTGCAGGATTAGACCATTCGGCCCATTCAGTCTGCTTTACCATTCGATCACAGCTGATATCTTTCTTATCCCCATTCTCCTGCCTTTTCCCTGTAATGCTTAACACCTACTAATCAAGAACTTATCAATCTCTGTCTTAAATACACTCAATGACTTGGCCTCCACTGACCCCTGCATTGAGTTTCGCAGAGTCAGTACGCTCTGGCTGAAGAAATTCCTCCTCCTCTCAATTTAAAATTATTGTCCCTTCACTGTGCCCTCGGGTCCTAACTTCTCCATTGCATCCCGGCCTCTCTGCATCCTGTAAATTCCAGTCAGATTCCCCAAATCGTTCTAAACTTCATCGAGTAAAGAAATAGAGTCCTCACCAATTCCTGATAAGACAAGTCACTTTTACCCAGGATCATTCTTGTAAACCTCATCTGGACCCCCTCCAAGGCCAACGCATCTTTCCATCGATACAAGACTCAAAAATGTTCACAATATTCCAAATTCTGCCTGACCAGAGCATTACATAGCGTCAGGAATACATCACTGTTTTTGCATACTAGCCCTGTCGAAATAAATGCTGACATTGAATTTGTCTTCCTAACTACTAACCCATGCTCTTGCTAAGCTTAATATTTGAGTTTCTCTCTGTGTGTATGTATCTATGTGTGTTTCTACTTCTGTACTTGTATGTGTACTTTCTTTTTTTATGTTTCTGTCTGTGTTTGTTTCTATGTGCATGCGTGTCTGGATGTGTCTGTCTTTCTGTGTGTTTCTGTCTGTGTTTGTGCATGTCTGTAAATGGTTGTATTTCTCTATGTATCATTGTGTGTTTCTGTTTGCATGTGCTTGTGTGTATGTTCATTACTGCGTGCAGTAGGAGAAACTTCGGTACAAGTCGAATAAATTAATGTCAAAGTACAAGCGACAGGTTTTTGAGCAGGCACCATGTTTTCTTGGAAATTTTCTTGCGTGTTACTTCCTGATTTTCAGGGGACAGGAAGAGCTAAAACAAAGGGCTATAGTGTAAAAATATGAAGACATATTTTAAGGCCGAAATGAGGGGAAACAATTCTCTCAGAGTGTTGCATACCTTTGGAACTCCCTTCTTCAAAAAGCAGTGGACGCTATTTGAGCCAAGACGCCCGCTAATTCTAAATGCCCTCACAGTAACTGAGGGATGAACATTTATAAAACACTTACTCTGATTGGTGATTTCCAAAAGTGCTTTATGAGATTGGAACATATTTAAAGTGTGCTCAATGTTAATTGTGAAATGGGAAATCTAACTTCAGTGTCAGAGATTAAAAAAATGCAGATACAGAGTTATGGAGAGATCTTCTTGGCAGGAGAAATATCTGGAGTCATTCCAAACGTTAAATAATTTGTAAAAATATGGAAATGCCCCCAGTTTACTTGCCCTTTAGTCTAAGGTTAATAGAACGCAAAGACCATGTTTCTGCAAGAATCAGAATTGATTAACAATGAATCGATTCTCTATTCTCATATCACACTGTATTACCACTATACCATAATCCACACGTACAGACTGAGACAGACAGGACAAACAAACCAAAACTGTTATGTGTAAATGTGAAAATCGAGCTGGCAGTTCAATAACCCCTGTTTGCACTGTTGCTGTGGTGACATTTTTGGTTTGTCAGGACTTGATGATCTCATTTCTCCACATACATTCACTTGCTTAGGTAGCTCGCAGTGGCTGGATCATACTGACCACCTCCGTAATTCTCACTTTGACCACCTGTGTGAGTTGAGCCTGCTGTTAGTTGGAATGTGCTGTCCGTTTCTGTCCTTCCTCAGGTAATATCTGATGGTTTTCACCCTTGACATGTGTGGTGATACCGAATCGCCAGCAGAGGATGACATTATATCATTTTCAACAAAAGATAATTCGACCGAGAAGTTCTTAGTTTTTAAAAATTCATTCGACTGCGCACCACTCAGCACTCCCCCAATAAAATATCTTCCATTGTGTAGGGAACTGCAGATACAAACAGGGACAAAGACATACACAGAGGATTAACGCTCAAACAGATACACACTTTTTTTTTGTAATCGAGTTCCTTTTGCAGGTTTTTGAATCAATTAGTAAAACCACAGAAGTAGTTTTTTTTAAAATAGATCATCCTGAATCAGGATCATTTCCAGAACATTAAACAAAAGCCTCTGATGGGCTTGCTGAAACAAACAGAGACAAAAAAAAATCCGAATATTGACAGACTGTCAAACCTAAATAAATTAACAGTTGAATCCATCTGCTGCAGCCACTTCTGAAATCACTCATAATGCAACTGAGATAGAGGACTTGGTGAACCCGTTCGGCGATAAGCTCGCTGCAAATTCTGTGTTACTTTCTCCTCACAGAGCTCAGCAGCGTATATGCTGGTGGCGGTTGGTTAGCTGTTGCCGTACCTCTAAACTAACTCTTGCTATTTTTCCCAATTTACCAGACTTTTCGCGCTATTGTGTGTCAGAATAATTAATGCATTTGTTTAATTGGTAAGATTATTATTGCTAACTGTTTGAATATAATGAAAATAGAGTAAAAGATCCACAACAAAGACAGGACAGCACGATGTTTCAGTATTTCGCACTGCTACTTTACAGCACCAGGTTCGGTTCCAGCCATGAGTGACGGTGTGTGTGGAGTTTGTACGTTCTCCTCTGCCTGCCTGGGTTCCTGCAGGGTGATCCGGTTAACTCCCACAGTGCAAAACTGCCAAGTTAGGTGATTTAACTATGATAAATTGCTGTTTTGTATCAAGGGATGCGTAGGCTAGGCGAATTAGCCATGGTAATAAACGGAGACGCAGTGCGTCTGTGTGGAATAATCTTCAGAATATCAGCACAGATTCGATGGGCCAAATGGCGGCCTCTTTCAACACCGTAGGGACTTTATGATTCTAATTACTTAACTCCGAATCACGTTGTAGCAGTATTACTTCTCATCTCATGCCACTATCTGGTAGCTGTCAATCAGTCGATACTTTTACGTTGAAAACTCAAATCCGAAAACTTTGAAGGATTCCCTGAGATTGGATGACTTTCCAGTCCTCTTTATAGATGGCAGACAAACAGGAGGCTGGAAGAACACAGCAAGCCAGGCAGCATCTAGAGGAAACGAGAAGTCAACGTTTTGTTTCTGATGATTTTTCAGGGCCCGAAACATTAACTTCTCCTTTCCTCCAGATGCTGCGTGGATTGCTGAGTTCTTCCAGCCTTCTGTTTGTCTACCTTGGATTCCAGCATCTACAATTGTTTTGTCTCTAACCAAGCGTATAGATGGCGATTGATGTGTAAAATGTGGAGGGTTACAACAAGACCTGGATGTCCTTGTACTCCAGTCGCCAAAAGTAAACGTGCAGGGGAAGGAGGAAGGAAGGGAAGGGAAGTTGAAGGAAGAATATCAATTAATTATAGCTGCACAATTATTTAATTGTACATTGTCTACTACAGCTTTTGCAACTCATTCCCTAATTTCCAGTAATATGGAAAGAAGCCTGGCTCTAAAATTTTGCTGAATAAGATCCCACAAATGCGGCGATATAAACAAACAGAAAATTGGTCTAAGTGGTTTTATATGTTGCCTCGAGACCCTGATAAGAACGCTTCCTCTACGTCTTTTAAATAATGAGCAGTGGGCTACTTTTAACCTCTACCTTGATTAGTGGGCACTGACCATAGGCAAGCAACAGCTCTACTGGTTCAATATTCCATCGATATTGGAAACAGGACACTGTTGATGCTGGATTGTGAGCACTATATACTGGAGTATGGGAGCTTGAGCAAACTCAATCTGATTAAGGTGACAAAGACAAGAAAATAGATTTATCAGTGCACGTTCTAGATCGTATTAATGAAATACAGTGGATATCCTAAGAGATCGGGTGCACAGATCTTTAAAATACAATGAAACGATGTTGGAAATAACATTGGAAGGTTATGGAATGTTGGGTATTATTTATAGAGCACTGTAGTATAAAGATGCAAGAGCTACGTTGTAATTATACATAACCCTACTGTGGGCAGATCTGGGCACCACATTTGATTGGAGTCTTCAAGATATTAAAAGAAAAAGAGAGAGTATATAAAGATAAATTATTCCACTATTTGGGGTTTCTATCACAAGGGGGCACAGTCTTAGAATGGGGGTCAAACCGTTCAGGAGAGATGTCAGGAATCATTTATACACACAAAAGATGGTTGAGGCTTGGAACGTATTTCAAGAAACCGTAGTTGATGGTAGATCAATTGTTAGTTTTAAATTTGAGATAGATAAATTAATATCAGCAAATATTTTAAGGGATATGAGCCAAAGGCAGGTATATTGAATCGGTCCACAGTTCAGACATCTCATTGAATGATGTAACAGACTCAAGGGAATTGAATGGCCTACTCCTGTGCCTACATCCTATGACAGAGAGTTCCACACAATGGGTCACTCGGGATGGGAAAGGATCACCAAGATTTTATTGTGGTTCACTCTTTACTGAACATAGACAAAATTTCCCACTGGCGGAGGAACCTCAGAGAGATAGCAAAAACAAGGATAATGGACAACCTGCTGTTGGCCACTTTCTTGTGTCCACTATTCTCAATGTCCCGGAGCATCCTGCGGGCTTTGCTAGCTGCTAAGATGTGTCTCACAGTCAAAACGTTGAGTAGAAGAATGAGGAAGAATGGTAGAAAGGGTGTTAAGATATGGTCCAGACAGTGGCATGCCTGCCAGGCAGGTTGTAACAGGTCGACTTAATGTTAGAGAACCAGGGCACTCCATATATAATGACTAATGTCTGGTAGTCAAAGTAGAACGAGAAGTTTTTGATTCTGGGAACATACTGTTCCTATGATCAACAATGCAGTTTTCTCCATGTCGTATCTAGGCCTCAGGTTCCATCAGCAGATGGCTATAAAACGTTCGATGGCAAAGGCTGCAGTCAGCCAGACTGCGCCATGCTGGCCGATATAGATCAACACTGCACTGAGCATGCTGGCAGGGGTGCTGGACGGGACACTGTACCGAAAGTAAACACGACCAATGCATTTGAAGATGACGGCCGTGAGGATGTAAAAGAAATCAGAACACGGCAATTGCCACCAATTATTAGCTGATGCATCAGGACAGGCTGTATTGTCCGCGGATAGGATTATGATCACGACCAAGTTGGCTGTGGCACATGGAAAGAAGCGAGATGATACTCACTGCAGTCAAAACACAAACTACAGCCCCATCCAGTTGTTTGTGCAATCTTGATCCATCAAATTTGCTGTCTGCATACTCCTGTTATTGCTAAATCAGTGACAACTGCAGGAGTTAGGATGCTGCATTAAATAGTTGTCAAGAACAAACTCATTCCAATAAGCACTGCAACCACGCTACCGGTTCCATGTTCTGTTTACTGAGTCAACTCCCATGGCAAGCTATCCAACTCAAACTCATTTGAAAAATCTTGCTCTCCGTGTCTTATTCATACAGAGCCTGTCAAACCGATGCTCGCTGACCTACATGGGGTTTTCTTCATGCAATGTCTATCCTTTGATAAGATGGTTATTCAAATTTTCAAGTATTTCTATAAACTCACCATTCCCATCCTGTAATTTCCTCCAATTATCTAGCAGCCTTTTGACCTCCTACTCGTACTTCTTGCATTTCACTGATCTCAACTATTCAATCCATGCAACTTTTACCTTCAGTTGGCAGGAGCCTGAATGCTTAAACTTTCCCCATCGCTGGGTACTTCTAACATTCTTAATTTAGGACGTTACTTCTAAATTAACTTTTTGGTCATATTTTTAAAATTATGTTCCTTAATGCCTCCTTGTGCTGTTCTGTTTAGAATTGTTTGTTAAATCTCCTGTGAAGTATAAAAACTGTGTGTATGGCAGTAGCTGAAAAAAATCAGCTTACTTCCAATTTCTATGGCGGAAACCAGAGATAGACACTATAATACAAGCAGAAACTGCTGGAGAAGCTCAGGGCCGCCTCTGTGGCCTCCTCTGTGGAGAGAGAATGAGAAATAGCATTTGGAGTTTGAAGTGACACTGCTTCAGGACTCTCTATGTGATTTTTTTACTGTTAGACACGTCTTAGCAGCCAGCAAAGAGCGCAGGAAATTCCGTAGCATCAAGAACAGTAGAGACAAGGAAATGGCCAACCCCAGGAGGTCCATTATCCTGCTTTTTGTCATCTCACTGTACTCAGTTCCTGAAACAAAGTTTTCATCTACGTCGTATCCCAAACCAATTCAAATCATGTCAAGCAAAACAGGTGGACAATAGACACCAGGCATCTTTGGATTCAGTAATATCAACTTCCTGGGATTTTCATTAACTTAAAAGTGAACTGGATTAATTACATAAGGATGATGGTGACAAGAGCAAATCAGAAATTGCATGTCCTGCAGCGAGTGGACACATACAACATTAAGGCACAGGAGCAGAAAGAAGCCATTTAACTCACCGAGTCTGCTTCACAATTCAATGAGATCAATGTGGATCTCGTAATCCTCAACCCAACTTTCCTGCATTTTCTGCGTAACTCTTGTTTCCCTTACTGATTAAAAATATGTCTGTTTTGTCTCGAATATCGTTAACTAACCAACTTTTACAGCGTTCTGCAATAAAGACCTCCACAGATTCACTATCCCAAAGAGAGAAAGTAAATTCTCTACATTTCTCTCTTAAAGACAAACCCTTACTCTTTGACTACACCCTTTGGTCTCAGACTGTCCTGTTTATAATTCAGAGGACAACAAACCGTCTACAATTTTAAGTGAGCCCACTGGGCTGTCAGTGGTGGGGAGAATACTTGAGTTTTTGCCCCATACACAGAACAGTGATACCGTGACAATTGAAATATTAATTGCGTACCAAATCCTTTGCAAATTTAATGTTGGAGTGTTAACACGTACGAAAACTGAGTACATTCCTTTCCACATGAAGTATTGATTTGTCTGTCTCGGATAAGACTGTGCTGCCGTCACGTTTTCTGTGTATGTTCTTATTTTGGAATTTGAGCCATTGTCCTGAGAGATTTATTGGGGGCCTCCACATGACGCCAGTGAATTTATCAGTAGGCTATCATTTCCCTGGAACAATTTAAACATAGGGCACCACGTGAGATCAAACTGGGGAAATGTGAACTTTAATACAAGTGTTCTGACCATTACAGTTTGGAAATCAATGTCAAACCCCAAGGACTGACAGAAACTCACCAGGCATCTCTCACTCTGATTCCGAAACAAAAATGCTGGGAAAACTCAATATGTTGGAGTAAAACTGCGGGGAATGAATTATTGCTATGGGTGGGTGTTTAATCTGAATCTGCTTCAAAAGTATTTCATTGGCTGTGAAAAGTTTTGAATTCAGGTGGTGGTGAAAAGTCCTATAAAAATACAACTTTTTTTTTCTCTCGATCCAGCACCCTGGTTATTTATCTCTGCTCACAGAAACTGGTGTGTCCCATCCTTTTTTTGTCGGGAGAAGTATCAAAGAGGAATCTTAAATTCTTTGTTCGTGAGCACAAGCGATCCTTATTCAGAGCTGTACCACTGCATATGTGAGAGAGAGTCCAAAGAACGTCGCCAACCGTCTTTCACGTGGGGCTTGTTGCCCTCTTAAAACTGGTCATGCTGGAAGATCAATGACGCTCTGAGTGCCGCAGCGAAATACATTTTATACCCTTTGCTTTGAATAATCACATGCAAGAATCATATCATTGTTCGCCACATCCCGACCCCACGAACATCGGTCTTTGAGATCTTACAATGCTTTTGGCAGTTCCATTCCTTCCCAGAGATTTGTTAGCTGTGTCACATTATTTACCAATAACCTAAGTTGCTGTTTTTTCACTAAAAACTCTCCCAAATTCTGTACGAACTTTAGAATGGCAGATTAGAAAAGGTTTCTAACCATTGTTATAACTTTTTTTAAAATCAACCCTAATATAAAGTTACCATGACACAGCTGACAGATTGAGAACAATCCCTCTCTCACTTCAGCTTAAGAGAGTAAACAACATTTTCTTTGGCTTATAACTGCAGTTTACGAACCCTGAAATTTACATGCTGCAAGTGGGTTTAAACTCATGCTTCATTTCAAATAAATTTTTACTATTTCCACTCCAAACACTTCCCGTTACAATTATCTTTTAACAAAAAAAGCATCTATTCTTATTCTACTGGTAAAGTGAAATGCAACCAATTTTCAAACTTACCAAGCCATTAAATGAAACTTATTTGGATTCCATAAACAACTAGTGGACAAACACATCTTCACTCTGTATTTTGTGTTCTGTCTTTGTCATTTTTCCCTTGATCTTCAGACGTAAGAATTTGTCAAATTGTCTACGTCTGCACTTAAGCTGCAATTCCTTATGTTTCCCTAGTCATAACCTCTCTTTTTACAATGTTCTTCTGCTCCCATTCTCTGCCATTTTTTTTTTGCGATGGTCACGCTTACTCCATTTATTACTTCATCTTCCACAATAATGCATTGGGCCTCTTTATTGCTTATAAACTTTTTGCTTAAGGAATGGAACGAACATTTTCACACTTATTTGCTGTTTGCTCTTTCAGTTCTGGAATTGCCTAAATAGTTCAGAATACTGTAGAATAAGACGGTTCTTTTTTGTAAAAAGAAAACTAAATAATAAACTTGGGACTGAGGTCCCATTAGTTGTCTTACAAAAAAAATGTCCGTTATTCGAATGTTTACATGTTTCAAACTGCCTGTTTAAGAAAAATAAATTCCCTAACGTTTCTGCCGATGGAAAATCTCATATTATCCATTATGTCTATACGGAACCATAGGCCTTAGCTGTGAACATCTGCTATATGTAACTGTCAGACCCTTTCGTCTATCTTTTGTTAACAAAAAAACAGCCTTAACAGGCCATCTTGTCAACTTAGGGTTAGTTTGTGTGTTTGTTTTTCGTTTTCATTTGGATAATTCGCACAAAAGAAGGAAATTTCCATTTCCTGACTAGAAATTGTATCTAGGTATAGGGGAAGCCAGCTCTGAATCCTAACCACTGGAATCCGAGTGATGCTGACAGGAATCCTTGCCAACTAACTTGTGCAACCTCTTGTGCCATATCTTATACACCATATGTTCAACATAAACAATTTTATTTTCTTCATGAACACAGAACCCTAGTGAATGCTTCCTTTTAACCTGAGTTCGCCATTCAGGCAAATTGGAGAATCAAATAAAAGGAAAATGTAGTCGATGCTGGAACTCTAAATCAAATGCAGATACAACTATAGAAAAACAAACGATGTGGAGAGAGCAAAACAAGTTTCGAGTTCACTTTGACTTTCTTTCTGATGAATTCTGAAGGAGAGTCATATCAGACTTGATACGTTAACTTTCTGGGCAAATTTCTTCCATTCATAAATGTGACTTAAAGAGTAAAAACAAAATCAAATTCAACAGGTCTCAGGCTGTTTACTGAGTTTGTAATATTCAGCAAATCAGATTTAGCCAAACAGACCATTACATTTTTATACAGACAGCGGAGCAAAATGACAATCTGTTATCATCAGATGTAGAAATGAGATGGTAGTGTTACCACCATACAATGCCATTTCTGTTTACCGTGCAGACACACGAAAATAAAAGTAAAGAAAAATCAAATCTTCAGCAGCTTTTTAACAGAATAATTAAGAAGAAAATCACACTTAATTGAGGGAAGGCGATGAAATAAATTTTCGTGCTGATGCAGTGAGAGGGAAACAGCTTGCTGATGCCTGATTTGATTGGATTTGTTATTGTCATATGTACCTAAGTACTGTGAAAAAAAATTATTTTGCTTTCAGTGCAGGCAGCTCATAACATACAAAGATCATAGGGCGATTGAACAGAGCGAATAATACAAAACTATGGTTGCATAGTAGGTGCACAAAAAATAAGATCAACATTAGATATTGTTAAGTAATGAACTGTTCTGGGGTTTAACAGCAAGTACAGATCGGAGAGCACGCAAACAGACAAGGATAAAACTGGACAGATTATTGTTGAGGTAAGTTGAACTAATTTTGCAGTGTTTTCTTCAGAATCATGTTCCAGAATTTCAGGTAGATAATAGTGATAAATCCAGGACCATTGAAAAAGAAATGGAGAAAGGAAAGTATGCAATAAATGGACAAATTATAAAATATTTCCTGATAGCACTTCGAGAGCTCAAATAACGGCCAGAGACATAAATTGTTAAATAGCATCTTATCGAACAAGTCAGCAACTCCAATGGTTCCACGAGCCTTCAGTATTTAGAACAGCAAACTATCAGAGCTGAAGAATTGACTACATTTCCTGAGTACAGGAGATTGCACAAATACCTTTCTCATTCTCATAAGAGAGATAACATCACACCCTGTGGTTCTGCGATGGAAGAGAAACAACATGGGGAGATCGCAGTCTTTTTTTTTTTTGCTTTTTCAGTTTTCACCATTTAAAGCAACTTGTGATTGCAGTGAAGGGACCCATCAGCAGCTTTTTCATCTCTTCGCGAAACCTGGTCTGGGACACTGCATAAAGGAAGATGTTGTTGCAGGAACTAAATATTTGAAGCATGTTGGTCGTTTCTTGAAGAATGATATTAGGATCACTGAAGTCTAGGCCGTTGAAATATCCTTCACCTTTCACCTGTACGTAAAGGTAGCGGACAACATAAGTGGACCAAAGGAGGAGGAAACTGAGAGAGATGGCAAACAGCAAGACAATGGACTTCTTGCGATTGGCCATCTCTGGGTCCACACGTTTACCTTCACCCCAAAGTCTTTTGCGGGCTTTGCTAGACTCTAAGATATGAACTACAGTTAACGTGTTGAGAAGCAGAATTAGAATGAATGGGAGAAGCGGTGTTAAAACCTGGTCCAGCTTGTCGTAAACCTGCCAGAAGGGCGAAGTATAGTAGACTGGTTTAATGTTACAGAACTAGGGCACGCCATCTACGGTGTACAGCGGCTGGGAGACTAAGCAGAAAGGAAGATTCTTGACGCAGCTCATAGAGGAGATCATTCCTATGACCACGGATGCAGTTTTCTTGGTACAGTATCTGGTATTCAGCTTCTGACAGTTGATGGCCACAAATCGATCGATGGTGAAGGCCACTGTCAGCCAGACAGAACCATCTCGCGTAGCATAGACGAGCACACTGGTAATGGTACACGCTGGTGTGGTGGACAGGGCACTGTTTCTGAAGTAAATGCCAACAATTCGGTTGAGGACACAGCCAGCCATGATGACAAGGAAGTCAGCCACTGCGATTGCCACCAGGTAGAATGTGATGCAAAGGGAGAGTCCGCATTGTCTTTGGCACAACACCACGATTGCCAACAAGTTGGCTATAAAGGCAATGGGGATAGATATGTTACCAAATGAATTTCAAACACCAGTTAATTACCCCACCTACTCTGCTGCTGAAAACTTTCTGTCCACATCCGCGTCCATCCTTTTACTACCTTCTGATTCCAACTGTTCAAAAACTCTTGTTTTTTTCCTTCTGCATTCAGTCCTGAATTAAACATTTGTAAATACAGCAGTCACTCCAGTTAGTCACAATGCAAACTCAGTTCTCTGCCCACTGAGTCAAACCTGTGTCAAGGTATCAAGCTTAATCTCACTCAAAATATAGTTTTCCTGTCCAAGTCTCTATTAATACCATCAAAGTTTTCTTTGCGGCGATACATTAATTTTCCGTCCAGCAATGCTGTGTTTTAACAGTCCCACGTTTTGAATTTTCAGTAATCTCCATAGTCTCGCTCTTCCCATCCCAGAAGCCTTAATTTACCTGCAATTCCGGAACCTCGTGTTTTCTTCCTATTAATCAACCTATCAGTGAAATTATACAGTTTCTGATGCGGTAACCTTTGGAAGTATTCCCCTGCGCGACACCTCAATAGTTATGTTTTTCTTCCGTTCTTTAGTTTGCACCTTATAATCGAACTTCTTGTTCATGGCATTCCAGCGTCTCTACTTCGCCAGCATTTATTATGTCATTCCTTATCGCCCTCCAAATGAATGGCTTTCTCGGCTATTTTGAATGGTAGCTAACCACCTACCAGTTTGCTGCTATCTGCTGTCACATGTAGACCAGAACAGGTTATGATAGCAACTTCCGTTCTCTAAAGAACATTAGTGAATAATATGGGTATTTACGATAATCAACAATGATTACGTGGTTGTTTTCTTTTTAACGTCACATTTTTGAATGAAATTCAAATGCGGTCAAATATCTCCTAATGACGACAATGGAACTCATAACAAATTAAAACCTTGCATCTACACTCATCACTTTCATACAATTCCACAAATAATTTCTATAATGATATTAATAATGGGACTGCAAGTTAGAAACTTATTGGCTTGTAATCATTATATCCTTCCAGCAGTGGAAATTGCAGTGATAACTGAATGTATATGTATGTTATAATTCATGAAACAATTGCATTTTAAAAATACATTTTGATCCGTATTTTACGACCCTAAGATAATAATTATTCTACAAAAGAATAAAAGCTCCTGGTGTGTAAGTTACTACTCTAGAATTTAGCTTGACATTTAACAATAGTGCAATTTAATAATCATGCCAAGTCATGAATTCCAATTTATGTTTCAACGATGTAACAAATGATATTTCTATAAATGTGCTTCTCAATAAATTAGTTAATATCTTGCACTGTTCCATAATGAAATTGCAATTTCTGCTGTATATTTTACCATAACACGGTATAATATATAATGAACCTATGCAAGCTGCAGGGAAACCCTGGGCCCTAACATTCATAGAGTGTTGAAAGGTAAACAACAAAACATCCCAGGTCAAAAGGTAAGATACACTATTTTTGGTGATTTAAGAAATAAATGATAACTTATTGGAGATCCAAGGCTTACCAGGAACACCAATCAAAGCCAGAATTGGATAACAACCGGCAAAGAATGGGGCAACAACTGGCTCATGCATCGTCTTTCAGAAGCTAAAGACATTCGCGAAACTATAGATGCTATCTCTGTGACAAATTCAAATCGTCCCTTATTTATTTTGTGCGAGAGTCTCCAAAGGGACGATTCATGAACAGCAAGCACCTTATTTACGGTTCGATGAACAAACAAATTAACTAATGTCTCCATGCCTTCCTTTTATACATTGACAATGTTGATTACCTCATCTCACTATTTGACGAGCTGCTGAAATAAACTCTGCCGTACCACCTCACCATACTTTTGAATGTAACCACTGATTATATGTACTGAGCTGCGACTGCATCGTTATCTGAAAATTGTTTACCCCCTCATTGCCATTTCACAAATATGGTATGAATTTGAATTGCTAAATTAGTTCATGTATAATCTGGTTGGGAAATGTTTTAGTTCTTCGTGTTTTAATCAAACCAAAATGTGCCAATTGAAGAGAGAGAACAAAGAACAAAAGGAAGTATAGCACAGGAACAGGTGCTTCGGCCCTCTAAGGCTGTGTTGATCAGCATGCCCTAAGTAAACTAAAAAAAGAAACCCTATTCGATCCCTATTTCGTTATTCCCTGCCTATTCATGTAACCATCTAGATGCCTTTTAAATGTTGCCAACGCGCCTGCTTCTACCATCACTTCTGGCAGTGCGATCTTGCTCTTACCACTCTTTGCATGAAAAACTTCCCTCGCTCATCTCCCTTAAACTTTCCCCCTCTCACTTTGAATATGTGCCCCATTAAATAGCCTCTGAATATCTACCCTAACTATGCCTCTCATAATTTTGTAGACATTTATCAAATCTCCTCTCACCTGTCGTCTTTACAGTGTAAATGATCCCAGTCATGTTTAACCTTTCCTCATAGCCAATGCCCTCGAGATCTGGCAATATCTTGGTGAACTTTCTCTGCACTATGTCCAAAGCTTTCGCATTCCTCTGGTAGTGTGGCGTCCAAAACTGCACTCAATACTCCAAATGCAGTCAAACAAGCATTTTATGAAACTGCAGCATGATTTGCCAAGTCTTGTAATCCATGCCTTGCCAACGAAGGTAAGAATACCATATGTCTTCTTAATCACCTTGACCACCTGTGTTGCCACCTTTTGGGAACTGTGGACCTGGAAGCCCAGATCCGTCTGTATGTTAATGTTTCTAAGGGTTCCACTGTTTACAGTATAAATCACACCTACGTTTGATCTTCTAAAATGCATCGCCTCGCATTTGTCGTGATTCAGTTGCCATTTCTGTGCCCAAATCACCAAAATATCTATATCTTCTGGTATCCTTTCACAAGTGTTGTCACTATCAGCAACTCCACCAATCTTCGTGTCATCTGCAAATTTTTAAAACACCCACATTTTCCTCCAGATCAGTTATATATACTAAAAACAACAGAGGGCCTAAGAATGGTCCTTGTGGAACACCACTGGTTACCAGTCTCCATTCTGAAAACACCCTTCAGCTGATACTTTCTGTCTTCAATGACCAAGCCAGTTTTGTATCAAGTTAGCCAGCCACTCCAAGTCCTACATGATTTTAGTTTTTGTACCAAACTGCCATGTCAGAATTTCTCAAAACCCTTACTAAAGTCCGTATAAATTACATCCACGGCTCTTCCCTCACCAATTATCTCAGTCACCTTTTCAATGAATTCAACAAGTTTGGTGAGACATGCACTTCCGATACAAAACCATGCTTCCTGTCACTAACTAATCCATTTTCTTCCAAATGTGCATGTATCTTTTCCCTTAGTAACTTCTCCAAGAGCTTTCCCACGATATATGTCAGGCGCACCAGCCTATAATTTCCTGGAGTGTCCCTGCTTCCTTTCTTAAACAAGGGAACAACATTGGGTAATCTCAAGTGTAGAGGAAGTGAAGACATCTGCTACTGCCACAGTTATTTCTCGCTTTGACTCTCGCAGAAACTTGTGATAGATCCTATCTGGTCCTGGGGATTTGTCTACCTTAATAAAATTTAGGATACCCAAAAATTTCTCCTTCAATAGATTGACATTCGCTAGCGTATTCATAAACTCACCACTGACCTCAACATCAGTCATGTCATTCACCTTGATAAATACTGATACAAAGTGCTCATTAGAATGTCTTCCACTTCCAATTCCACTTCAAGCATAACTTCTCTCTTTTGTCCTTGAGAATACCTAAATTTTCCCTTGCTACCCTCTTTCTTCTAATGTATGAGTAAAAAGGCTTAGGATTCTCCTTGACCCTGTTTGCTAAAGACATTTCATGACCTCTTTTAGCCTTCAAAATTCCACGTTTAAGTTCTTTCCTGATTTATTTATATTCTTCAACGACTTCTTCCGTTTGTAGTTGCCGAGACATATTGTATGCTTCCTTTTTCCTTTTTAATAAACTTGCAATTTACCTTGTCATCGATGGTTCCTGAATCTTTATTCCTATCCTTCAGTCTTGCGGGGACATGTATGCCCTGTAATTTAGTCAATTTGTCTTTTAAAGTCTCCCAAATGCCAGACGTGGTTTTGCCCTCAAATTGCTCCAATTCACATTTCCAAGTTCCCGTCTATTTTGGGCGTAATTTTCTGTTGCCCAATTAGACATGATCCCCCGAGAGCCATTCTTGTCCTTGTTCGTGACTATTCGAAATCTTATGGAGTTATGGCCGCTAGCTCATTCTCTAATACCAAATCTAGTATGATCTATTATGGGATAATATTAGAGATGTAGGGTGTTAAGTGAAAGTATTGGTCACATGGAAACTGCAGAGATTTAATTTTGAAATCATAATGATTAATGCACGAAGGGCCTTCAGATGGTTGACTTTGTATTCGGAGTTTCCAGAACGGCGAGAGTTAACAAATGTCCTTGTTCAATATGAACAGAGAATTCATTAGGTCAACAAGCACCTAAAACATAGCTTAGAGTAAAACATTGTCTTATAGAACGCTTGTTCGGTTGGCAACTGAAAGATGGTCATTTTAATATGATGAAATGATGCAATGGTGCCCTGCAAACTGAGGAAACACCAACTGCAATGCGTTCAGTGGCAAGCCTAGTGTAATATTGTAATAGGCATATATCAGTGCAGCGACAATTAAGATAGGATCCAGTGCAATATGAACTCAGACATGCGGTGAATAACATGTTTTACAAAAGGAGCAACGGCACAATCAGTCAAAAAGAAACAGAAATTGTGTTCTGTATGATACGAAGAGAGGCATATCTATTCCAATTAATAACTGAGAATGACTTAGAGCAGTTCAGCAGTAATACAGACAGAGTCAACGTAAAATGTAATTAGTCCAATGCAGTAATAACCATAACAGCTCCGAGGATAATAGAATAGAATAGCACAAAACAGTATTAGCCAGACTGAGCAGTCCCCTCATTGTCTTGAATGGAGTTCAAACACTTAAACGAGTTTTGTGGGGTCTCTTACGATCATATTAAAGTGAAGGGCAACGTAGTAGAGAAATCGGAAAAGACAGCGATGGTAGAACTGAGACAAGAGTGAAATGAGTGAAGGCAGAAATAAGGTAGGGTGGGAGGAAGGAAGGTAAGAATGTAATGTATTAATAATGGTTAACCATAAAACCAGCCGGAATGGCAACCTCTTCCAACAGCCTTTCATTCTTTCAGTATTTGCAACAGGGATCTATCAGAGCTGGAGAATAGGCATAACATATCTGAAGTGCAACTCACATTATGATTCCACTGAGTAAGACAGTTTTACATGCTGTGGTGTAATTCCGATCGAAGAGAAACAATATGAAGAAAATCTTCAAATGTTAGTTTTCAACATTTTTCCTAACTTATAAACTGTGTTTCATCATTACCTTGAAGCCAAGATCAGGTTTGAATTCCTGATGTGTAGAACGAGAATCTTTCAAAGTCTCAGATCAGATAAAGCCCTGAGAACAATAGAGTCAATGTCCCAGCCTCTTGAAAAAAGGGGAAAATGCCTTCATTGTCTCTGCTCAGTCCAACAGTTCAACTTTCATTCTCCGCTGATTCCCGTTCCGAGGGAGCTTCTAAAGATTGTCAAAGCTGGAGGCTAGACTTTCTGAGACAACAAGGCGTAGAGCTGGATGAACACAGCAGGCCAAGCAGGCCAGAAGAAGGGTCGAGGCCCGAAACGTCAGCCTTCCTGCTCCTATGATGCTGTTTGGCCTGATGTGTTCATCCAGCTCTACGCCTTGTTGTCTCAGATTCTCCAGCATCTGCAGTTCCTACTATCTCGTCTAGACTTTCTGTTCATTTCATGTCCCAACTCACAGTAACAGTTCTGATTGTCTGGAGAAGTCGCTTGAGTTCCAACGAAAGATGCCTTTTTTTTCGGAGAAACTTCTATCTGGTGATGAAGAGCTGAAGTGAAGAAGTGGCACAAGTAGTTGGTATAAACGTGGCTACAAACAGCACTGCTAACTTCACCGGTTGTTTAGTGGCCGGGATTCAGTGCTTTCACTGTTGCGGTCCGGGTCCTCATCAGGGAAGGGAAATTTACGTGACTCTGTTAATGGTTAACGTTTATTAGAGTCTTCTCATGTTTAGAAGATGAAACATACTTTAGGCAACCAAGTTATCAAGACACGTAAAAAATGTTTTTCGAAAAGTATCATGGTTTTTGTACTACTTCCGCCAATGGAGCCCCTACAGGAGTACGTTAATATGCAGCAGGAGACAAATATGCGCTTTTTTCCCGATCCTGTGTAATGCTTTAATCTCTGATGTAAACCCCTCAGTGCAGAGTTTGCTTGGTTTTTGCTGTTGTTGCTGTTAAGAATTCCTAATCATTTTAACAGGTCCTACAAGAACGAAAAGTCCTTCTTCTGGGATGAGGAAATCAAAGCCAGGACGCAGTGCTGAAAGCACTGAAGCCTAACTACGAAACCACCAGGGAGCATGACATTCACACTCTCAACTGTTTTTAATGACATAGTTTCTCACCTTTACTTTTTATCTCAATTTCTTTTCACTGGAGATAAGTTTCTACTGTAACATGTTCGAGTAATTGAGTTTTTACAGCACGGTCAGAGGCCCTTCAGCCTATAATGTCAGTGCTGGTCATCAAACATCAGTCTATTCTAATGTCAGTTTCCAGCAGCTGGCTCATAACCATGTGTTTCTTTTGACATGCAAAGTGCCCAACTAAATATTTCTTCAATGTCTTGAGGGTTTAAGTGGAACACAAACAGTTCCTTTAGCGAATAACAGGAAACTTATTGTTTTCTGGAACATGAAATCCACACTTTCCACCTTGAAGGCAGTTCTGAAAACCCGAACTCTTTCTCTGAGCTGTTTCTTACTTTCCATAATATGTGGCTCAGGCTCAGAACTTTTCCTCTAATATCCCTTGGAAACGCATTGGGAAGCCATATTTTATATTGTGTCTATTAAAGAAATGTCATGTCTCTGCAGAAGAGAAGTTGACAGAGACAAAAGCTCCTCTTGCGTCTTTTTATACAGATATTTTTCTCCCTGAAGTTTTGATCTCGAACGACACACAAATGGGACCTAATCTCATTTTCACCCGTGGAAGGAAGCATATAGACAGATGCCACGAGAATAGCAAAGGCATCAGGAGGAACCAACTCTCAGAAAGCAAGGTTTTCACCCAATTGGCTCATTGTTGTTCCATTCCAGACTTCAAATTTCCTGAATTCTGATGTTCAATGGAAATAAAGGAATTCAGAGATTTGAGGCAGTATTTATCTTGAGTTTTTCACCATTACTTCTGTAGGGACCTGGTTCAAGTCAGATCGGTCAGTAACAGAGTCGGTAGGGTATAATCCCACACTTAAAGAAGCATAAACTTTACCACTCGGTCATGCTTGCAGGTTCCAGATCGAGCTATAGTAACCTGAGCTGCCAATGTCGTCAGAACTTTCTCGGAAAAGCTTTGGCAGTATATCACACTGAAGGGCAGCAGGATGATGGATTATACAGACAAACATCCAGTCAGTAGCTGTTCAGAGTCACAAATTCAGATTATTGAAATCACAACTTCATTTCAACACTGAGGTATTAAACTGGACCAATCGGCAAGGAATGGGTGCAGTTGGGTGATGCATTAGTTTTTGCTTGAATGTTAAATAGAGCTATAGTTTGAGAACATTGTTTGTCCTGTTTTTCATGGGATTGATCTCATTTCCAATCCTTCGTTGTCTTTCGCACGTATGGCTTTGGTATATCATCAACTTCAACTTTCACTCCTTATTGTGTTGGTCCTATCACAGCACCGTTCGTAAGTGATTGAATGGTTGACATGCTGTTAAAGTCACACACATGGACTTTTTCACACATACAAATTTGCTCACAAACTCAGAACAAGCGATACATATGTTCACACACGGAGAGATATGCTTATACACGCACAAACATGCTCCATTTCTCATGCATGCACGCACAGATATGTTTGCACACACACTGATATCGTGACATACTCACAGATACATGTGCACAAACAGACACGTG
The DNA here is from genome assembly GCF_021869965.1 of Rhincodon typus. Lineage (NCBI taxonomy): Eukaryota > Metazoa > Chordata > Chondrichthyes > Orectolobiformes > Rhincodontidae > Rhincodon > Rhincodon typus. The sequence continues at coordinate 2,637,886 of NC_063373.1, read as the reverse complement.
CTCACATAGAGTCAAAAAACAAAATTAGATATACACACAGACACACACACATACACACAGAGACACAGAGACACAGAGACACACATACACACACACACACACGCACGCACACACACACACACACACACAGACACACACTCTTTTGTGAAACTCTGCTCTATATATCATAAGAATGATGATGGGACAATTTTAGGGCGTGATGTTTGGACTATTGTATTCATGACGAAAGAGATAAAGCGTTTTATGTTTGAAAATGAACAGGTCTTTGATTCATGGGGCGTAACTTCAAAGTTTGCTCATGACATTAAAATTGCCCATACAGTAAACAGGGAAGAGAATGACAGTAGGCTTTAAGAGTTTAGAGACAGCCTGGTGAAATGGACAGACATATGGAAATAGAACTGAAATGTGTTGAAATGTGAAATGATTCTTTTTCGATGTTGCGTGAGGAGAGACGATATAAACTAAATGGTCGTCCATTTAAACGGATGTAGGAACAGAGAAGGACTTTATTTTAATTTCGATTACTTTATATAACTGTCTGATACTGTATGTGTCTGCGCCCCTTTTCCTGCGCCTTTGACCCCTCACACTTACGCCACACAGCACACCAATATGGTCCTGCCTCCCGTATACAAGTGAGATTGGACACATCATTGATTACAATTCTAATGACTAAATAATGGCTATAAGGCATGATTCTGTGTGCATGACTGTCACACAGTTGTTAGATTGGTTGTGGGACAGGTTTTGAAATTGTGGCACAAGTCCTTAGATGTCAGCGAGGTGGATATACAGGTCCAACAGGCATGTATGTCTCACTGGAGTTTCTTTTGTTCAAGTCAATTCTTCGTGGTTTGCTCTGCTAGTTGATTCGACAGTTCAACGTTCATCATATTACTGTGTATCCGGATTCTCAATTTAACCAGACAACGTAAAGACAGCACCCTTAGTTAATGAAAACAATGAACGAAGTGGGTCTTTCAGTTAACAGATATACTTTGAAGGACAAATTATGGAAACTACTTTGCAATTCCATTTTCATTCATTTTATTTTTATCAAATTAGTTTTCAAATTCGTCCACGAGAAGTAGGCATAACTATATTTGCATTTACTGCCTAGGTAACAATCAAGTCAAACACATCTCTGTGGGTCTGGAGTAACTGGAAGCCCAGATCTGATAATGACAGAAAGTTTCCTTCCCTGAAGAACATTAGTGGCCAGGTACTTTATTCTTAACAACAAAAGACAGTGCTTATTTGGTTACCATTAGACTAACTTTTGTTGTTTAATAAATTCAGATTTCACCATCTACCATTTAAACTCGCCTTCCTAGAATGTTGTTCATTCAATTGCATTACCATTACAGCATCGACCTGTTCTAGATTGCACGGGCTATTGTGGTGCAATTCAAACGGTGTACCCAACTCAGCAGACTGCACCATTGAATAAATAACTGAGTCACAGTTCCACTGTGCCAACATCAATTAATTTCCTCGCACTTCAAATGTACCTGAACATGCCATTGTTTAATTGTCATTAAGTGGTTTGCTGGGAATTTGATGAGATAGGGATTTATCATTGCACATACTGACCACAAAATGTGCATTTAGCAAAATTGTGACCTGCAGAAAATGTTGCCTGCATTGAGAGATATCTTGGTTTGACTTGATGTGGTCAAAATAATTGCTTATGATCATTGATTGATTGATTGATTGATTGTCATGTATATCAAAATACAATGAAAATCTTTGTTTATGGGCGGCATAGGCAGATCATAGTAAGAAAAGGATGTACAGATCAAAAAGACTTATACAGAGGCATGCAGGTTAAGTTGCACATGGCGTGCACTAGGTGAGATCATCGTTAGCAAAGTCAACGTTATTTGGGGCTAGACAGTCCATTCATCAGTCTGATGACGGCCGGGATGAAGCTGTTCCTGAACCTACTCGTGCGTGTGTTCAGGCGTCTGTATCTTCTGCCTGATGGAAGAGGTTGTAGGAGACCATTACCAGAGTGCGATGGGTCTTTGATGATTTTAGTAGCTTTTCCGTGGTAGCGAGCCGTGTCAATGGAGACCATGGATGGAAGGTTGGCTTCCATGATGGCCTGGAACGTGCACACCACTTTCTGTAGTTTCTTACGTTACTGGGCAGAGCAGTTGTCAAGACAGGCCATTTTGCACGTAGACAGTACGCTTTCAATGGTGCATCTGTAGAAGCTTGTGACGGACCTTATGCACATGCCAAATTTCGTGAGCCATCTGAGGAAGAAGAAGAGTTGTTGCGTCTTCTTTTATGTTGCATCAACATGAGATGTTCAAGACTGGTTGCCAATTATCATCACTGTAAGGAACTTATGTTTTTTCACCCTCTCAACATATAAGAGAGGCAGAGTCCATCCAGTCTCCATGCCAAGGATGAATATTTGAAAGAACAAGCTGGATAGATTGACGCCTGTACATTTGACCTAAAATTTGACCTTATGAAGCATTTATTCAACTAAAGTTTGAATTTTACTGGTGAATCTAGTTCCAGCTTCCAGTAACGTAGCAGATTCGAAATCAACATTAATTTGTTTAGAAAAAAAAAACAAAGGAATTACCATTTTCATAGATATCCTTTTTCGATCATAGAGTGGAAAACGGACTTCTGCAGTGCCAATTGTGGAAGTACTATCGATCCAGATCTAGAGAGAGGTCTCCTCATGTTTTATGGCATGAATTGACCTCGAAATCATTCAGAAGGCTGATATGGACCCCAGTGTCATTCAAAGAGATTACATATTTGATAGTGCCACAGTCCTTCAGTATTGGCTACCAGGATTTGTTTTGTAGGGTACAGCCCTGAATTATAAAGAGTTTATAATTCCAGTTTTGGAACGGGATTTAACCCCCCCCCCCACTTTATGATACATGTGAGCAAGATAAACTTCCAGGGAGTTATCCAGATAACGGAGAAACAGCAACAAGAGTTACAGGGGAATGAAGCTTGGACAGAGAGATGTGAACATTGTATTTATCTCACCATCTGAAGCTAGCAATGACAGTCACATTGGGTCGCAGCAGCTGTTTGTTTATCTCCATTAGGAACATTTTCTGGGTGACTACATAGATGAAGACGTTTTTACAGGAACTGAATACTGGGAACATATTCATCATCTCTGAAATGATGTACTGCCAATCATTGAAATCCAGATCACTGAAAAATACCTCATTCGGAATTCGCACGTGTAAGAAATGTCCAAAATAGTTGGCCCATGGGAGGAAGAAACGAGGAGAGATGCTGATGAGCAGGATAAATGATCTCTTGAGGTCGACCCTGAACCTCCTGACGCTTGGCTGGTTGCAATTACGTATTTGACAGTCAGGGCATTGAGAAGCAGAACAAGTAGCAATGGTAGAAATGGGGTAAATATTCGGTCCAGCCAGTGGTAGGCCTGACAGGCGGATGAGTTATCAAAAGTGGACCTGATGCCACAGAACTAGCTCACGCCATCCAGTACGTACAAGGGTTGGGAAATGAAGTAGAAAGAGAGCTTCGTGATGCAGCTGGGTAGACAAACTTCCTCTGAACAGCAATGCAGTTTTCTCAGTGAAGTTTCCTCAGGTTCTGGCAGCAGATGGCAACAAAACTGTAAATAATGAAAACCACCATCAGCCAGATGGACAATTCCGTGTGGCAAAGACCAGGACATTATTGATTCTACACGATGGAGTGATGGACAGGACACTTCCACGAAAATGCATTCCGCCGATCCTTTTGATGATGGTGACAGTGATGTTGACGAGGAAATCAGTCACTGCTATCGCCACCAGGAGATGATGCACCGGGAAAGTTCACATCGTTCCAGGGATAGAATGACAAACGTCAAAAAGTTGGCTTGCAGAAAGAAAAAGTGGCATTTCCGAGTTTACATCTAACACCAAGTATTTCCTCATCAAAATTAGAATGAAACGTACCATATTCCTCCCTTTGCCACGTCCTGATTCTGATTATTGCAAAGCTAAGGCAATTTGTCAGCATCCAGCATTGGATTAAACAATTGTCAGGGAGTCACTGCAATCAGTCTGTGACATAAACTGCTCTCTGGCCACTGTGTCAATTCTGTGTTCAAATGCTGCCTGTTAGCCCATCATAGACAACTGCTGACCAGTCACGTATTCGCATCAAGACCCATTCAATAACAAATCCTCTGTTAGCAGACCTACATTTACTCGTCATCTGGCAAGCTTTTATTTTCAATAATCCCTTCAATCGAATTTCTAAAAAAAAAAACTCGATAGACTCGAAATTCCCGTCCTTGATCATTTTGCAGTGATCACGAATTTTTGCAGATCTACAACTGCGCCATTTTGATCATGTCTGATATTAACTGCTCCACCAGCGGTGGCTGTGCCCTTGCCTACAGAGATTCCAATCTCTGAAATTTCGTCCGTTTATGGCACAGAATTTTCTTTTTTCTTTAGGATGTTCCTCTTATCCTGACTCTTTGATCAAAATTTTCGTCGAATATCTCCCAATATTTTATCTCGTTCGTTATCAGATTTATTGGCAATGCCGTTGTAAAACATCCCCACAACATGAAGGAGGTGGAATTTAGAAATGAGCAATAAAGTCTGATCTTCTAGGAGACATGTCGACATATGAATTAGCGGCAGAAGTGGATGATTTGGGCTTCAATCCTAACCAACCATTTTAAATAATCAAAGTTGATCAGTTTGTGTTTCAAATTTCTCAAGTCTTTCTATGTCTAAAGACGTTCGATTTACCGTATATGCAAATAGCTCATGTTATAGCTCATTCGTGGATTTAATGATCAATATTGCACTGAAGCAGACCCGTTGGTCCAACCAAACCATGCTGAACATAATCCTAAATTAAACTAGTCCCACCTGCCTGCTCCTGGCCTATATCTCTCCAACCATTTCGTATTCATGTACTTATCCAAATGTTGTTTAACCATTTTCATTCTGCGCACACCCATCATTTTCTTAGGAAGTTCATTCCACACACAAAACCTCCTCCCTGTAAAAAAAAACACGTCATTTTTTTAAAAGGCTTTCTCCTTTCACCATAAAATATGCCTCCGAGGTTTGAAATCCCCCATCCCAGGGAAAATGCAACTACTATTAATGCTATGAATACCTCTCATTATGTTATGACATTCTATAAGGTCGCCTCTCAGCCTCATACGCTCCACTGAAAAAAAGTCCCAGCCCAAGAATCTGTCTGCCTCTGCCTTAAAAACATTGAGTCTATCTGCCTCTGCCTTAAAAAACATTGAGTGACCTGCCTTCACTTATTTTCACGGCAGATTTCCATATTCGTGTAACTATCTAAAAGAGAAAAGGACTCTTCTCTGTCCTCAAATTGCGACTCTGCATTTCAACATGGAGCTCCTTAATTCTGGGTTCATGCCCAAGAGTAATTATCCTTAACACGTTCAACTTGTCAAGTCCATTCAAGATCTTGTACACTTCAATTAAGTTCCGTTCACTGTTCTGAAAGCTGGACACCAAGAGATCCCAGTAACGTAAAATAAATAATTATCCAAACTGTATAACCTTCTCCAATCCTTTCAGTTTTTATTTTATCTAAAAACTCCTGACTTGCACATTTTTAAATAATGATTCAACCTGTAATATCATCTGGTGTAGTGAAGTCCAAAGACGTACCTCCCTTGATTGAAGAAATTTCGCCAAATCTCAACCCAAGATCACCTCACCCTTGTTCTGACACTGATTTCCTGCTTCGTTATTTCCAATAAGGGAATTATCCTCCTTTTACGTACCCCGTTGAGCTCTGTCGCAATTCCAGTGTCTCAACAAGGTCACTTCACAATCTTCTAAATTCAAGGCAATGTTCGTCTTGTTTCATGAAACTATACTGATTTGACAACACTGCCATCTGAGAAATCAGTCTGGCAATGTTTATTGCACTCTTTTATTCCCAGTAAATGTTTTGGAACTGTACACAATGTTCCATGTCTGGATTCAACAAGATGCGATACAATTGTAGCAAGGTTTCTTCACTACCGCACATGTGTCATTTACAAATAAATGTCAACATACCATTTGACTTAATTTATTGTTGTTTCTGCACGATATCTTTCAGAATCCCGGTGAAAACTCACATTTCCATGTCCTTTTCGTTAGCAGTAAACTTCTAAATATTGAATTTGTGCTTGACATCCAAATATTTTAGACAGGTTTTGAACAGCTGGGGGTCAATCAGTGTTCCTCAATATATAGCCTCTAGTTATGCCGCCAACCCAAAGCAGACACATTTATTCTCAGTCTATTTATGTTCTGTCACTTAATTAATTTTGAATATGTTCTAGCATCCATGTTAATCCCCTATGTCCAAACATTATTTCCTAATCTCCTCAGCAAAATATTTCAGAAACTTTCTGAAAATCCACGAACACTGCATTCACCAGTTTCGCATGGACTTTTTTGATGGTTACATGTTCATGAAGCTCAAGTACGTTTGAAAGAACGATGTTTCGTTCACTAATCTATGCAACTATTCTCTTCATACTTTCCAGGTACAAGCGTTGGGACCATTTTTATCGGCTTCTTGGACATGTCTGCACCAGCAATGCTGTCTCACATGTAGCCGATTACCCTGATGGTCAACACTCCGGATAGTTACTTTGAAAAAAAAAAACGCATTTGTCTTGGATTGATGACCTCTTCTCCGGGCAACTGTGCGCAGGAAAAAGATGCAAATTCACGAGCGACTGCAGAATCCGCACGTGTCACACCGCACTAAGGTAACACACTGGAATCATCAGCATGTTCAAATATTTAGCAAGGTATGCAAAATTCCCAATTTCATTGTATTTTCGACCAGGCCAGTAGAAAACATAGCCAGGTGTCTGTATATAGCAAGAATAATTGTTACTTGTGAATAACGTAATCCTAGATGCAAGTGCATAAATACAGACTGTCGTCATACTACTCTACTGCTTAGAAGTCTAAAGCCCTTACAAGCTTTCCCACGCACATTCAAACAGACAGGCATGGACAAAACAAAAATAAATTACGTGTGTAAAAAAAAGGGGAATGAGGTTTAGAGTCCCCATCGACATTATTCGCTGGGATGATGCTTTTGCTTGTCAGAACTTTCTGTACTTCAATCTCGATTCTCTGGGTGCTTTACTCACCCTTACCGGAGGCATGGAGCAACTGTTGCACAATTCGCAAAATTTCACAATAACTGCTTAAAAAAAAACGCAAGTTATGATACCTGGTAAGAAAAATATAAACCGCGTTTCTTTGGTCTTTAGATTTTTGCTTACTATTGAAAGAGTGAGATGGAGGAAAATCACCGTTATCCTGGCAATATCGTCAAATTAACTCAGAAATAATAACAACTGCAGATGTTTGAGTCAGAGATAGCATAGTATGGAGCTCGAGGAACACAGCAGGCCAGACAGCATCAGAGGAGCTGGAAAGTTGACGTTTCGACTCGGGACCCTTCTTCAGAAATGGGCTCCAACCGGAAACCTCAACGTTCGTCATATTAAGAAGCAGCTCAGCTACCCAGGAACTAATCACGTGGTTGTGCGCCTGCCGTTGACTTTTTGTCAATGACAACTGATCACCATTTCAGAATCTGGTCAACAACTTATGGTAGGTAGAATTTCGATTTGTACACATTCCCTGCTGCAACCCAACTCAATTATCTTCCCCCATTGTTTGAACAAAGCAGAAGTGTAACCGTCACTTACAATAAGTGACGATAATCTGCTATTATTAAGTGCAACAAACCCTTCGGCATCATTGTTTTTAAAACATCCCTTTTCTTCAATTTATTCCACATTTAGAAATACACAATACCTAAATGTATGACGTTAATTACAAGTGTTAATCCTTTCTGTGCAAACATGACTGGAACTCTCCTTCTTGGTTGTTATTGTAAATTCCTGATCGGCTTAATTTAACACGTTCTTTTGAATTATCCAGTATTACAGTGAATTACTTATTGCAGAGACATGATCAGTTTGCCTGCAAAGGAGCGCATTGGTCACAAAGCAGTCTGGAGAGGCGCACTTAGTCCGGGACTGACAGAGATAATGTATATCAAATTCAGACTTCATGCAAATAGCATTCAGTAAGCCTGTACGCGCTTCTATTTGACAAAGTTTGCGAAAACAAATGTTTCTAATAATTTCATAATCAGAATCGAAATTATACTTTCAATCTTTCACGTAGATTTGTCTCAGCAAGATACCATGTCTCAGATTCGGTGTGAAATAGTCTTGAAAACGGATCAAACTTTCAAACACAACTTAGCAATTTGAAAACAGTTGCATGGTATGATCTGTATTGGTGCCGAAAGTCTCCTGATATTCCGCCAGAGGTGATCGCCTGGAGAAGTGGCAGTGGCCGTGGAGGAAAAGTGAAAAATATTGGCAATCACTTCTCTTCTGAAATAAACACATCATCAAAACCGTCTGCTCTAACTATCACTGTTCTTCAGTTGAGTAACACGACATTCTACATTTGTGGATAAGAACCGAAAAAAAAACAAACAAACTGTAGATGCTGTGAATCAGGAACAAAAACAAAAATAAAACAGAGTTCTGAGGAAGGGTCACCAGAGCCGAAACGTTAACTCTTTTTTACCTTAACAGATGCTACCAGACTTGTTGGGCTTTCCCAGCAACTTTGTTTTTGTACATTTGTGGATTCGTCCAATTTCATCGAGACTGTGATTTAATTCAAATTTGCACTCATACAAAAGAAAACTGTCTGTGGTCTGTTTTGATAGAGGCGGAGTTTGATTTTGCTCGATTAAGGTTTCAGCACAGAATGTAATCCCTGTCATCTAAATCATACATTCATGCAAACGAAGAAGCATTGATGTTATTTAAGCTTATTTTTGGAAGTTCCAGACAATTAGCTTCCCTGCTTTGACTTATCCTGAAGCAAGGAATGTAATTGTCCATTCAGTTTCTAATTCAATAGTTTAATTCTAGGTATCTTTGATTCTGTTTAGACCAACTATTGGTTTTTTAGCGGAGCTTTCCATATCACATTAGCTTGTGGGTTAAAGAAAAGAAAGATCTCCTATTCTTCCCTCTCATTTTCTCTCTGTTAGTCTTCCATCAGTGAATATGCTTTGAGGAGTTTTTTTTTCTGCCAATAGAAGGACTTTGGCCGTCTTTGCTGCATAAAGTACATCACAGTTTTATGCACTGAATCCCCTTTAAGCCGCCTTGGTCAAATGGAAAAGATCTTTGCTTCTCCAGTCGCTCCATTTGATACATAACGAGTCTCTTTGATTTTATTGCTATCTCTTCTCCCTCCTTTTGAATCCTAATATCCTCTTCAATTTGTTGAGCCCAGAATGTGATATGTTGATTAAGATGAAGCTGAAACAGATTTATCTTACTCTTTCTTGGTGTGTCAGCACCTCTGGCAAGGCTAACATTTATCACCAGCAGAGAATAGTGAGCTATGTAGAAATAAATAACATGTCGGTCAATATAAAAGAGTAGTTCAGAATTGGTTCTGAAGAAGAGTCACTGTGCTTGAAAAGTTAATTCTGCCTTCTCTTCATAGATGTTGTCTACTGAGATTCTCTAGCAATTTCTGTTTTTGCTTCAGATCATCAGCATCCACAGGTCTTTGTTTTACTTTATTGTTTCTTTAGCATAATGTTTAATACCCCATTGAGAATAGTATTTTTAACGCCATATCCGTACCTCGATTTTGCACCTCTCTCTTTCCCGTGAACAGTGAAGTAATAAAAACTTGAATTTCCATAGAGACTTTCAAGGCACTTAAAGGTACAGAAGGCTTTGATGTATAGTCACTGCCTTAATGTAGGAAACCAGGAAGCCAATTTACGCACAACTGATGCCACAACTTGAAAATGAAAATCTGGTTAAGTGATGTTGTGTGGAATCCTACTAATATTGAGTTGTGACATAGTTCAGAAAACAACTTTATATATTATCAAAACTTTTAATTCCACCCATTGCTTACAGAGATGGAAGGTCAAGAGCACATTTGAATTGATTATCTGATGTAACTCCCATGTTAGCAAAGATCAGGTGGTGAGTAGTTTGTCTCCTATTATCATGTTAACCATGATTTATGCCGCTGGTGCTATAGATCACACACTCTGTTGTTGGTGAGGTGCTTATGCTGAAAGGATATTGCTCTTCATCTTTTTGGCTCGAATATTCAGTCCTTACTTAGCCCGACAAGGAAATGGAGTCTATGCTTTAAGATCCAAACAACATCACACTGAGTTACTGGGAAAATGTGATTTATTTGAATTGTTCGACAACCTCAAAGTCGAGTCGAACAGACAAAAGCAACTGCCCTTTTGGGACATCAAACTCTTTGCCACTTTTGGTAAATATGCAAGACCCATCCTGTCAAGGTTCGTGTAAAAGAATGAGAACACAGTGTGTTCTTCTCTTCAGCCGTGGGAGACCAAAACAAAATCGTCCTATATCTTACATCTAACATCCTGACTCCTCATCATGTATAATTGTTTGAAACCATTACAATCACTTATGTGATATGCATATTCTGATAAGCATCTTTTTTTCAAAAAACCTGCCATTTACTGTGAAGAAATCTCCATTGAGCTCTCTGTCTCGAACTCAGCCTCTGTTTGCTCACGATACTCTTTGGTTCTCTCCGTTCTCTTTCTTGCCTCCATATCACATTATTTTTCAACTCCCCTTCGTATTCCAATGGTTTACCATCACCGAGTCACCGACTACCAAGATTCTGGAATTTACCCTTAACCAGAAACTTAATTGTTTTAATTAAATAACTACAATGGCTAGAAAAGCAATTTGGAAAATTTGCATTGAAACTCAACATTGAAGCCTGTCCACCAGAAACAAGACAAAGGTCAGGCGCATGATGGGATTCTGTTCAGTTATCTGGTTGAGTTCAAATTAAACAACGCCCAAGGATAGCTTTAAAGCTATAATCGATGGGTGTCCGATCCACCACATTTAACTTTCAACTGCTCAGCACTGGACGCAGAGCAACAACAAACCATGCAATCTGCAACATCCGATGTAAAGACTCGGAGAGACGTTTCAACGTACGTTTCGACTGACGACGATTCACCGAGATAGTGGAAGGAGCTAATATAGGACAATACTATGTGCTTGTTCTCCTCCAGCTTCCTGACTTGTAGTTTGCTGTTACTTCTTCACTGGCTCTGGATTAAATTCTGCATCCTTCTTCTTAACATCACTGTCAGTGTGGCTACCCTATGGACTGCAGTGATTCATTAAAGCAAGAGGTATCTAGGTAAGGGAAGAATGATAGGAAACACATGAAGAATGTGCACAAAATTCCTGTGATAGAAGACGGGAACCATCACTTGAGAAATAAAATGTACGAAAAAGCGGGAAGCAGACAGTGACATAATGCACTAAGAAATTGTTTTGCTTTACTCTTGGCATTTAAGCATTTTTGGAAAGACCAACAGTTATTTGAAATTTATTGTAGCTCTTTATAAAATGTTTATGTTATTCCTGCTTTAAGCACCAAAGTCTGCTTGACGAAGATACCACCAGAGATGTCATAGTTGCTGAATTACACACAGTCGAACGATGAACGAGAGTTGTTTGGAGTCCACGTCGAGAGTGATTGTCAATTTGATGAAAGTCATTCATGTCCTCTTTCTCCCATGCCGTTTCTGCCAATGTTCTTAGAAAGTTGAAGGTGGGTGGTACTACCGCAAAAAACCTGACTTGAGTTTCTGGAAGCTGAGACTATTGGCCAAAAACAATGAGATCAATCTTAATTTTTGTCAAGAATGATTTTAACCACTAGATTACTTGCCTCTTGGTGTTCACTGAATTTTCCTGACCCACGGGAGCAAACGCAGCCTTGAGTTAAGAGTAATCACGTCAAACACGGGCAGTTTATTTCACTTCATTTTTGACAATTAGCTTGTTTTTAACACCTTTCTAACAAAATTCCTGTAAAGTTTAGAACTGGATGATTCTGGCAAGAGCTTAGCTGATAATGGCTAAGTATGTTAGAAAGCAATAAGTGTCACTTCATGGAACAAACTAAAGTTCCTTCTGTATTTTATTGTTGAAAGATTATGGATCAAATGAACAGTATTTGTGCACTTTCATATTTCGCACTTTCCAAAACTGGAACCTGAGAAATAAGATTCACATGTAATTTTCACAGGGGAAAATCTACAATATACGTCATCAAAAACGGGATGAAACTTCTTGAGATGGCAAAGAGTAAGACATTTGACTTTTTTTCCGACTGCCCATCTCTGGGTCACTCTGATTCTCCCCACTTTTATTGCTGGCCCGGAGTTGCCAGCAGGTATACTGAATGCTGGATGTCGCTGACAGTCAAAACATTGAGCAGGAAAACAAGAAGGAAACTCACACCCGGAAGAAAAGCATGTGCAAACCAGTCATAGGCAGTCCATGCGAGTATAGTATAGAAGTTTCATTTTCCGTTACAAAACCATGGCACCTTGTTAACTATATAGAGTGGTTAATACGCCTTTAAACGTCTGAAAAAAAAGTCTATCGAATCTTATGACCAGAGAGATCATTTTCTGGGTTCAATATTTTGTTTTCAGATAACAAGTGATGCATGTAGAGAGACCACATCTCCTCCGGCAGAGTATCATGATCGTCGCCAAATTTACTGAGAAGGGCAAAGGAGAAACGATTTCCTTAGCAGACACATGATTGTACAAGGTTTGATATCGGGTTGCATTTCGGGCAGGGAACCGAAGCAATTATTTTTTCACCTCGAATGACACCTCAGTTTCGCCAATGATAGTGCCAACTTGCGTTTATGTACCACCTTCAACCTAAATGTCACAAGAGGCTTCAGATACAATTCATAAGATAACTTCTGATGCTGACACACATACGGTAAATTGCATTTTTTCAGAAAAATGTCACACTTGGTACAACATATTCTTTTCAAGTAAACTACAAGTATAGTTTTAAAAAACATCAAGATAATATTGATATCGAATAGAGTCCAGCTTCATGAACATCGACTTATCTGCACAATTATTTCCATATTCTTGGTGCCATCAAATCAAAATTAAATTTTATTTATTCATATTTCGGACGCAGTCGTCATTGAAGGGCCAATTATTTTTTGATTTTTTTTTATCCATCGGAAAATGGCGGTGAACAAAATTTTTATACTTAAATCAATGTTAGGAAAGTTCAGAGGAACATGACAATTCATCTACCAGGATGTAGACTGACGCAAAATGGAAAGTTAAAATAACTCCAGAGGATCATCGAGCTGCTAACTCAATAGAGAGATGACTGGTGGTGGTTTAAGCTAAGGGTCACCTCACCTTAGGCGACTGAAGTAGAATAGTTTCCCGAAATAACTTCAGTAAAACAGTTGGAATTTCTGAGATAATCCGAAATCCAAGATTACTTTCGATACTGGTAAGAGGTTTGAAATTCAGAGTTATTTATTTAAGAAACATAATTTGCGGAATTTAAACTCATGTCAAAGTCCTCTGCAATATCAATCTAGCAACAAAACCAGATGCCTTCATTCAACTGATCTATACTAAACTATAATTTCCTACGCTAAGGCTTACATTTCCAACCATGAACTCTGAGGGAGCTGAGGGCTGCACGTTGACGTCTCTCCGCCCACCGCCTCCACAGGCAGCAGCTCCAGAGGAGACAATAGCACCCAGCCCTGCCGAGTCTTCACCATTCCCCCAGACTTCCCCCTTACTGAGGACGAGCGGTCAGTCCTCAATAAAGGGCTCACCTTCGTCCCCCTCCACCCACACATCAACGAATACCGCTCACGCTTGGACGTTGAACAGTTTTTATGCCGCCTACACCTCCGCGCTTACTTCTTTAACCGTGAGCATAACCCTCCCGCAGCTGACCCCTTCTCCCGCCTCCAACACACCCCCTCCTACTGGACACCACCCCAAGGCCTCCTACACTGCTTTGACCTCTTCATCTCCAACTGTGGTCGTGACATCAATCGCCTCAACCTCTCCACCCCTTTCACCCAATCCAACCTCTCCCCCACGGAACGTACAGCGCTCCACTCCCTCCGCTCCAATCCCAACCTCATCATAAAACCCGCAGACAAGGGAGATGCAGTTGAAGTATGGTGCACTGAACTCTACATCGCCAAGGCCAGGCGCCAACTCTCCGACACCTCCTCCGACCTCTCCCTGGATCATGACCCCACCCCCGACCACAAAACCATCATCTCCCGAAGCATCCACACCTCAAGTGACCGCCCACCCACAGCCTCGAACCTTGTCGTTCCCCAACCCCGCACTGCCCGCTTCTATCTTCTTTCCAAAATCCACAAACCTGACTGCCCTAGTCGACCCATTGTCTCCGCCTGCTCCTGCACCACCGAACTTATCTCCACCTATCTCGACTCCATTTTCTCCCCGTTGGTCCAGAAACTCCCTACCTACATCCGTGACACAACGCACACCCTCCACCTCCTCCAAAACTTCCAATTCCCTGGTCCCTAACACCTCATCTTTACCATGGATGTCCAGTCCCTATACACCTGCCTTCCCCATGCAGATGGCCTAAAGGCCCTCCGCTTCTTCCTGTCCCGCAGGCTCCGACCAGTTCCCCCTCCACTGACACCCTCATCCGCTTAGCCAAACTCGTCCCTCCCCCTTAACAACATCCCTTTCAATTCCTCCCACTTCCTACAGACAAAAGGGGTGGCCATGGGTACCCGCACGGGCCCAAGCTATGCCTGCCTCTTTGTAGGTTACGTGGAGCAATCTCTCTTCCATAGCTACACTGGCCCTAAACCCCACCTCATCCTCCATTACATTGATGACTGTATCGGTGCCGCCTCGTGCTCCCACGAGGAGCTCAAACAGTTCATCCACTTCACCAACACGTTCCATCCCAACCTTAAGTTCACCTGGACCATCTCTGATAACTCTCACTCCTTCCTGGACCTCTCTGTTTTCATCTCTGGCAACCACCTGGAAACCGATATCCATTTCAATCCCACTGACTCCCAAAGCTACCTAGAATACACCTCCTCCCATCCACCTTCCTGCAAAAATGCCATCTCCTATTCCCAATTCCTTCGCCTCCGCCGCATCTGCTCCCAGGATGAGGCATTCCACTCCAGAACATCTCAGATATCCTCATTTTTCAAGGACCGCAACTTCCCCCACTCAGTGGTCGAGAACACCCACGAACATGTCTCCCGCATTTCCCACAAATCAGACCTGACAGCCCCTCCCAGCTATAACAACCAAAACAGAATCTCCTTCGTCCTCACGTACCTCCCCACCAACCTCCGGATCCAACGCATCATCCTCCGACACTTCCGCCATCTGCACCACCACCAAAGTCATTTTCCCCTCCCCACCCTTACCTGCTTTCTGGAGGGACCACTCTCTCCGTGACTCTCTTGTCTGCTCCACACTCCCCTCCAGCCCCACCACACCCAGCACTTTTGCCTGCAACCGCAGGAAGTGCTAAAACTGTCCCCATCACCCCCACCCCCACACCCATCCCTGGCCCAAAGAAGACTTTCTACATCAAGCAGATGTTCATCTGCACATCTGCTAACGTGGTATACTGTATCCACTGTT
>NC_063373.1:2611880-2621871 GCF_021869965.1 Rhincodon typus | reverse complement strand
AAGGTGGATATTTTAATCTGCTGCCTTGTCACAGGCTGCTGTCACCTCACTGCCTTGTGTCACCAGTGGTGCTATGAAATTGGGAGGGAGTGAACTGTCTGTCAGTGAATAGAAACTCACCGATCTGGCTTTTAGGCTTTTAGGACAAATGGTTCAGTCTTACAGAAGAAATGGCGACAAATAAAGTTCTGTCTCCATTTTTCAAAATTATTTCACAGATAGTGGAAATGGATTCGGCTATCACACATGGCAACAGCAGCCATCACATACACGGCAGATACTCATGTGACTTGGTCAATGTTGTCTAATAAGACATACTCTGCAGGCAAGGATGCCCTGAGGAATGGTATATTGGCAACAGCATGCAGACACTATGCCAACAGATGAATGGACACTGCACAGCAATCAACAGACCGAATGTCCCCCCACCCCCATCCACCAGTCAGGGGATTCTTCAATGGTCATGGACTATTAGCGTCTGATCTTCTAGTAAGCTTCATCCAAGGTCGCTTTTGATGTACACAACAACGCAGAATTGCTTAGCAGAAACAGATGCAAAGTTTTGTACGAGTGAAGACAGCCTCAACCGCGAGTTTGTGTTCATGCCACTCTTCATGTAACCGCACCATACTGTTCTGTATCTGTGAAATCTTCCTTACTGCTCTGTTCTGACACCATCACCTTGATAACTTGTTATGATCTATTTATCTTAATTAATTTTCACAGTTTTAGATTACTTGTTACTTCGGTTAGACCCTCGACATGCGACCTTTATACCTATCATGTTATTCCAGTCATTTCATTAGTCTTCAGCACCACCTAATTTTAAATTATTTTGAAGTTAACTTTCTGTTTTAATTAATCGGATTATAATTTATCCCTTCACTTGTTTTCAGCTGTTGACACTTTACTCACACCTACTGACACTTTTTTTTTATCACCTGCAGAGACTTATTCAGTCTGTCAACACTCCACTCACCTTTCGTACAATATTTTGATTACTCTGTGCCTGTGTACTTCTCTTCGCTTCAACTGATGAAGGAGCAGCGCTTAGAACGCTTGTGATTTCAAATAAGCCACTTGGACTGTAACCTGGTGTCGTGCATTTTATGACCTTGTCTACCTCAGTCCAACACTGGCACATCATGGCTCCACTCAATAAGAAACAGTGATCGTTGCAACAATCTCTCAAGTAACACAGAGCAGAGATATTGGGCCGGAGTCAAAGCAACAAACGGAACTGAATGCAAGACTGCAACAGGCATGGCCCTGAATGAAATTGCTGCTATGTATGAGAACAGAAAGTTTGTGGCGCCGTTCAGCTATATCCGGGGCTATTGGATTTTGAGACACCTGTGGCCAACGTGTTCCCTTAGTAACAGAGTCACTGAGGAGCAAATAGTTGGAGAGGGAATAAATAATCAAGAATCATAGACACATGTAATAGAGATTGAGGCCATTGTAACATTTTATTTGTGCCTGCTCACTGAAAGAGTGGAGTAATTAGTTCCATTCACATAGCATTTTTCCACATTCTGTAACTGTGCAGATATCATGCCATTATATGAACATTTTTAATACTTTTCTGAAAGTTAACACTGATTGTACTTCCATTGTCCTCCGAAATTGAGATTTATAGAGTATAATAAGATCCAAAGCATAAAACAAGCTGTTTTATTTTTCCCGCTCAATTCATTTTATTTTGTTTCTTGGACTATCGAAATTCCTACAAGTAAAAACAGTTTTGACAATAAGACATCAAACCATCTATCAGTTCAATAAAGGAACAATATGTCTGTCAAGTAAGTAGAGAGCAACCTGGCTCTCTCATTAACTGGAGATCCAACGTCTTTAATGTCAATTAGAGAGTGAACTGTTGCTCAGGTCAGTTGGTTACCTAGCTGTATCTCAGTTAGAGATCTTATTGTTTTTCAACTCAGATAGAAACAATCTGTCTATATTTACTAGGCTTTCTCTCTGGTCAGTAGAATGTGTTCGCAATATTGCAGTTCTCCATAATAAACACAGGCTTTGTGGTTACCGAACTGGCATCAGACCAATCTGGTGCAATGATCTGAGCTCATTCTATTTTATTTTCTTCAGGAGGTGACATCAAAAGAACGTCAGCCAATTCTTGCAGTTTTTTGTTGCTCAATGGTCTACCGGTTACCAAGGTACATAAAGGCCTCTCGAATCCCGGAGTGATGCAACTCTTCATTCCCACTCTGATATACGTGAACTTCATTGTCGGTAAGAAGTTTAATATTTTACTTCGGATTTACTTTCTTGGTGAATAAATTTGAAACAAAATCAAAGTATTCGCGTTAAACGTGGATTTGGCCTGTTTTTGGGATATACTTGAGATATTGTGAGCAGTTTCTTACAGAAGGAGTATTATGACACCGAACAGAATCAAAAAGCTTTTTCCAGCGATCAACCAGCATTGAAAATAACATCAACTCGGAATCCATGTTTGTGCCCCATTCTTTTTTTCTGCTGATGAGAAAACAAATGTGTTATCTGGTTTATATCTTTAAAATGATAAAAAGAATGACGAGGTAGACCTAGAGAGGATGTTTCCCTTAAGAAGGTTACAGATTTTTGTTCCCGAATAGATCAAATAAGGAATTCAGAAGAAACATCTTCAGCCAGAGTTTTCGTCAAATGTGGTTTCAGCAGCCCAAGGAGGAGTTAAGGAGAACTGCAAAGAGACGTTGAAACGTAATCTCGATATACCCATGAGAACGAAATGGATGGAAGGATTTGCTGTTAGTATGACAGGAAGTGGGGAATGCTTACACACACACAAATGGGCCTGGTGGCCAAAAGCAATTTTCTTTGTGCTCCAATTCGTACCTTTTTTTTTTTTTTTGTTTTCTGGATGGGTGACTGTGAACTCTCACCATCAATTCAATATTTAATCTATTTTTTTCAACCACACATTTCAGATCTGAGCAATGGAAACTCTTTACACTGTGGGATTCCTTGCTCACACAGGCAGAGGGAAAAGACGTCGCTTTAAAATGCATCTAAACTGCCAACGCTATTACTTATCATATCAATATCCAGGAAGACAGCCGGAGTTCATACTCCGGAGGAACACAAGTGACGGAGACGCATTTAAAGCATATTTCACTCAGACCAGGTTTTCTGACACAGTCCAGCAATCAGACAAGTTGTACCAATTGACTACCTCAGAGTTGCAGCTGTCTGATACCGCGATCTATTACTGTCCAATTTAGCCTCATAAAGATGTAAATGAGAGAGAGAAAATAAAAACCTTCTGCAATAACTGCTGCAAGTTTCTGTGTCACAGCTGCTGTCCGTTCGGACGTCTTTGTAACAGCAGGTCAGATACTTAGCTGTGCGTGCAAAGACCAAGCACAATCCAAAACAACAACATGTGAAATCGTTCACATCTTACACTGATTTTGATGATTGTATTAACTGTCTGAGGGAGGAAATGACTGCGTTTTTTGGGAATTTCTAAGAATTTCCGCAGCTGTTCTAGAAGCAGCCATACCATTTATCGTTGTTTTGAAATTAAATTCAGAGCAAAGTTGTAAATATGTTTTGCTTTGAAATATCAGTATTGAGCAGCTCGCCAGTTGAGTAATATCCGCATAATTAAAATAATCTGATTGAATACCGTTCAATGATAAGGGCACTTGCACACATCAAGAAGTAAAGATTCATGATCTAAAGGGGGGAAAGGGGATACTCAAAAGCAGGATAAGGGACTGGTGACCACGGAGGAATAGAAAAAAAAAACATTGAATTGGGATATTTGTGGTGTGTTCAGGGTACCAAAACAGATTATCAAATAGCCACACTGTACAGAAATTCGAAAGTGAAAACTGTATGATCATGTTTGCGACAAAATAATAGAAACACTTTGAGTAATCTGAAACCATTAAATACAACTCCATATAAAAGCAAACTCTTTGTTCTCCTTGTCCGGAGCATTCCATGATACTTTTCACCTGCTTCTCCATTTAACTCTTATGTAAATAAAGTAGTCAGCACAGTCCTGGAGAACCACAGGGCTCTTCTCTCCTTCGAGAGACTACTAGTGGTTTTTCACCTGGGGGTCACCATGCCTCAGGTTACGGGAGAAGTTGAGAAAGCCAGACCTTCATTGTGGCTTTAGCCGGTGTGGAATTTAACCAGTGGTTTTGGCATCAATCTTCATCATACATCATTCGTACAGCCAACAGAACTTTGTTTAGTGTGCCGTTGTGAACGGCTGAATAACCATGCCAGATAATTCGGGTAGAATTGCTGTCCTAATACATCTAATTTACAAAATGGAACACATTCTCTAATCACCCCTTTCAATTTGTATTCAGCATGTATGCTATCTTAAGGGATCAGAAGTCACTTTCCCCAATGTTGCATCTGTGGCTCCTGGTTTACCAACGATCTGGATTGATATGAATTCAGTACATTTTGGTAATATTCATAAAATCGAAGTTTGTCCTGAGTTTTCTCACTTTCCGACCGTTGCAACAATGTTTTAATACAAGGTTCATTTTGGTTTTTGTCTCTAAAGTGTTTCTCCGCCCGCAGTAGTGGACTGCAGTCAGACAGCCGCAGCTCACCAATGGTGAAATTCTCCTCAGTTTTCGAAATGTCCAGAAATGCAGAAAACCTAATGCCAACGCCATTTTGGCCTGAAAACATCGCCGTAGGTATGGATGTAGATAAGGAATGTAGGGGATTTACCGATGTCTTGACGATACAATTGTAAGCAATACTTGTCAGCTCTGGCAGAATAGCTGAGATTAATGGTCACCGAATCTCCTTCAAACTGTATCACAATAGTCTGCTCCTGTGAGACCGAGTCTGCACGCTTAACATCTACATAAAAACAGAAAGAAACGGATATTAAGGCTTGCATCCTCGTTTTATTCTAATCAATACGATCAAGGTCAGGGAATTTGTTGAAAATAGAGAGAAATGCAGTTAAAGTGAGTATCGATGAAAGGTGAGCATTTTTCAACTTGAGAACTTACCAGTTAAAACGGCTGCAGCAGTGAGGAATGAGTAACTAATAAGGGTTGACATGTGTGCAGAACTGATGGCAGAGTTGCACAGAGGGAGATGAAGCTGAATTGTTTCATCTCAGAGCTGATGTTGAGTCATATCCCGTCTCGCTGCCAATTGGATTATTTCTGACAGATTCGCAAATGTACCTCCAATCAACAGTTGCTTTGTTCTCCAGTCCACTACGTCAGATCTATTGTCAAAACAACATTGAAAACAAGAGCTGGAGAAGGTAATTTAGTCCACCGAACTTGCCGTTCCACTCAGTGAAGTTCGTATATTTCTCACAAGCTTTCCATTTTTTCCATAATTATTACCTTTAGCATCCATTGATCTATCAATATTGGTATGAAATGAACTTGACTGAACAACGAAGACTCTTTGGGGTAGTTAATAATAACGAAACTGCTATTTTCTTCAATTCGAGTAATCGAGTCATATAGCACGAAAACAGACCTTCGGTTCAACCAGTCTATGTCGATCGTAATCCGAAACTAAACTAATCCCACCTGCATGTGCTGGGCCGATATCCCTCTTAACCTTTTTTTTTAAGATCATGTATTTAACCAAATGTCTTTTAAACGTTGTTACTGTACCCGTATCGATCACTTCATCTGGCAATTCATTCCACACACGAAACCTCTGTGCAAAATAAAAGTGTCTATCATGTGTTTTCTTTCAATGCAGCTAATCTTTGATTTCAGTTACTTATGGGTAATGGTAAACTGTTATGGTACCACTACCAGAACTTTCTATGAAACGAGTTGCTCGCTGACCATGAATAAAACTCGCAGCTGCTTTAAGCAGGCAGTTTATGTTGAATGTCCTGCATTCTGCACCATCGAAAGAGTTCCAAAAGGTGATGTGCTCTTTGTACTGTGATTTTGATCATATTAACAATTCATAGTAAAAGTTACAGATCTGATACAGAGAAGGGAGGTGAGAATGTCTTTTCGGTTTTTGTACGGGCTGACTGGGTCTCTGTATCAGTGTGGAGCTCAGTGCACAGTGATAGATGGCTGAGTCAGACAGACGGGTTTCATTAATTCTCAAAGGGACCACTTTTTTGACTTTGTCCAAATTGGCAGAAAACCGGTTACGGAAATCTGGTGAGCTATCCCCCTCTTCATCCTTGTACCTCTTCAGTAAATATCTCGGAGCTTCCCCGGGATATTGGACGTACCAGAAGAGAGTAGCACCACCCGACGAGTTGTAACTACAGTTCAACATTACCGTTTGTTCTTCCTCAACCGATAATTGAGGTGGGCTCTGGGAAACTGAATCTTGACTACTCGTTCCTGTAACAAATACGGGAAAGTTGTTACAAGTATGTGAGTAAATGTAACCGAAAGAATACTTAGTGATGGTTTTAGTTCAGACTCACCATGCAGAAGAATCATGATTATCAGTAATGTTCTCAGGGAACACATGACATCAGTTTCCATCTGATCAAACTAAAAAAAAAAAAAAAAATTGGAACTTTGTTTTAACATTTTCTGATTAATCTGTTCAGAAATCTTATGACACACCTGTTGTACGGGACTTAAACCCAGGGCCTTCTGGCTATGAGGTATGGACAACACCAGAACACCAAATGACCCCGACAGTTTTAGTCTTATATGAAAGATTGAGCTCAGACCACGGACAGCCCTCAGTTATTGGGCAATTGAGGGACGTTCCACCGTGATGTGATTGGTTGATTTCTCACTTCTGATCTTACCAGTTAACCAATCACTGTCGGATTCAGGACTCGGTACGACGTCTCTCAGGTCAGTGACCTGAGGTCCCTGAGATTGGTGATGTCTTGAAACTTGTCCCAAAGTTTCAGATTCTCCAAGAAGTGGAAACATCTTCGCAAAATCTGCAGTGTCAAATCCGCTCAGGTTGTTTCGTGTTTCATGTCAGTCATTACACAATGTTGCTGTCGTTTTGCCACTGGGTGTGGAAATGTCTCAATTCTATCTTGGTTTGAATTAACCGCGAAATGGCACATTTCCAACACCGCAGGGATTAGTCAGAAGGAGAGAAAGCCCACTTGGACCATACTTGCGTTCAGTTTCATTCTCTGTACATTTTGTCCAGACTCAGCCTCAGTCGAGAGGAAATTTATCATGTAGCTGCTTCCTGCTGTATATTCCATGACATGACATTTTCGATGGAACAGGAGGCAAGTACGGTGGCTCAGTGATTAGCACTGCTGCCAGCGCCAGGAACCCGGGTTCGATTCCACCTTGGGCGACTGTCTGTGTGGAATGTGCACATTCTCCCCTTGTCTGCGTAGGTTTCCTCTGGGTGCTCCGGTTTCCTCCCACAATCCAAAGATGTGCTGCCTAGGTGGATTGGCGATGCTAAATTGCCCAATGTGTTCAGGGATGTGTAGTTTATGTGGGTTATGGGGGATTGGTCTGGGTGGGACGCTCTGAGGGTTGGACTTATTGGACCGAAGGTCCTGTTTCCATACTGTAGGGATTCTATGGAAATTCTATGGAACAGTACAGGAGAATGTATTCTGTTCTTAATTGGTGCATTTTTACTTTGGGAAAGGGTGGTTGTGGATGGAGATTTATTTCGTATCATTCCTCTGGTGCACCTGACGGCGTCTGATACGTAATTGTAATGGAACATTTTCTCAGTGCCTAGCCTGTTTTCTTTGTGTTCGATAATCAGTTGATGATTAATGTTTGTAAAAGTAACATTGCTGAGGAACACAAGCACAAGCAGCAAAATATGCACTACTCGTGATTTGCGGAATCCAGGCTGGAATTATGAATGTGAAATCTATCTGATCAGTGTAAATGAGTACATATTATGTCAGTAACATAGCCACCAGAGAACGGAGACAAGTGATCTCAGAATTTATACATAAAGCAAAACTTCATCTTTTAATTACATCAGTCGTGGTAACAACACAATCAATGCAATAACAGTGAGAATTATTTGATGGAAAAATAATCCAGCCAAAATCATTCCGCAATATTTGTGAAGAAACTTAAAGTCAATGTTTAAAAGACTGCATCGCACTGGATAGTACTGCAGCACATTTTCTGTGACGACAATTTACAGAACTGTCATTTTAACTGTGTCGCAGCTGACAGCTGGCATTACAGGATATATCTTTGTTAGTGAAACTTCACCTTGTATAATGTGTCAAATAAAATCGGTTAAGCTCTCAGATGTTTGAAGTTTTACCTAGGACAGATGAAATAGCTAGTGTTTGTTGGAGGTCAGTCATCTCAGCCCGAGGACGTCTTTGCAGGAGTTACTCGAACAAGTGCTAAGAACCCATTATTTTCACCGACTTCATCAATGAGACTCTCTCCCACTTTGGCTAGGGACTGAAAGTACTGACCTCAGTGTTGCTTCTTGACTGGGCTCATGTCGGCAAAGAGGCCCCGCTCTCAGACCCTGTGAGCCTTCGAGAGCTTGGAGCCTTACTTGGGAGCTGACTGTATTGTTATGACCTGGGTTCTAAGAAGTCCGCCTGTTTGATGATGGTTGTACAATATTTAGCAGATTTTGTGTGCAAATGCAGCAAGACCTGAATAGCATTCAAACCTGCCTCGAATAGTTTAAAGCAACGTTTACATTACCGTCTTCAACAAAAGACAGTCCAACTATTATCGCTGAATTGCAATACCACTGCCTCGCTGAAACAGCACTTTCAACATCCCGGGGGTTTCCTTTCCGCAGACACTGGAGCAGCCACATAATTGTGATTATACCAGCAGTCCAGAACATAGGAATTAGCAAGTAACTCACTTCTTGTCTCCCTGAAGCCTGTCACCGTCTGCAGGACAGAGCTCAGAAATGTATTAGAATACTCTCCATTTACCTGGAAGTATGCAGATCCAGCAACAACCAGGAAGCTCGAGACTATTCACTACGAAAAAACTCGGTACCCACTGCCAGGGGAGGATAGATTTTCACTGAGGTGAAACTGCTTAGTGTGAAGTCATATTAGTTCTGTGCGAAGGAAGTTTTTACAATTTTGTGCGTAGCGTGGAGAGAGGATTGATAGCTTTCAACTAGAGAGGGATCGGAATCGAAAAGCAACAAATATCATAAGACGATTTAGAAAGCTAATTAGTAGTATGAACAGAATTAACAGAGACTAATTATACATGCGAACCTCGACTGCTCTTCTTTAGCGTTATGTGCTTCATAAACTTTTAGCAAATTTTGCGGTTGTGTCATTGTTCAGAGTGAATTCTTTTTGTTGATGTGAGGGCGCCCTCCGGTGAGCACTAACGGAAGCTGTCATGGTAGGCTTTTGTGGGGAATCCGCGATATGTCTGCATCAGTGTAGGTTGCAGGGCACAGTGATACATGGCACTTTCGGAGAAGGGAATTGTGCTGATTGTTAGTTCGGTGATCTTGTCAGTTTTATAAAGCATAGAAGAAAGTGGATCACTAATGCTGTTGTCTCTGTACACACTGCTCTCAAAAAGCCTAAACGGTAACTGTGGAGGCTGCCTGGGACGTTGAATGTACCAGTATGCATAAGTGTTTACATTCAAAATGCAATTTAGTGTGACACTCTTTGCCTCCTCAACCGTTATTTCAACAAATGGTTGTTCCACTGGATCCTGATGGCTCCAATCTAACATAAAATGCAGTAAGAAAGAAACGACAGTCAGCATCAGCCTCATATATATCAACATTATCGTCATCGTTACTGTTATTTTAGCAACACATTGTAAAAGAAAAATAATCTTTTTCCAAGATGGAGATACTTACTGAGAATAGATACAATGATAAGGAACTTATTGAGACATTTTCCCATGGTTCCCGATTGTATACCTCAGTAGTGCAGGAAATCATCTGGCACAGCAGAAGAGCAGATCGCTGAACAATTGTGATGTTGATCCAATCAATGTCAAGAAATGGGAAGCTGCAGCAATCTGTGTGTGTGTGTGTGTGTGTGTGTGTGTGTGTGTGTGTGTGT
>NC_063373.1:2581462-2611780 GCF_021869965.1 Rhincodon typus | reverse complement strand
TGTGTGTGATTGTGTGTGCGTGTGTGTGTGTGTGTGTGTGAGAGAGAAGGAAACAGAAGGTGTGTGCGGAGATTCTGCAGTCTCTAAATTTGACATCTGCGTGGTGACTCTGAGCTGCGCTCAGCTGATATGTTGGAAAAAGTAATGGTTGCATTTACAATCTGTGACCTGCTCTCAAAACACGACAGATATTACTTATTACGTCCCATTGCTATATGTTTTCAGTAGCAGTTACAGTGTGTTTTAACTTTATCTGAACGCAAGTTTAAACAGGAGAAGAAACGTTTCCAGTATCAGGGCCATTCTCTCCGCCCGGGATTGGGAATGGTTGAAGGTTCAACTGATCCGCTTTTTCTGCTTCACATACGGATACTATTATTTTGTCTTTTAATTTGCGGAACTGTAAACGAAATTCGTGTCATTTGATTTTAGATCTGACAAAATGTATTGATAATCTTAATGTCCATAGCGTAAATAAGGAAAGAAGTTTTAGCAAAACAACATAAGACAATATAGATTGCAATGGCAGATGCTGGTTTCGTGGTTATTTACTGCACTGGCGATCAGGAGGCTCAGAGTAATTTTCTGCAGACAGATCGGCTGGTGTAATGTAAATTCAGTTCGTAAACCATCTGCAATTAGCTTGCTCCAGTAAAATGTTCATCGATTGGTATAAAATTTAAAAAAAAAATCAACATCCTTTAGATAAAGAATGATGCTGAAGTTACCTGTTTCGGCCTAAATGTGGCTCCAGAAATAGGCAATGCTGTTGACTCTTAATTGTGATTTAAGGATAATTATGAGTGTTTGTAATTTTATTCTTCGCCAAAAGTAAGTCAAAGCAGAGTCATTTCATATTTTTATTGTTGAAGTGGCCTGAGTCTTGATACCCAAGGGAGAGAAATCGTAATGATTAGGTGAGTAGATGGCGTGATCAGGTCAATCATGATCTTACTGAATGACCGAGCAGCATGATAGCCCTCAAGGGACTACGCTTACCCCTGTGTACATATGTATTTATGATTCCCTGCATAGATTGTCAAGGAGACGATCACTTGCATTTCCTTGAACTCATCCTTGATTTTAACAGACGTTCAGTTTTTGTATGAGACTGAAGTGTTCCGAATAGACTGTTGATATCAGAGCGCAGTAATTCACGGCGCTATCTGTCATCTTCAACATTTTCATGGGCAGTTGAAAATTCCCTACAGCCGGATTGAGATTCCCACTGACATGTTCAATGCCGGGAGTCTTTTCATTATATCCATAACGGCTGACTGTGAGCAGATACTGAGGTGCTTGTTATGGGCTCTGACGGTACCATAACATTTCATACTGCGCAACTGAATTCGACACTAGGTCACTGCAGACTATTGCTGAAGTTTCATCTGCTTCTGCTTGGACTCCTTGTTTTGCCTGGGGCACTGAGTCTCCACTACTTATCTCTGAAAGTAAGTGGCAAGCACACAGCAAGTGAAAACGAAGGGAAGACAATTAATCGCATGGAAGTGTTAATGGGAAACAATATGAACGCTAGGAAATGCAGTAGGGTGAGTCAAATAAAACAGACTTGTGATCAGGGAGTTGACAAGAGTTGGGCAAAGCTTCATGCTTATGGTTTCAGTCTCAAAACCTTGAACGGAAACAAAAACGTTGGTCAGCATATCAGATCTGGAACTGGAGAAGTTGAAACAGCAGGGGTTATGTTATGTGATCGGCTCGAATTCGAGTATTCCACCTATTTCATATCCTCAGACTGTCACTTTTTGCAGAAAAAAGGTTCGTGATCTGTTTTTAGTGATCACCGCGCGCCCTCCTGTGGACCAAGTGAAATTAGCCGGATGCCGTAATCTGCGCAGTGAATTAATCGCAATGGGGCACAATGGAACCGTCGATTCCAGCTCATATTTCACCTGCTCTTATTTCCTACCTTACGTTCTTCCTTATGAATATGTGGAAGAGCAATTCTTGATCAATATAATGGAGAAGAGTGGGACATCGTGCTGGGCCTTGGTGAGGCACGATTCTTGGGGTTGACAGATCGTGCAGCGTGTGCGAAGCAATGTTTGGTGTGGGCTTGGCAGGATGTTGGGGACTCCTTTGTACTGGTTATAGGACACATTCTTCTGGGTAGAAGAGGGCGTCATTTTTTGATCGAAAAATGGAGCTGCAGGAGAAATAATAATAGATTATTCAATAGTCATGAAGAGAATGAAGACTGGGCGACTGTTTTTTTAAAAATGCAAACTATCATTTCCTGCAGCAATCAGCAATCTGTGCCCAATTTGGAAAGTTAAATCACTCATTTGATTCAAACGTGACTGGTGAAAGTAAACACCTCAGTCGCAATGTGATTCAAGGTTAAGAGAATTAGCTCAAATAGCAGACCGCTTGCTTTGCATGTGTGAGGTAGTAGGATCAAAGCCTGTGCTCTCTGGGCGGCCTGGTGGCTCAGTGGTTAGCACTGTCTCACAACACTACGCATCCGGCTTCGGTCCCATCCTTGGGCGACTGTCTGTGTGGAGTTTGTACATTCACCCCGTGTCTGTATGGGTTTCGTCCCGCAGTCCAGAGATGAGTAGGTGAGGTGAATTGGCCATACTAAATGGTGTATAGGGGGCAGGAATGCGTAGAATAGGGGGATGTGTCTGGCTGGAATGCTTTGAGGGCTGTTGTCGACTTGTTCGGCCGAAGGGCCTGTCCCAACACTGTAGGGATTCTACTTCTGAATTTTGCATGGAACTGAACTTTGAGATCCGGTTGCACTGTTGAAATGTCGCCATTCGAATCTGCAAAGACTTTTCTGATCTCAGAAACTGTGCTGTGAGCTTATTGTATCTCATGTATTTCATCCTAGTAAGAGCTCATTAAAATCCTACACATTTGGTGAGGCCTCAAAACAAGCACCTTACTTTATTGAAGCGTCATTCTGTTATCAGAAGCATTTTCTGGTTTCTGGAACTGTTTCCTTTTCTCAGTTATATTTATCCTTTGCGTTCAATGAGGCTGATTTGATTGTGCAAACATTTTAACATTTTTGGTCGTTCCTCAAAAGTAACAGAAACGTCTTCTAATGCAACTTCATTATCATTTTCCAGGCACTTTACTTTCATTTTGGGTTTTGACGGTTGTCTGTGTGGAAGTGGCTGTGTGATGTGTGACGCCACGAGCTGCTGATCCATTCATTTTAGGCTCCTTACAGTGTGGCAAAAGGCCATTGAGCCCAAAAGATCCACACCAACTCTCTGAAGATCGTCCCATCCAGATTCATACCCCTTACCCTTTCTCTGCATTTCCCATGGCTAATTCCCCTTGCCTACTTTTTCCTGGACACTACGGAGAATTTAGCAGAGCCTATGCACCTAACCTGCATATCTGTGGACTGTGGGAGGAAACCGGGACACCCGGTGGAAACCCACACAAACATGAGAAGAATGTGCAAACACCATACAGTCACCTGACGTGGATATTGAACCTGCGTAGCGGTACTGTGGGGCGCAACAGTGCGAACCACTAAGCCACCGCGCTGTCTTTGTTTGTGAGCGTGGATGTGAGTGAGCAGGCAGTTGAGATCGTTAGGTGTGAGATTTTTAATGCTTAATTTAGTGGGAAACGCTTTGCATTTGTTGTTCCCAATGAGTTCTGTGCTTGTCTTGAGAGGGAGATAATTTGAGTTGGATGTTGGGTGACAGCTTCAGCAGTAATTCTCTATGTCTGGAGCCACACTGCCTGTAAGGGATCTGGCTGCAATCTACCTCAAGCTGTTTCTATCCAGTGAGGTCCAACTGCTGTCATTCTGTCTCACCGAACCAGTGGCAACACAGGAAGGTCAACTGATCACATGCCCAGAGATCTCAGCAATTTGTGAGGGTGCAGTTTAGCAATATCACCTCCCAACATCCAACAGTCATTTTGCATTGCAGTTACTCAACATTTGGGTTATTTTTGGCGGGTTTGTGACAGGTACGTGTTGTTATGGTGACTCTTGAGTTCT
The DNA here is from genome assembly GCF_021869965.1 of Rhincodon typus. Lineage (NCBI taxonomy): Eukaryota > Metazoa > Chordata > Chondrichthyes > Orectolobiformes > Rhincodontidae > Rhincodon > Rhincodon typus. The sequence goes on along the minus strand of NC_063373.1, from coordinate 2,607,786 downwards.
CTATAAAACAACTAAACCTGTGTATTCCCTGAGCTAATCTGTTCTTTTTTTAAAAAAAAGAATTTTAAAAAAAGTATAAATTCTCAATTATTTCGGATCCGAGTCACGGAGATTCTGTCAATGATCACACTGCTCAAATTTTGGAACAGAAGTAATAGTGGTGGCATTGACCTGCTCCTCTGAGACTATATAGAGATATCGCATATTACACTAATACCGACAGCACCCAGGCACGCAATCCACATTTATATTATTGGAATCCTCCACAGGTGTCGAGGATGAAGGCGAATTTGCTAAAATTCATTTCACTGAGGAGCTTCAGGAGCATAATAAATTCGCACTATATGGTGCTATATATTGCTGGCCTCATAGAATTCCTGATGAGCTTCAAGCTGTGCTAGTGTAGCAGCTAAAATACGCCAGCAGAGTCTGGCAAAGGACCACAAGATATATAAGATAATATAATCAGGAAATAAACTGTGGCCTTATTAATCTATCAACCGCCACCCCAGACGAAGTTTTCTAACCTTTAGAACTTTTATCTAAGCAGGCTCTGAGACAGACTCTCTCTCTCTCTCTCTCTATCTAGCTATCTATATACTATCTGTCTCTCTCTCTCTATTTCGTTCTCTCTCACAAACGCAAACACAAACACAAACACACACACTCACACACACACATGCACACAAACTCTCTCTCTCTCTCTCTCTCTCTCACACACACACACACACACACACGTGCACACATACACGCGCACGCACGAGAATGCACAAACAGACGTTCAGACATAGGCACATGCACTTTGAGACACAGAGTCATACAGTCAAAGACGTTTACAGCACAGGAAAATGTCCTTTATACCATCAAAACTATGCCGTTCGATGACGATCATTTAACTATTCCAATCTCAAGTTACAACACTTGTTCAATTGCCTTGTATGACTTTGCATCATAGGTGCAAGTGGAAACAATTGTCAAATATTAACAAGACTTTTGGATCTACACCCTCAAAGACTTTTGGATTCCGAAAATCCTCTGGCTGAAAAAAAAATCTCTTCACATTTTACCTGAAACTATTACGTCTTACCTTAAATTCATGCATTGAAATGTCAAACATTCGGAAGCATTGATTCCTGTCCTTTCTACCCATAGCCCTTATCATTTAATATATACCAATCGTTACCCCTCAGTCCTCTCTACTCCAAGGAAAATAGATCAAGTTTATCCATACTCTCTTTATAACTAAAACCCCCAGCCCAGTCAACATATACCAAATCTCCTCTGCACTGTCTCTAGAGCAATTCAATTCCTTCTCTATTAATTATTCCAAAACTGAAACCAATAATTTACCTGTGGCCTATCATAATGCAGTTCCATTATGACCTCACTACTCTAAGCTCTACGATTCGGTTAATAAAAGCAAGTATCCCATTTACTTTCGTAACTACCCCATCACATTAAAGGACCAGTGGACATGCACACAAATATTTCTCTGGTCTTCAGTGCTTCCCAATGTCCTATGGTTCATCATGTGCTCACTTGCCTTGTTTGTTCTGTCCCCGTGCATTATCTCACATTTATGAAGTTTGAATTCAATTTGCCTCTGATCAGTCGATCTGACAGTCCCATCAATCTCCTCCTGAAATCTTAGACTATCTTTCCCACTATTTTTCATATCACAAATTTCCAAATCATTCAAGAAATTACTGATCAACACTCCTAACATTCATGTTTAAAACATTGATATAAGCTGCAGTCAGAACCTTTCCAACACTAATCCTTGCGGAACCCCACTGAAAACAGGCTTGCAGACTCAAAGGCACGCTCAAGCATCACGCACTGGTTTCTGTCCCTCACTCAATTCTGCATCAAAACAGCGAAACTTCCTTAAATTCCATGGATTCTTACCTTGGTTATCAGTCTCCCATGCGGGAACTTATCAAACTCCTTGCTGAAGTCCAAGTAGTCCCTGTCAAATGCATTGTCCTCATCTACACACCTGGTCACCTATTCGAATAATGCAATCAAGTGGCTCAGACTTGACCTCCCCTTCACAAAACCATGCTCTCTGTTCTTAATTAATCTCTACTTCTACAAGTGCACGTTATTTCTATCTCTCAGAATTGATTCCGGAAATTTCCCCACCGCTAAGCTTAGAGAGACTGGTCTGCAATTTTATTGTTTATCCCTCTCACCATTATTAAATATGACAACATATTGGCTGTCCTCCACGCGGCTGGTAAAGTTCTCATAAAAATCAGTGTAATCGCATAAATGCACAGACATAAATACGTGCTCTCTGATGATGCTGGTTTTAAACTATCAACGTAATGCTGAATCAATCCTCGAACAGTCCATGTGATGACATAGAACTGTATCTATCCACTTAGGGTACAACGTGGCGCCCAGTTTTCTGTGTATGTGTCTGGTTGTGCATCTCTACCTTCTGGTAGTTTTCTGTATTAGTGCCAATCATCTCGTATTAATCAGTCTCCTGTGTTGGTTTCGTGGAGTATCAATCAGTGCCATCTTATCATCTTCTGATAGCGTATCTTGGTCTTTATCTGAGTTCAGCTTCATGCTCTCCTTCTATTGCAATCTCTCGCATCCCTGTACTCAGCCTCAATTTGATTTGGAAAATTGTAGTTTAACAGAAATCAGTTACAGACGGCCCCTTTAACGTCAATTTCCCACGTCTTGTTTTGAACTGCATGTTGCTGAAAGGAACTGGCAGAACTCGACAGCCAAACTGAGTGAGTACATAGAAATAGAAATCGATATTTTTTATGGATGCCAATGCGGGCATCGGTTGCATTCCCCCCGCCCCCCCATCATTAATGTTAAGTGCATGTGGAGATGCCAGTATTAGACGGGGGGTGGACAAATTCAGAAGTGTAACGACACCAGGTTACAGCACAACAGCTTTATTTAAAGTCATAAGCTTTCTGACCGCTGCTCCTTCGTCACCTTGAAAGCTTGTCATTTTAAATAAATACTTTGTACTATAATCTGGTGTCGTGAGAATTATGAATAAATTTAAGAGACAACCACATTTCTGTTTGTCTGGTGTCACATGTAGGCTTTAACAGACTAGGCGAGGTTGATAGTTTGCTTCCCTAAAGGACTTTATTGAACTAGGTGAGTTCTTCCTGACAACTGATTCGTGGTAATCATTCATTCTTAACAACGTTTTCTTCTCTGATGTATTTTCTACAATGGTAGGAATAGAATTCCCATTCCTAGAACGTTACCTGGTCCTCTGGACTAATAGACCTGTATCATACTACAACGTCGTCCCCTCACATTATGGCCACTATAAATGTGAAACTGATGTATGATGTCAGGCATGCTGACATGTAAGTTTGATATTCAGTACAGTGATACATGAAGTGGGATTTGTGGGGTTTTTTTTGGGAACGGCAACTTATGGTTCTTTCAGGATTTTCGTGAAGGGTTGAATTATCAAGGTGGCATACGTGTGCAATGGTGGGGGGTGGGGTATCACAAATTGACTTTGAAACAGGATAAACTGCATCAAAATGAAGAAGTGGAGTAGAGGAAAAAGAAAGTGTCTTCTGAATAAGACTACTGGGAATCTGAGGAATAGCTTATCACGGATGGAAGCCAATGTGTCAAAATGCTTGGAGCTTTGTTTTAATGACAGTGACTACCTCAGCGTGTGTCAAATCACTGAGATCCAACTCTCCACCTCACATTGTCACAAAATTTCCATCGACCCATAATAGTGATGACGGAACATCGGAGACCCCAATATAGCCGGTTTAGAATTCAAATAACTGGTTCTCGTGCCAGACAGAGTATGAAAAAAAAAATGCAGTATCAGCGTTTGATTTGGGTGGGGAGCAATTGCAACAGGTAACCTTGGACGAAATACGGTTTACAACTTTTTGAGTTGTATTTTAAACGAGCCCCAATCTGAAAGGATGAATTCTTCCCTTGAATTATATCCTTACCAAGGTGAAATAAATTGCAACAAATGTTTTCAAAGGATTTCAAAATCATTTGAACTAAAAACAGAGATTGTGAACATCGGTAAAATACAAATATAGCCGAATGCATGTTTAAGTGGTGAACCTCTTTCAGTAAGAACGTTCACTTGCGTTAAAGACGAAATGACAATCAGTGATGTTCAAATGTACAAACGAAGTAAAGAGCTAAACTCTGACAGAAAACAGTTTCTGTCTTCCTTTATGCAGGTACATAACTAACATAGTTTTGAAGAAGAGTCCGTGCACTAGAAATGTTAACTTAACTTTCTCTCCACAGATGCTGCCACACATACTAAGTTTCTCCAGCCATTCGCTTTTGTTTAAGAATTTATGATTGTTTAATCAGATAAAACTGCAGAAAGAAACAGAGTTTCGACGCCGAAACTGGGGAAGAAGATTTCAAGATTTATGATCAAAAATGTAAAAGACACAGAGTCAACAATCCATTGCAGAACTTGTTCCTGAGGACAGAGTTCAAAACGTTAGACTGGTCTTTAGGTTCTCTTGAAGATGATGTGACATTGCAGGCTGCTGTAAAGTAGGGACTGTGGAGGACAGAAACGATAACTCTGAGAAATAAAGAAAGACAGAGTGGCCAAGAATGGCTTGAAGGAAGGGAGGAAATAAATAATTAAGTAATGGAAAACGGGTAAACAGAACTGAAATAATGACTGAGGAATATAAGCAAATGCCACCCGAACGAGGCCAATATAGAATGGCAGCTGTAAGGTCGGGATGGCGGGTCGGGAGGTTGGTGTGGGAGGGTGGACACAGATCACGATTTTTCTTCTTGTCAAGAAAAAGAGAACTTACAATCGTTTCACATTCTCTCAGGATCGATTACAGTGAAGTGTCAGAGATGGATAATGGGCGTTATATCCGTTGGTTCTCGTGCTTATTTTCCATCAACTTTCTCCATCAGGTGTGTACGGGAGCAGTGCACGCAGGGATATTCCAGTGGAAAAGAAACAACATGAAGAGAGATTTATTCCCCTCACTACTTAAAATAATTGATGAGGATGGCGAAGGGGTATATCAGAATGATCTTTAGCTCCTGTCGAAACATATTCTGAGATATTGCATAAATAAAGACGTAGTTGCAGGAACTTAGTAACTGAAGTATGTTGGTCATCTCTTGGAAGATATACTGCGTGTCACTGAAATCCAGACCACCAAAGTAGCTCTTAGCTTTAAGCCGCATGTAGATGAAATGCCCGACAAGAGGGGCCCACAGGAGGAGGAAGCTAAGAGAGATGGCGAACAGAAGAATAATGGACCTCCTGCGGTTGGCCATCTTCGGGTCTTGTTGCTTCTCTGCACCTCGGAGTCTCCTGCGAGCTCTGTTGGCCGCTAGGATCTGTTTTATTGTCAGGGCATTAATCAGAATGACGAAGAATAGGCGAAAAAGAGTGTAGATCTGGAAGAGCCAATCATAAGCCTGCCGAGCTTGTAGGAGTTGGCTTTAATATTGCACAACCAGGATGCCCCGTCTAAGATGTATAAGGGTTCATAGATAAAGTAGTATGGTGTGTCCTTGATGCAACACAGGGCACAGATTATTCCGATGACCAAAGATGCAGTTTTCTCTGTACAGTATCTGGTCTTCAACTTCTGGAAGCAGATGGCCACAAAACGGTTAATGGTAAAGGCGACTGTCAGCCAGAATGAGCAATCCCGAATGGCATAGGCCAGCAAAACGCTGACAGTGTACGCAGGAGTGGTGGACAAAACGCTTTATCGGAAGTAGATGCGGCTGATTCGGTTGAAGATGACAGCACCGGTGATGACAAGAAAATCAGTCACTGCGATCGCCACCAGGTAGAAGGTGATGCACCGGGAGAGACAGCACCGTCCTCAAGATAGGATTATGATAGCCAGCAAGTTGGCTGTGAGAGATCAAAAGAGAAATATATTACGGAACTGGTTCCAAACATCCTTCATACAATCTCTTATGAAAAAATTTTCAACCATCCCCTTGCCACTTCAAGCCTCTGCCTGTTTTGGAACCACTGACAAGTGGTTGACATCCAATGCAGCATCAAAACTCTATCAATGCGATTAGTCCCAGGAATTAACATCGCTGTTTCATCACTTAGAAAATTTCAGTAGCCACCTACTTAATTTAGAATGAATGGAATAATGTGGTGCTCATGAACTTATTCATTCGAAGCCCCAGACAAACTGTAACCCATAAACGTTCACTAACGTTGGCTCCTCGCTAGTGATGTCTCATCCTTTACAATCTCGTCCTTCGAATTTTCAGAAGCTCCAGATTCTCGCCACATCTGTTCCCGCAACATCATACAACTATTTGAAATATCATGTTAATTTTGGTTATGTCTCCCGTGCATCCCTCAAATTGACACTTTTAACTCTGTCAGTTACAGATTAACTAGTAAAGCCCAAATCATTAGAATTCTCCACTCAGCGGTTCACTTCTGCCCCCTTCTTTCAGAAGTTCCCTTCACTATTTTTTTTTGCAATATCTTATTCTTCTTCGGATTAAATTGGTTTACTAATGTTGTTCTGGTGTTTGCTACGTAAAGTGACATGCTGTGAGACGATGTGCAATTGCTCCTTCTAATCATTCTGAAGAAATTTTTCTGGAAAATTATATTTCAAAAATATAATTATGTAAAATATGCGAGACCTTGCAATAGAAAAGTCAATTAATGATAGCTTGAAAATCTTGCATATCCACACTTTTAGACGAAACTCTAAGTAATTCCTAAGACGACATTAACAATGGCACCATCCATTGGGAACTGTATACTTTATTAAATCCTTCCGGAGCACGTCCTGTAGATTCATGCAATCACTGAATGTATATTTATGTGATAAAACACCTCATTACGTGCTACCAAAATAAGACATGTCCAGATACTGCAATGAGACAAGTCCAGAACGACATTTTGCTACATTCTGATAAACTGTTAATCCTACAATGGACTAAAACACCAGGTTTCGTTTTGCTTAATTGGAATGCAATTTGAGCTATGACAATATTGCAGCTTAATGTTCATGCATAGTCAATCATCACAATTCGTCTTTCAGCGTCTAAGAGACCATTTTGCTATAAGCACACAACGTATGAAATTCAAGAACGCATTGCCTTTCATTAGAATGAAATTTTAAGTAATGCACGATGAATTGCCATAACTCAGATAGTATTCCCTAACGTATTATACACACTGCAGACGAGTTGGATTCCCTTAAAATGGAAGTGCTGCATGTTGCAAAAATTCTGCCGAATCCTGAAAGGGAAAGAGTATATTTCTGGAAATACACAATTACGAAAACAATTTTCTTAAGCATGAATTCCTTACCAGGGCACCAAGCGCAGCGAGAATTGAATAGCAAATGACAAAGAAGGGGGCAATGATGGTTCGTGCATCGTCTTTCATAAACTGTAGGAGCTGTTGTTACTGTGGAAGTTTCCTCTGCGGCACATTCAAATGGGCCTTCATTTATTTTGAGTGATAGTCTCGAGAGAGACAATTAAGCCACAACATGCATCTTACTTACATTTCGCTGCACAAACAGATTAACTCATTGCTTCTTGCCTTCCAAGAAAATAAATGATTAAATTTCACTTTTGTGGCAAACTCGTTGTAATTTCTTTGTTCGTCCAAATTCCCAGAACACGACTTTGAGTCTTTGTCAATTAAATCCACGATGGAAGACATTGAACTGAGTCCGTATCATAAGTCCTTTTTTTCTGCTTCTCATTTATATTATTTTTCAGTTTAATCTGTATTTTCAGCGTCAATGTGCTTCATCCTTTGTGTTCATTCCTATATGTTCTAGTGCCTAATACGAAGAAACTGCTTAAACAATTTCATAAATTTTCAGTTGAACTATTGGAAAACACAATTAGCAAACTTAAAAGGTTAATGTGGTGGTGACCATCAAATGCAAATTTTGACCACTTTGAATCTGAAAAAAGTCCTTCATTTGATTAGATCAATCGGAAGTGCAAGAAGGCCATGCAAGTGGTGAAGTTCCTGTTCAGAGCTTCTGTAACAGGAACAGTTGACCATTGTCAATATTTAATATAAAGAGAGAAACATTAGGGAAATTAATGACTGGAAGATGGCTTAAAACTATAGTTCCAAATTTGTTGGCAACATAGGCTTGGTTAATGTAATGCAGAAACGTTCATCATCTGGTGCAGTAGCAAATGGGATAAAATCATTTGCAATGTTCACAAGGACAGAATTCGTGAAACCTTAAAAGAGGTATGTAACATTTCAGCAACAATTAAGACACCTTAAATTTCCAAATGAACCCAGACCTGGTCGGAAGTAGTAAATAACACGTGAATTTATAATGCCATCGACACAGCCTAGAGAAACAACAACTAAGATATAGTCTGGTTCAAAAGAAGCAGAGACATGTTGTGGCTTATTGTTAACAGAGACAGAGTATACGTAATATCAACAAAAAATGACACAAGTGATGAAGCAAAGTTAAGCATAACCAATGACACAGCTATCATCGTGCCAGCTAGCTCAGCCTCCAGTCTCATGAAATAAATAGTTATAAATTCAGTTATAACTGTGGAAATCCATAAGGTATAATGGAGACAGAGACAGGATCGGTTTCAAGTAATCATTGCAATTAGAATCAATTGTTATACAGCCATTAATAGGATCTTGTGCATTTATTAATTGTGTGTTCATTCTGTTCATTGAAGGAGCACAGACTCGTCCAATGGGAATCATGGCCTGGTGAAACATTAAGAGAAAAAGCGCAGTTATATGCATAAGAAGTTAGATAGAGTACGAGAACAGTGTGGGCCCATTCAAAGTGCTAAAGCTGACATTACCTTTAACTGCAATAAGAAAACTTTACAGCGAAGGTGATATTGCTTGTAAAATAGTACTTACCTGGGAAAGCACTACTGGAGGCACAACTGTAATCATGTATCAAGGTGACAGGCAGAAGCAAAATAACAATGAGGACTGGTAACTCACTAAAACGGAGCCACTTCTGCAATTCAAATAGTTATCGTTTGTTCCTACAATAACCAAAATTTGTTCATACACTAGGAGAATTTCATCCGTGTTCCAGTTTTATATGTTTACACAGTGCATCCTGTAGATGGTGCATACTTCTGCTGTTGAATGTCTGTTATGCAGGGAGTGAACGTTTCTAGATGCAGTGCATAACAATCTGCCCGATTTTTCTAGAAGATATCGAATTTCTTGTGCATTATTGAACCTTTACTCATCCAGGCAAGTCGGGATATTCAATCAGCAACGGGAGGATCAGCCACCATTATACAAAATAGCAGAGCCGGCTTGGGGCCAGACTGTCCTTCGGTGTTTCTAATTTTTACATGATCGTACATGATCAACGATGACGTAGTCTGTGGCTGAAAGAGTTTCCAGCAAACATTAATATCCTGAAAGAATCTGAACAGATTGGATCTCTCTTCTCCAGAAAACGTGGAACCAGGAGGTGTCTGAATAAAAATATTTTAAATGATGCTTGGCTTAAGGGAAATGAATTCGAAAAATCGTACTTATGTGTGACTCCACGACAAGACGTATCAATCAAATATTACTAAACGAATAGACGGATATTTTAAGACAAATGTAATTATACAAAAAACACATTTCAACAGAATAGAACCACTGACACAAGAAGTGGGTGGAACAGGAAAACGAAAGAATTGAGAAAGGAATGCAGGGTTATATGTGACGTATAAACACTGGCGCTGTCAAAATCGGCAAATTTTCTGTGTCTATTCGGAGGATTGAGTATAATATAAAGTTCAGAAAAAGCTGGGCCCGGAGCTTCCTGGGACCAGTGATAGAATGCACGTACACCACTGTTGGAAACATGGATTCAAAAACTAAATGTATCACTGATGTTGGAATATTTGTTTGGATTTATCTTTCTTAAAGAAAAGACTAGAAACAAAAATTAAAATCAGGATTTCACGTTGAGAGGTGGAGTTAAAAAGAATCCTAAGTTATCCTATAGACACATCAAGAAAAAGAAGTTACCAGGGAAAATCTAATACCACTCAAGGATAAAGGAGGGAAGTTGCGCATGGAGGCAGAGGATGTGGATGAGATCATAAATATGTACTTTGCATCGGTATTCATCCAGGGGAAGGATTTTGAGGATATTGAGAGTGTGGAACATACTCATATGCTAGGACATTTTGAGATCAAGGAAGATGTGGTGTTGAATCTCTTGAAGAGCATTAAGTTAGATAAGTCCCCAGGGCCCGACAATATCTACCCCAGGCTGTTAGAGAGGCAAGTGAAGATTTCAGGGACCTAAACTACGATCTTTGTATCCTCGATAACCAATGGAGAGGCCCCAGAGTACTGGAGAGTAGATAATCTTGGTCCTCTGTTAAAGAATGGAAATAGGGATAATCCAGGAAACTACAGACCAGTGTGTCTCACATTGGTTGTTGAAAAGCTACTGGAGAGAATTCTTACGGATAGGATTTAAACACATTTGGAAAAAGCATGGCCGAATTAGGGGCAATCAGCACGGCTTTGAGCAGAGCAGGTCATGTCTTAATTGAGTTTTTCGAGAAAGGTGATCGATAAAGGTAGAGCAGTGGATGGAGCATGGATTTTGTCAAGGCTTTCGAAAAGGTTACTCATGTAGTCTCATCCAGGAAATTAAGATGCACAGCCACTTGAATTCAGAATAGGCTTGCCCATAGAAAGGACAGTGTAGTTTTGGAAGCATACTTTTCAGTTTGGAGGTCAGTGATGAACAGTGTGATGCGCTGATCCACAGTGGGACATCTGCTGTTTGTGATATATTTAAATGACTTAGATATGAATGTAGATGGGTGTATTAGTTAAAGGACTGGGGCGAAAATTTTGGTGTATGTGTGTTAGTCAGTTTTCACACAATACAAAGATCGTTGGAGTTGTAGATAGTGTAGAACGTTGTCAAAGGATACAGCAGAATATATATCAGTTGCAGGTACGGACAGAGAAATGGTAGATGGAGTTTAATTCGGTAGATGTGAAGTGCTGTAGTTTGGAAGATCAAATGTTAAGGAATAGTACACAGTTAATGGCAGGACTCTGAACAGCATTCGTCTACAGAAGGAACTTGGATTTCAAGTTCATAGCCTGCTGAAAGTGGCCACGCAAGTAGATAGAGTGGTAAAGAAGGTATGTGGCATGCTTGCCTTTATTGGTCTGGGAAATGAATACAAGAGTCAGAATGTCATGTTGCAAGTTTATAAGATATTGTTTAGGGCACAATTATTGCGTTCAATTCTGGTTGTCACATTACAGAAAGGGTGTGGAGGCTTTGCAGAGAGTGCAGAAGAAGTTCACCATGATACTATTGCATTGGAGAGAATGAGTAATAAGGAGAAGGTATAGCAAACTCGGGTTGTTTTCTCTTGAGCGGAGAAGGCTGAGCGGAGATATGATATAAGTCTTCAAAATTATGAGATGCATAGATAGGGTTGAAGATCGGAATCTTTTTCCCAGAGTTAAAATATATAACACCAGGGGGCATTAAGATGAGAAGAGAGAGTTCAATGCAGATGTGAGGGACAATTTCTTTGCACAGAAGGTGATAGGAGCCTGGAACACAATGCCAGGAGTGGTGGATCACGCACATAATATAATGATAATTAGGGGAATTTGTTTGATGAGCATATGAATATGCAATGAATGGAGGGATGTCGACCAGTGGCAGGGAGAAAAGAATGTTTCATTTGGAGTTATGTTCGACACAACATCGTGGGCCTTAAGACCCGTTCTGTGCTGTATTTTTCTATATTGTACATGTATACACAACACAGAGGAATGTTATTCACTATGCATGCCCACCACCTCCCCGACCCCAATGAATGTGGAAATAAGTTAGGCCCTGACCCTTGCTGTTTCCCTATAGTCCAAACACACACTTTTCCTATTACAATACTTATCCAATTAGAATACACAAGTTATTGATGAAGCCACCTTTTGCGTCAAATATAACATGCCATCTCCTTGACTGATTGATTTTCCATTTACAGTGTGTAAAAATGCAGCAAGTTACACAAAACGCTGGTTTACGTGAAAACTAGAATTCTTCTTGTGAATAACATATTTCCTCTATAAGGTCTGCATTGCTAAATACTGAATACCATTTAATCCAGCAGACCATGGCTTCAAATGATTCTGCTCACCCTACCCCAACCGTGGGCTCAGAGTCAAGCTCTACAAAACCTCTGAAAATATGATTTCGTATAGTTCCTTCTCTGTGCTCTGTGTCACTGTGTATGTAATCCTCACGATGTTCAGGTTTTTGCATAACATATACGTACTCCAAGTCACTGTGGTTTTAATTCCCATCACGTTCAGGTCTTTTTTTTTTTCCAAATCCTTCTGTGCTTGGTGTCACACTCTGTAATCCCACCATGTTCAGATTTTTGTACAGCTCAACCTGTTCCCTGTGTCACTGTTTCTATAAACCCCTCCATGTTCAGGTTTTTGCAGTTTTATGTCATTTCACCAGCTCTGTCAGCTGGTTATGTAATCCGCTCCCACATTCTCCCAATACACAGGGATGGGGCTGAAGATGGCGACGTGTTCCGTCAGTGATCCCTGCAGCCATCCTTCCGTGTTTCTATTTGATATATTCGTTTCGCAAAGAATGTGGAACTGTAATGCTAGAAGAACCGATAACAACCCCCCCGACTCCACGATCCCCACTACCACTTTCTCTTCCTCCTGCCATGCCCCATCCTTATGTTACTTCAAACTTGCTGGTGATTATTTAATGCTGAGCAGCTAGTGGGACCTTGGTCAAACTTCTGATCAGGAAAACCGAACAACTGACCCGGTGGCTTCATTCCGTCTTGGAACTGAGGACTGGATTAAAAGATGATATAGTCCAGCGAGAATGCTGTGGTGAACATATATTATTTAGATGACAAACAAAATTTCTCACACAGTTAAAGAAACAGTTTCTGCAACAGCCCTTTTGACAGTTGTTTTAGTTTAACCCTAGAGAGATTTTTTATGTTTGATGAGTTTATTGCCAGTTTTTCAAAACTGTAGAGGGTACAGTCCGAGACATCCCTAGGGCCAATCCGACTAGTCCAACAATCAGTCCAGTGAAACATCGTTGCTCTCCACCTCTGTAGTAGGGGTCAATGATGGTGGCGGGATCTGTTCATTCTGAAGGAGTCTCATTTCGATCTTTATCACTAATTAACGATGTGTGACCTGTTGTGAATGTCCTCATGTCTGTTTTTCTTCTTTACAATTTGTAACGTTGCTTGCTTTTTTTTTTCATTTTCTCGTTAAACCCCTGCTAAAGCTTGTTCTGGTTATAGTATTGAGATCCAGAGGATTTTAAGTACCTTAAAGTTAATCCCAATCCATAGCAGAAGGATTCGACTGCGCTTAGTTTGTATCATATAAATAACCAAGAAGCTTTCCAGAAGTTTATTAAATGAAGAAGTGTTGGACAGACCCAGCAACACTGACAGGATAATAGAGACAGAAACAGTTAATGTTCCGATTCCAATGACTTTCCTTTGGAAGGTGTCCTACCGATGCTGCCGGACCTGCTGAATTTCGCCAACAGTTTAATATCATTATTTCAAATCTCCCGTATCAGCTGTGCTTTGTGCTATTGAGCCATGTGCATGGAGCTCCATTTCCAGATACCCTTCATCCCCGATTTTTATCATCCTACTATGGGTGATCGTGCCTTCAGCTACCTGGTCCCTAAAATCTAGAATTTTCTCCGGAAATGTTTGAAAACTGATTCGTTTTGTTTCCCTCCTTGAAAACACTCATTGTAACCGATCGCTTTGGCCAAGTTTTTGGTCATGTAATTTAATAAGCCATTAAGTTCTTGTGAAACTCCGAAACATATTCTTATACTCTACTCTTTAGGTTGTTGTTGTTCAGTGATTTCTGATCACTGAAGTGAGTGAAATAGGCTACACTATTGTAAGTCACAAGAGACAGATTATTACAACAGAGCTGAGAAGAAGTGAGCTCTGAATTCATTGTATTATCCCTGTTCTCTGGATCAGGTAACTATCGACTGTCTGTATTCTTACAGAGCTAAGAGACTCTAGATCCACTGTATTATCCCTGTTGTTAAGATCATGTAACAACACGCTTGTTGAAGAACGAGTTGAGGCAGTATAAATTGCATAGTGATGAGTAAGCAATGGGGGAGTAAAACGGACAGGAGAGCGATGGAAATCACCCTTTCTTCGCTGCAGTCAAGCTGTTTTTTTATTGCACGAAGGACATGCGTTCTGTTTGGAGCCTGCAAACAAGACCGTGTGGTGAAAGTGATTTGTCTGCCACTGTATGTTCACACCCAATTCTGAAGAAGGACCACTGGACCGGAAGCTTTGAAGCATTGCTGAAGGGCTCTTTTCGTGCTGGAAACAAATAAAAAAGCTCGATGATATAATAGCTTTGTCGGTGAAGCTTCTCTCTGGTTAACATGCTCTAAAATAGTAAAAAGAATAAACAACAATATCATTAAGAAAAGGCGTGCGCTCTCCTGTCTTCACTGGAGGTCTACTGTTTAGAGTTTGGCGTTCTTGCTGCTAGATTTGATTCCTGTTCAGAGAATCAGGATTTATGATCGATGGAGTCGTTCAATGTATCGCAAATGGAATGTGATCAGATTGTGAAAATGGAAGGAAAAAGCACCATGCACAGCGGGACGAAACTGTACACGCGTTGTGTGTCTGGACAGGGCTTCAGTCAAACATCAAAGCATCCAGCCAGTCAATTTTCACCCATTCATAGCCCCCAATTCACCGAAATAGCTTATTTTCTTCCCTGGATCACTATCAACAACTGTTTACCCGCCTCATTTTATTTTGTTGCTCCCTTTCGCGCCAGCTTTACCTATCTGCCCACTACTCACCTCTGTCTACATCATCAGTATTAATATCACGTTTTTATAAAATAAAACAAAGAACTGAAGATGCTAAAGACCTGAAACTCAATGGATCTGGCAACCTCTGAGCAGAGAAAGCAGAGGATTCGTTTAAAGTCAAGTGATTTTTGCTCAGAACTTCCTGGTTGCTTCGAGCTGAGATATTAAAATATAGGAAGTTCCTGCTGCTCCAGTACTGAATATTAGACAGGGCAGGACAGCATGTGAGTTGGAAGGAAACATGTGACACCTGCTGCCTTGGTCCTTCCAGGTGATGGAGGTGGAGGGTTTGGGAGATTCTGTCAAATTTCTGGTGCCATTGTAGAAATATAAAACCCCTCTCGTTTTCCATTTGTCTCTCGCATCTCTCTCTGCTGTGATAGAGGCTAGAGTACTGTTTAGACTCAGACTGGATGACAAATCCCCTTCCTTGAATTTTTTTTTGTGAAACAGTCACAATTCAATGAAAATCCGGCATGTTTTCTTGTACACATTTTCCTAGCATTGACTCCAGAAATTATCAGACTCTTTCAAGTCTGTGATTTCAAACTGTCATTGTGATTTTGAATGTTCTTTCTCTGATGATCTTCTGTTTAAAATGATTTTCACAGTTAATGAGAAGGGGAGGATCGGAAATTGACGGGTCGATTGAAAATTGAACCAAACATTCTATCAGGATCAGGTGAAGTCGCCTATTATGTCGTTATTTGTATGTCATCTGTTTTGGAATATGGGGGGAAAAAGCCCCGTTCAAATTTGTGAGAAACTGTACATGCGTTCCTTGTTTGAACAAATCTTCAGCCAAACATTTGATCTATCGAAACAGAAATACAGCCCTAACGTGGAGAAATGTTGAAGTATGTAGGAAGGAACTCAATTCAATTCAATCCAATGGTTGCAGAAATAAAATTATGCTGTCAACCTGGGAAGGCACTGTTCACCTGCACGGATTGTGGGAAGAGATTCAATTAGTCACCCACCGTCCTGAAACATCAACAAATTCACACTGGGGAGAGACTGTTTACCTGCCATTATCTAATTTCCTATGTCTCTAATAATGTTTGTATTTTATCTCTGTTTTGCATTTTAATATTCCTTCTACTGATTTTACCTAAATGAGGTTTCCATCGCTGCGAATTTCGTGCCCACATGCTACTGGCATGCCAGCATGAGTTTCCACAGGACCTTACATAGTCAGGAATATTTTATCCCGAACTATGGTCAATTTCTATTTCACACCTGATCTTATGTTGACCATCAAGTTGCGCACTGCTGCAATTCCATTTCTTTCTGTTGTGGTTCCCCCGACCTATGCCTGCAACCTCCTAACACACACACGAAGATAACACTCCATGTTTGTATTTTTTTTCTGCTGTTACCAACTTTCTACATCTCTTATCCAAATTTCCTCCGTCTCCTTTAATCTGCTTCACCTTCTAACTTTCCCTTATCTTCTCTCAGGCTTTCGTGCTCCTCCCTACCCTTCTGTACAGAATAAAACCCAAAAATTTTCCACCTGTCTCGGTTCTGAAGAACAGTACTTTTGCATTGGAAATGCTTGTGTTTCACAGATGCTGCCAGACCTGTTAAGATCCACCATCACTTTCTGTTTTTATATCAGGTCTCCGTCATTACACAATGTTTTGTTTGTGTGTACAGGAAATATTAGAGCAGGTGACAGGAAGTTTGGTTACAGATGAATAGATTCAGGAACACGGATGTAGAGAGCAGGAACAGATTAAGAACGAAATTCCAGAGCGTATACCACGTGAAATTGAAAAAAAAATCACTAATCGTGAAGCAATACAAATTAGGATTGCGCAAGAGGCCTGAGTGAGATGAGTGCAGGTACTTTAGAACATTGTGCTTCTGCAGGAGATGGCAGAGATTGGGATAGGTATAACCGTGAAGTAAAACAAGGATGTGAATTTTATAGTTCGGGAATACATATGTATATTTAAGGACTATGCAAGGTAAGCTGAAATAAATAGAATAATTTGGATACTTTCAGGATCATTGATTTTGTGGAAGGCTGTTGGGCACTGTGCCACCTTCTCATAACTGAAGTTGAAGATTTTTCAGGAAATCAAATGACTTCGGACGAGCAGAGCAACCTATCTTTGAAGGAGATAATAAATGGAGATTATTGCCCTAATTCCTCGAAAGAGAAAAAATTGGGTCCGAGAGGACTGGAACATATTACAATGATTGTTGACTAGACATCCCTGGTCTTAGAATGCTGTCTGGCAGACTCAGAAGTCAGTCAGCATATGACACGTCCCCTCCCACTTCACCCCTCTATGATCCTCCGACAGTTTGATTTTTCTAGTCACAAAGCCGAAATGACTGCTATCTTGTTTTGGGACTGTGCACTGTGCTTACACCCGTTGGAATATTTACTGCACATTTCCAATCATTCTGGGCAGTGTGTCCGTGGGACTGCTTCTATTTTGACTGCATTCATATTCTGAATGATCATAAGACACAGAAGGAGAATTCGGCCATTCAGTCCTCCGAGTCTGTTTCGCCATTCAATGAAACCTGACCTGATATGATCATCTTTACTATTTGTACAATATGGGACAGTTAACACAACTCTCCGAGTCTGCTCCACCACTCATTATAATCATGATTCATAATCAATCTCAGTATCGTGCTTTTATTTTCTTTCCATATCCTTTGATCCCTTTAGCCCTAAGAAGTATATCTACTTCCTTCTGGAAAACACTCAATTTTCAGGCCTCGGTGCTTCTTGTGGCAACAAATTTCACAGCATCACCACTCCACACAATCACTGTGGTTCCTGTGAATCTGACAAATCTGGCAAATATTCCTCACTGAAACAACAGACACACAGCAAATTCTAAGCACTTCAAAGTCTAATTTCTTCCTGTTTCCGTCGCTGTATCATTTCCAGCTCTCTCTGGCTGTCCAGCTCCCAGGACGATGAATTGCTTGACACAATCACAGGCAGATCACGAAGTCAATCTTTGCCTGGAAAGCAAGACTACGGAATGCAATACAGTTGAGAACTGAATTTTTCTTTTCACACATCTGCCTAAAGAGAAAACAGGATTTCATCTTCCTGATCCGTCCATATACTGATTCCAGGAATGTTTTCTCTGCCACCTATGCTGAGTCATACCCTGCTTCTAGTCCTGCTCCTGTTGAAATGGTTTGAAACGTATCAGATTGTCGCATTTGGTTTCAGGGTGGAGAAAACCGAGTGGCCATAATTTTATCTTGTACAGCAGATGTACACAGGAAGGTACATGACAAGCTGATGCTAATAGGTGTAGTTTTGGAGGCGCTGAGCTATACTGGTGGGGAGACAACAATAAAAGCTGTCGGTTAACACGCATGATTCTATACCTCGGGCGAAAATAACTCGAAGGTTCTCACTCAATTTATGAATAGTCTTGACTTCAAAAGGCAATGATACAAAGCATGAAATTCTATTTCACTGAAGTGGGGAACAAAGTGACAGACTGACTGTGAGTAATATGATGGGGATCTCTAGCAAAGAAAGAGACAATACTGAAGCAGCCACCTGAGGGCAAATGCCGTTTGTATTTCTTTCAGTGAAGTTCGCCATTTCTGAAAGTGGGGACGATTGAAGTGAAGCAGTAACGGTAATTATCTTTGCTAGTCGTTCATCTTGTAACTGCTACCATTCCGGCTGATGTCCTTGTTAACACCATAACTCTGCAGGATGTGAATTATGCTGCGGCATTATCAATTGGGCCAGTCGTACAACGGATAACATGTCTGACGACGGGCAATTTTACATTTAACGTCTTGGTGGATCGGTTGCATTTGTTTCTGCAAACGTTATCTGGCCACTTCATTTACTGAGCAAACTGACTTGGCCGCAGCGGGAGATAGAAGAACAGATATGCAGGCAGATTTTGGCAAGATGTAAAATAAACAGGGTTGTTGTCATGGGTGATTTTCACTTCCCTTATATTGACTGGGACTGACTTAGTTCTTGGAGCTCGGATGGGGCAGAGTTTGTAAGGAGCATCCAGGAGAGCTTCTTGAAACAGTATGTAGATAGTCCAACTAGGAAAGGGGTCATACTGGACCTGGTATTTGGGAATGAGCCTGGCCAGGTGGTCAACGTCTTAGCGGGTGAGCAGATCGGGAACAATGATCACAATTCAGTAAACTTTAAGGTGCTGATGGATAAAGACAGGTGTAGATGTCAGGTGAAGGTGCTAAATTGGGGGAAGGCTAATTACAACAATATTAGGCAGTAACTGAAGAATATAGATTGGAGGCAGATATTTGAGGGGAAATAAACATATGATATGTGGGAGGCTTTCAAGTGTAAGTTGCTGAGGACTCACGACTGGCACGTTCCTGTAAGGATGAAGAATAAGTATGGCAGGGTTAGGGAACCTTGGATAACCAGAGATATTGTGAGCCTAATCAAAAAGAAAAAGAAAGCATTTATCAAGGCTAGGAGGCTGGGAACACACGAAGCAAGTTTGGAATACAAGGAAAGTCGAAAGAAACTTAAGCAAGGAGTCAGGAGGGCTAAAAGGAGTCATGAAAAGTCTTTTGCCAACAGGATTAAGGAACATTCCAAGGATTTTCATACATACATAAAGTGCAAGAAGGTAGCCAGGCAGAGGTTTGGCCCACTCCAGGACAGGAAAGGGAATTTATCTGTGGAGCCAGAGGGACTGAGCGAGATATTAAATGAGTACTTTGCGTCAGTATTCACCATAGAGGTCGTGGTGGATGATGAGTCTGGGGAAGGGTCTCAAGTTTAGGTCATGTTGAGATCAAAAGTGAGGAGGTATTGGGGGCCTTGTAAAACATGAAGGGAGACAAGTCCCCAGGGCCTGATGGGATATACCCCAGAATACCGAGAGGAGCAAGAGGGGAAATTTCTGGGGCCTTGAGGGAAATCTTTGTATCCTCACTGGCTACAGGGGAGGTCGCAGAGGAATAACTAATGTTTTTCCTTTGTTTAAGAAGGGTGACAGAGATAATCCATCTAATTACAAGCCGGTGAACCTTAATGGTCGGGAAATTATTGGAAAGTATTCTTCGAGACAGGATTTATTCCCACCCGCAAATCAGTGGGTGTATTAGCGAGAGGCAACATGGTTTTGTGAAGGGGAGGTCGTGTCTCACTAACTTGGTAGAGTTTTTGAGGAAGTGAAGAAGATGATCGATGAGGGTGGGGCAGTGGATTTTGTCTAGATGGACTTCAGTAAGGCCTTTGACAAAGTCCGTCATGGATATATATATATATTTAATTCGCAAAAATTTTGTGGGTTTCAGATTCTACCATCCTTAAAAACAGTGAATTAGAGATTCCCAGCTCTTTTTATTCATTTTTTTTTGTCCCTCACGTGCACCTCAACGTCCAGTCCCCGACCTTAAAACGACACTGCCAGTGATCAGTACCTCCAGTGAAACCAATTCAAATCAAATTAAATAAGGGCAAAGCTCTTTCCTGGTGACAACCCTCAAGCCACAACACCAGGAATTGTAGTCTGCAAGTGTCGAAGCTGCGGGGTTGTTCTAACAGTTTGAATGTTTCTGTGGCCACGACCTCAATGCTAAAATCTGAATTAACTAAAACAGACTTTTAGTCAAATTATTCTGTGGTGCAAAGTGTTTGGTTCATTTTCTTCCAACAAGACGTACAACAATGAAACATATAGATATGAAAGAGATTTCATTTGTGAATATTCTGATGACTGACCAGGATAGGTGACGGAATGAATCCTTTCCTATAGTCAGGGCAGGTGAACGGCCTCGCTCCAGTGTGAACTCGTTGGTGTATCAGCAGCGCAGACGTATCAGTGAATCCCTTCCTCCACTCAAGACAGGAGAATGGTGTATTCACAAAATGAATCGATCGTGTACTAAACGGCTGTGTGAAGTGGTAAATGTTTTCCCATACTCAGAGCATGGGAACGCCGTCTCCCCATTGTGAATTTGACAATGTAGAGTGAGGTCAAATGATCACTTGAACCCAGTACCACAGTGAGAGCGCAAGAACGGTCTCTTGTCATTGTGAACACGTTGATGGAGCATCGATTCACCGGACGTTTTACAGTATTTCTTGCAAGTTGGACATTTTAAAAGTCGTTCCTCAGTGTGAACCCACTGTTATTTAACAGAATGGATAAACGAGCAAATCTCTTCCCGCACGCGGGACAGGAGAACGGCTTCTCCCCATATGAATACGCTGGTGTACAGTGAGATTAGTTAATCAATCGAACCCAGAGCCACAATGTGAGCACACAAATGGGCTTCATCAGAGTGAACTTGTTGATGAGCCGTCAATTCCCTGGATCTTTTTTTTAATAGAAATTCCTGCAGTTTGGACATTTTAAAAGTCTCTTGTCTGTGTGAACGCGCTGATGTGTCAGCAGGTGTGATGACTGAGTGAATTGCTTTCCACGCTGAGAGCAAATAGACAGCATCTCCTCAGTGTGGTTGTGTTGATGAATTTCCAACTTGGATGGGTATTTGAATCTTTTCCCATAATCCATAAATTTCCATGGCTTATCCATCACGCAGGTGAAATTGAATCTCTTCTGGCTGGATGATCTGCTGAAGCCTTCTTCATACGCAACGTGTGTGCTCTTTATCTCACTTTAATCGTATACACATATTGAGGACATTTTGATTCACGTTTATGTTACCTCTTGCCTTCTTTCTATACTTTCGTTCCGCTTCTGATATTTGCTTATTCAGTTCTCCCAGAAGACTCCAAATTCAACCTGGTTATCATTGAATTATCAACCTCACGTTTGTCACAAGTGCATTTTCATTTCCTATCCTAATTTCTTTCAATTTTTTTGTCATCAAGGGAGCTTTGGACTTCCAATCACTATCTGTCTCGTGAAGGGGATTACACCTTGATAGCATCAGAATTATGTCTGCTTAAAAGTAGTAGAATGTTTTCTCGTCGTTTTGATTCCAATTTATCTGGGTCAGACCCATTCATACCCCATTGACATTGGCTTTCCATCAATTATCGTCCTTATTCTTAGCTGCAGCCTTTGCTTGCAGACAGAATACATTAACATTTGCCTTTCATGTTCAAAACGAAATGATGCTCGGATCTTGATGAATTAAGTCACTGTTTCAGATCTTGACGTGACACCTGACATCAGGTTCTCAGTTGTCAACTCTCTGCTTCTCATAAACTTCAGAAAAAAACCTTCAATGCCAGTTCAAAATAGACAATCAGAGATGATAAATATTTTCCATAAGTAAATGTACATTACTGCAAATGCTGGAGATCTGAAATGAAAGCAAAAGAAAAATGAAGGAGAAACTTAACTGCTCCAGCAGTAACTGTGGAAAGTAAAAGAGAATTAACATTTCAATTTCAGCCACTCTTCTTCATTGTTCGAAATGCTGTTTCACATCTACACAGCGAGCGGCACCGTGGCTCAGTGGTTATCACTGCTGCCTCCCAGCACAACGGACCGGGGTTTGATCCCAATTTTGGCTAATTGTCTTTGTGGAGTTAGCATGTTCTCCTCGTGTCTGCGTGGGTTTCCTCCCGGTCCTCCGGCTTCCTCCCACAGTTCAAAGATGTGCAGCCTAGGTAGATTGGCTGTGTTAATTTGGCCATAGTGTTCAGGGGTGTGTAGATTAGGTGCGTCATTGCGGGATGTGTCTGGGTGGGATGCTCCGAGTTTCAATGTGGACTTGATGGGCCAAAGGGCCTGTTTCCACACGGTAGTGATTCTATAATCCCATGAAATGCTGCCAGACGTGAGTTTATTTTTTCATACTTCCTGCCTTCCTTACACATTGTTCTTGATTTGAACTTCCCGTGGGTAAAACCCCTGCAAAAACACCTTATATACTCCACCTCTGTTCATTCTGGAGAGACATTCATAACTTTTTTTTTCAAAGTTGATATTGTTTTTGAAACAATAAAAAGCATATTAAAAAAATGGGCGGGTTTTGCGTGTAAGGAATGAGCTGCCAGATCAAGTGGTGTGTATGGTGATGTAAATCTACTTTAAAAAGACATATGGATGGGTACATGAATAGTAAAAGTTTAGAGGGATATGAGCCAAATGCTGGCAAATGGGATTCGATCTGTTTATGATATCCGGTCGCCATGGACGAGTTGAACCGAAGTATCTGTTTCTGCGCTGTATAAATCTATGAGTCTACTTATTTGTGAATTTGATGTCAAATTTATTATCAAATATAATATTTGCTTCACATCAGATATGCCTTTATTTATATCAGTCTATATTCAAAATAATTTCCCTTGTGCTAGAAGCTGTTGTAGAAACTGTGAGAGAAAAGAAGGAAACGTTTGCTGCTGAAGTACAAAGCCCTGGTTAGTCCACATAGGGAGCACGGGTATAATTCTGGTAATGACACTTTATGGAGGATCAGTATTCACATCAAAGGTTTTCAAGGGAATTGAAAATTGAAATCTGTCAATCCGAATCGTTTGGCACTATTCCCCTCACTGTTAGCTTCATTTCCATGTCCAACTTACTCGAAGCATTTATTGCTGTCCACTTATACTCTGATTGAACTAAATATGCTATTAGTGGGTACTCCCAATCCTGTCACCCAGATAAGGCCCTCATCGGAGTGGCTTATTTTTGCCTTTGAAATGGAATGTAATTGGCCCAAGAGTTTCTTTCCTCTGTTCTGTGAATAGTTCTTCTTCTAAACTTGCTTTATTCTCACTCGTTCATTTCAAGTTTGATAGGAATAATGAGGAATGGCAGGATAAATTGCAGAGTAACCGGGGAATATTGTGGCAATGGCATAGGAAGGATAAACAAATCAGTCCCTTTCTCCGTGCTGCCATTCATTAATTTCACACCATGAATGAAGATGTCAATATAGATAGTGTAATTGTGTTGGAATTGTTTTTCTGATTGCTTAGAAATACCATTTAGAAATCTGAAATTATCACAATCATTTGTGGGAAGAAATGTCTCTTCACTTCAGTTGAAAGTTACGAACACATATTCTGGATAACGTGAGCTTAGTTTTAGACACTCCAGCCCGGAGGGAAAGCCTCTCAGCGGCTCTACTTTCAGCCTGTCTCCAAAATTCGACTTCTCAAAAAGTGGAAATGGGGAATGAGTGAGAGATGTACACTCACAGTGATCGAGAGAGAGAGAGAGAGAGAGAGAGTCCAGCTTTGCTGCCTGCAAAGGGACACACTTTGTCCTGGAGGGACGTTTGAATGAATAACTTACAATCTGAAGAATAAAAGGCGGAGAATCAATCTCTCTGTCTGCCTGCCTGTCCCATTTTCGTCTAAAGTGATACAATGCCCCCATGTGCTTGCTTCCCCAAGCCACTACTTTTTATTTGACTTTATTCAAGTTGCTTCAAAGTTACAGGATTAGAATCATGCGACAGTTCAATGTCTCACGAATGAGTGCTGCAGTTCCCTACTTCACTGGAGGATTTTGCCAGAACAAAATCAGTTGCTGTATTTTCTACAGCACCCACCGCTGTAAAGACAAAACACCTTGTGCCATAACAAGAGGCCCGAAATAACTCATTTATTTTTCATTGACTAAACTGACAGCATTCGTTCATTTCAAGCATGTATTTATAATGATTAAAGCTTTGTGTTAGAATGAAAAGTATGAGGTATCATTACGAATTTGTGAACAATTTCAGTTCTGAGTTTCCGTGGATTTTTGAGAGAAGTAATGCACTGTGCAATCTGTCAATCTCCAAGGAAAATCAAGCTCCGAGAAAACCCCTCCTGTTGTCACTGGTTAAGACAACATTTATTGCCCTTCCTTAATTGCCCTTGAATGGAATGCCTTGCAAAATATGTTCAGAGGTCAGTTAATAGTTAACCGCTTTGCGACATCTCCAGGCATATGTAGACTACGTAACTTGAGCAACATATCTTCTCTAAACGATTTGATTTTTGGAAACATACCCATTGATTACCTCTTCATGTCCACCATACTGGAAGTAGCTAATTCCAGATTATGTACTAACTGAATCTACATTGCACTAGCTGCTCTGTCTGCAGAACATTGTCGGAGCAATTAACAAAGTCATTCAGTTTCCCAATTAGAGAAATGATTTACTGCATCAATTAGCAAAACTCAGACGAAACACCATCACAATCATATGAATCTCTTAATTTCAAGTTACAAAGGAATCCCTACCTTGTTAGAATCCTGGTCTAGAAAATTAACACTTACTGAGAAATCTGAAATTCGAGGAATGAACCGGAATAAGTACAGCAAAAAACTTCGTAGTTTTAATCAAAAATAGCTTGAAAGTACATCAAAAATAAACTAAACTGAACGCCATGCGTCTAAAGTACTTGAGAAATTAAATTTATATCTCGCAGAGGGACATTATTGTATGAAAGTGTTTGCCCTGTAAGATACTTTAGGCCGAGGTTTTAAATTTCTGCAAGGCTGGGTTAGGTAGCGTTTTTGTTTGATGGACAAGGAATCCAAAGTTTACGATGTGCGGACAGGCGATTTGAAATGAGAGAAAAACCAGGCCAGACATGATTCTGTTGTTTACTGGAGCATTCTCGAATGGACAAATATGCGAGCTCTATGACATATGCTCCTATGCAGTAACTGACCGATTATTTACACACAATGAGGCACGATCTGCGGTAATATATTCAGAGACGTCATTAAATGTATTAAAACAGGCATATGGTTTGGCTTAATGTAATGTTAACAGAGACAGGGTCCAGTGCAGTTACAGTTTTAAATAATACCACCTTCATGTAATAACCGTAATCATGATTTCTCTGTCACCCATAAGACACACTGTGCTGGTACAAATGCGACGAAAGGAAGATTCCAGCTCCTGTTGCTAATATTTGTCATTGAACCCTAGAAAGATTAAAACCCAAAAAGAAGTAATTTGTTCATTATGAATGCCGTCTGAAAGAACAACTCACCTAAAGGCAAATCGTCTACCATAGACCAGCACTATTTACACTTTTCATATAATGAAACACTCCATTTTTGAAAGTCGATATTGTTCCTTGTCAGATTGTCAGTTAATGTTCACAAAAATTCTAACCTTTCGCTGTGTGAATCAAAATTAGCATGTCATTGTTCCTTCGTTTCCCAATTACCTGAAATATGTAGCATTGTCTGCATGTGAATCCTTATATCAATAGGAGCTGATACCCTCCTCTAGTCTATCCAGACTTCTCGTGATTTCGAATACCTGTAACCAATCTGCACTCAAAAGTTTCTTCTTCCAGGTAAATAGGCACAACTTTTCCAGTCTTTCGACGTTACTGAAGTTCCGTATTATTGGCGAAATTCCATGAAAAAGTGTTTCCTTCTCTCATAAATTCATAACAGTGACCTTAGATGTTGTATCAGAGATAGTAGGAACTGCAGATGCTGGAAAATCTGAGATAACAAGGTGTAGAGCTGG
>NC_063373.1:2544445-2581062 GCF_021869965.1 Rhincodon typus | reverse complement strand
GGGCTAGACCCTTCATCAGAAAAAAATGAAGGGTCTAGGCCCGAAACGTCAGCCTTCCTGCTCCTATGATGCTGCCTGGCCTGCTGTGTTCATCCAGCTCTACACCTTGTTACCTTAGAAGTTGATTGTGATTTCCACGTCACCCAGAAATACAGTGCCTCCAATTGTTCTTTATTCTAAAATTACTGGAAACAGAGAGAGCTGGTGAATGAGTCTTGCATTTCACGAATTCAGGAGCTAAAGCACACAACATTTGTTTCAGCATGGTAATGCAGTGTTACAGACTGACGCACAATGATGGAAAGGAACCTATGTGGAGAATTTATGCTGCATTTTTGCCATTTAAAGCAAAACTGATTCAGACGAGAGGGCACATCAGCACCTCCTTCATTTCCTATCGGAACTTGTTATGAGATATCACATAGATGAAGCTGTGTGGCAGGAAGCAGAGTAACTGAAGCCGATTTGTCATTTCTGAAAGGCTGTATTGTGGGTAACTGAAATCCAGGCCTCCACAGGAGTTCTCTCCGGTAGCCTGAACCTACAGTAACCGTCTGACATAGGTGCCCCACAGGAGAAGAAAGCTGAGAAACATGGAGAATAGCAGAACAATGGATCTCTTGTGGTTGGCCATCTCACAGTCTTCGCCATTCATAGAGTCCAGAACCTCTTGCCTCCTCGGCTGTCCTTTACTATGTTGAATGGTGAGGGCATTCGGCAGTAGAATGAGAAAGAATGGGAGAAATGGAGTTCGGATAGGGTGAGGGCAGTTGTAGGCCTGCCAAGCAGGTGAGGTTTAAAAGATGGTCTTGATGCAACAGAACGAAGGCATCCGATCCGTTATAAGAAAGAGTTGACAGACAAAGTACAAAGCGACGTTCTTGATGCAGAATAAGGAAGAGATCACTTCTATGACCAAAAAAGCAGTTTTCTTGGTGCGGTATTCCATATTCAGGCTCCAGCAGCAGATTACCACAAAACAATTAATGATGAAGGCCACAAACTGCCAGCCTGATCCATCTCGACTGATGTAGACCAATACTGCGTTAAACGCGTACACTCGGGTAGTAAACAGGATAGTTACTGAAGGTAAATGCAACCTACTCAATTCAGAAAGCACCCAGTAATGATCACAAGTAAATCAGCGATGGCTATCGCCATCAGGAATTGATGTTGCAACATGAGAGTCTGAACCGTCCTCAAGATCGGTTTGTGATTGCCACCAAGTTGCCCCTAAGAGGTTGAAACAGAGAGATGTTACTGCTCTAATTCTAAATGCTAACTATTGTCTCGTCCAGCCTGTTATTGATATCAACTCAAAAAATCCTTAGTCGCTTTCAGATAATGAATCTTCTAAAAACATATATTCACTGTTGGATAAATCACCTGTCAATACAAGAGTTTTTGAAGCCTGTCACGCCACAATTTCCGCTCTCTAGTAATATACACCTATCCATTCAAACATTATGGAAACACGGAATCACTCCTCTGTGGAAAGAGGCGATTCAGTGCACTGAGTATTTACCGAACCTCCATTGATTGCCACACTGTCACCTTAACCCCGCATTTACCATGGCAAAGTCACCTAATCCGCATATCCCCTGGACACTATGGTGCAATTCAGCTTGGCCAATCCACCTAACGTGTAGATTTTTGGAGTGTGGAAGGAATGTGTACCATACAGCAAAAATTTACACAGACGCAGGGAGGACGTGCAAACTTCACACCGACAGTCAACCAAGGCTGGAATCAAACAAGTCCCTAGCATTTGTATAGTATCCAGTTTATCCTTGTCCCAGTGCACATTGACCAACATTGGCTCCCCGCCTGGCAACACCTCACTTTCATTAATCTCGCCTTTATATTTATAAGTACAATAATGTTGCGAATTGCATCTATATGAAATCCTAAAACAATCCACAATTACCACATATTCCAATTCTGCCCTCCTGTGCATTCCTGAAAAAGGTCATCAGTGTTACTTCAAACTTTGGTTGTCGAGGATCTAGTCTTTGGAAGTCTACTTTCTTCTACTGTTCCTTCGTAAAGGTGCTGTTTATAATCTATCTCTTTGAAAAACATTTTATTGCCCAACCGGCTATCTCCTTACATCTTTCGACAGCATTTCATTACGTTCAGCCTCCTGTGAAATATTCCAACAGACATAATGCATTGTCCGAAAGAACATGCACGACTCTAGCTTCTCATTGAAAAATAGAAATAGTGACAGCCATATTGCATTATCATTAAAATATAATTACTCATACAAAAACCCAACTGTACAAAATCTTTCAGTAAACACAGGATTTGTAACAGATTATAACGAGTATGTCTCTCCCACGCCTTTTACAAACATTTCCACAGCTCATTGAAAACCACATTTGATAAGATAACTGTTTGATGGGAATTCACCGACTTATAACGATTATATATTTACTGAAGATTATTAGTATGATAACTAAGCATATATTTTAACTGGTACAATGTCCTTAATTTAATGATTACATGATATTAATTTACTTATCATGATGCCATATGATCAGTACACGAAAATGGAACTGTGCACCATTACATACAATCACTCACGTGTGACTAAGTGCTTTTTGAGTTCAGTTTACGGTATTGTAACAAAACCCAATGTTCCAAAATATAACAGACTGATGTTCATGCAATGTCATGTGTTAGATTTTTTGCTTCAGCACGCAAATAAATGATACAAGTACAACAGTGTCATGCAATAAATTGAGATGCATCTTTTAAAGCTCAATAATACAGGTGTACATAAAGTAGCACAAAAGATATTGTAGCCCAATTGATCTATCTCAAACTTAGACAGCACTGAATTCTGGAAAACATCCAGCCTGTACTGAAGATTTTTTCTTCCCCTCTTTATTCTTTAATGGGATGAGGATATCGCTGGCTTAGCAGCATTTGTTGTCCACCTCTAATTCACCAGAGACAACCATATTGCTGTGGGTCTGAAGTCACGCGTAGGCCAGACGAGGTAAGGATGCCAGTTTCCTTACCTCAAGGACATGAGAGAAACAGTTTTTTTTTATTTTTCCCCGACAATGAATTCATTGTCATCATCAGTTTCTTATTTACAGACATTTCATTGAATTCAAATTCCACCATCAGATATTGTGGATTTCGAACCTGGTCCCAGGCATGTTATGTATTTCTCTGGATTAACTGCTCAGCGATAACACCACTAGGAAATTACATCCCCTATATACTTGCAGCAAATAAAATGACATTATCTGCGTGCCACATATTATTTTACAGATCCACCAATAGCAGCGAAAATGGGTTAGACAATTCCAAAGAAGAGTCCTTTCGCTGGCCCCTGGATCGTCTAAAAAAACTGAAGCAATTAAGAAAAAATGCTCTGACACGTCCACATTTACTCTTACTTGCCGTCTCTAGAGAAACAATTAAGTTGGATCATGCACCTCAATTACAATTCAGCCAAAAAAAAAAAAAACTCCTGGTTTGATGCCTTCCATTTGTCACATTGACGACGCAGTTGCTGCCATCACCTACATGGACGATTTCCTACAAAAGCTCTTCCTCCTCGCCCCTTCACGAACCATGGTTTTCTGTCTACCTATGGTTCCCATCACCAAAATATTGCATCTGAAATTAATCATTCTTATCGTTTTCACTGTTCAAACGCATTCTTAATAGTATGGATCTGATTGGTTCATGAATTTGGATTGTTAATCAGGGCTGCCGTGCTTTATGTCTTAATATGACTTAAATAGCTGAACGATTTGAAATCACGAACAATGGTGGGCGTCTAAGCTCACGGCACATGGAAATTCTTGACGGTGGAACATTTTAGAGCATTTCTTTGTTCCTTGTGTTCTACAAATACAGGCACGTCTACAATTTTTTGACTTCTTGTTGAGAATTTCAATCGGTCTAATTGTTGGGGAATGACCTGCTATATTATAAATAAGAACATCAACAGGTGAAATAGCAACTTTAATCCTGATTAGAAATATAAAATCAGAAAGATTGGTAATCAGAGACACTGCCAATACAAAGGAACAGTGATAGTAATAATGTAATAGAAAAAAAAACATGATCTCGTGCAGTTACCATCATAATAGGCCCAGGTCTGTCCAACAATGTTCAAATACTAACATTGTTTCTGACATTAGAAGCGGTGCGTTTTTTCATATTTAAATGTATAGACAAGCATGGTCTCATGTAGTACTTAACATGTAGTCCAACAAGAACATGGATTTGGCCTCGTAAAATGCAAACTGAAGTAAGATCTGGTGCAGTACAAATAACAGTTTATTACGCTAAGAATTTATTGGGCATGACCTCGAACAGATCTTTGGCAACTGAGAAAGGGTTTCAAGACTTAGGATTAGAGTCATACAGCAGGGAAACTGATCTTTCGGCCCAACTCGCCCATGTCACTCGAATACAGGATGATAAGTCGTCCAGTGCAATAACAAATAACTATTCACATAACGGAATATAAACATACATATAATCAAGCTTATTGTACACCAAGCTGACCTCATCTAAAGCATAAAGTGTGCAGATCTACTGCACCGTATCAGAGGTCAGTAATTAGTGCAATATAAACAGTATCAAGCTCAATTAGAAATTACATGGCTTTTTAATATACGTAGCAATCAAGCATCTATAATAAGAGAAAAAAAAGACTTGTATTCGTGAATTGAGAGCTGTAAAAGGGCACACTATTGCATGAATAACAATGTGAGCAAGTGTAGTAATAATTGATGCTTCGTGATTTGTTTTACAATAGTAGACAAGATTTTGTTCTGTTAGTATTTGCATGGTATCTTCATATTAATGAAGGCGCTATAGACCTGTAGGACGATAATTAGAACTTACTGAAACAAGATTCAGAGAACATATTACACATCAAGGAGACAGGCACTAACATTAAGATAACGAGTGCCTATAGAAACACGACCACAGACAGGAGAGGGAGTACAGCATTAATAGTATCAGTCACTTAGTAGTAATCGAATACCACCATACCAGGTGGTGAATGTGAAATCAGTAAACATCAGAATTAGAAACATGAGTAATGAAATCACCATGAAACTTCCAATTGATTTAATAATGCTCTTTAGAGATCGAAATTGGCCAAACAATTTTAGGCTAACCAACGTGTGACTCCAGAGGCACGAGCAATGTGTTGACTATTAACTATTCTCTGATACAGATTAGAAAATCATTTAGTTGACTTATATCAAATCAAACCTAAACAAAGGAATTAAAATTGGACAGACCACTGATGATGGAAAGTCGCCCCAGTGGACCGTGAAAATCCTTGTTACTAATATTTGGAAATTGTAGCCAAAATTGTGAAAGATGGGCTGCCATTGTCCAACATACTGAATCATACTTATTAGATTATTTAGGTAATACCACCAGACTCATCATCTCAATGTATGACCCATTAGAAATACCAGAATAGAATTGGGAAGATGTTGTCCTCATGTCATCAACATTGACGCTAAAACCAATGATCTTTCATGGCCCCAGGACAAACGTAGCCAAGGATCCTTTTTTGCTTACACACCTTATCTTCGTTTCTCAAAACGTCCCTGCTGATGAATTAATGTTGTACAACAGTTTGGGGACGAGCTGAGAGACGTAATGACTCGGAATGGACTCTGGGTGCTGTGTCCAATACCCATCACATGAAAGACTCTGCAGCACCGCCACTGACGACGCTGGCAGAGTTTTAAATGGCATAGCTACTGAACATGCTATGTGGAGACCGGTAAGGAAATAAACAAGAAGGAAGCACATAGTTGAACTCACCCTCGCCAAACTACCAGTCACACAAAATCCGTGTTTGATAATAAGGGGAGAAATAATCACTGCAAAGTTATTGTCGGCATGAAGTCCCATCTTAACATTAAGGGTACTTTCTGCTGTGTTCTGTAGCATTAGCACTGTGCTAAATGGTACAGACTTCAAACTTTAACCAATTTAAAACTGGGCAAGCATGAGGTCGATAGATCATCAATAGCAGTAAATCTGCATTCAGTCACAATTTGGACCAGCATTGCCAACGCCGTCATCCACACATGCACCCTACCAACACTATCGAAAGGGCAGGACATCACCCGTGGTCCACGAACGAATGGAGGAGTGAATGTGAAGCGGCATGAGTTATATCTAAAAATGATTAATCAACCTGAAGAAGTTAAAACAGAAGACTAAACACATGCTAAGCATCAGAGTCAATGTAAAATGGACGGTATTAATCACTCTTAAACCAACGGATCAGTCTAGCTGCATTGAGTTATGTAAGAAGGTGGACAACCGCATAACTAATTTTGGAGGTTCCACAAATATGCCCAGCGTCAGGAATACACGAAATAAGGCAACAAAATTTGCATCCCCCTTCAGTCGGATGTGCTGAGGGGATATTCCTCAGAATTCCAGAATAACACTTGCTAGTCATCAGCTTATTTGATTCACTTCACATGTTATTTAGAAACAGTTGATGGCACCAGATTACGTTAAGTTTATTGCCTCACAAAACATCCCAGTAATAGTGCTGAAGGTTTGTGGTTCAAACTGCTAGTACCCTTAGCAAAGCTGTTCCATTTCAGCTTCAACATTGACATCTATCTGTCAACTTGTAAAATTGTCTTAATATGTCTTGTGCAAATACCTAAGGACAAATCCAATCCGAACAATCAATGTTTAATCATTCTACTCTCTTTCAACAGCAAGATGTTGGATGAGGTTGTCGCAGTGTCATCAGGCTGCATTTGCACAGATCATTGATGCTCATGTTGGATACCGTTAGAATCAATCAGGGTCTAATGTAATTTGAACCTTAGATCAAATATGTAAACAAGATGTGAACTCCAGGTGAGAGAAAGTTGTGACTGTCCGTCTAGGCAGCTTTTAATTAATATGGAATCATCTAAATTGAATCAGGAGAATAACTCTTTAACACCTAACAAAAAATAAATAAGTTATTGTTATTGCAAGTCAGTCTTATCAGCCCCAGGAAATCTGTGCAGTAATTCTTCAGTTAAATATTCTTCGTCCAACAATCTTCATCAGCTTCATCAATGACATTGCTTCCATCATGATCCCAGAAGTGGAAGTAGTCGATGATGATTACATAATGTTCAGAACCATTATTCACTCCTCAGGTAATGAAACAGTTAATTTTCATGATGACGTGGAAGATCTGGACAACAACCAAACTTCTCCTGATAATTTGAAATAACATTCACATCAGCCAAGTTCCATGCAGCGACCTTCTCCAACAATCAATATTCTAACCATTGCATCGAGAGGTTCAATTTCATTACCACCGGTGAATCTCCAACTGTCAACAACCTCAGGCATTACCATAAATCAGATGCTGAATTTGGTTAATGATAGAAATATTGTAGCTGCAATGATAAGGGAGAAACTATGTTTACTGTGCCAAGTAGCTCATTCCCTGTCACCTCAATGTCTGTCCGCCAACTAGAAGACAGAAGTCTGAAGTGTGATCAAATACTCCCAACTTACCTGGAGCAGTGAAGCTCTGAAAACACTCAAGAAGTTTGACAATATCCATCGCAAAACAAACTGATTTACAGGCATCCCACCTTTATACTGCCACTTTCACACTGACGTATCATGGACAGCAGTATGCACGATTGGCAAGATACACTGCAGTTACTCTCAAAGTGTCCTTCGTTTGCATCTCCAAAATCCACGTCTGTAATCTAGAAGGACAAGTGAAGATGCATTGGAAAGCTCCTTACATTCAGCTTCCCATTCACAACACTCACCATTCTCAGGTGTTGTGTCTCCTTGTGTTTATCGTTTATTTAAATGATTTACTTGAGAACATAGAAAGCATGGTTTGTACATTTGCGGATTACACCAGAATTGGTGATATAGGGACAGTGAAGATTATCTAAGATTATAAAGCGTTCTTGAGAAATTGCGTGCATTGGCGGAGGAGAGGCAGATGGAGTTTAATTTGGATCAAAATGAAGTATTGCATTTTGGTAAAATAAACAAGGACGGCTTATACAATCAATGGTATGGCCCTGGACAGTATTGTCGAACAATGAGACCTAGGAGTTCAGTTGGATAGTTCTTTGAGAATTACATCATATGTAGACAGAATGATTAGGAGGGCGTTTAGCGCGCTTGCCTTTATTCTACAGATTTTTGAGTATACGAATTGGGACATCATGTTGAGACTGTACGAAATGTTGGTGAGGAAGAAAAACATAAAGTGAATAACTCAAACAGAAGAATGAGAGAAATAAAGAATAACTCTCGCAGAAGAAATGGTAAAAGAGAGAGTTCTTGAACTTCAGATGTTAGAGCTCAGAACTCAAAGTAGATGAAGACAGTGATAGACAGCAATTCAATAATCGAAAAACAGGCTCAATGGGAATCCATTTAAATATATCCAAACTTTGCGAAGAAGGATGTAGAAGTCCTTTACATTTTATTTGAGAAAATAACTAAACAAATGAAATTTCCAGTGACAATGTGGGTATTGTTGATCCAAACAAACTCGGTAGGTACAGCCAGTGCTATATTTGCATCATTGTCAGAGAAGTTACATGGGGAATCTGATGAGGTTGAAAAGGCAACTTAATTGTATATAAATTAGTACCAGGAGCCTATAGACAACATTTTTAGAATCTAAGGAGGGAAGATGGTTAAACGTGCATTGAGTTTTAAAGGATCAACCTGATTTTGATAGTTGGATGAAGGCATTAAAAATAGATAAAACAAATGGCGCTCTTAGAGAGACAGTTATTTTGCAGTGCTGAGAACTCTTGTGAAAGAACAGAGATTTAAGACTGCAAGTTTAACAGTGGAAATGGCAGATGATTATTAACTGATCCATAAGTCAAACTTTGGCTTCTAACATCATTTTCAAACGTGAGGGATAGAAACTGAGGAGAGGATAAATCCTCGGGTGGGAAGCGAAAAAGAGACTTTAATGAAGATAACCGGGATAGTAAGAATAGTTTACCAGAGAGTAAAAAGAAATCCATGACGGTAAAAAAGAAGAAAATAAAAGATCAAGTGTTTTTACTTGGGTGGGTAAAGTGGGTAAAGTGTTGGAAAGGATTATAAGAGATAGGATTTATAATCATTTAGAAAGGAATAATTTGATTAGGGATAGTCAACAAGGTTTTGTGAAGGGTAGGTCGTGCCTCACAAACCTTATTGAGTTCTTTGAGAAGGTGACCAAACAGGTGGATGAGGGTAAAGCGGTTGATGTGGTGTATATGGATTTCAGTAAAGCGTTTGATAACGTTCCCCATGGTAGGCTACCGCAGAAAATACGGAGGCATGGGTTTGAGGGTGATTTAGCGGTTTGGATCAGAAATTGGCTAGCTGTAAGAAGACAGAGGGTGGTGGTTGATGGGAAATGTTCATCCTGGAGTTCAGTTACTAGTGGTGTAACGCGAGGATCTGTTTTGGGGTGACTGCTGTTTGTCATTTTTATAAATGACCTGGATGAGGGCGTAGAAGGATGGGTGAGTAAATTTGCGGATGACACCAAAGTCGGTGGAGTTGTGGATAGTGCAGAAGGATGTTGCAGGTTACAGAGGGACATCGATTAGCTGCAGAGCTGGGCTGAGAGGTGGCAAATGGAGTTTAATGCGGAAAAGTGTGAGGTGATTCACTTTGGAAGGAGTAACAGGAATACAGAGTACTGGGCTAATGGTAAGATTCTTGGTAGTGTGGATGAGCAGAGAGATCTCGGTGTCCATGTGCATAGATCACTGAAAGTTGCTACCCAGGTTGATAGCGTTGTTAAGAAGGCGTACGGTATGTTAAGTTTTATTGGTAGAGGGATTGAGTTTCGGAGCCATGAGGTCATGTTGCAGCTGTACAAAACTCTGGTGCGGCCGCACTTGGAGTATTGCGTACAGTTCTGGTCACCACATTATAGGAAGGATGTGGAAGCATTGGAAAGGGTGCAGAGGAGATTTACCAGGATGTTGCCTGGTATGGAGGGAAGGTCTTATGAGGAAAGGCTGAGGGTCTTGAGGCTGTTTTCGTTAGACAGAAGAAGATTAAGAGGTGACTTGATAGAGACATACAAGATGATCAGAGGATTAGATAGGGTGGACAGTGGGAGCCTTTTTCCTCGGATGGTGATGGCTAGCACGAGGGGACATAGCTTTAAATTGAGGGGTGATAGATATAGGACAGATGTCAGAGGTAGGTTCTTTACTCAGAGAGTAGTAAGGGCGTGGAATGCCCTGCCTGCAAAAGTAGTAGACTCGCCAACTTTAAGGGCATTTAAATGGTCATTGGATAAACATATGGATGATAATGGAATAGTTTCGGTTAGATGGGTTTCAGATTGGTTTCACAGGTTGGCGCAACATCGAGGGCCGAAGGGCCTGTACTGCGCTGTAATGTTCTATGTTCTATGTTCTATAAAGTCTGCCACGTGCAGTTTCCAAATTGGTATTTTAGAAAGCACACGAGGAACACAGATGTGGGAAATTAGGTGAAAGCAGTGAGTTGTGTTGAAGTGGTAAAGGAAAACGCAGTGGAAGCTATGAAGCTGAATAAGAATGAACAAGCATGATCAGGATTGGTTGAGAAGGAAGTGCGAGATCTCGTTTAAAGAATTTACTTGCGAGGGTAAGATTTACTTGTGTATGTCAGGAGGTGTAGGTGAAGAAATTCAGATTTTAAGAGATACTGGAGATGGTGAGAGATGAGTAGATATGTAACAAAGAAAGAATATTGTCAGAAAATAAAAGGTGGTATTATGTGGAATTCATAGCCGGAAAACCAAGACGGAGTAAAGTGAGTTTGGAGAGTTTGGTGAAAAGTAGTGAAGTTGTGGCAGAGAAATTCTCTGTTCCAGTAATACAGTTTATCTTTAGTATTGATATAGCTAGATTGCTGGTGGGAATGAAGCCCACTGTGTTTGAAAAAAAAAGTGGAAAATTATGAACTAGGGTAATACATGCTGTATAACCCTGTTTTTGTTTCGTGACTATGTGGTGACAAGGTCATCATGCCACATATTGCAGCAGAAGGAGAAATCAAAGATTAAAGGTAAGGAAATTGTAGATAAATCATCAAGGAATATGTTTGATCAAATGGTTAGCAAAACAAGAACAGTTGGAGGAAAAAGTGGATATTTTAATTCAGAGAACTTTGCTGAATTAAAACTGAAATATGATAAAAAACGAAAGCCATTGTGTCAAAAAACGTACACAGAAGAAAAAATCTGATTGTATTCCAGAATGTTACTGTCTTGAAGATGATGTCTTGGTGAGGAAATGAAGACTATGACATACCTAGGCAGATGAGAAACTAACAGATGTACATCGAGTAGTTTTACCCGAGGGTTATTGAAAGGAGGTGTTGAGGGTAATACATGAATTCCCAGCAGGAGGTAATTTGAGAGAAAAGAAAAATCAAGCTAAAATGCAAAGAAAAAACAGTTTGATTGATATGGAGTGCACAGCGATGTGCGTGAATGTGGCCAGATACGTTATACACGTCAGGTAATTGGAAAACCTCAGACAGTGATAGAATCAGTACCCTTAATACAGATTATCAATTTGAGGATCCTTTTGCAAGAGTCTTAATTGATAGCGTTGGTCTATTAACTAAAGCAAAGTGTGGGAATCAATATCTGTTGACCACAATGGACGTGTCTATTAGATTTGCAGAAAGCATTCCATTATGCAGTATCATGATAAGAAAGGTTGCAGAAGAGTTACGCAATGTTTTTTTTTAATTGGATCTGGCCTAACCACAGAGATACATTCGAATCAAGGATCAAGTTTTACATCAAAATTATTCAAAGAAGTTATGAATAGCTCAGGAATGAAACAATTCAAATCCATGGCGTATATTCCAGAATCGCAGTGAACATTGGAATAGAGGCATCATACTTTAAAGACCAAGCTGAAGGCTTATCAATAAAGACAATTCAAGAATTTGTACTTTTTGCAATTAGTGACGCACGTAATTAATCAACTAAATTCAATCCATTTTAATTAGTTTTTGGGCACGAAGTGAGAGAACTACTGAAATCAATTAAGGGGAAATTGGTGAGTCAGGATGCAGAGACGGCATGTTCGGACTCTGTAAAATTTTAGGGTAAACG
Source organism: Rhincodon typus (assembly GCF_021869965.1). NCBI lineage: Eukaryota > Metazoa > Chordata > Chondrichthyes > Orectolobiformes > Rhincodontidae > Rhincodon > Rhincodon typus. Next base: position 2,568,923 of record NC_063373.1, on the reverse strand, counting down.
TTAAGCAAAGCAAGTGATTTGGGTAGAAAACATTTGAACGTCACACAACACGTGATGAAACAGGGATCTGACAGGAAATCAAAAGTTTGAAATTTTGCTCATGGCCGTAAAGTGCTAGTGTTAGTCCCAGTGGTAAGTGAACCTTCAAAGGAAAGGTTTGGTGGGCCTTATCAAACAGAATGCAAATTGAGTGCGGTGCATTGTTCAATAAGAACGCTAGATAGAAAGAAATCTCACAGAGTGTGTTCCCTCGATGAAGATGGAACTGTTACGATTCTTTGGACTGAGTGGTAGTTATCGGAAGTTCATACCAAATATTGGCAACCTCATTGCTCGACAAACTGAGTTGTTGAAGAAGTGAAAGATATTTCAGTGGATGGGCAAATGTCAGAAGGCGTTTGACCCCGTAAAAGCTCTGGTAATTATAGCTCCATTCTTAGTCACACATAATTACATAAAGTCATCTAAAGTGGCCATTGGTGCGTTTAATGCGTATATCAGTGCTGTGTACTTGCAAGAAAACAAGGAGAAGTTAGAAGGAGCTATTCCACGATTGATAAGTAGACCCTGAGTTTGGTGCTGGCTTTGAAAAATTTCAGTGTTTATATTGTCAGTAATGCGTCTGAGACAATTTTAAATGTTGATCATAACCCATGGAGGGTTTTGGGAAAATTAAGGATAAAAACTCCAGCTTGTTTAAATGGAGTTTTTTTTTTAGTGCAGCTGTTTAATTTGAATATTATATATGTGGCGGGACGACAGAACGCAATTGGCGACGTTGCAACGTTAATGAAGGAAGTCGGAGGTATTTGGTGGTGGGAAGGAAAAGGCCAGACTAACCTGAACAATCACAGTGAATGCTTGCATGCTTACAGTCATCGTACTGTATGTGCATTGCAATGTGCCAATAGTGTAAGAGTAAATGTTTTTGAAAATAACGCCTTCTTTGTCTATTGTTGGTTCATTTATTTTTAAAGAGGAGAGGTGCCATGACACTATGGCTTTTTGAGGTATATTTTGCCTGGTGTTTATTATGAAGAAAGGTTGAGATGGAATTGCCGATCAGTCTGACCCAAAGCAAATAAATGAAACAGCTGCGATGACCTGGGCGTCTTTTTTTTAACATTGGGACAATAGAAGCAGCCTGAAAGAGTTAGGTCAATCGCCCATAGAATCAGGATTACTTTTTTAAAATTTTTAATTTGCAGTAGCAGTTGTTAGTTTCTTGAAGATGGGTTTGGACACTGCAGCACATCTCTTCCTCCACTCTTTTCTTCTGAGTTTTGTTCTGGTGTTGATTTTGTTTTTTCTTCTTTGTGGACTGAAGAATCGCATGTGAGAAAACCTATGTTACTGAATTTGCCTTTGCCAAAGGTGTGTTTACGGTTTGTTCGTATACTGGAAGAGTTAATTAATACGTAGTTAATACATACATTATTTTGTTAAGCATTTCGATTGAGTTACAGTAAGTATAATCTTTTATTTTCTATTTGTCTATATTTTAACTTTATTGTAAAAATAAAGTGTGTTTCATTAAGTTCAAATAGTTCAATTAGTCGAAATGCATCCAAAATGCTACGACTGGCATTTGCCTTTAAAATAAGAAACTAAACTTAGGGTCTAGGCTATTTCCTTGACATGTTTGGAGAGTTTTGATCTGGTACATAACAGAGGAAACTACAGCACCTGGCAGAAACGCACACAGACACAGGGAGAATTTTGAAACTCCACACAGACAGTCACCGAAGGCTGGAATTAAATTTGCATCACCGGTGCTGCGAGGCAGCAGTGTTAACTACTGAGCCACCGCGCTGGCCTAATTAACTTAACTGTTAATCCATGAAAATATTTTCATTGTATTCAAACTATTAACAATAATCATGTTATCAATGAACCAAATGCATGAATTAATCTGGCGCACAATAAGTATTGGTAAAATGGCAACAATGGTAAATCTCAACTTTAGGTTAGAGACAAATCCTCAACTCAGCATGCGACACTAATGGTTTCACTTGTTGGGACAGAAAAACCTTGATTTTTGAGAAGGAAACAGCGCAAAATTTACTGCGAAGTGTTCACGTAAGGGACTCACCAGCTCCTTCATCCTGGTAGCATATGAACGATTTCAGAAGTGGCTACAGGGTACATGTTCTGCAGTTAATCACAGTTTGGATTGAAAGTTTGCCATTATTAGGTTGCGTCTGCTGATTTCTGCAATCCTATCAGAGGCTGGAATTTAATATTTTGGAAATTATGCTCATTCGATGGTCTATTGACCCTTTTTAAAATGCATTCTGTGATTGTTCTTGATTGATGAACTCGCAACGGGGTCTCAATTGGAAAAAAATGCATGCCTATGTAAATCTTAATCGTCTGTGTTTCTGCCTGCAGCTGTCTATGCAATCGAAGATACTTTGTCTGGGATGGTGTTGAGCGCGGGGAGGTGGGGGAGGTGGTGTTGGGGGTGGTGGTGAATAAATTTTTACAAGGTAAAGAAATATCACTCTGGTTCTCTTGTTGAAAATGATATACTGCAACCCTTTGCTGGCACTTCGACGTTACTGCACAAACAAAGTATGAAAATCATCAGGGACTAAGTCAGAAGAAGGACAACAGGACACTGTACCATCCAGCTTACAGCAGCATCAACCCACCCACAGCTTCAGTGCGGGAATACAGAGGTGGTCATTATGAATCAAGCACTGTGAGCTTTGTCAAGCAAGCGAAAGTATCTGGAGAAAAGAGTTCATCAAGTTCTGAAAAATCAAAAATGTCAGCATAGCATTCAGCGCAGACAGGTGTCATTGAACTGCCGGCTCTTTTTCCCTTTCAATCATAGCAGTAATAATTCATTTTACCTGTCTGTGTCAGTCTGTATGTACGGGTAAGGGAGTCTGGTAGCACATACTGTTTAGACTATTTAAAACATATTGACTTTTAACAAATACTGATTCCTGTTAAGTGCAGAAACCTGGACCATGCTTTCTGTTAATATGGGTCTAAAATACAGTCAAATTGGGGGATTCTCCATACCTGGATAAAATACGTAACCTTTGGGATGACTCTAGAAATATCCTGCAATCGGAGATCTCTCTCTAGCTCTGTCTTTTCGTCTTTACATCTGACACTGAACTTAGTTTTCCCCTTTTCTGAAAAAGACTAACTACACTTCAAAAATGCTTCATGCCTTTAAAACACTCTGGGATATCGTTTATAAATGTCTATCGCTTGATTACTGTGATGTCATGTAGAATCAGCGGGTGTCTTTTCTCGAGGAGTGCATTTTGAAGAAGGGAGATCCAAAGATGCACAACACTCAGAGAGTAATGTTTCCCCCATATCGTCTTAAATGAAGACTCCTTATTTTAAACAATGCTTCTTGGTTTTAGCTTTGCCCGAAAATCAGAAGGTAGCACACGGGAAAATTCCCAAGAAGAGCTCTTGAAATAAAATGATGCCTTCTCAAAACACTGTCGCTTGTGCAGTAGAGTCTATTCTCCAGCAAGAGGTGGCATTATCTTGTTTTAATCAGAAGACTGCAACAAGGCGAAACGCTTTGCACTAATTCCCTCAAGATCTTTCCAAGTACCTTGTGTGCATAAATAAACACAGGCTATAACACATATATAAGCCCATATACCCAGACTCATGCATAAAAACACAAATAAATAGACACATACACAGACAGAAATACAAATAGAAAAACACACACAAGCAGGAAGACACAAACACGCATATACACAAAGATACAGATGCACAATTGTTAAACTTTGTACGATCAAGATGTGGCAGCTGGGAAGACAAATTCAATGATTGCATTCGTTTCGAAAGGAGTAGAATGCAAGAGCAAGAATTTATTCATGAGTCCGTTTAAGGATCTGGTGATAGAGCATTTGAAATATTGTGAACAGTTTAGGTTCACAGACTGAGTGTAAAAGTACGACCCTTTAGAACTCTGATGAGGAAATATTTCTTCAGCGAGACAGTTGTGAACCTGAGGAACACATTACTTCAGAAGGCTGTCGAGGACATCTCATTTACTACATTTATGACAGAGATAAATATGTTCTTGGTTAGCAAGTGAATCAACGGTTACAGGAGACAGCAAGAGACGGTTCGAGAAACATATCAGCCATGATCGAATGGTAAGGCAGACTCAATGACAGAATGTCCTAATCCTGCTCCTATATCTTATGGTCTTACCATACTGCCTTTCAGTCTCCACTCTATCCATGCCTCCATCTGTACTCCAAATTCGTCGGATTCCACTTCCTTATAATCACCATTATAAAGAATGCATAACACAATCTAGTAGAAAGAAATAACTGAATCTGTGCGTGTGTGAGAGAGACAGGGAGAGATGATGTGAAGGTGCCAATGTTGGATTGGGGTGGACAAGATCAAAAATCACATCACACAAGATTACAATCCAACAGGTTTATTTGAAATCACTAACTTTCGAAGTGCTCAGAAAGAGGGCGTATCTGTTTTAATCGAGAAGTGTCCAGTGAACTGCAATTTGCGTGAGAATGTAAACGGCGTAATTACTTGCATATGCCGCCATATGGCAGTGCGAAACTGCGATAAACTTTGGAAATGAGGGCTGGAGAAAGAGTGACCTTTCAGACAGCGTGACTACTATCAGTGTAAGAAGTTTGTCACAAAAAGAAACGCCAAGGCTCAGCTTCTTCTACAACTTCAACAAGAAGGCGGCATTGAGGTAAATGTGAAGCATCCAGTTGTTTACTCCTACAAATTTAATATTTATCTCCGGTTCGTTAACAGATTCCCGTGGACAATTGCTTTTGTCGCCCATTCTTGTAATATGATAATTTTCCAAATTTGCAGAGTGCTCTTGCTGTTTTACAGTTTGAATTCCATGGAGGTGACTGGAGAAGGCCAGGTAATGCAACTTCCTCCACAGATCGTTGTCAGTGAAGTGGGAATTGTGTCCTTGAATTGCCCCACTGCCACTAAATTTATTATTGTGCATTGGTACGGACAACTCCAGAATCAACCACCCCAACATCTGGTGATAGCCAAAAGAGATGTCGATCAGCCCGAGAGATCACCACTTCAATTAGTGGAGACTAAAACCTCAGTACCCTGACTGTAAGAGACGGCAGACTTAATGACACCACCAACTACCTCTGTGCCAATGAGAGCACAGTTTCACAAACAGGTGGCGACTCCAGACTAAAACTTGCACAGAGTTCAGCGATAATGATTTTTAAGTATCAATGTTACTAATTCTGGGATCCAAAAACCCAAAGTAAGGAAAATGAGAGCGAAATACAACAGACAAAATGGAACAACAATCGTTGAAGATGGTCACAATTGAAGGAAATTTGATATGTGGACGGAGATGAAGGAAGAGTATAGTTGCAAATCAGGAAGTTTGAAAGAGGGAAAAGAGAAAACGGAGAATTTCAGCAATAATACTTACAGAGGACAGAATGATGAGACACTATTGATGGCGAAATGCAATAAGCTGAAAGATGACGAGCAGAGGTTAAAGATCAGTTTAAATCACAATTGAATGAAACATGTTTGCATTTCCTTTGACATCAATAGCTACTCAATCTAAGTACAGAATCTCGACAGTGTTAGAAGCAGGCCAATCGAGTCCACATTTACTCTCTGAAGAGCATCCCACACATTCCCACACACCTCCCCTAGCTCTGTAACCCACCTAACCTGCACACTACCAGAATTTTAGCAAAGCCAATCCAAATAAACTGTACATCTTTGGATGGTGGGAGGAAACCAGAGCACCCGGAAAAAAAAAGCATGTGGAATGGAACTCAGGTTTCTGGTGCTGTAAGTCAGCAGTGTTAACCACTGAGCCACCGTGCTATCATCGGCAATAAACGCTTCCTGAACATTCGTCATTTGGTATTACTCAAAACATAAATTGTTCGCTTCTTGTCAGCACAATTTTCAGAGAGATCCTGCCAGAGGACGGTTAAATTACGCTCAGTGAAAGTCTATATCATTTTCTTCTTGTAGGCTATTTGAGTCAAACTTATCACTTGGCTTCCCATTTATTGAGTCATCTGTAAACTTGGCATTAATACAGTCACTTCAGTCAGATTTAGATGTTGCGTTGACTTGCATCTGTGTTCTCTCTCCATTCCAATTCAAATGAGGGAGACCTTGCTAAAATGTGATTTTAAAAAAAAATTGTAAAATACCTGTTACCCTTGTATGGGCACGTCTGGCATCAATCCCTAATAAACAGTGCCAAAGTGGCAGTGAGCCACGTTTTTGACACACTCCAGCAGATCTAACATTGATGTAGGGGTTACAATTACAATACTACAAAATGAAGTTAAACAAATCCGGTTATAATAGATCTTAGCAGTAAATGCAGCAGAAGCAACATTCATACTACTGTTACAAACCTCATTATTGTGTCCGAATCTCTCAGGCCCACTATTCCTGCATCATTTGCAGGGAGTTGTCAAAGTCAAACAGCAGCTCTGTAAACTTGGGAACATCAGTTCGAATAACATGAACTACCTTCCTTCTCTCGCTTTGCCAATAGAAATAATTAGAGTTAGGGACAATATTTCGTTTAATATCTGTCCAAAACCCTAATCTGTAGGTGAACAAATTTACTTTGTTCCTTCAACGAAAAAAAAAATCCACTGAGAATGCTGGAAATGTAAAGCAAAAACAAAGTTAGGTGTAGAAAATCAGTAAGTCTGATAGTATCTGTGAAGAGAAAGCCGAATTGACGTTTTGGGTCCAGTAGCCCTTCTTCACAACTTTGTTCGTTTCTTACAACGGCCATGATATGAAATGGGGTTCAAACCGCTTGAAGCTGATTAACAGAATTGAAGAAAAAAGGAGCTTGAATCTCATTGGCAGTCACCGATGCCTTTGTCACCAATGAACCAATGATTAGAGATGCGGAAATCAGTCAATCTCTTCCCAGTTCCTGACGAAAACAATTTTACCTTCGGTCAGTCTGCTCACATTCACCGTGATCTCTGCAAACATGTCGCCTGGAGCTCTGTGTTTATTCCTCACAGCTGCAGTTCTAATGACTGGTAGGGTGACAACTTGTGGAACTCTATGTTTCAGCTCTTTGCCGGGAATTACATTGACTCGAGCCGTTCCAGTAACACAAAGGTAGGAATTCATTCTCCTCAAATGAAAAAGAAATCTATCTGGATCTAAAGTGTCTCAGTACGGAGAACAGTTTGGGATACTTTAGCGAAGATCCCCGAGTAAAAGACACTGGAAGATTTAGACTGTAAATTCACTCAGTCATTCCAAATTTATTCATTGCAACACAAAGCTTTCTTGATGATAAATATATTATTGAGATAAACTAAGCCGTTAGTTCAGTGAATGAAAAGTGAATACTTTATTTTGTGTTGTTCGTTCGTGATGTACCAAAGTGTTTCGTTGTTATCGTAATGAGTGCATCAACTCGTTGATGCCAAACAGAGGGAAAGAGGGAACTGAAGCACTTGATTCGAGAAACAATGACATGTCACCTGATTCTAAAATGAAGCACTTGAGCAACCTGAGTAATGTTCAGCATATCGTGGGTTATTCAGTACTGCCTCTATAAGTCCATATTGGCATCTCCAGAATGGTGAGTGATAGATTCAGTGGTCCAGAATAATGCAGACATGCTTTAAAATATCAATGAGAAAGTACGATGTAACTCACATCTGAACAACACTAAACAATTAATGTCATTTAGTCGTAGTTGATTAATGAATCAGAGCTGCTAGTGAAAGTCTCAGTTGCATGAAGGTTCTGCTGTTAGGCTGTCTGGAAATGAACATACTTCACCTTCGATGCAAATTTGTTGATTCTTTGCCCGCAGTTCACATCTGGACTTTAATTTGTGTAAGACCAGTAGTTTCCTCGTCCCCCAACATTTGAGAGAAACCGAATCCCTATTTTGATACTGAGTCACAAAAGAGACATTCCTGACTCTGGGTGCTCGAATCCAGTGAAATTCTTTACTGAAGAGTAAAGGATTCACGTGGGACTTGGCATCCTTCAGGAGTTACGACATTTTGCACAGTGAGAATAGTTCTTTCGGGATAAAAGAGGTGAAAGCTATTGATCTCGATCACATATGCGAGGCGACAAGTTGAGAAAGGAAAAGATGCGAGAGTTTCTCATAGGCAGCTGCGCAATTACTTTATAGAAGTACTCAATATTTGTCTCCGTACGCTGTTGTACATTGATACACTGCAGTGTCTGACAGCTCAGTGCCACCAACACCAATAATATCATAACCTCTTGCTGATTCAGCCATAAGGGTGAAATGGCAGTCATGGTCAATCACAGAACAGTACATCACTGAAACAGGCCATTTGGCCCATCGTGTCTGTGCTGACTTTGTGATAATGTTTTTTTTTCATAATTGCACCATGCCATAACCGACTACAGACACTCTGTTCAATTTGTACGTTAAACTTTACTCATTGAAGGCATTTGGAACGGCGAACAGATATGAAGACCATCACGAAACAATTACTCAGAAAATCTATGTTTATATAGTCAATTATTACACTAAGTATATTAGTATCAAAGGAGAGCTCATTGCTTTGAGTTGTCCACTTTCTATAAACGCGATTAAAAATATTTATAACTGGTGCCACCAATGTGCAGCAGTAGCATGAGTCTTTTATGCCCCATCTACATCCAGAAATTTTCAGCCACTCTGGCAGAACTTAGAGAGTTAACTTTTCATGACAAGAAACATCCAACAAAATTTCATCACTAATCACTACAGAGGAACAGCGTATACGACGTAGGAGAGAAGTTGGCCATTGACTCAATCGAGGGTCGATTTTCAATGAGGTCATGGGTGATTTGAAAATCTTAAAGTCATTTTTTCTGCCTTATCCCCATAAACCTTGACTCATTTACTGATCAGAGATCTATCTTTGTAAAATTTTAGTTAAGTTGTTCGATGAACAGTCTGTCTGCCCAAGCTATTTATAATTAATATCTTTGGATGAGTGGATCTATTGTAATATTTCCAACTTTGCCTTCATTGCAAGAGGGGTTGGTTAACGAACTTAACGAATTCACTGCAGTTGCACAGGGCATTGGTCTAAATAGAGCAATGAGAGTTTCATGGTCATTTGCACACACTAGGCTTCAACTCCATATTATAAGAATATCAGATCAAACACCTCCAGCTGTAATGATGGGATCCATAATCTCTGAGCCTTTTTATAAGCACCCGCAATGCGAGGCCAGTGACGTTGTCATGATGCCACTAACTGCCAATGTGGTGAAGTTAAACCCTAACGTTGTGAAGAACGAAAGTACATGATTTTGATTAGGCTACGATACAAGAATTGTTATAAAGTTCAAATTCAGTGTGGTAAGTGAGCTTTGGCGTGAAAGTTGCAGTCTCTGGTGTTCCAAAAACTTTGACGCCTTTGTCCCGCGTGGTACAGATTGTGGGTTTAGAAGACACTGCCAAATAAGAGGTTGACCGAATTTAGTGACATAATGAAACCAGAAAAATCAGATTATCATGGAAATCTGTAGTTCTGGTGAATAATTAATAAGCTTCAGTGTAGCATGATCACAACTCTCTGAATGAATACCTTCTACCTCATCTCGGTCTTAAATGGCTTACCCCTTATTCTTAGGCTTTGACTCCTAGTCCTGGATTTCTAAACAATCGGGAACATTCTTCTGGTATCCAGCTTGTCCAGTCCCATTAGGATTTTACACATTTATATGAAATTCTCCCTCCTTATAAATTCCAGTAAGTAAAAGTCCAGTTGATGCAGTCTTTCTTCATATGTCACTCCTGCCATCCCAGGAATCAGTCTGGTAAACCTACACTGGAATTCCTCAATATCAAGAATGTGCTTCCTCAGACTGGGATACTGAAACTGCGCACAATACTCAAGGTATGGCCTCACGAAGGCAGTGTATGGCTGCAGCAAGGCATTCCTACTCCTGAACTCAAATCCTCTTGCTATGATGGCCAACATGCTATTGGCTTTCCTCACCATCTGCTGCATGTGCGCGAGCAGTTACATATGACTCAAGTTTCTCCCTCCCAAACTCAGGGCTAATTTCAGCCACAGCATCGTCATGCCTCGCTTGGATGCCTTTGGAAAGGTTCTACGCCTGGCATCATCAGGTCCATGGATGGATTTTTAAAGCAAGCACAGTCACTGGTGGGATAAGAAAGTAAGATTTTTCTCTTTATTAGGCAAACATTTCATCCAGCTGAGCCCCAGCACCACAGAGTTGTGCACCTCATCCCATACGAGTGTCGTTTGCATGAAGCACTTGATCGCAGCAACTGGTATCATTTTGTGTCAATGTTGCTCAGTGCGGACATGGAAACCAGGGCCTGGAAGATAAGACAAAAGATTTTGAGTTGTGATGCATTTGTGCACCGCTGGTAATAGAGTTACTGGTGTCTCATCATCCTGATTCGCCCAGTACTGATTTTAGAAATGTGCTTTGCCAGGTATTCTCAGTCACGCGTCGTTCCAGTCCTGTGCACCGCGTTAAATGTTGAAACGATGAATATTATCGCCCTGGCTTTCCATGAGAAGAAGGTGGATGTAATCTGGTGTTGTTCAGCAGATGTACTGCAAGAAGGTACAGATCAGGCTCATGCTAACTGCAGCCTGTTTTGAGGGCCTGAGCTGGTGAAAATTGACACCCTTAAAGTATCGTTCAACTCATCTGATTTTGTACCCCGGGCTAGAAATGACCAGAAGCTTCTCAATGAAATTTTTGAGCCTTTTGACTTCAAAGACTTCGCACAGGGTACACTTCACAAGAACGGATTATAAAATGGTGGAATTAATGTGAATGAAATAATGAAAAATTCCATCAGAAAAAGAAATAATACTGAAGCAGCCATTTCAGGACCAATATGGTTTGTTTTCTAGAAAATGCAACGAGCTTCAAGGCTCAATTGAAACAGTGGCTGTTTGTTATCTTTGATGGTTGTTCAGATTGTGAAGGTTACCATTCCCGCTCATGACACTGTTACTACCTTAGCTCTGCAGAATGTAAGCTAACGTGATGTCTGGTCCAGTAATTTAATGGGTAGCGAATCTGACGACAAACAATTAGGTCATAGTTTTCAATCCATCTGTCTCCACTGCATTTTGCAGCATGTCTGATCTGCTCTTGATTCTCAAAATTTGTTGTCCATCGCAAATTGACGCGTTGTATTGTTTACTTAGGAAAGTCCTTGTCACTGGTCACTCGTTCTGTGGGTTTCTGCGTGGTTCATGAACCTGAAACAAGATCCTCATTTATGACGACTCATTTGGCAGCTGTTCAGGGAGTTAACCATCTGGGTTTGATATTGCACGCATTTCTTTGCCGACTCCTGTTCTGCGCTTCATCTTGTCGTCCGCTGTTCCCAAAGAGTTGCGTCCCTTCAAGCAAGAGATTCAAGTCAGCTCTTTCTGAACGACGGCCTCAGGCGTGTTAACATCTCTTGCATTTATTAAGGGACGTTTTCAGTTTGTGTTTGAAATGCTTCCTTTGCCGTTCGAATCCATCTTTGAACTGGATGAAGGTCATTTGCTTTGGCAGTCGGAAATCAGGCATTCTAACACATAGCCAGCTCAGTCGAGTTGGATTCGAATCATCGTGACTTGGTTGCTGGTACTTCTCGTCTCACTGTGTCTGCTTCACATTTTGATACATTCCGACGTCCTCCATAACTGTGTGATCTATGGAGATGATGTTAGAATTCTTCGCTCAGACAAAGGGGACCGTGTCGTGATCAATAGATTCATTGCCTTTTTCATGGAGCTGATAAATGTCGGAGATGCTGTCACTGTTTGTCTGTACCAGGCTACGTTGTCCGCAGTACCAACAAAGAGCCAACAGTCCAGTTCAACCCTTTCCTCTTCCCTAGACACCACCTGATCTACCGATGAGCTCTGATCCTCACGCTTTGAAGACAGTGATGGGTGTTCAATTTCAGATATAAACGACTTTGTTAAAGATGTTTTGTCAGTTATTATCTATCAGGAATGCATCATGCTCATAGCAAATGCTGAGTAAAGAAATTGTCGCTGCCTGCTATGTTAAAGCAGAGGGTGATAATTGAAGGCATCCATTCTAAGCATCACAATCAATAATCTGCTTTTAGTTCTTTGGATGCTGTCAAGTAATGTTCGTGTGTTTCTCGTCCTGCTTTAAGACCAGTAATTGGTAAGATGCTGGATAGTGAATAGAAACAAATCTAAGAGGGCAGTACTTTGTCAGCTTGCATGGCAAATAATTTCCCTGTTCAATCCTCATCCACAATAGTTTATTCATCCAAAATCTTTTCCACAATTTTGGAAATATTAAGGAGAGTCTGTAAGTTCATGTACGAATGTAACTCGCGCATTAACAATTTAACTTTAAACATTCAGAGGCAAAGCATCTCCAGGACAAGGCTAACAAATTGGTAATCTCATCTTCACCAGAGTCTGGAGTATGGTTATCAGGTTGAAATGAGAGCGTAAATATAGTGCCAAAACTCGGCCAGTCTGCCATTATCTCTGTAGAGAAAAACAGTTAAATTTTTGAATCCAAAGACTGTTCTGTTTGACGTTCCAGTTCACCCTCTGTTTCTGTAGTAGTGTCATGTCTCAATAGATGGCGGCATGATATCATTTTAATAACAAATGAGAGAAATAGGCATAGAGGTGTTGACACATTTAAAATTAATTTAAACTCCGAGACAAATTTTCTTGCCTATTGCAGTCAGAAATTCACACACAGATAGACAGAAAGGGATATACATACACAGACACATATTTATATATACACCCAAAGACACCCACAAATTAAAACACACCAACACAGGTATACCGAGAAATGTGCACAGATTTACAAATATTTGTACACACTGAGAGATATTCTTACATAGATAGAATCTTTAAGCAGCCCAACAGACACAGACATGCACAGAGTTGCATAGAGAGCTTCACAAACATTCTATAAACACACGCAGAGACACAAAAATTCATAATAGTAATATTCATAAAAATTCATAATAAATAATAGTACCTTAGTTTATTGCAAAGTTCTATAAAAACACCACTGCCAAGCAAATAAACAGTACATTCCAGATCTTAATCAGTACTTTAAGTTAATATAAGTGTGCTCCATCTTTTGAATTATCAGATGTACCATTAACCTGGTATCTATTAATTCTGCGATCTCAAATGACTGCCATTCTTGATGAAAAGTGATTACCTGAATTTTGAAAAGGTATCTATTACGGCTTGCAATTAACTTGAGATTAACACCAACATTGAGTCTATCTGTTCCAATAAATATTAGGGAGCGGTGGAATATTTGTTAATCGTGTTTTTACTTGTAATTAAAAACCCCAAAATCCAATCAATAGCCTCGTTCTGCACCAAATTGAATAGAATATTCCAGTAGCACGCGAATCAATGGTGAAAATAATATCTATCTTAAATTTTTGCAGTGAAAACTGTTACTGAACAACTCTTCAATGTCCACTTTCTCAACTCTGAGAAGGTGGTCTGATTGCATGAAAGTTGCTGTTTTTGTCTTTCACCTCACCAATCGCTACATACACAAGTAACATCTGTTGTGTGAACACAGCTCGACAAGTATCTTTCCATTGCAGAAAATTAAAATAAAAGAAAAGAGACAAAAACTTAAAACAATCATTCATTCTCATCGGTTAACGTTTGGAACAGTAGTTGAATGGTAGAAACACCATTACTCAGATGTTGATACAAAAAATGTTCAGACTGGACGTTGTTTGCACTTCAGAATCTGACCATCATCTGGAAAAGATAGGAAATTCCATTTCTTCTCTATTGATCTGTCATAATTGGGGTCTCGCCAACACCTCACCTCCCCGTGCCACCATGTAAAACAAGTGCTCGAGGACTGCAGTGACGCTATAACGCTGTACAAGATATGAGATTGGAATAAACACATTTAATCTACACCATAAGAAACATCTGTCATATTACAGGTTGCTGTAGGCTGACATTATTATGTCTCATGTGGTGTTTTAAGACCTTCGTTCGGGAATTTGCTTCCAGTGAACGAGAACAAGCTCAAGCGCCAATAAAGGCTAGCGTTGATTCATGAATGTCATCAGAAAACAATAAACAGACATCGCAACCAACAGAAGTTTGTGCTCAGGACTGCAAAGTTCCAAATTTTAGTTTGTTAACTGCATAAATGTATTCTTTTTCTATATGTGATCCTGAACCAAAACTGTTCTGATCAAAAACTCTCTGGATAGCAAGTGATATCAATGGACGTATGAATAGACATTAAACACAAGCACTTTAAGTGGATTGGCCATCCCAAATTACCCATAGTGTTCAGTGGTGTGTAGGTTAGTTGGATGAGACATGGGAAATGCAGGATTACAGGGAAGAATTGAGTCTGGGTGGAATGCTCTTCGGAGAGTCAGTGTTGACTTGTTGGCCAGACTGGCCTGCTTCCACACTGTGGAGATTCTATGAAGCATTCTTTGTGCAGTCAATATAGATCGGAATGTTATCACTACTTTGGTGATTTCATCTACTTAAAAAAAAACAACATAAACTAATAACTGTGTCTGGACAATTAAGTATAAAGAAAGGAAATTGAGATTTTAATTTGAAGTCGATATTACTTCCATGTACATGTTTATCTGTAATGACAGGAAGAATGAGACGTAATTATTCAAGAAAATCTTTCAGCAACTTGTGAAGATAGAGATTTTGCAGGCAAATACTATTTCCCTCATATTAATACAGAAGCGAGCGTCATCATCTTAACTGTCTCTTCACTATACAATATCAAGGATTGTTACCAGGCTAGAAATTCACATGGGATGAATTAATAATCTGACTTCATGATCTAAACTTTGATCGCAGAAGTAGGAGTTTGAATTACTTCATCAAATAAGCATTTGGAATTAGCGCTAGTATTTGAAGGGAGTATCGGATTGGGATAGACCCAATTTGATTCAAAATATTGTGTTGGAACAGAAAACTGTAGTTCTCTCTGATTTATTGTGGACTTCATACCCTTAGGCACAAATTGAGCGGTACGTTCCCCTCTAAATTAAACTTTCTATTAATGGAACTATAAAGAAATGAAACCGAAGCAGAATGCAGCCGTTCAATGTTGATTGGTACTGCAAGAAATCCCCACATTTTGACAGTTTATTCCAATTATTCCTCTGCACATTCGAAATATTTTACTTTGACCCTTTAACTTTCAATAATTGAATGCTTATCATATCATAACACCATTGATTAAAATAAAACGTTTTTTAGTTGGCAGAAGATTCATGTATCATATTTTCTCTGTGCACCAGACAATTACCTACTTTTGCATCGAGTGACGCAATGTTGCACACAATGGTAAGGCAGCAGTAACACAGAGGAGCTGAACAGACTCTGCTTCATCTCGACAGTGCAGAATGTGGAGAGCAATAGAAGAGCCAGACATAGAAACGTCATGATTTGGAGAGGAAGAGTAATGAATGCTCGCATGACGTGGAGAAAGAAGAAACAAAAAGTATAAACAGAGGGACAGGGACACGGTCATAAAATTGTAATGCCAAACAATGTTAAACATAGAAGGGGAGCCAGAAAGAAAGCCAAGTGGAGAGAGGGAGAGGGAAAGTGGAGGAGAGAACATTGGAAGTACAGAAATGAAAGCGAGAGAACAAAGAAAGAGGTAAAGAAAGAGTCGGCCACAATCTGAAACAGAAACCGCGAGATAGAGAGAAAAAGAAGAGACAGCAAGAGGGAGAGAGAGCGAACCAAACGGAAACAGGAGAATAGAGGCTAGTCTCGTTGCTTCCCAGCGTCCACGTTCCTCCTCAGGGCTCTGTTCTCCTCTAGAATGTGTCTAATGGTCAGGAAGTTGAGCATCAGAATCAGGAATAAAGGGAGAAACGGAGTAAAGATCTCAAAGAGCTAAACATAAGCCTGCCAAGCTGACCAGATATAGAAGTGGGTTTTGATGTTTCAAAACCAGGCTATTCCATGTAAGATGAACAAGGGTTGGAATGCAAAGTAGAAGGAGGCGTCCTTGAAATAGCTGAGGACACAGTTAATTCCAATGGCCAGCGATGCAGCTTTCTATATTCAGTATCTTGACTTCACCCTCTGACAACAATCTCTACAAAACAGTCGATGGTGAATGTCGCTACTAGCCAGACTGAACAATCTCTGCTGGCATAGACGAGTGCGATGCTAAGAATTCACGCAAGTGGTGGACGAGACACTTTGCTGGAAGTAGATGTGGCTGAGTCGGGTGACTGTTGTGGTGATGTCTAGGAAATTGGTCACCGCGTTCGCCTTCCGGTAGTAGGTAATGCACTGGGAGAGACCACAGCTAATTATGATTGCCACCACGTTGGCTGTGAGAGATCAGAAACGGAAATATTACTAAACTCACTCCAAACACAGGCTGCTACTCATTAAAACTTTTAGTAAATCTGTCTTTAATCGTAGCTTTGCCATTTCCAATCTTCACCTGTTCTGAAACCACTGACAAATTTTGGACTTCCGGTTGAGCATCAAACATCTCTGGAAGCAATCAATCCTGAGATTGAACATCACTGTCTTGTCACTAAGTAAATGCCATTGTCTACTTGTCTAATTTAGGATAAACAGAGTAACTTTGTGCTCATGAACATATTTATAGCAAAATAAATCCTACCAATCCTCCAAACCATCATGGTTGACATACATTGGATTCTCGCTGTCGATGTATCTTCCTTTAGAATCTCATCCTTCGAATTTTCAGTACCTCCACAGTCTCACCACACAAGCTTCCTCAACATCATACAATTGTCTGAGATATCATGTTAACTTTAATTCTGCTTCCTATCTATCCTAAGTTTAATACCTCCAACTGGATAGCTTGGGAAGTTTTTCACTGGAGTGTAGGAAGGAGATTAAGGCGTGACCTTATTGACATTTCTCAAATCATGAGGGGCATAGATAAAATGAATAACAAGGGTCTTTGACCTAGGGTGGTGGAGTTCAAAACTATTTATGGCATACTTTTAAGGTAAGACAAGAACGTTTTGAAAAGGACGTGAGAGGCTTTTCTTTTACAGAAAGTGGTTCGTGTGTGGAATGAACTGCCAGAGGAAGTGATGGACGCAGATACAGTTATAAAATTCAAAAGACATTTGGAAAAGTAGATGAATAGGAAAGGTTTGGAGGCATATGGGCCAAACGAAGGTTAAGTGGAATTAGTTTAGTTTTGGAACGTATTCTGTCCGGACTAGGTGGACAGAAGTTTCTGTTTCCATGCTGTATGACTCTATGTGTCGTTATACATTTAACGAGCGAAGCCCTAATGACTGGAGTTACCAACTCAGCTGTTCCGCTTCCGCTGCCTTCTTTTGCACTTTCCTTATAAGCTAGATCTTTGCTAAATATCGCATGTGTATTGAGACAAAATTGGTTTGCTAAAATTGTTCTGGTGTGTGCTATATGCGTGAGGTGGCTCAAGATGAAGTGCAAACGCACCTTCTAATGATTGTTAACAAAACGTTTTCCAGCTAACGATTAAAAATACGATTACCCAAAATGAACGAAATTTCATAGCAGAGAGTCAATAACAGATTAAAAATCTAGGATCTCCACGATGTATTGCAAACACGATTGTAATTAATTCTTAAAACCATGTTAACAATGACGCTATCCACTGAGAAATTTACACTTCATTATATCCTTCCAGAGCACGCACTGTAGAAGCGTGAAATCACTGAATGTATTTCTATATTACAAATTATTACAGGTTAATGTTCATGCAAATTCGTTGTTCGCAATTCGTTGTTCACAGTCTAACAGATCGCTGTTCCTTAAGTACACACAATGTAAAATTCGACAATTCCGTCTTTTATTATAATATGCGATGATTTAGCATAATACAGATGTTACATCCCAAATGCATTATACACACTTGAGACAGCTTGAAGTCCATTAAAATCAAAGAGTTGCATATTGGAACAAAAATGCCTGCCTAATCTTGAAGAGGAAGAGAATAAATTTCTGGAAACACGCGATTAAGAATTGCTGTTTTTCCTCTTGGTCAGAGACTTACCAGGGGCACCAACAGCAGCGGGAACTGAATAGCAAATGAAAAAGAAGGGTGCTGTGACTGGATCATGCATCCTCTTACTGAAACTTCAGGAGTTGTGGAGCATTGCTCTGCGACACTACCAAATGGTCTCTCACTTGTCCTGAATGAGACTCTCAACAGAAACAACCAAGATAGAACATAAGCCTTACTTATGGTTCACTAAACGAAATGATTAAATCACTGCTTTGTGCCTTTCAGCTGTAATGCTGACAAGGTGGATAATTGACTTTCACTTTTGAGAGAGATTGGTGGTAATTTCTTTGGTTTGCCCAACTTCACAAAACTTGACTGTTGTGTCTTTAGCAAATGGATCCAGTGATGGTAGATACTGAGCTGAGTCCCTATCTCTAAACCTTCATTTCACCCCTTCCGATTTCTGACATTTTCCAGTTTAGTAGGTTTGTTTTAGGATCTTATTATGTTGGGGACCAGCAAATTTTGGTCACTTGGTATCTGAATATTCATTCATTTGATCTGATCGATAACAAGTGCAGGAAGCGCGTTCAGATTCTGAAGTTCCTGTTCAGAGCCCCTGGTGCCGGAACAGTTGACTAATGTCAATATGTAATATAACGAGACAAACATCAGGTGAATGACTGACTGGAATTTGGATTAAAAACATAATGCCAAGTGCATTGGCAACAGAGGGATAGTCAGTATAATGCAGAAACTTTCGCATTCTAGTGCAGTTGCAATTGAGATACAACCGATTACATTTCTCACAGGGACTGATGCAGTGTCACCATAAAAGAGGTATATAACATTGCAGTAACAATTAAGACATCTGAAGGCGCAATACCAACCTAACACAGTCGAATGGTGCACATAAAATATTATTGTTAAATACTTCCCTCAGTCTAGATATTGAAAAGACCTTTAATCGTAGTGAACATGTTGATTGCGCATTAGATACCATAAGTGCGTTATATGTTCTCGTCCCTGTCATCGAAATATATGAGGCCTATTCTCCATCTGTGAAAGCTCATGTTGCCAATATTAAAAAAATATATATAGGTGGAACGATTTGCTTTCATCGTCATTATGTCAGCTCTCCAGTATTCTGGGCCGATATTTATGCCTTAAATTCCTTCCCTCGCCTGTCCATTCCTCTTACTCACCTTTCAAGCCTTATGACTGTAATCATTGTTTATCCCAAATTCTCCTCACTGCCCTTTCCACCAATACGAGCCAAAAGAAGTCCCCATGAACTCGGACGAAGCTTTTGATATGTACCTTCAATAATAAGAAATACAGTTCTATTTTTAACGTAATATACTGTCCACATCATGGTGATGAAGTTTAGACTTGCAACGGAAATAATATCAGGGAAACAAATTGAGCTTTTTCAGTCTAGTATGACTGCTCTTTATATTGTCTCATTTGATGTTCCAAAAGAAACAGTGGGCTGTTATGTAGGTATCAGGTTTTACACAGCAGGCATTCTCACAGACATCCACAGAAACAGTCATTTGTGGAAATAAGGAAACTTTCAGATAATCAGTTGGGCAACATTTGACAACATCAATGCATCCCACTAATCCTATGGTTAAAGCTCACAGTGTTCCAGAAATTCCAGTGAACAATGCACTGCAGTGATTACGAGCAGTTTTGCCCAAACAGCTCCACATTTTCTCCGAAGTTTCCATCCGTACTGAAAAAAAAACACATCTGTGACATTAAAAATACAAACTTTTTTTAGTACTAAACAGTCTCTTGTCAGTCCGTGAGACATTCGCAGAGACGCTGTGTGTGAGTTGATTCTGTTGTCAGTTTGCATAGCGCTGTATGCTGCTGCCTTTTCTCTGTTGAAATCTCTGACTATTTTCACTCTACGATTGAGCAGTGACGTCGAATTACGAGCAGATGGTAACTTTGTATCTATTGAAGCTGAAGAGAAACGTGGAGAAAGAGTGGTTTTGACCCTTTTTGAATCATTGAATCCCTGGAACAATTAGTTCTCATTGCAGATAAAAATACCTATGAACCCAAATACTAGCATAGACGCGCACATAAAAATGTGGACATGGAGACAACATACACAGGTATATTTAGAGATGCAAAAATACTGGTACACAGGCCGGATACACACACAGCGACATATAGACATGTATTCAAAGCTCCTTGGTAATTAATGCCTGCTGTCACACAGTGATGCAGTTTTATCTAGTTTCAAGTTATTGCAAATATCTCATTTTTGCTGAATATTCTGTCTTTTCTTCGACTTCTGGTTCTTCTATTGCAAAGTCAGAGATGCAATACACATGAAGTTCGACTCCTG
Source organism: Rhincodon typus (assembly GCF_021869965.1). Lineage (NCBI taxonomy): Eukaryota > Metazoa > Chordata > Chondrichthyes > Orectolobiformes > Rhincodontidae > Rhincodon > Rhincodon typus. The sequence goes on along the minus strand of NC_063373.1, from coordinate 2,548,519 downwards.
CTGCAATTATTGTGAATATCCCCCGGTACGCCGGCATCTGCCAGCCGAAGAAGGAAGACTTCAGCTTGCAGGAACACTGCTGGCTCTAAACTGAGTGATTTCATTGATCCCACTCCCCATTCTTCCAGGAGTCTCACACATGCTCACATTTCAAGAACATCCAAACACCCTTAAAAATTAGATTGGGAATACTTCAGCTACCAATTAAGCGGTTCATTTTAGGTCAGAATAACCTCCTTCAAACGTAAAATATCCCCATGTCGCTTCTGAATTACTTACTCGAAAGGTGCATCTCCGGAAAGTGAGAATAATAAGATTATTCTTCCGGAGAGTGGGGACAGCAGTTTCCAGCATTTGTGCGTGTAATTGTGTGATTCCATCAGCGTGTGAGGTACCTAGAGTACGTCTAGCAGTGTGAGAGTCTGAAGGTGTGATTATGAGATGACCTATGTTTAAATGAGAGCTGGTATGACGGTAAATTTTAAGAGTGAGTGTGAGTGAGAAGAGTGTGTAAGTGAAAGACAAAGAGATTGGGTGGGTACGTGTAAGTGAGTGACTGAAAACTTTTCTAAGCAGAAAATAGAGCCAGAGAGCTATAAAGCATGTAAACAGGCCATTCAGCCCAAACTGGTCCATGTGGACCATGGTGCCCACTCAGCTAGTTCGAATTGCCCGCATTCTGTACATACGCTTCTGAAACCTTTCCATCCATGTACCTATTCATTTAAAAAAATGATTTTTTACCTGCCTCAACCACTTTCCCTGGCAGCCCATTCTATATATGCACCACTGTCTGTATGGAGAAGCTGCCCCTCAGGACCTTCTAAAATATTTCCCCTCTCACCTTAAAACTATGACCTGTAGTTTTCAATTCCCCATTCCAGGGAAAAAAAAAAGACAATATGCATTCATCCTCTACATGCTCCAAATGATTATATACACTTCAATAAGGGTACCCCTCATTCTCCTACGTTCAAAGGAATAAAGTCCTATCCTGGCCAACCTCTCCCCGATAACTCAGGCCCACTAGTCCTGGCAACTTCCTCGTAAATTTCCTTTGCTCACTTTCCAGTTTAGCTATGTCTTTCCTGTTACATGGTTACCAAAACTGTACATAATACGCCAAGTGTGGCATCAACAACGATTTATATAACTGTAACATAACGTTCCAACTTCTATACACATTGCTTCGACCAATGAAAGTCAGCATGCTAAATGCCTTCTTCACCACCTTCTCCACTGTGAGGCCGCTTTCAGTGAACTATGTACTTTTACTTTTGGGTCCCTCTGTTCCACCACACTCCTCAGGATCTTACAATTTACTGTATAAGTCCTAAATTGGTTTAACTTTGCAAAGTGCACTACTTCCCAGTTACCTGTATGGAATTGCGTTTTTTAATCTTCAGCTCACTTCCCCATCTTGTCAAGATCTATCCGTAATTTTGATAAACTTTCTTGCTATCAATGATACCTCTTAATTTTATATCATCTGCAAACTTACTAATCATGTCTTGTGCAATCATGTCACATCCAGTTCATTTATGTAAATAACAAATATCAAAGTTCGCAGCATCGACCCCTGTGGCACACCACTTGGTACACGTCTCCACTCCGAGAAACAACATTCAACTGTCACCCTCTGCTTCATACCATTGAGAAAATTTTGATGACCATTATCTAGATCTCCCTTGGTCCCATTCAATCTAATCTTCCTGACTAGCCAATCATGCGGGATCTTCTCCTAGGCTTTACTAAAGTCGATAGAGACAACATCCACTGTCCTACCCATAATTCTTCAATAAAACTCTAAAAAAATTGTCAGACATGACTTCCCGCGTACAAATCCATGTTCACTATCCCTAATCAGACCTTGACTATCCAAATGTTGGTTGATATTGGCCCTCATGTCTTCTCCAATAATTTACCCATCGCTAATGGCAAGTTCACTGGCCTGTAGTACCTTGGCTTGTCTTTGCTAGCTTTATTGAACAATGGATCAACATTAGTCATGTTTCAGTCTTCACGAGCTTCACCAGTGGCTAAAGAGGAAACCAAATTCTTTGCAAGGCCTCTGCGATTTCTTCCCTAGCCTCCCATAATGTCCGAGGAAGGACTTGGTCAGGCCTCGGGGATTTATTCCCCTTAATGCGATCTAAGGCTACAAACACATCTTTTCTGGTCATATGTATGCTGCCCAAAACATCTCCACTTGTGGCTCTTACTTCCTTCCCATCCAAGATTATCTCCTCAGTAATCACTGACAGCCATACTGATCTTTCAGGGGACCTATTCTCTCCGTAATCACCCTTTTACTAATTATATAACTATCGAAATTTTTGGAATTATCTTTAACCTTATCTGCCAGATCCATCTCATGCCATCTTTTCTCTCTTCTCATTTCCCTCTTAAGTTTGTTCTTACACTTTTTATAGTCACCTAGCAGTTCACTTGACCCCGTTAGCTGAATACGAATGTATGCGTTCTTCTGACCAGAGCCTCAATACACATTGTCATCTAGGAATCCGTAAAACTGCCAGCTTTTCCCATCCCCCTAACAGGGACATACTGTCCTTCAAACAAACTCACCCAATCGAACACTGCTAGATCCTGCCCAATGGCCATAAAATTACCCTGTTCCAGTTTATCACCTTAACCTGATGATTTGTCTTAGCTTTATCCATAACGATGTTAAAACTAAAAGAGTTATGGTCACTGGATACAAAATATTCTCCGACTGGCACTTCAGTCACTTGCTGACCTCATTTCCTAAGGGAATGAACAGGGTTGCACCCTCCAGAGAAGGGCCCTCTTCATAATAATTCAGGAAACATTCTTGGACACATTTGAGAAATTCCTCTCTATCCGGGACTTTTACACTATTGGTGTCTGTGAGAGAATATGAATAAGAAAAAACCTTTTATTTGTGCGATTGAGATTTTGAGATTTCGTTTGACGGTGTGAGAGGGAGTTAGAGTGTGCTTTCTCCCCACTTCCTAATATATCACTGAATTCATACTGGTGAACGAGTGGTCACCTGCCTCGAGTGTGGAAGGGATTTTCTCGAATGTCTTGATTATGCACACGCCAACTGGTCAACAATATCATTAGGCCTTTTTAAATGTCCTGACTGTAACAGCAGCTTTAGATATAGACGCACGTTGTTGACACATCAGTGCATTTAGACTGGAGAGAGGCGATTAACAATCACCCACTGTGGAAAAGTGCTAGTTCTCCCGTTTTGTGAGACATCACCGAGTTTACCAGTGACTTGAGGGTTACTATTACAATTTATCACAACCAGGATTGAAACATGTTAATTATGAGCCCTGAGAAACTTATTTCAGCCTAGTTCCCTGATTAGGTACTGTGAATTCAGATACATTTCCACAATTGAATTCAACTGTTTTCTTTCCATTATGATGAGTGAACGTACTGATTATAAGCAAGTTCTGGCAAAGGTGTGAAACAGAGTTCCGCAAACTGTGAAGTATCAATTAGAAATTCTGAGTCTATAAAGAATGCATTCCAAGAAACAGGTGAAATATTAACAGAGATTTCACGGCGGGTTGACGAGAACGAGCTCGAGCTGACAACTTTTTCATCCACAGTAAAGAATAGGAGCATCACTGTCACTGGTGATTGGCATGTTGTTAAGTGTCAACTAGTGTCTTCTAAACCCCATAGAAACTCCTTTGCTCTTTAATTCAACGAGCAGATCACAGATGCATTTATTTCCCACATAATTGGTCCAGAATTTCCGTATGATGGGAATAGAAAGGAACATGGAATTCGAACACAAACAGATCAGCCATGGTATTATTGAATGTCGGAGCAGTATGGTCTGGTTCTACTCCAATTTCATATGTTTGCATATACAATAGGAAAGGGCCAGTGGTTAAAAGTGATGCTTTACCTTTGAAGTTATGAATTACTAAGCAGAAACAGGAACGCAATTTATGTTAGACAACAAGGTGCAGAGCTGGATGAACACAGCCTGCCAAGCAGCATCATAGGAGCAAAAAGGCTGACGTTTCGGGCCTAGACCCTTCATCATTTTCTGATGAAGGGTCTAGG
>NC_063373.1:2492772-2544045 GCF_021869965.1 Rhincodon typus | reverse complement strand
CCTAGACCCTTCATCAGAAAATGATGAAGGGTCTAGGCCCGAAACGTCAGCCTTTTTGCTCCTATGATGCTGCTTGGCAGGCTGTGTTCATCCAGCTCTGCACCTTGTTGTCTCGGATTCTCCAGCATCTGCAGTTCCTACTATCTCTGACGCAATTTATGTTCTTCTGGTATCTGGCCCAGTGCCTACAATTAGAAGAGTAGTTCTACGATAACGTGAAGGTGAAAGTACGAATTTGGTACATGGAAATGTCACGTGTTATTTGAGTCAAAATGTCGGGGGGGGAGGGGAAGTTGGAATTGGATGTTGGATGAAATTGAGTGGAATGAGAATGTGTAGACATTGCTAGTCTCATTGATCACAGAATGGGAGAAAGTAAAAGAGGGCAGAAGTATTGCCAGATGGGCTGGTAGTCACCTCCACATGTTTCACTAAAATCGCATTGTCAGCGGGTGAGGCATGATGTCGCTGCCCGCCCATCGATCAGAATGGCACAGGATAGTACCCTGTGAACACAAACACACGTAATGAGACAGAAGCATATTAACCACACACACTCACATAACTTAAATTCAGATACAGACAAAGGTTTCTTATGCTTTATGGACATTGATACAAAAGTAACTAGGAATGGATAATAACTGTTGACCTTGCCAGCAGTATCCACATCTGTGAACGAATTAAAAATGCTTCTGCATTGCTTAAGAGAAATAAATATATAGAAACGTCAATATAGCGCCGCCTGTGTTCAGTATATATCCTGCATAAAAATGTTAAAACAAAAACAGAAAATAAGACGTCGAAAGATAGAGTGACATACAGACAAATATACGCAAAGGCACATACACTGTCACATATACCCAAGTTCACAAAAAGTCGGTTATTCATCAGACACACACGCATTGCTACTCAGAAACAAATATAAATAAACATACATATTTTTATCACAAATACTTAACAGAAATGAACGCAGGTATAACATTCATGATGAGACACCGACAGAAGATTATCCTTTGGAAGGCACATATATATTGCTCAAGGATTCACCTACATACAATTAAAGGTACATGGGCATAGGCACACAGATTCACAAAGACACAGGGAGTCAGGGAGACAATGTGTAAGACGCATGAAGTAACATTCACAATTATCGACAGATAAATGCACAACCACATATTTACACGAATGCACAGACAAACAAACATATAAGTTACACGTCTGCAGCCTCATGCAGCTAAAAAGGAAACACAAAGATACATACTCATTTACGCAGAAAGCAATAGATAAAAGACGTACACTATGGCACTGATCCACCATAAGATCATAAGACAATAAGATGTAGGTGCATAAATAGACAGTTCGGCTCATTGAGTCTGGTCCACCATTCAATGAAATCACGGTTGATCTGATTGTTTTCAACTTCAATTTCCTGCCTATCATCACAACCATTGAGTCCCTTAATGACGATATATCTTCCCATGTCAGACTTGAATACACTTAGAGACCAAACCTTGACTGCCAGAACATCATTTAACTTTAGACAGACTGCAGAAATCTATGGAACTGAGGAATTTGAGATTCCTTGTCACAAAAAAAATGGCGCCCATTTTTAGTAGGTAACAGGGAAGATAACCAAAGTGTTGTTCTTTGTTTCATAGGGAACAGAATGCAAACATTATGAAGTTTTGTTAAATTTATAAAGGGCGATGGTCAGACCACAAATGGATGGAAATACGTTTATATGAGGAGTAGTTGTGGGGATTTTACTCATTGAAATTTAGAAGACGAGAGGCGACTTAATTGAAAAACAGAAGATTCTTAGGAGACTCGACAATGTCGATGCAGAAACGTTGTTTCTCTTTGTGCGAGAGTCAAAAACCAAAGGGCACGAAATCATAATTAAGGGATCACACGTTTATCACAGAGATAAGGAGGAATTAGTTTTTTTTCGGGAGGGTAGTGAGCCTGTGGAATTGTTTACCGAAGTGGGCTGCAGAGACTGGTTTGTTAAGTACATTCACGTCTGTGAAAATGAAGTTGAGGATTATAAATGCTTACTTGATTTCACTGAATATCGGAGCAGACTTGATGGGCCTATATCATGTGACCTACTTTGGCTCCATCTTCATGATTGATTTCACTGAACATCTGAGCAGGCTTGATGGGCCTATATCACGTGACCGACTTCTGCTCCATCTTCACGTGGTCTTATTATCTTATAATTTGCTTATGAGGCTATTACCTCGTTAGTGAATTACTCTTTCCATGAGATGCCAAGAATACTTTGCAAACAAATAAAATTTAAAAAAAAAAATAATTTCATAAATTGATAATTTGTCATTGTGCAGGTTTTGAAAATGCATAACTAGATGATAAGAAGAGAGACCTGAAATTACCAGCATATTGAGACCAAGAATTAGCTTCTTGATTTACATGAGCGATTTGGCCCTTAACAAAATACTAGCTGCGTTCTCTATGGTGCTTGCAAATTAACATCAATTCACAGATTTTCTGTCGGCATCGAGCCACAATTTTAGATTCACTTTCAGGAGGTTGTCCTTTCGTGTGATGTACAGCATAGATGTCATGCCCTGTCCCAAAATCACGAATTTCTTCATAATTATAATTAACTTAGTCACATTTCATCATATCATTTAAAATATTGGGATGTAAAATGCAATGGAAAAGAAACGTTGAATGCTGTATATTATATAATGGATAATGTTTCAGTTACTGTTTTCATGAATGCAAACTGAACATAGTGAAGTGAGCTGGATCGGTTCAGTTACATGGAAAGTTTTGTAAAATGTGAAAGTGTGGGAGGGCTCACAAATGGTTATTAAGGTTTCCAGAACAACTAATAGGACAAAGAGTGTAGAAAGTGTCAGGAATCTTACTTTCGGGACAGCAGAAAATGGGGACATATATGAGACGGGTACAGTCAATGCAGGGCTGAGTGTGTTGTGTTGAAACACGTGCAGGATACAAAATAACATGAGTGAGCTTGTAGCGTAGTTTGACATTGCCGGGTACGATGCTGTAGATAGGACAGATACTTGCTGCAAGAGGATCAGGACTGTGAAGTAAATACAAGTATACACTTCCTACTGAAAGGACAGGCAGGTGGGCAGAGGGATGGGGTTACCTTGTTCGTAAGAAATGAATTTAAATCAGTGGAAAGAAGTGATGTAGGGTAGGAAGAAATAGAACATGTTGTTGTAAAGTTGAGAAACAGCAAAGGACAAAGAGCTCTGATGGGATTTATAGACAGGCCTCTCCAGGGAGCATAAAAGAAATCAGGAGATGGAAAAGGCATGTAAGAAAGGCACTGTTTCAATAATCATGGATGAACTGAATCTGCAGATGGACTGGGAAAATTAGTTTGGTAGTGGATCCCGAGGAAAGGAATTCATGGAATATGTACAATATGGCTTCATAGAGCAGCATGTGGTAGAGTGGACTAAGGAACGGGGAATTCTAGATTTGGTGATGTACAGTGAGGCAGACTGATATTGATTTGTGCTTCGGTATACCAGCAATGGAGTAATTCTTCCTACAAATACCCTGTAGATCGCTGTACGATTTCTCAACAAGGTGGCTTCATAATCGTCTATATCCTAGACAATGCTGGCCTTGTCTCATAAAACGATTTTGATCTGACAGCAATGCATGTGAGAAATCAGTCTGGCAATCTTCACTACACTCTCTTATTTCCTACATAAACGTATTGGAGCTGTACAGAATATCCCATGTATGGTTTCAACATGGCTGTAGCATGTAGTATGTGAGCAATACTGCACGTGAGTCGCTTCACAATAAATGGCATCATGCCCTTTTTTGGAAACTTATTGTTGCTTCTGCATGCCTCGTGTCTCGTGAAGAACATTTGGGCATCTTTACACGGAAAAGTTTCCTTATCGCTCACATTTTAGAAATACTTAGCATTTCTGTTTTACTACGAATTGGTAACTATCATATTCGACCGACTTGTTGTTGCCCACTCACACAGCCCATTTAAATCCTTGTTAAATATCTCTGAATCCAAATAACAAACCACATTTCCATCAAATTTGTGCCATCAATAAACTCGCAAATAATGATTTTGAACTCCACTACCAAATATCTTAGTTACATTTCGACTAGCTGGGATCAAGATACTCTCTAGTCATACCGGCAACCTGAAGACGACCCGTTTATTCTCACTGTTTCTATTTTCAGTCAGCCAGCCAATTTTGAAAACATTCCAGTATCCATGTCTTTCCCTCAGTTTCTAATTTTGTTTATTAATCTGCTGAGTGAAATCTTTCATAAACATTCTGAAAATCTGCCAACACTGGATGCACTGGTTTCCCATGAACTATTTTGACGGTTACATCCACATAATGCTTCAGTACGTTTGTCAAGCATGAATATTTTTCTTTCAGGAATTCATGCTGATTCTGTACAATGCAACTGTTTTTCTTTCTAACTGAACAGTTACAAAACTTGGGAGAATTTTTGCCTGGTTGCTGGATCTGTCTGTGCTAGCAACATTGAATCCATTTCTTCTCTTGACTTCCCCTTATATAACTGTTTATATTGATGTTCAACTCACCAGACAATTAATGTAAACAACGCATTTGTCTGGGATTGATGGCATCCTCACTGGAAAAAATGTATGTAAGGAATTGATGCAAATCACCTGGCGAAGCCAAAAGCCAAATCATAAATTAGCTTGTGTCATGCTTCACTGAGGTAGCACACTGGAAATCAAATTTCGTTGATCCTGGTGTCATCACAAATTTCAAACACATACCAAAGTCTGCAGAATTCTTCATTTAGCTGAATTTTTGACGAGGCTAACTGAAAGCATAACCAGGTGTCTGTATTTGGTAAGGATAATTATTAATTGCAAATAAATTAATTCTAGATTCAGGTGAAGAACTATTGACATATAACTCCAGTATTTACAACTGTAAAGAACTTATAAAACTCACTCCACACACACAAACAGACAGGCACAGACAAAGGTAAAATGGTATTATAAGTGCACCAAAAAAAAAAGGCTTGGGGAAAGCTGTTGATTCCGCCATCGACAATATTCACTGAGATGATCCTTTCGCGCATCAGGACTCGTTTTACTTCGATTTTGACTTTCCAGGTACTTTACTCTACTATGCAGGAAACACGGAATAACTGGTCCACAATTTACAAAATCTTTCACTTACGGGTAATAATACAACGTACGGTAATTGGCAAGAGAAAATAAACGGCCTTTCTTCAGTCATTACGTTTTTTACGACAGAATGAGAGAGATGGAGACAAAAACACCTTCCCAATGCTTCTAACCATATTGTAACACCAACAAGCCGTTCAGCTACCCAGGAAATAATCACGTGGTTGTTCGCTTGCCGAAGGCTTTTGTCAATGGCATCTTGTCACTGTTTCATAATCACTTCAACAACTTGTTGTTGGCCGAACCTCAATTTGTGTACATTTCTTGCTGCAGACCATTTGCAACCAGATTCTCCCATGTTTCAACAAAGCAAAAGTATAAACATAACTTACAATAAGTGATGGCAATCTGTTTTATTCAGTGCAAAAAAACCCTTCAGCATCATTGTTTTTAAAACATTCTTTTTTTTTCCAATTTATTCCACATTCAGAAACACACAAAGCATAAAAATGAGACGTTAATAACAGGAGTTAATCATTTTTATCCAAATCGGACCTGACCTCTCCTTCATACGGTAGTACGTCTTTGGAGTGGTTATTCGCCATTCCTCATTAGCTTAATTTCAGATGTCCTTGTGAATTATCACGTATTGCAGCTAACTTTCATTACAGGAACTTGATGAATTGCCGACAAAGGAGTGTATTGGTCACAAATCAGCCTGGAGAGGCATACTTGGTTCGGGACTGACGGGAATAATGTGTATCAAATGCAACTTTTCAGTTACTCTCATCTACAAAGCATTCGCAAAGTCTACACTTACTTTTGTTTGACCAACATTGCAAAACCAAAGGGCTTTCAAATAACTTTGTAATGTTTGAAGTTACAACTTCGGTCCTTCAACTAGATTTGTCTCAGCAAGATACCACGTCTCACGTTGATCAGAAATAGTCTTGAAAATAGATTAAATTTCAAAATGTAATGTAACTATTCGACTACAGAAACCTGGTATGATAGTTACTAGTACCGAAAGCCTCCTGATTCTCCCCCGAGACGATTGCCTGTAGAAATGGCAAAAAAGGTGAGAAAAGGTGAAAACTGTTGGTAATCCTTTCGTTTCGGAAATAAAGACAACACCAAACGTGTCCAGGTTAACGATCACTGTTCTTCAGCTGAGTATCACGACATTGTACTTTTGTGAATTCGCCCTAAAACCTCGAAACAATGGTATAAACCAATTTTCTTCTCGTATCATAACCGTGATCTGTTGTGCCAGAGTCTGAGTCGATTGTGTCCATTGAACTTTCAGCCCAGAACTGAATTCCTGTGAACTGGACCATACAAACAGCATTTGTTGCCCATCCCTAATTGTCTAGAGGGCAGCTAAGATTCAACCACATTGCTGCGGGTCTGGTGTCACATATAGGCTAGACCAGGTAAGGGTGGCAGTTTCCTTCCCTGAAGGACATTAATGAACTAGATGGGTTTTCCTGACAATTGACAATGGATTCACGGTCATCATTCTTTGAAAGATCCAGGAATTTAGTCTCACTGTCCAGTGATTTACCCTGAAGCACAGCATTGTATTTGTCCTTTCACTATTGAATTTAATGCCTTATCTTGAGCATGTTTGATGACAGCATTCCATATCACATCAACCCGTGTATTGAAGAAGAAATACCTCCTTTTCTTCCCTCTCATTTTCTTCCTGATTGTCTTTGTCAGTCACTTAGCACTGAGGATTTTTTCTGCCACTTAAAGGTACCTCTTTGCTGCATGAAAACACATCATAATTTTATGCATTTCTATTGAACCACCTCTAAGTTCTCTTGCCAAAATAAGAATGATCTGAATCTTCACCACTCTCTCCATTTGTCAAATAACAGACATCTTTCATTCTATTGTAACCCCCACTGCCTACTTTTGCATCCTAACATCCCTTTACAAACTATTCTGCTAAGAACGAGATATGTTAATCAAAATTCTGTTGAAACAGATTTTTGTTTGTTCTTTTCTGGTTGTCAGTGTAAATATGTTGTGGCTTTAAGCGGTCATCTTGCTCTTTTATTCAAAGAGTAGCTTAATGACACAGGTGAAAATCTGTCTGGAAATCCAGTTAAGGAAACAGGTTGTGAGGCTATGAGCATTTTTTTTTTTAAGTTGGAAAAGTAGAAGCAGCCTGAGTGGTTGTCGTCAAACACACACTGAAACAAGATCTTTCGTTTAGCATTCAACAGTTGTTGCTTTTTTACCAACAGGGTTAAAAGGCAGTAAATGTCTCCCGCCTGCTATACTCCACCTTTGAGATTTCTCCTGACGTTTGTTTTTTTTCCCTGGACTGCTGGACGACATGCGAGACGGTCAGTTTTCTCAATGTGCCTTTTGCCAAGGATGTGTTTATGGGATTTTACTATTTTGGCAATGTTAATTAGTAATAGTTACTGATCTATTATTCTGTTAACTGTTTCAACAGAGTTATGTTATTCCAAGTTGATTCTTTCTTTTGTTGTGTTTTAACAATAGTGTTTGAATAAATTATTTTTTGCTTAGCGTCGAGTAGTTTGACCAATCAATTTGCATCTTGAACATAGTGACTGGTACTTAACTTTTAAATAGGAAAATGCTTGGGCCTAGGTTGCCCTCTTAATATATTTTGAGGGGTTTTGGTCTGGTACAAAACGAACTGAGGGCTCTTGCCGGGATCAAAATCTTTAATTCTAGGTTGGGTTTAGGAGTACTGGACTCAAAGGCAGTGAGTGGTCAGTGTTAGTGCCTTTTGTTTCAGGATGCGAATTCGGTTGATATAAACAGGATGTGCATTGTGGCGCAATGGGTCTTTCAGTCTCTAAGAATTTATTGGTGGTGAAAGAAGTCAATTCTGTAGTTTTACAGAAAGTGAGAAAGGCAAAGTTTTTTGAATTGGCAGACAAATTGGAGTTGGTGTTGCCTTTGTCCATGACAAAATTGGAGGTAATTGCAGAAACATCGGCACTTACAAGTGTCAGTAATATCAGTAGAATCATTGGAAATGGCTAAATTCAATTTCAAACGAACCAGCATGAATTAGCGGCAATGGCAAGGGAAAGTGTAGCCGTGACTGAAAAAAAATGAAGAAAAGGAGACAATAGAATTAGCTGAACAAAATAAAGGAGGGAATAGCATTATCTGAACAAGAAGAAAGAGAAAAGGAAATTAAATAGTTTGAATTACAATTTAAAACCGAGGAAAATCAGAAAGAGAGAGATTTTGAACTTCAGAGGCTGGAATGGTGAACGCAAAGTCGACTTAAAGTGGAGAAGGCAGAGATGAAAAGTAGAAGTAGAGATGAGGACAGTGGTGGAGAGCAGTGTTATCATGGCCAAAGGCCCTAACGGATCAGTTTAAATATGTCAAGGCATTGCCGAAGTTCTACGAAAAGGACGGCAAAGTCTTTTTACATTTCATTTGACAAAGCGGCTAAACAAATGAAGTGGCCTGTGACCATTGTTAATCCAAAGAAATTTGGTAGCAGAGCTGATGAGGTCTTTTCATCGCTATTGGAGGAGGTACCTGGGATGTATTATGTGGCGGATAATGCCATCTGACGTGCTTATGAGGTAGTACCAAAAGCCTACAGATAACTTTTGAGCAATCTAAGGAGAAAACCTGCTCAAATGTGCATTGAGATTGAAGGGAACTTTGGTGGATAAGGGCATTGAAAATAAATCAAACATATGACGTTCTTAGAGGGGCCTTTACTTTGAAGGACTTCAAAAAAAAGTTCCTTAAATAATGAGAACTCATGTGGAAGTACAGACAGTTAAGACTACAAGATAATCAGCAGATGATCATGAGTTGATTCATAAGTCAAAGTTTGGCCTCCAATACCGATTTCAGTCAGTGAGGGATAGAAATTGGAGGAAAGGGAAATCGTCAGGTGGTAAGGGAAAAGGGGATCTCTTTGATGATAGTAAAGATAGTTAACCACAGAGTAAAAAAGGAAACCATAGGGCAAAAGAGTAGTTAAAAATAGCTCACATATTTTCACTGCAACAAGTACAGCACCTGAAGTTGAAATGTTGTTGGTTTAGAAAAAGCATTGGGAAGATGGATCGGGGAAAAGAGGATAACATTTTGTTTTTTTTTTGAAGTGGTAAAAGTAAGCACAGCTAAAGTTAACAGCTGCAAGTGTATCTACAGCTTGGTTAGGGGTTAGTTGAAAAGAAAATGCCAGATCTCATTAAAGAACATACTTGTAAGGGTAAGGTTTACTCATATATGCTAGGAGGAACAGGTAGAGAAATTAAAGTTTTAAGAGATACGGCAGCAAGTCAATCTTTCATGGTGAGGGAAGAGGAGGTGTACAATTCAGGAGTATTGACAGAAAAACAGTGATAATATTTGGAATTCGTCATGAGAAGAGCAATGTTCCGTATTTTTAAGGTGTGGTTGCAGAATCTAGTGAAAAGCTGTGATGTAGTGGTCGGATCGGGAAAACAGGATAACCCAGTGAGTTTTTTTTTGACATAGTAAAGGTAAGCACAGCAGAAGTTATAAAAAAAAAACTGGAAGAGAATCTACAATCTGTTCAAGGGTCAGTTGAGAAGAAAATGCCAGATCTCTTTATAAAAAAAATACCTGTGAGGGTAAGGTTTACTCATATATTCCAGGAAGAGCAGATAAAGAAATTAAAGTTTTAAGAGATGCGAGGCATGTCAATCTTTCATGTTGACAGAAGAGAAGATATGCCATTCAGAAGGAGTGTTGACGAAAAAAAGAGTGAGAATACGTGGAATTCATCGTGAGAAGAGCAACAATCTTTTATTTACAGTGAGGTTGGAGAATCCAATGAAAAGCTGTGAAGGGGTGATGGAAGAACTTATCAGTTCCACCAAAGCAATTTATTCTTGGTAATGATATAACTGAATCACAGGTGGGAGTGATGCCTGCTGCGGTTGAAAAACTAATAGGAAATGAGGGAACTGAGGTATTACAAGATGCATATACGGGGATGTTTCCTGAGTGTGTGGAAACGGGGTCACAAAGCCACAGATTGAAATAGGAGGAGAAATCTAAGTGTAAAGGTAAGGAAAAACAAAAAGAAATGCAGATGCTGTAAGTCAAGAACAAAAACAAAGTTGCTGGAAAAACTCAGCAGGTCTGGCAGCATCTGTGAAGGAGAAAACAGAGTTAATGTTTCGGGTCCGGTTATTCTTTTCCATGTGCTAGTTGACAGCACTATTGACGATACACTTCCATCACTGAAGGGGTCGTTGATTAGACTGGGTTTGTCCTGCATTTTGCGTACAGAACAATGCTGATAAATTTTGCACATTACTCTTTGTCATTTAGCTCTATTAGATGGCAAGTAGCATTCGTGCCACACAAGGGTAAGACAGTATAAATCTGCATCAACAGATAAACGAATTACCATCCTTCACAATTCATCGCCATTCACATTATTTAATCCCCAACTATCAAAGTCCTGGTGGTAACAATTGTTCTAATCTGAAATCGACTAGCAATATTAATACTTCGGTGACAAGATAACGTTAACGAGGAGTGATTGTTAATCTACAAACGAGGCCAGGGCTTGTCAACGAATAACTCACTCGCTGAGCACCATCCTTTAAAGTCAGTCTATCATGGCAATACACGATTTAACACTGCGATGTAACATTTCCAACCTGCCTGGATAAGTGTAGGTCGAATAACACTCAAGAAGTTCGACATCATCTAGTACAGACAATCTCGTGGGATGGGCAGCATTTGCAGAAGCAGTCATTCTTTCCAACACACATACACAAAGGAATTTGTTACTGTTTTTAACCACAGTATTATTAACGGAAATATCATTTTTTACGTAAATTCTGGACTACTGTGATTGTCACAGCTGGCAAGTGCCACAAATTCTCGCTACATTGCAAAAATTCCAGTACATGTTCATTGTCAGTTTCTCTTATCTTCAGCATCATCTCAACTCCGATCAACAGAAAGTAGAACAGCTTCAATAATTAAGATATTCGATTACAGTTTTATTTTTGGTTTGGACAGTGCCGAGCAGGCCTGGGTTTGTGAACAGACAAGTTCGATATAAAACCGTGAAAGCAGGCAATCTACAAGGAAGTGGATGTGTTTATTTTCTTCACTTCATTGAAGACATCATTGCTTTAATGAAGAAATAACATAATCCCACCTATGTCATGGAATCATTCTTTCTTCCTCTGCATCTATCTTTCTTGCGTGATCTTTCTCTATATCGCACTCTGCTGCAAAGTAGATCTCAACTGAAACTGGTGACGTGAATTTGTGATGTGCAGGATGAACCCAAAATTAATGTCTCGTGTACAGCGGTGGTGTCCCTATCTCTCTGTCAGGAAGCCTGTGTTCAAGGCACCCCTGCCTCACAGGCATGTAATAGCATCTTTGAACAGATAGATTTTAAAACATATGAATCCAACACAACAGTACTTTGGGGAAAATGGGATATGATACACTGCGATTCAATGAGAAAACATGTTGCTGCAGGCATGTATTCTTCCTGACATAAATTCCAATAACCATTCCATAATCAAATATTTTCCGATCTTTCCACCCTCAGAACGAAATATGAAAACTTCGATCTGCAAGCCATGTATAGAATGTTAATGTTTGAGGGAAAGGATTTCAGTAATTTATGTGCGTTTCTCGTCAGAGATGAGATTGAATGCTTGAGAGGTGATGCATTTGAAGCACATTTAATTGTCAATAGGTCTTACAGGGTAGAGGCTGTGGAAGCTCAGAAGTCTAGTCTTTTTTTCCATAGATTCATAAAATTTGATAGAATCCCTACAGTGTGGAAACAGGCCCTTCTGCCCAACAAGTCCAGGCCGAGCTTCGGAGCTTCCCACCCAGACACATCTCCCAATAATGCATCTAATCTACACATCTCTGAACAATACGGGCAATTTAGCATGGTCAATCCACCTACTCTGCACACCTTTGAATTGTGGGAGAAAACCGGAACACCTACAGGAAACGCATGCAGACACGAGGAGAATGTGCAAACTCCATACAGATAGTCGCCTGAGAGTGGGATCGAACCCTGTTCCCTGGCGTTGTTAGACTTCATGCTAACCACTGAGCCGCCGTTTTTGAGTAGTAACTAAATCGGCAAGATTTCTTTTTGTTTGGAATATATAGGGACAGTTATTTGAAGGGAGATGACCATCCATGATCATATTGAATGATGCAACAAGCTCGAAACTTCGACTGACCTCCCATGTTCATAGTTGTTATATTCATATAAGATTGACTGTGAATTCTTAACCACCTAAAATAAAGGAGGTGAACTGAAAATTACACTGATCTGAAATATATGAGACAGCCGGCCCCCTTTTCTGATGGAAATATGGAACCAGAAAATGGAAAAAAAAAAAATCAAATCATGAACAGTTTTAATGAGGTGGATGTGGAACCATTTTCTTTTGCGGGTGAGTCTAGAACAAAGAGCAAGCACTCGCAGAACAGAATATATGGGGAAGTATGTTTCTGGACAGAAATGCATGAACTTTTGGTTCTCATTGAGATGTAGAGCGAGTGGAGAAGAAAAATGTTGGAGGAAGAAAATAGTAGGGAGATACAGGGCCACAAAGGCAAAATTTCACTGTTGGTAGAATGGGGGCTTGGATCTAGCTTTGAAGAAACACATGTCTGGTTCAAAGAATCTATCCTTAACCCGAAAATTGATTTTAATGCAAAACTCACGCAAAGATACCCTCAGTGTACACGGGACTGAATCAGTGGATGGGTTGTAGGGAATTGAAACTGTCAGAAATGCGAAAGAGGAAGTTCTCAGTGAGAAACAGTAAAACCACAGCGGAACCTGCAAAAACGGAAAACAAGCAACAACTAAGAGCCTTTAAGAAATGTTCTCACGACAGTCACACCACGGCTTGGCAAAGTAAGTGTAGAAATAAAATGAAACTTCACATGAAAACTAAAACTCATGTGAAATCGAAGAAAAAGTAGACCCCGTTGCTGGACAGAAAGAGTTGAATAGAATGAAAGACAGGCAGAAGTTCTCGAGACGTGTTAAACAGACAGAGAAGCTGGATGTTTCACGATCGATTCTCATTGTCGCTGAATCTGAGCATTCTATTGGATTTTCCTATGAGCAGTGATGGAACAAAACAAGGTCACTCTCATATTATCAGTTTGGGAAATGGTTTTCCTATTGCTGTTTGAATGCCTCTTTCGGAATATCGTTCAACAAGAAAAAACAGAAAGAGAAATTTCTAATCATAGAAATGGGCAGTACGGAGGAATTTTATTCATATACGTTCCCACTCTGGGAAGGCGTAATCTAATTAGTTCTAGAATCTTTGCTGTTTCCCCATAAGTTTACGTACTTGACTTGCTCCATAATTTGCCAAGTTAAAGGTTGAATGTTATATCTTCCGCAATGAATCATGTTACAATATTCATCTGGGACGTTGAAAGTTATAATAAGTATCACGGAAACAGAATTTATCCTGAAATTTATGTGTTTCCGCTACATCTTTTGAACAGGCAAATTCAGAAGAAAAATGTCCTGTATATTCAGGTCACTGCTCCCCCAAACTCTGTCTGTACACGGCTTTATAGTCAAGTTTTTGTATAGCTCTCTCCTTGCTCTAAATCACTGCGTCTGTAAGCCCACTATTTTCAGGTTTTTGTAAAAGCCACTCCGGTCTCTATAACACTGTGAATATAATCCTCAACATGTTCAAGCTCTGTACAGCGCTCTCCATGTTCTGTATCAATGGGTCTGCAATACCACAATGTTCAGGTTTTTGTACAGCTCTCCCCATCCTCTATATCGCTGTGTGCCCTGAGCGCCGACTGAGTGCACAGTAATACACACCAGAATCATTCAGTTGTATTGCAGAGATCTTTAACTGGGTGATTTTGGCTGCAGGATCGATGGAGGCAGAAAGTCTTTCCGTGGCAGCATTTTCTTTCTTCTCTTCTCCTGAACTATGTCCCTGAAGCAGATATTTCGGAGCCTGTCTTGGGGACTGACTGTACCAGTAAACTGCGTACTGACAGAAGCCTGAATATTCACAGCTTAAAGCAACAGCGTCGCTAACAGCGTAGGTCTGTAAAGGTGGACTCTGGGAAACCAGCGAAATGGAATCTGTCACATATAAAAAAAAAAGTTTATTGAGTGTCCTTTGTTTCTTGAAAGCATGTTAATGTTCTATACAGCTCTGTTATTAAGGACTTATTCTTCATTTGGAGCAGTTTCGATATGTGTTCACAAGAATTAGCAAAAAGAAAAAGAAAACACTGCGGCGAGATGTCGAGATCGTTTTTTTTTTGGAAAAGGGAATGCAAGTTGTTCTGACTACGATCATATGACAGAATATACGATGAAAGGGAATTATTCAAAGTAACTCTCAAACGGGAAATTTGAAAACAAAAATTCTAACACGTTATATAATTCTCGGAGCACTGGAAAATGTAAGGGTAATGATCACAGTTTTAAAATAGTTTGGAAGAATCCGCTGGGACACTGTGGAGATTATGATAAGGTTCTGCTCTGTTTAATTCTCTGATTTCTATTGAAGATCTACACATATATTGCTTCACAAAACACAAACGTTGGAACTATTTCAACAGTTAATTCTCCTTTTCTCAGAGACAAAAACTTTTGAAGTTGGAGGGTGTGCCCGTTTTATGTGTCTGTTTATTTTAAAATCATTTTTGGGATCAGGACGTAGCTGTCGGAATCAGAGCTCATCTTTCACCCCTAATTGTTCATTAGTAGGCGGTTGTAAGCCGCCTTCATGAACAAGTGCCAACCATTGGGTGCCAAATACACCCAAAATGCCTTTAGGTGATTTCCAGAATTTGACTCAGCGATAAAGACATATTTTCCAAGTGAGCATGGAGATTGGCTTGGAGAGGAATTTGCAGTTCGTGGTTCTCCCACGTATCCACTACTTTTGCTATATCACAGCCTACAGCAAGATTCAACAGAGTGCAACTCGATCCAAGCCGACAGTGGTCAAATAAGCGTAGAATAGAATTATAGAACGATCATAGAACAGAAGAAAGCCATTTGAACGACATATGCGTGCTGTCTATTGAAAGGAGAAACTCACACTTGTCGACTAACGGAAGTCTTGTGCAGCTTCACCCTGCTTTTATGAACACTGTAATGACTGATAAAAACAAGTATCTTATATGCTTTCTTAACCACCATATTATGTCTTGCTGTCTTCAGGGATCTGTGTACAAGCATCCCAAGATCCCTCTGTTCTTCTCAGCTTCCCAGCGACCAGCCATCCACGAAGATTCCGCTGTCTCGTTACATCTACCAAACCTTACACAAAAAAGCAACTTCACAGGATGCGGACGTTGCTGATTAGACCAATATTTCTTGCCCATTCCTCATTGTCCAAAGAGCTGTAAAGTGTCAACCACGTTGCTGTGCGTCTGGAGTCACATGTAGGCCAGACCAAGTAAGGACTGCAGATTCACTTCCCTAAAGTACACTATCCAATTCAAATTCTATCTGCCTCCGAAGTGCCGATCTGACCAACATATATACTCCAGTAACTGAAGATATTCTGCCTGATGGGGACCCAGATCTGATCCCTGTGGTACGCCATTGGATACTGGTTTCCACACGCACAAATAGCTTTCCATCACCATTCTCTTACCAGTAAGCCAGCGGGGATCCAAATTGCCAAGTTATCCTGAATGCGATGTGTTTCCAGGTTCTTCTGCAGACTCCCGTGTGAGGCCTTATCAAAGGCTTTGCTGAAATCTATATAAACTACATCAACTGCACTATCCACATTTATTCACTTGATCACCTTTACAAATAATTCAATCTGTTTGATACGAACCGACTTCGACAAAATCATGCTGACTATCACTGTTCAACCCTTGCTTATTAAAAAGAGAGTAATTCTGTCTTTCAAAACATTCGCCAGTCGTTTCCTTGTCGCTGATGCAAAACTCACTGGTCTGCAACTTCCTGGTTTATTACTACCAGCCTTCTTCAAACGTGGAAAAGTATTCAACGCTCTCCAGTAATATGGAACCACTTCTATGGCCAGAATGAAAGTAAAAGTTTGGGTCAACGCCGGTTTGATTACCTCCATCGTTTCTCATCGTAGACTGGGCCAAAAATCATATGGATCTTGGATTTCTTCCCTGACTTCCTACTGTAAGATTGAAGTGACACGGGTCTCAAAAATAAACTGGCAGTGGACATTAATTGCGACAATCTGTAACACATGCATTTGGAGTCACTTACCTGCTGTGATAGTCACCGCAGTCCCAGGTCCAATTACAGTATTATATTCCCGACACAGTGGCACTGTTGTCAGTCATACCAGTGCAAGAACTATTATTGGTATGAACTGCCAGCCTCATCTTAAAGACACTTGATTCTGCCTCTCATTTTTCAGTGCATTTAGATCAATGAACACTGTTCCGTATTTCCCTGATCCTATTGTTTCAAACTGTTATTTATGAGGCTTTGAATCTTAGCAAGGTGGCCCAGCAATGTGGATCGTAGGAGAGAGCTTCTGGGAAATGGAGAAAACCATCACAGAGAGAGGTCAGAAAAAAAAAAGGAGTCAATACCGGGGAAACCAAAAATAATGAATACATTTCACAATCAGGGAAAGCAAACGATATATTTCAATTACACTGCAATATTTGTTCAGGTGTCATCCACTGTGACAGCCCAAATGGAACACAGTATTTCATAGCAACATTCAAACCCCAGGTATTGGTGAGATGTGCAGACAATAACTAAATGGCAGAGACTGTGTCTCCAGGTTCCAGTTCTTAGGATCGGATCCCGGTTTGTAGACTCTTAACTGTTTTCATCATTCCCAACGTTTACACACAGACTCCAATCACAAGAAAAACAAGCAGCTTCTGCAGAAGCTTGGTATGTTCGAAATTGCAGATGATAGCGCTAATAAAACAGTAACATTAGAAATTAGACTGTGGGGCAGATGGTACGAGACCGATTTTGTTTTTACCAGAATATCGTTACACTTTCATTTTTTTTTCAGTGAAAATCTTAAGAGTGCGTTTTTGTACTACGTGATATAGTAGGCCATCACTGTGTCTATCATAGTTGTAACTTGCTTTACAGTAATAGGAGGCGGTATCTTCAACTCTTACATCCCGAATCTCCAGTGAAAAAGTCTTTTCTTCCTTATTCATCCGTACAACAAATCTCCCTCCGCTGGATATCCGCTCCCGGTCTGTCCTTGTCTGGGTTTGCCTGAGGAACCATCCATGTTCGAAATAATAACCCCAGTTGTGACCATAGTAAACACAGGTAATGGTGAGAGACTGACACTCCTTCTTGGTCACCGCTATTGGGGCTTGTGTCACTGACTGACTGAAATAACCTGGGAATTAAAAAGAGAGCGGTAAACGGATAATCAGAGCAAAGCAAAACTACAAAGAGTGCGAACTCAGCGGCTATGTTCGTGGGATTCTTTACATTGAATCAAAACAATGTGCGTTTGTTTCATCAATACTCACCAGGTAGCCAGATTTCCAGAGTAAAAATAACAAAGATTTCCATGCTTCTGCCACTTGGAACTAACGGTCTGTATGTCGGGCAGGTGGTTGCTGCAGCCAAGAACTGTACAGGGAGACGGACTTCCGAGTTGGACTGAAATAATTGAAAGGATCGAACAGACCTCGAGGTTGAAGCTTCTGTGAGAGTATTGATGGGCAGCTTTGTTGATGGATCTCAGATCCTTGTCATATGAATACTAAAAGTTTTAAAGAGGAATCACGCAGCGTTCTGTGAAACTGATGTGAATTCCACCTCCACTTTACTCTGATGTGCATAGCATTGGGGAGGGGCTTGTTGAATCAGTGAAGTCGCTTAATTTCCACCACAGTAATGAATTGGGAAGTCGCTCCTTATACTTTTATTGGGTGTGGCCTGATCTGAAGGACGGCCCCTCAGCTCAATATTTCTTCAATCCACAGGCAAAGAAAACAAAATACATTAAGCATAAACTCTCTCTTTCTCATTTTAGCCAATGTGTCTTGCATCCTTCCCCAACGCAGGCTGCATTTAACACGAAGTTTCAACACGAGTAATGAATGAGTTCTGCCTCCCTATCATCCACAACTCAAAGTTGCAGCGACAGAGAATAAAATGGCAACCGAAAAGACAACCGATAGTTGGGTAACTTCTTTGAAAAAAAAAATGTCCATTCTTCGTGTTAGACTAAGCTTTGCCTCAGTAATTGTGGCACTGGAACTGATACTATTACATTGATTTCTTTATCAAAGCTGATTCGTCACCATTGCACATATGATACTTTACATAGTATTGGCCTGCCAAAATGACAGTGCATTATGCCATATGTTTGTTTGCATTAAACTGGTTATCACATTTTGCACACGACTATCTCTCAGCTAATATCATCCTAGGTCGGGTTTTAATAGCTACTGCAGCACAAACTGTGTCACTTTTCGTATTATTCAACTATTGTGGCTGTTCTGATTACAATGGGCTCTGCCTCAGTTATTACCACAATAGAGCATGACTTTGTCTCTCTGCACTTGGTGCTATGATTTCTAATCCATGTTTTAGTAATTTGTCCCCATGCCTCCATCCTTGTTTCAGACACATGAGTCTGTGCATCATCTGTTCCTTCGCTAGAAACCTCATGTTTATTCTGAAACATTTTGGCATAATATCTGAAAATGTGGAAGAGACTCAAGGTCTGAAGGCCTATTCCAGCCCATAATTCGTTTGCTTACATGTTTATTTTTGTTTCAAATACTCAGTAAAGTACAAAATTGTTGTTCATTTATCCCGTGAGCGTAATACAGTTGATGGACAGATTTAATGTTGTAAATGAACTGAAAACCTGGCCGGCGGGAGCAACTAATTCAACAGCACGATTCTTTAGCTCTATTTCTGTATTTTTGTCGGGGCCCAAAACTCTCGTGGCACCCAGTGCCTTCGTCCATTCTTGCGATGTGGACTAAATTGAATTGGCTGAGATCCAGTATTTGAGATATCAGTACAACTCCAGTAAAGAGCACCCATCAGCTGCTCTGTACCTGCAGCTATTATGTGGGAGAGTAGCAGTGCACATACTACAGAGGCCGGTATTAGTTACTATTATGGTGTCTAATGTTGTATAGTTGTGGGAATTGCTGATAGGTCTGTTCAGCCATTCAATAAGAACATGACTGATCTGAATCCAGTGGGAACGCCAAACCACTTCGTTCTTTATGCCAAATCACATTCGTACACATTCTGCTGAAATGCTCGAGAATGAACTCAGAGTTTCTAATGAACGAACAGTGATGCATGATTGTTCATTTTACAATCCAACAGTACTGGAGATCAGCGATGAACTAAATCTTTGCGCTTAAGGTGCATATTCTACCATTTAATCTGTAGACGGTACACTCATCAGTAATGTGCAGCACTGTTGGTGTCTCTCCACACGAATTTGTGCAGAGACAACAGTGTGAATACTTGTGTGCAGGGACCTTGGCACGTCTTGAAACCATAGCGAGGACCACTCTTTCCCTTTTCCAGCTGGAACCTGTCACAAGGAACTTATTATTGACAGTCTGTGTTTTTTTTTAATGCCTCGATTCAAAGGATACTGCTGGGAGAGCATTCTCAGGAAGCTTCTTTCATATGGGGCGCCAAGATGAGTGGTAAGCAGTGGGAACATTGGGAATGACATTCTGCGGAAGAAAGCAACGTGCATCGAAAATAGT
This sequence comes from Rhincodon typus, assembly GCF_021869965.1. Lineage (NCBI taxonomy): Eukaryota > Metazoa > Chordata > Chondrichthyes > Orectolobiformes > Rhincodontidae > Rhincodon > Rhincodon typus. The sequence continues at coordinate 2,524,148 of NC_063373.1, read as the reverse complement.
TTCAAACTGCTTTTGAGCTCTCGTCCTTGCGCAATTGTATGGTAAACTGTTGTTTCCGACGAAAAGAAACCATAGGAGAATGTGAAATCGACGCTTCTCATTATGGTTTAGATTTAAATTTTAGACTTAGATTTTATTGTCTCTTGTACTCGAGTACAGGGATTACAGGAGTACAGTGAGAAGTGTAAAAATTGGCCATTTTCAGGCGCCATCTTAACGCAAATGAAAGATGATAACAGAAACAGAAATAAAAGAAATAATCAAAAGAAAATGAAACGTCCAGATCATTGTCCTGCCTCCGCCATGAGACCTTGCAGCCAGAAATACAAAGCCCCAAAGTCCTTCCCTCAGGATGCGAACACTCAGGTGTCTGCACATCGCTGAGGCCAGAACGCCACCGCCTCTGTCTCAGTCATGGCGTGGAGAATTGAAGCTGCTGCTGCTGGAACCGCGTTGCCTTTCTTGCTACATTATCCCAAGTTCTTCAGCAGTCAATTGTACGTCAACAAGATATCTTTATAGTCTTCCACGATAGAAAAAAAATGTGCTGCATTCTGCTGTTGAGTATGATATGCTGAGTTCTGAGTTCCAGACTTTTCAGCGTACAACTTTGATCCAGTAAGTATGTTTACTAGTTTTTATCACCTGGGTTTAATCTTTTATGATGTTTTTCTTCAGATATTCCAGGAAAGACAAGATCCTATTCAGAATCACTCCCAAATATCTATGGCTGTGGTCATGATTTAGCCTTTGACAATCGATGTAGATACACAATACCTTTACAGCACAGGAATTTCACAGGCAGAATACAATGCACGTGGTTTCAAAGGAGCCCGATTAGATGACATCACGTGTGGCAGCATGTCACGCAACGCTTTAAAGTCTTTGTTAAGGATCCTGATCAGTGTGTTCCAAGATACTGCCACCGCGGAGTCTCATGGAGACCATTGGCCAGCCTTCACATCAAGATTCAAACTCTTGACAACTGCCTTCATTTCCGTCCGAATGTTTCAAACCAAAACTGCATAAAATAGACTAATTAACTTCACGTCAGCTTCAACGCACCTCACAATCAAGTTTACCAAATTACCAGATCCTCCTTAGTGTGTTTGTTTTGTATTAATTCCTGTAAAGCGTTAGACTGCAGTGCAATTCCCTCCCGGGGTTGAGTTGTTATCCAACTGGATGTCCGCCCTTAAAAGAAAATGCTAGTTTGGATTTGAGCACATCAACTTTATGCCAAGCTAGAGACAACTTGCTGCAGAGTGCATGTGGCCATGCAGGAATTGATGTGGTTCCTGGTGGACAAATCTATGCTGATATGAAATTGTACATATACGTTGCACATGTTTTTATTCTAACATATATTGACAGATGTGATTGTGTGGAATTAGACTTGTTTATTCTGAGTCTAACAGTACGGAACTGTCACATTGGATGTTTCGGCACACACCTGGCCAAATAAGTTTTTTTTTTAATCAGTGAAGACTGGGCTCATGCAGCCTAAGTGTTAATACTTCGAGGGCCCTATCGAGGATTTTGATTCAATAATTGCTTTACAGGTTTTCAATAACACACCACACTTGGCAAGTGATCAAACAGACTTAATAATTGTCAGGAGTTAGAAGATAGTTATGTCTTCAAAGAAAATTTGTATTGCTCAGACTGGTCAAAAATCCAGTTAACTACATTTCTTTTATATGAAGAAATTCAACAAGGGAACTTCTACACCTGGCCACTTCATATGGAGCAGTGTCTTAGCCCATATTAAACAATCCATTCCATCTCATCAGAAACGTCAGTCGAACAACAGCTGCACTGATCTGTTTTGCTTCAAGAAATGTAATCGATGTAAATTTTCAGAAATCTAATTATCTCCCTGCAGACTTGCCACCAGCTATAAACGTAATCATTTAGCAGTGAAGTGCATAATAAACCGGAGTTCGAGTTAGAAATGCATGGAATACCGAAAGGTCTGGTGTTTTCCATTTACTATCCCATCCTTGCAATAATCGGAGTGCAAGGTGAAGTATAGAACTTCAGTCGTAGCTGCGTGGATCGTAGGTCAACTGCATCAATTCTTCACTTTGCCACGTGTGCAACTCCATGATATATATCTTTTCTGCTCTTAACTAGCTACTATTATCTCTTCAACGGTACAATTTGTTCACTTGATGTGATATTATTTCTGCTTTTTATTTACACCGTCATTAGTTTACTTTAACCGTCTTACCTCGCCAGCTAACTTGATAACTTATGATATTGACTGAAATGATTTTTGTCTATGTATATATTTTAATTTGTCTTATTTGACATGTTGTTTCACCAGCTTTCCCGTGTCGTTTTTTCTCATGAACTGCCTAATTTACCCCTTTAATGTTTATGTGCCTGTGTGTGACGTGTGTCAGTTTAACTTTTTATTACTCCCCCCCGCCCCATTTATCATTATCATCTCAGGATATAAACATGGGGATATTGCTTTGTTCCCAATCACTGTGGAGGACTTATGATTTTGTTATCTAGGTTAGTGCAATTATGCTGTATTATTATCAATATTTTCAAGGACCAAATACCACAAATTACTGCAGTGTAATGTGTTGCATTTTGTCATTGCTACTAGAAAATGATAGAAATTGCTGTTTATTATGAGAGACGCTGAATTCAAATCTAGTTTAGCTATGGTTCAGTTTCGTGGGCGTAATGAGATCACATTCAAACTATTACCAATACCACTGGTTTCCTTTTTAAAGGATTGCTATTAATGATTTGGAAGTAATTAAGTGAAGGTAAGACTCCTAGCATTGCAGGACTGTACACCAAAGGTCCTTGCAATTATCAGCTGAAGAAGTCAATATTAAAATTCAGTGCTGTCCACATTTCTTTCCAAACGTGGAGAAATGAAATTGGCCACACACTTCGTTCTGTTTCCGCATTTATCTCAGCGTATAGTTTCTCTGAATAGTTTCAACTCGTTTCCTTAAAACGATCTGTATTTGATCCTGAATGAAGTGTAACCCGTGTTCCAACCAGCTTCCACACTGGTTGATGATCACTTTACTACTTACCCACTGCAGCATTTTTCTGAAGTATTTTGCTGTTATTATTTATCTGGTTCATTTAATGGATCACTGTTTTCTAGATATGACTTATTCTTGTTGCAGATATCTGCTAAAAATCCAAGCATATTTTTAAGCTGGATATTTATTTTGAATGCAAGAACTATGGCACCTGGTGCAAGGTATAATTATCGTAGTTATATGCTTCACAGTTTATCCAGTGAAATAGATAATTTTACCGAAAATTGAAGAAGTAGTTTGACTGTTCTTCCACGTTATGAAGCACAAATTCTCTCCCACTGTCTCTCCGCCACCCCGTATCTCTCACCCTCCTTCTTTCTCACTGTCTTTTACAGCTAATTTGACTGTGATTGCGATCCTGTCTCAGAGAAGATGTGGTCTGTCTGCGTGTGTGATTCTTTACCTGCTGTCCATTGCGGTGTCAGATCTCCTGGTGCTGGTTACCTCTGTAGTATTAAACCGGATTGCTGGGATTTACTTTCCATACAGTTTCCTGTCCATCACTCCAGTTTGCAGTCTCCGTACTGTCTTAACTTCCACTGCTGTAGACAGTTCTACTTGGTTAACTGTCACTTTCACCTTTGATCGATTTGTGATGATTTCTTGTCAGGAGCTGAAAACAAAATATTGCACTAAAAAGACAGCAGCAAGGGCCATAGGAGTTGTGTCTGCATTGTGTTGTATTAAAAGTGCATTTTTATATTTTATATATGAACCTCTGTACACGTTTAACAATGTATCCTGGTTCTGCAACCCAAAGTTAATATTTTATATTTCACCTGCATGGGCAGCATATGACTTAATTCGTAGCATTTTCAATCCTCTTCTACCATTCATTCTGATTTTATTACTCAATGCTCTGACAGTTCGATACATTCTCGTGGCCATGACAGCCCGCAGGAGACTTCGGGTCCAGAGTCACGGACAGCATCAGAGTGACCCAGAGATGGAGAAGCGGAGAAAGTCCATCGTTTTACTCTTTGCAATTTCAAGCAGTTTCCTATTGTTGTATCTGTTATCTTTTATAACGATCCTGTATGTCCGAATCGCTAAAGTTACCTATTTCTCAGGTTCAGGTTTCAGTAAATCGACATTTATCCTTGAGGAGAATGGATTCATGCTGTTATTTTTGTGTTCCTGCATTAACCCATTTATTTATGCTGGAACACAAAATAAATTTAGAGTCGAGTTAAAGAATTGGCTGAAATATCCATTGCTCCGATTTCTTAAATGATTCAAAGTTTTACTAATGGGTGTATTCGATGTCAACAGTGTGCAATCTTCCAAAAGTGCCATGTTACAAATCTCAGATGGGAAATATGCAATTTAAACAGGCAGAACTTGAAGTAAAAATCAGTGGTATCCGGACATCCATACATTTCGTTCACTGGTGATTTTTAATGTCAACAGGAAAAAAAAACACCATTTGTTGTCCCCCATAATTGCGGGCATATTATACAGAGTGACTGGTATGAAATAAGTAGAAATACAGTCTCCTCTAAAATTGATTGAAGAAATGTTTCGTTATTCAACTATGTTTAATATTTTATCATGCAACTAAGTGTGTTATTGCCCAGAGTGACATAAATCGAGACAAAGCCTAATATTTTATGAACAAAAATATGAGCTATTGCAGTGACAAATCAGACAACAGCCAGTGTCAGATAAGAAGGAATGGCCAATTGTGATTGCACATTCAAAAAAAAAGCAGCACAATAGAATTTGAGACATTAATGTTTTTTTTTGTAGTCCGTACTAGAAGTTTTCCAACACTGAGCCTGAGAGCTCAGTAACTCACCAGAGAGTCAGTCAGCTTCAGACACGAGATAGTTCAACTGGTTAATTCATTCACTGTCTGGAGGTCGAAACAGTTTTCAACAAAGTCTGCTTCATATTCAGAACCACTTGAATGCCTTTACAGAATAAACTCAGACTGTGAGTCTGGATGTTGTCAGTACCAGAATAAATAATAGTAACTCCAGGCCAGGTGATAGGAACAGATTAAAATCCGCCCTGTCCTTCTCACTAAACATATGAGGACGGCGGCTGAGTGATAGAATCTCTATAATCCATTATTTAAAAATAATGTTCAATGAGGAAATGTTCAGAGCGGTGGATATTAAAAATTCAGATTCAAATTTTGTTCTGCAAATGAGAGAAGTGATGGAATGTGTTTAGTCACAATTCAGAATGTCAGAATATCAGAAATGCCCTCCACACAGCCCAGACCCAGCAGTTGTGCTGATTTGCCCGGTCTGTGCCAGGACAGTTGGATATTTGAAGACATTGGTTTAAATCGTTATCCTCAACAGTCTTCTGTCAGGTCTCATTTCAGTCTTTGTGCGCTCAGAATACAATGAGACGAATAGGGAGTACGGTAGCTCTGATTGAATAGAAGCATTTCGAAATGGGTTAGCACCAGCGATCACATCGGAGAGAATTTTCCACTTTACAGACATGGATCTGGGTTGAAACACATGCCTACTATTGTAATTCATTATTTTACAGGACGCGAATGCCGTTGGCTTGGTCACTATTTGTTTCCTATCCCTAATTTCCCAAAGGGTGTCGTGGCGATCTGCAATCTTTCTTGTACATTCAAATACAAGTTGTTAATATACATAGCAAACAGCAGGGGTACCCTCACTGAACACAGCGGAATGCCCATGGTCAGAGACTTCCAATCACAAAAACAGTGTTTCACAATCGCCCGCTGCCTCCTATTTCCAGGATAATTTTAGATTTACTTTGGATCACATGAGGTCTTACCTTGTGGATCAGCATTCCATGGAGCAACCTCGCCAAAGGCATTACTGAAGTCCATATGAGCCACATAGACTGTACTACCTCCATCAATATATTTCGTCTGCTTTTCAAAACAAAACTCAATTAACCTAATCAGACATGATCCACTGGTAACAAACCCATGCTGTCTATCCCTGTTAATCCTTGCCTTTTCAAATGCGGATTAATCCTGTCACTCAGAAGTATTTTTCCAATACTTTTCTCACATCTGACGTCGGACGAACGGTCCTGTAATAATCTGTCTATCCCTGCTTCCCTTCTTGAACAAAGGAACTATATTAGCTCACGACCAGCTATCCAACACTTCTCCTGTGGGCAGTGAAATATTGAGTACATCTGCCAGGGTCTCAACAATATCTTCCCTTGGCTTCCATAGCAGCCTGGATGCATTTCATCAGGGCTTGGGATTCTATGTATCTTTACTAACGCTAATACAAATCTTATTCATCTTCCTTATAAATCCCAAAATGTTCTAGACACTCGTCATCCTAACTCAAATCGCCAGCAATAATGTATTTCCCCATTGTGCGCACAGATGAGAAGTAGTTGTCTAAGACTACGTTATTGTGTTCAATTCTGGTCGCCACACGACCAGAAGTTAGTGATGGCTTTGGAAAGGGTACAGAAAAGATTTACCAGGATGTGACCTGTTATGGAGGGCGTTAGCCACGCGGAGAGATTGGAAAAACTTGCGTTGTTCACACTGGAACGACAGAGGTTGAGGGATACCTGATAGAGGTCTCTAAGATTATGAAGGGCATGAACAGAGTGGGCAATCAAAAGCATTTTCGCAGGATGAAAGAGTAGGTAACTAGGGACCGTAGGTTTATGGTGCAAGGGACGTTTAATTTTGATTAACGAGGCAAGTCTTTTTTTACACAAAGGGTGTCGGGTGCCTGGAACTCTCTTCTTGGAGGGCAGGGTGGCGGGGTGGGGGGGGGGGGGGGGGGGGGGTGGCGGGCTCCTGGAAGCAGATATCTTGACAAATACATGAATAGAATGGGAATAGACGGATACGTTCCCGGGAAGGGTAGGGGCTTGGAGGGCCGAAGGCCTGTTCCAGTGCTATAATTTTCTTTGTTCTTTTGTACCTCACCCAAGTTCACTGGCTTCATGCACAGGTTTCCGCATTGAACTCTAATATGCGCTACTCATTCCCAAGAACACAGAACACAGAACACAGAACATTACAGCGCAGTACAGGCCCTTCGGCCCTCGATGTTGCGCCGACCTGTGAAACCAAACTGAAGCCCATCTAACCTAAACTATTCCATTAGCATCCATATGTTTATCCAATGACCATTTAAATGCCCTTAAAGTGGGCGAGTCTACTATTTTTGCAGGCAGGGCATTCCACGCCCTTACTACTCTCTGAGTAAAGAACCTACCTCTGACATCTGTCCTATATCTATCACCCCTCAATTTAAAGCTATGTCCCCTCGTGCTAGCCATCACCATCCGAGGAAAAAGGCTCCCACTGTCCACCCTATCTAATCCTCTGATCATCTTGAAGAATTCCTGTTACTCTCAATATAATTGTGAAATGACTTGGTGTATATTGATCCCATCTGCCAAAGTTGTTTCATGGACACGATTTGCCCTCCAGACTTCTTTTTTAAGCTGCCCATCGCACTGTATACTTCAGAATGCCCTTTCCATTTTTTTTTTTGGGAAGTAAATTACCCTGTGCTTCCTTCCTTTTCTTTACCAGGCAATTACATCCCTTGACATCCAGGGTTCTCTAAACTTCTGGCCCTTACCCTTCACTCTTAGAGGAACGCACTGGCCCTGATTCTCATTCTCAATAAACTACTTATAAAGGGATTCCGGCTTTCCAAATGTAGACTCACCTACAAGTCACTGTTACCAGATGTTTGCCAGAAAGTGTCTAATGATATTGAACTTTACTTTCCTCCAAATTAGATGGATAACTTCTGCACTTTTCTTGCCCGTTTCCATAATGATTTAAGAATTTGCAGAATCATGGGCACTATTCCCAAAATTCTCGCCAACTGGCGCTTCAACCACTTGACTCCGTTCTCTACAATTAGGACGGGCGTTGCCCCATCAACTGAGTATTAAGAGCCTTTTAACTGTCAGACGGATTACAAAATGATATGAGCAGGAATAATCGAAATGGTTTGGTCCTCCTTTACCTCCCACTTTCTTTGACCACCATGGTTAGTACGGGAAGTGTCTTCAGAAATAACATCCCAGAATGTGTCTCATATTTCCATGGTGACATTCCTGTTCCATCTTCTATATCTTCCGTTGGTTTTTACTGTACAAATTCTATTATCAGAAGGCAATCCTTTAATATGTGGATGTCGTTGCTCGATGATGTTTCTTTCCCCAAAAATATAATTCATTCATGACGTTTGTAAAAGTGTGATACAAACCATTTCATATAGAAAAATACAGAATTTTCAATAAAAATTCAACTTGTCTCTACATATCTCCATTTTTTTTCTGCTTAATAAAATCGCAACATTCTTAACATATTTATCTTTGCATGATTATGCCCAAGAGACCAAACTAGACTAACATTCATTCCATTATTTGCACAATTGACACAACTGACTAGCACTGTGAACGCGGAGTTGGTGCTTCAGTTCACCAGTCCAAGACCCCCATCTATTGGACACTCCTGGAATTCACAAGCCAAATGTTTTTTATTGGTCTGCTCTGTCTCTGCATCAGCGTGAGGGCTTCAGGGCAGGCAAGACTTGGCTCTTTAGGTTTATTTCCTTTGTACAAGTTAACTGAGAAACTTTCTTGTATTTCTGGAGATTTGGAAACATCCCTCATATATCTTCAGTAAATGTCTTAACAGTTTCCCGAGGATGCTCGACGTACCTGATTAGGGTTACACCTGCCTATGTTGTCAACTGCCAGTAGTCATGTTTCATGTGCTCTCCCTTCCGGACGTTAATTCAGATGGACTTTGTGATACGCAAGCATTGCCGCCAGTGCATGTGTCACAAACACAAAATGTTTCATTGTTGAGGGAATCAAATCACCCCTTTGAAAACACACTCGTAATTAACAATTAAAACTCAATAGTCAGATATATCATTATTGTTGGTCAGGAATATGCAAAGCACATGCTGTCCGGTTTATGTTTTGAAAGAAAATATGAAAATATTGCAACTGTTTTGACCCTTCTCGCCTGATATTAAAGTATAAAATGGATCGGGCTTCATTTACTGGTAGGCTTTAAAGGCGTTTTCCAAATACAGGACTGAATGCTCTGTTAGAGCAGATGACAGTTGCGCATCAAGATGTGAGATCTGGAGACGTTAACTTCTTCTGAACATTTACATTTCTTCTTTCACTTCTCAGTCTGACTTTGCCTATGTCTCTCTGCATTGATCTCTACCTCTCCCTGATGAGACCACACTAATTGAAATAGACATGCTCTCAGCTGTAAAATGCATAGCAATGGATACCTTGTAAATAATGCAATAATCTACTGTTCTTAGGGAAGGAAATTACTCACCTCATTTGTTCTGGACAACACGTGACCCCTACCCACAGCAATACAGTTGCTTCTTAACTGACTGGCTTGCTTTAAGGGACGGACAAGAAATGTTGGAATACCCATTGACGCTCACATCCCTTCAATGAATAAAACAGAATCTGAGAATGAAGGTATAGTTTATCGGGTGGATAAATACAATTACAAACGCAAAATGGGCAGCATGTGGCTTGAATACAATTGTGGAATTTTCACTTTGATACCGGGCTGAAACTGAAACGATAAATGTTGTTTCTGTTTGTCTACATTCAATGAAACCATAAGTCAGATTCAATGAATCCAAAACGACAAATAGTATTGCAATTGAAATTACGACCGAAATCATGTCTTCAGCAAGCACTCAATCATCCGCTACACATTGAGAGACACAGGGATAGATAAAGGGAAGAGAAGAAAAGGAGAGAGGCGTAGAGGGACGGAGGTAGAGAGACAGGCAGAGATAGAGAGACAGCGAGATGAAGACAGTGACAGAGTGACAGAGAGCGATCAGGAATGACTGAAATTGTGAGAAAAAGAGTGATCCCTGTCCGTTGTGTTTTCAACAAGCCTGTGGTTTGAGACAGGTAATCTCTGAATATGACTTTGCATGAGGTCTATTGTCAACATCCGAAAATAACTTGTTTGTTGAGAATGCCGCTGATCAGTCTCTCTGTCTGCCTCTCTGCCTGTCTGTCTGTCTGTCTCTCTCGCTCTCTCTCTCTCTGTGCCAGGAAGAATTTAAAGTTCTCCCCCATCACCAGCATTGACAGTCTTTATCTCGACAGTTAAGCCTGTTTGATCTGCCTCCTCCCAGTCTTCATCATTATGATCAGAAAGACCTGCAATGACCTGTTTCCAGTTGGAACTCTGATGTTATTCATTTTGCATAAGTTTACACTTGTATTTAGGCAACTTGCTTTCCCCATACCTCGTTGTGTTTGTGTCATGATTCTCTTGTTACAGCCGTTCTGTGCGAGGATGAGAGCTCACAGGCTAACCAGGTGCTGTCTCTGGAAGAAGGACCAGTTGAACTTGACTTTCAGCTTTCCATTGTTTCTGGTGATAATGTAGCCTGCAATAGACAAACGCTGGCAGGGGCTCCGACATTTGTCGGCTACATATACCAGAGCAATATGACAGTTGGATGCGACACACTTTCATTTGAGTGAGCAAAGAAGACGAAATCCATTTCTATATATCAAAATTTGGTCGAGGACACAGGTATTATTGTGCGGCCCAGGCACAATGAGACAAACAGTAGACCTGGCCATACAATATCTTGCACTGTGTTGTGTCTTCACTTCCTGTAAACTTTCGCCAAAACAAGAATTTCACAGATACCAGTAACTTCAGAAACCTTACTTTTCAAAGCGCAATCTTTGGGGTGGATTAAATTACAAAATCTTACGACCGTGATAAATTATAGAGAATCACATTAAATTAGGCTTTCTGTGCGTGCAATATTAAAAGTAAATGATGGACAGAAAAAGAGCGGTGCCTTTTTAAGGATGGACAGGTATATAGTTAGTTAGTTAGATAGATAGATAGATAGATAGATTGATAGATAGATTTATAGATAGATAGATAGATAGATAGATAGATAGATAGATAGATAGATAGATAGATAGATAGATAGATAGATAGGTAGATAGATGGATAGATAGATAGATAGATAATGTGCATTTAACCTTTGTCCCGGGGCATTTTATTTATTATTTTTCTTGTAAGTTGCATTTGTTCAGATTTGATTGTAGTTTTCAGTTACTTCTTCTCTACCTGAGACATTTTTCAATATCAGTTTATCACGGAACTGCTGGACAAATTATTTTTCCTTCAAGACAATGCTACAATGGCCCCTAATGACTTAGTATTCTGTTGCTATTACATTCCCGAATGCCTCATCTCCATATTCAGAGATGAAAGAGTTGTTGAAGTATATAGGGTTCAGCTGTCAGGTGCTATGGTGAATAAGAGTGCAGTGAGACACGTTGCAATATTGAGGATGAACCTGCGCAAAGCTTCACTCTCCCTGGCGATTGAGGAGGCAAAAAGATAGTGGACAGTAGAAGAGAGCGATACAGGAAAAATATGTTTGTACTTATCACCCAAAAGTGATATTTAGGCAGGTGCATGAGCAGGAAAGATTTAGACGGATATGGGCCAAACACAGGCATATGGGATAAGTGTAGTTTAGGAAAATCAGTTGGCTTGGACGAATTGGGCTAAAGGTCCTGTTTCCATGCTGTATGACTCTCTGGCTCTATGATATAACCACAAGTTACTTTAGTCTGAAATTCACACATAATTAGACTTGACTAAACTCAGTTTCTCTGCATTTTGACCGGAGCTGTATTTGTCTGGAAGTCTTTAGCGTTGCCTTGTGGAAGGAAATTAATCAGGTAGCGGTTTCCTGCTTTATATTATCTGGAAAATTACAAGGGGAGGTGTGTTCTGTCTTTAATCAATGTATACGGACCTTTGGGGGACTGTGATTGCGAAGGCAGATTTATTTCCTGTCGTTCCTGCATTGATCCTGTCAGTGTATGATAGGACTTACAGAAAGTATAAAGGTAGATTCTGTCAGTATCTTCTTTCTGCTTGGTAAGTTTGGTCTTTGTTGTGATCAATGTTGATACTAAGAGGAAAGTATATACCCTGAAGTGATCTTAAATCTGTGTGAAGGAAATAGTTACACTTACGGGTGTAGAGTGGAGTTGGGTTTTCAAAATGTTCAAATAGGGATGGGAATTTAAAGACAACATTTATCACAGAATAATTTACAAAGATAAGTGGTAGTACGAATACAATTTGTAAAGATAAGCTAACAGTAAAGAGAACCTCGTCAGTTCCTGTTCAATGTTGTGCGTTCTATGATGTTTCAAATGAATTTGTGATTCGCTCACAGTCGGGACTAAATTGCTTCAGCTGATTGATGTGATAGCGCCCTTTGGTGAGCACTGAGTTGAAATCTCAGGATGGAGTTTTGTATGGGATTCACTATATCAATGCATCAGTGTGGTTTGCATGTAACAGAGATACATGACGCTGTTGGAGATGAGGATATCGCCAATAGATTTGTATTATTATTATTTATTCATTTGTAGGAGTTGTTCAGAAGAGTTGAGCAGTAGAAACTCGTTAACTCCATCATTTTATTGGAGAAACTCGTGGTTGGTGAACGTGAATTAAATAAAGTCAAAAAACAGTATCATTTCTAAAATGTACACACATCTGCCTTATTTGCCCTGGTGCGACAGTGGCTTGGATTCAGCACTTTGACTGCCATGTCCTGGCTTCGTCTTCTGGTTAGGAAATGCTGGCTTATTGTTCATATACAACCTCTTCATGTGTCGGTGAAGTTCTGACATTTCAATCAGCAAAGACTGAGCCAATCTGTCAGAACTAATGAAGGTTGTGCCCTTAAAGAAAAACACTTATTCAGTAACTTCGCACCTACAGACTTCTTTAGCAGAGAATTCCCCATCTTCAGCACTCTGTGAGTGAACACTATTCTCCTCATCTCAGTCTGAAATGGCCTACTGTTTAGACTGAGACCATAGCCACTTAATATAGAAGTGCTAGCCAGTGGAAACATCCCTGTATTTTCATTACCCCATTCAGAAAACTGCCATGTCAGGAATCAATCTGTTGATTCTTTGCAGCACTCTCTCCACGGAATGTATACGTTTCCTTCGGTAATGCGTCGATAAATTGCACACAGCACTCCAGGCGTGGTCTCGTCAATGCCCAAGCCACTGCAGTTAATTCATTGTTCCTTTACCCTTTCGTCTTGCAATGAAGGCAGACTTGGAAATGTTATAGGGGATTTCCTCATCCAAGTTATTGACATGGATGATAAGTAAATGTGACTGACCAACTGCTGCATTAAAAAAAATCACCTAATATTTTACAGCGCTTCAAGGAAGAAGGCAAACACAGACAGAGTTTGCATTGTTAAAGGAATGTAGAATCACGGGGAAGTGGGGGCGGAGAGAGAGTGAAATTGAAGATTTTCAGATCATCCATGATCTCACTTAATGGTGGAGCAGATTCGACAGATGGAACGGTCTTATTCTGTAGTTACTTCTTGATAATCTTTGTGCCCAATACACGACAGGCTCAGCCGATTCGTCGGTGCTAATTAGTTCACTTTGATTAGTAAAACAGTTTTGTTGGAAGTTTATTGTTATCAAAAAACAACTTTCCCATTGCATATTTTTTGTAAAAGAAGCAGAGTATTATTGCTATTAACTGAACTTATATTTTTTCTCTGTCATAACTTTTCCATTCACATATCATTACATTTGGGAAACTAGACAAACGCAAAACTGGGGTAATTTGCATTCTCTACAGATGTATTTTCCTGGGATATTTTTGAAGGAAAGATATTCCAAGATGTGGGGGGAGGGGGTGGGGTTCAGATTCAGACATCCCTAAGAACCTATGACAAAGGTGGAGATTAAGAGAGGAGGTGAGACACAGAGAAAGACTGCCAAGAAGAGACAGAAAAACAGACAGATGAAGTCGAAAGTCAGATAATTTTGATGCCTAACATTTGTCACATTTGATTGGACAACGAATTCTCCATCTTGGGGAATGCCCCTCCTATTCGCGTTAAGTGATGCCAGTTGCTGATCCGAGTTTGCTCCTTTACATCAGTTTGGAAGTATCACCACATTGAATCAATTCTATTATTTCTCTGAAGGTCTAAAACAGGCTCCGTGTTTCAATTTTTTTTCACTAAGAATATCGGTCATGCTGCTTGATAAGTCAATGCTTTAATTACCAGTATTGTGTTATGAATTATGTTCATGGAAATTATTCGATCAATTCTGCATTTTGTTGCAGGAGTAATGGCAAAGGTGAGGTGTTACAGGATCATTCAGAATTAGTGGTTCTGGAAGGACAGACCTCAATGCCATACTGGAGTTTTTCAGCAGCCGGTTGTCAAACTCAAATCCGGCACATCCCCTTTCCTGTGGAATATCCAAGATATGAATTCAAGATGTACATCACGACCGTAACGACTGAAAAAAATCACAGACAGATTTTCTGCTGTTTTGAGCAGAGAAAACAAATTGGTTAATTTGAAAGAAAACTTTTGATGTATTCTCCCCGACAGCGCTGCAAACGTCTGTGCTATGGTGCACTCAGTGTTGCAGAGAAACAGGGGAGCCTGTGCAAAGTCCATCCTGAGAATTCTAGATGGGATCCACCAGAGAGCGACATCACATCAACAAACAGAAACAGAAATTCAGACAACAGAGTGAAGATCATTGTGTTTCCAGTAAAATATCAAAATAAAGCACAACATTCAACAAGAAGAGCTGAGGACAATATGGGATTTATTTTCCTTCATTTTAAATTGCAATAAGATTATTTCACACAATAATTTGTGGTGCATTACCATGCAGTCAGTCGTTTGATGAACTTTCTGCAGTCATGTAAATTATTGGGATCTCTTCGTTTATATTTGTGATCACAAACCCCTTAGGCATTGGCCTGGCGGCTTCATTGTACCTGGCGCATGGCTGAGGTAGACATGCAAAAACCCCTTTTCCAGGGGTTTCGGTGGCTTGAATTTCCTGGCAGTTACTTCAGAGAAAACGATTGCATCTCACAAAAATCTGCGATCACTTCAGTAATTTTTCCTTCATTTTCTTCCTCTTCCCTCCGTGTGAGTCTCGTTACTACTTTTGACAAGAATTTAAATATACATAAATGTATATCATATTTTATAATACATATTGTATATTATATATTATACATAATATGTTATGTTCTGTTTAATAACTTCAATCATACTTTACCGTTGGATGTTATGCTCTTTTCTTTTTCCTTCTTGGATATCTACAGACTTTTAAAGTGCAACTGACAGTGAGGAAGTATGAAAATCTTCGGAATCTATGCTTGTTACAGAGATAGAAACTGCACCATTGATCTGTGCCACTGCAGTCGCAAGAGAAATGCTGCAATGATAGATACAACGTCCTGAGTAATTAAATGTCACCGAGATAATGTTACCAGCCATCAGGATTGGATCACGTTCAGTTCAGTTTAGAAGTAAAGAGCAGCACTCCAGAAATTACTTACGCTTGAGTGAAAGAAATTTCACCAACTCCTGTCCAGGAGTGGCACCGTGTTGTGACAACCAGCAAGGACAAACGATTCTGTCAAACTTTGTTCTGCACTCAGCTGAGATGATATCAACCATGCTGATTAAAACACGAATATAGACAGATGCAAATACTTGTGGAGGTTTTTGTATTGGGTCTTGACTTCAAACTGATGACGGGCCTCACTGCACTGAATAGATTGTCCCGCTCTGCACATTCTGGCTTCTTACATTACAATAACCAGACTTTCTAGATGTGCCTGTAGATGACAATGCTGTCCTGAGTTTTCGGATTTCTCCAGTTCTACCTTGGTAACGATCCAGCTTGGAGGCCGATCCGTTTTCCATTGGTCCCATTGCTTGATGCCAACATGCAGAACAGTATATTCACAATAAAAATCACCGACACCTCTTCTGACTGTTGTTATCACTGGAGACTGAGTTCCACCCTCTGTGCATAGTCCATCGTTGATGGTCAAGGAATTAAAGAGTGAATGGTTAAACGGAAATTATCTAAATAAATGTCTAATGGTATGCTTGTATGTAAAAAGCCAATCATAAAACTCCACGTAGTGTATGCACATCTGATCGCGACCTACACCAGATTCCATTGGCAACGTTGCAACACCTGCCTAGATGTGTTGTTATAAATTAAATTACATATAAATGATCACAGTCCAGTGCCTGTTCTCCAACACACCAAGCAGTAATATCAGAAACATGTCAGAGAGAATTCCTGATGTCGAATTGCCTGATTTGAGGTTGCAGATTGTGAAAGAAGAATTGGATAGCTCTTTCGAGACTGTGTAGGTGGAAAAGGTCAAAGGTCCTCCATGTAGAAGATTCCATGATCTACTCATAGATTCATAGAGTTGCCCAGCACAGAAACACACTCTTCAGTCCAACTCGTCTATACCGACCAGGTATCTTAAAATAATCTAATGCGGTTTACCAGCATTTGAACAATATTCTTCTAAACCTACTCATGTATCGATCCACATGCCTTTAAATTTCGTAATTGTGTCCACGTTCACCATTTCCTCCGGCAGCTGTTTCCATAGACGTACCACCATGTGCATGAAAAAGCTGCCCCTCAGGCCTCTTTTAACTATTTCCGCTCTCTCCTTACACACATACCCTTCAAATCTGTTCCATTCCGACTTTTCCCAGTCACTTGAATAGTGAGCAGAGGCGTGGCAGTCACAGACCTCAAGATTCAATCCTGTTCTTTCTGCTCCTTTTGTTGCAATCACAACTGACAGTTGGCACATAATTCATTGACCTTTGTGTCTGCAGTATTCCCAACCACAGCTTTCGTTTGTTTCTTCCCTTCTGAAGCATTCTGGGGACATTCCTCCTGGATTTGCATAGCTGTTATTGTTTGGGAGACCAGTGCAGCGGAAATAAGAATCCAACAGAGCATTTACCGCCTTTTTGTATAAAAACAAGAAAAAACACATTCACAATTTGCCTCGAGATGTTCATAATTTCATTCCAGGCCTCATTGACGTAACCACATTGACCAGGATCGTTTCAAAATGTCAGCTCTTTCGGTGTGAACACTAAACTTATCATAAGTATTAAATGCAAGCTCGAAGACCAGAACAAAATGTATTTACAGTCTGATTTCCCTTTAGACATTATTAATGATAATACATCTGAACATGGTGCCATGCTAATCAGAATGATGTTCTGGAATTTTATTCCACAACAATGACGGATTGTTGATATTGTTGCAAACCAGAATGAATGATTAAAAAAAAAATAATCTAAGTTTGCAACGTAAATAGAGAATAGCAGCCTGGGTGTAAAATGAGTTGCGAACGTCACCCAGAAACATTGTTTTTTTTTAAAAAAAAAGAAGTACAGCACAAAATTAAATTAAGGAAATAATCCGCTACGAGGTGAATATGTTAAAAGTGTTGAATTACAGCAAAGCTGTAAAGTACTGAAAGGAGTGTGTTTTTTTTTGTTTTCAAATTGCTTGACAACTGAAGGCAGTGGGGTGGTGTTTTCACTGTTCACTTAGGCCAGTGGAATGTTCAATTTTGAACTCAATAGTTCAGGAAATTTGTTAATTAAACAAGTCATTTGGGTGCTATAACCGTTAACTTAAAATTTGTAGCACTGTTTTATTGTCCATTATGTAATTGCAATTAAGTTGTCAATAGTGATATTGGTGTGTATTTACATTCCTCCACTGGGGATGTTGCCAACATTGCCCTGTGAGAGACATGGCAGAAATTCTCAACCATCTCTTTAGAGCCACAATTGCTCAAATCTCTCCCTGTAAAATTTCACACAGGTTTGAAAATGGCCGGTTTACGATAACTGTTGGGTGGAGAGAATGAGAAAAAAATACCACGGAGAGAAAACAATGGATTTGCAATTGGCTTGAAATGAAAAGATTTCAAAACAGAGGCGTAGCAATCGGAAGTCAAATCAGCAACCCAAAAAAAATGAAGAGAGAGAGAAGAAGAGGACAGCAAATAAGGCAGCTAGAGGAATAGGCATGAGAAAAGTTTGAATAAAAAAAAAAGAATGTGACAAACATTTGGGGAAGACAAATTGAACCCAAGATTATAGGGAGTCTAGGACGATAGGGCATGATTTCAGAACAAAGGCTGGCACATTTAGAACAGCGATGAGGAGGAATTTCTTCTCTTGGGGATTAGTGCATCTGTGGAATTCTTTACTACAGACTTTTGGCGAGGCTGGTTCGTTTATACCGTTTAAGGACAAAATAAACAGAGTTTTAATCAATATGGGAACCAGGAATTATGGGGAAAACTCAGAAAAGTGGAGTTGAGGAACAATAGATAAGCCATGGTCTCGTTAAATGGCAGTGTAGGCTCGATGGGGTGAATCTCTTGCTTCTGCTGCTACGTCTTATGCTCTTAATGTGAAGCTGTATAACTGACCTGTTCAGTTTATGAAGTTAAAAACTATGTTTGACCATGATCTGGCATTTACCTCATATCCCGGAGAGTTGTGGTGATAAAAGGGGGGAATGGCAATATTCACAAGAAGAACAGCCAAAAGTAAACACCATCACGAAATGAAAACCAAAAGAACTGTGGATGCTGTAAATCAGGAACAAAAACAGAAGTTGTTTGAAAATCTCAGCAGGTCTGAAAGCATCTGCGAAGAAAAGAATCAGAGTTAACGTTTTAGTTCCAGATACTCTTCTTCAGTTGTGAGGAAGCGTCACCAGATCCGAAACATTAACTCTGAATTGTTATTCACAAATGCTGCCAGATCTTCTGAGGTTTTCCAACAACTTATGTTTTTGTACACGCCATCACTGCCTCACTTCAATTGTCCTCACTTTGAAAAACAGTGAAGGAACAAATTTCCCTATAAAAAGTAAACCCGTTTCTCTTCAGGTGCTGACTTCAGCATTGCTTCATTCTTGCAGGAACTTTCCATCATTTTATTTACATTCACTCCGCTATTTTACGACTGACTCCAATGAAATGTATTCTCATGCTTCGAATCATGGTCATTTCGAGTCAAGACCGTGAACGAATTCTGCCAGAAGCTATTGATCATTTCTTGCCGGAGGTCTAGAATCAGAGGAATTGAATGGCACGATAATTGTTGCCGTTCCTTCACTGCAGCTGAGCGCCTCAAAGCTGGCTCCTGTTAACATCAGCTTGTTGCTTACCTACCTGAATTATATTGGTTGAAAAACATCAGATTATCACAGTTCCGCTTTCTTCATATTGAAACCACTGGCGACAATACGAACCGTTTCAAGTATTAACATCATGCAGAAGACGAGAAGGAGAGTGTGACTGCTTCTCCTCTGCTTTGCCTCCGGCTGTCTCTGACCATTCAGTTCCCAGGTCCAATGAGCTACTTGGTACAAACGCTGGCAGATCGTGAATCCTATCTTTACCTGGAAAATTAGCTCGGGGATGTGAGGCGCAACACACTGAGATGAGTTTGAGCACGGCTGCGGAAACAGTTATTAAGATCACATGTTTATAATTGCGGACTAAGGAAGCGAGCTACTTGCTGCAGTAGTCCGAGCCTCTGGTCTGCTCTTTTAGCCACTGTATTTATTCGGCGAATTCCGTTTCTAGCCAATGTAAATCCCCACGGTCTTGATCACGGGGAGTCAGTGTTGGTGAAATTATTGAGTGGCCCTAGTGGAAGGAACGTATAAAGAACATCCTTATTCAGGTTAGTGCTGAGGAAGTGATGCTGATTGCAATGTCAGCAAACAAGTGTAATCAAGAGTAAGTGGATGGGACAGTTACCGTGAGGTTGAAGTGTCCTGAATGTTGTATACAGACTGATCTGTGCATTTTGCCACATTGCTGTGCCATTGACATTTTCACAGTTGTACTGACGTTGATTGGCTGCAAGCACAATTTCTGGAGCACATTTGGAGGTGCCAGTGTTAAACTGGGATGTACAAATTCAGAAGTCACAAGACTCCAGGTTATAATCCGGTAGGATTATTTGAAATCACAAGCTTTCACCTGACGAAGTGCTCCCAAAGCATGTGATTTTAAATTAACATGTTGGACTAAAACCTGGTGTCGTGTGACTTCTGAATCTGGAGCAGAGGTCTTCAGTGTCAGTGGCTAAATTTTGTTAGGGCACATAGCGTTTGCAGTTTTTGATGCCAAGTAGGAACATTCAATTTCGCCGAAAATGCGAATAAAATGAGAATGTTGGACAAACTCTTGGATTTTGCATCATCTGTGAAGACAAAAATAGATCTAACGTTGCAATATCCAATAGAACTCTTCTTGAGAACGGAAGGGAACTGAAAAGTGATTACTTTTATAAGTTGGCAGAAATTTGGTTGGCGAGGAAGTTAAAGACTCTTGCTGCACTTTACAGCCATGTGTAACCATTGTGTTCAATGAATTCACAGCATGACCTCTGTTCCACAATTTGATGAGAACCTAGAAACACTAACCAACCAGGTCTTTCATGTGTCTGGAAATAGAATCAAAACAGTGAGGATGTCGTTCTGAAGAAGAATCATTACGGACCCAAAACATTAAATCTACTTCTCTCTCGCCATATATTACCTGACTTGCTATGTTTCTCCAGCATTCGCTTTTTTAAAATAATTCTTAAAGTGATGTCTTCAATTCTTAAAGAAATGTCTTTAGTTTTTTATGTCATTTTGCCTTTGCTCAGAAGAGCTGAGAGATTTGGTCCATTTTATAGCTATCATTAAAATATAATTTGCATCTCTATTTCCCATTTATCATCATCAACACTCTCTTTTTCATGTGCTCTGGGCACCCTCACTATGTGTTCCATTTCGTCTCATTGCCATTACATCGATAACGTAGAGGAAATAAATAAATAACTTCATACATAAACAAGAAAGATAGAAAAATGATTGTTGCAACATCTTTCACAACTTCAGCATATCGCAAACTTTATTCGGCACAATTGAATAACTTTTCATTTGTAGTGTTGGAAATGTAATCTCAAAGATGAACAAAGCAAGATTCCACAGTGAAAATCGACAGAGCCAAGCAGAAAACTGGTTTCAGAGCTAATATATGGTGGCGAAATGTTGGTCAAATACGACAGGGATAAAATTTCCGGTCCTTCTTGGCATACCAACAGTGAAATATTATACACTCCACCTGAGAGAGTGGACAGACCCAATGGTTTAGCATCTCATCCAGCACGGCGGATAGTTCAGCATTCCTTCAGCATTCCCAACGGGGAAGCGTTGAAGCTGGCATATCGGCCTAAAACGTCTCAAGTCTGGCTTGGTGGGATAACGACGTCTAATTCCAGGGAGAATGAGGAAGAGAGTACCGATCATTGAGTCCTACTAATATATGTGATTCTCTTCTGTCACTGTTTAATGCAAGAAATGACCCCAGTGTAAGGAAAGATCATTACTTTCTGCAGCTCCTTTCTGAACTTGGTCTGGGATACTGCGTATATGAAGACGTTGTTGCAAGAACTGAGTAACTGGAACATGTTCGTCGTCTCTTGAAAGATATACTGCAAGTCATTGATATCCAGGCCGATAAAGTAACCCTTACCCGTAACCTGGACATAGAGGAAACGTCCAACATGCGTGGCCCACAAGCAGAGGAAGCTGAGAGAGATTGTGAAGAGAAGAACAATAGACTTCCTGCGGTTGGCCATTTCTGCGTCTCTGCCATCCTCGATGCCCCGGAGTCTCTTACGGGCTTGGCTAGCCATTAGAATGTGCCTTACAGTCATGGCATTAAGCAGCAAAATGAGGACAAATGGTAGAAATGGGGTTAAGACGTGGTCCAGCCAGTCGTAGGCCTGCCAGACAGGTAAGGCATAAAAAGTTGATTTGATGTCACAGAACCAGGGTACACCGTCCAACACGTACAGTGGCTGATAGATGAAATAGAAAGGGATGTTCTTAATGCAACTTAAAGCACAGACTATTGTTATGACTAGCGATGCAGTTTTCTCAGTGCAATATCTGATCTTGAGACTTTGACAGCAGATGGCCACAAAGCGGTCGATGGTGAAGGTCACTGTCAGCCAAACTGAACAATCCTGGGTAACATAAACTAGCACAGTGCTGAGTCTGCACCCAGGTGTGGTAGAAAGCAGACTATACCTAAAATAGAGGCGGGTGATCCTGTTTAGGATGACTGCAAAGATGATGACAAGGAAATCTGACATTGCTATCGCCACGAGGTAGTAGGAGATACACGATGAAAGTCCACACTGTCTTCGGCATAGGATTATGATCGCCACCAAGTTGGCTGCGCGGGATCAAAACGGAGAGATATTTTACAAAGCAGTCTCAAGCCACTAACTATTACCTGCTCCAATCTATTACTAAAACTATCCCAATGCGTCTATTTGCTACCTCCAAATTTAGTGAGTACTTATCCACATCCAATGCTGATTTGAACTTTTCACAAAATAAGTATCATTGCAAACGCTGATCAGTGCAACGTCCGCTCTGTGAGCAATCAGTCATTCCTCCTGGAGTGCTGCACAGCCTCAGCTCTCTTAACGTGTATTTTTTAAACTCTGACACAGAAAAATCTAAGGAAATTTTATCTGATAGAGAATTTCATATCGATCAAATCATGGCCTTTTAGTAAAATGAGACAAGAACACAGAGACAAAGACTCTGATAGGACAGCTTAGATGTAAACCATCTACTTTGAAATTTCCAATTTCATATGAAGTAGAAAGAGAAGGCTTGATCCACCTGAGACGAAGTTTTTAAATAGTTATGTTTGCATATTAATGTAGACATATATTCATACAATATTAGAAGTTTAAATTGATTAGATATCGGGGAAATTCATTAGATATTTGTGGGCATTTAACCTTGGGCGCAGAGATTAGTTTTGACAAACATCCTCGCAAGAATGTTTCTTTGGTCTGTAAAACAACAGAAAAGTATGAACAAGATAACGTCGTAACAGTACCAAAAGACAAATAACGTAACAAGAACGGCAGAAACAATTTTAAAACATGATCACTGTGGCCTCGAGAGAATCAAAAATCGTTGCTTCGGACCTAACAACCAACCTAAAGAATCCAAATAGGCTTATATTAGTGACTTGATGAAAATATATCAATGTGATTTGAATAAGTGCTTTTTGAAAAGTATTTTAAATTAACGACAACAAAATCCACACTGTTATTAAATTTCTGTTTTAAACAATTTTACAGCATGAAAAATAGAGGAAATTGTAAAAGGTAGCTGCCAGACAGAGAGACTGGGATTGTTTAACTTTTCCACATCGGATAAGAGGGAGAGACTGAATGGCATATTGTTGCATTATATGCAATGATACAAATTGTTCATGCGATATTAAACATTACACTTCATAATCCATCAATCTATTTGATCATATTTCTATTAATTTACAGACTAAAATTCAAATAATATCCTCGAATGCTTCGTTATTCAAGAGCATGTGATGCACCATATTCCACCAGAAAGCAGCAAAATAACAAAAAAACAGTTTTCATAGAATTTGATCACCGCTGGAAAGGTCAGCATTTCTTGTCCTTCTCTCACTTCCTTTGAAGTATAAAGCATTCTCGGACGTTTCACAGGCAAGCCAAAATGTGTAACATTGCAGTGCGTCTGGAGTCTGAAATAGACGAGACCAGGGAAGGATAGCATAATCGCCTTCCCTAAAGATCAAAAGAGAACCAGGTGTGGTTTTACAGTAAACGATGATATTTTCATTGTCAATATGACTGAGACTAGCTTTCAACTGCAGGTCTTTTATTGACTGAAAAGGAAGAGAGAAGTGTTCCTTTGATCTACAAAAACAGAAACATCTTTGGGATTTATGACTCACCAGGGGTACCAACGACAGCGAGAATGGGATAGCAAATTGCAAATACCGGACCAATAGCAGGTTCGTGCATCGTCCTTCAAAAATAGGAGAAATGAGTAAAACTACAGATCTTAGCTGTACGAAACGTTGACATTGTTCCTCTTTTATTCCGAGTCAGAGTGTCTGGAGGGACAATTAAGTTACAGCATGCACAATAATTACAGTTCAGTGAACAAACAGATCAACTTACAATTACATGCCTTTAGTCTGTACCATTGGCAAAATAAATTATTGCTGAATTACAATGTGAGAACTGTTGTTCATGGATTGTGAGCTTCCTTCCTCTCCACAAACCTTGCTTTCTGTTTCCGTCAATGGAGCTGCTGATGGTTGATGTTCCTATCTCTAAAATCATCTACATTACCTCTTCAATTATTTGGTTGTTTTTTTTTTTTACGTGACAGATTAGTTCAAGTATTTGGGTTATTTGTAAGAATGCTAATGTTATTTCCATCAGAATTAACTGAACTTTTCAAGAAGTTTATTGCTGATTGATGTGAAATTACTGTTATCTAATAGAGAACGGCATTGTGGTTGTGGCCATCCAAGTTTCTATGCCATGCTGAAACTATAGTAGGCTTCTATTTTCGAGATCAGCCACAACTGCAGGGAGGGCTAGCAAATGGTCTAATGTAATACAAGTAGACTTATCATCAGGTGAAGTAACAATCATATTTGGCTTAATAAAAAAGACACAAACGGTGGTACAATTAGTGTCACTTGCAAAAATATCTGCCCTGGTATGCTAAGAACTGAGAAAGAGCTAGTAGTAATATGAACAACGACAGGACCACTGTAATATTGGCTTAAAAGAACAGTCATTTATGTGGTAGCAATTAAGATAGATTTACTGCAAGGTATACTTGGTCATGGTCGAATGCTGCATTTAACGTTTTGTCTCATAGACACGGCTGTGTTATTTTGACTGAGCAAGGTCCAAGTGCGATTCAGTAGCTCAGCAGTTAACATTGCAGCCTTATAGCAGCAGGGACCGGGCTCGATTCTACCCTGCTACGACTGCCTATGTGGAGTTTGCACATTCTCCCCGCTCATCCCTGCCTTAACTCACAGGCCAACGATATGCAGGTTACGTGGTTTGGTAGCCGACTTGCAGAGGGATAAGGTCGGGGGGAAGGTGGTATGGGTGAAATGCTGCTTGGAAAGTTGGTGTGGACTCGATGGGCCGACTGGCCCGCTGTCACTTTGCTCTGATTTTGGTGTAATTCAAATGAGTAAACAGTCATGCAAACTAATTACTATACATGACTTACAGCAGTGCACCAAAGGTCGTTCAAGGTAACTTGGAAAGACACATCTCTAACTCACTAATAATTGACTATAAAGTCATAATTCAGGGAGCTCTTCAAGTGTAGGGAACAACAGGAAACGTAGTTAGCGTAAGGTTTGATATATTATGTGGGATTGACAGTGATATTTGCACCAAAAAGAGAGAGAGAAACTGTAAGTCTGATTTGCCAATCAAAGCCACGGGTGGACCATCTATTTAATGATAGATAGGCAGAATGAGGAGCAGACGTCAAATGAAGAAGCGGAAGGCGTGGAGGGAAACAGACAAGAGGAATTAATGGATACTTCAAGGCTTTCTGTGGCAGAAATGGGTTCCAATTTCTGGACCATGATGCCAGCACTAAGGCAATGGAAGTTGTCCCGTTCTGATCGCCTACTACTGACCTCTGCTGAGATCCGTGCCCCAGAAAGATTAGGGAAGTAGCGAGGATTCTAAAAATTGAAGAGGCGGGATTATATCTGGGAACTTTGGTTAAATCATAGAATACAGCAAAGGAATTCTTTTGGAAAATAGTCAACTGTACGTGACTTCATGGGGCAGAAAATGCAAATGTGAGTGTAAAGCGACAGCTGAAGCCGGATGTTACAAGAATAACGAACAGTTAGAGCTTTAAGATCTATCTCAAAGCATGCAAACATTTCAAAGGAGGCAGTGAAAATGTTAGCTCAACTGGAAGTAAACAAGTCTAACTTGATAGTCATTGCCAAGACGTAGTTTTCACAACTCATTATTTAAATTAGAACCTTGAACACACTGAAAGCTTGCATTAGAGGTTGGTGCAACAACTTTGGGTTTTGTCCGGAAAATGTAATTGGTCGCCCAGATGATCGTTTGGATGAGATGTTCCAGGGACAAATCTGTTATTCTTTTCATGCCATCTGCAGTGTTTGCAGCATAGTTCCGGGTTCGCAATGGGTTCAGGAGAAAAATTCTCCAAACAAAACTGTTATTGAATGAGTAACCAAAGAAGTGTTTATATATTTTCCTTTTAACGGAAGGTTATTGGAAATCTATTGATAAAGTAGATCGTCTATGTACTTAGATCGAACACTGAGAAATCAATGAAGTGATTGGATTCAAACCAACCAATCAATAGTGAGTTCTCCCTCAGCTCACAGTTAAGGAGAACAGGAAAAACAAGACAGTGAGATATCGCCCGTTCGCTAAAACTCCAAACATTTTCACATAATTACCGAATGAATGAGTCACAAATGAAAGTCACACCGAAGCCTTAAAACTTTTCCCAGCCAGGTTCCTTCATTTGGTTGAAGAGTTAACTGTTTTAAATCTGCAAAAGAGCTCCATGGGACTTGCATCAGAGAGTGACTTGCATCCTATTGTTCGTCCATCAGACTTGTAATTCACTTTGTATTGGATATCGAAGCGAATCTGAGATCAGAATGAGGATAGAGAGTAGATCAATATGAAATCCAGGAACACATGTTGACAAAACTGAACGACAGTAGTCAGAATGGGATACAGGTAAGAATGTGTTGAAACTCGTTTTTATAATGTTCTGATGGAAGTAATGTCTCCTTCATATAATACGTAGGGGAGAATGACAATAACAATTATAACAATTAATACTTGAAATGGATATCTATTCCAAATTTTAATATTGAAACAGTGAATACAGAGCAACATGAATTGTCCATGCCACGAGAGACTGAAAGAATGGGACACAGCCTGTGAATTATAATTGAGCTGAGAAAGAGTTCAACCTACAACCTCCTGATTTGTAATCAGATACGTTATTCATTGTACCACTGTCCCAACTCTGTCATGCTGCCCTTGATTCACGTTCTGCAGAGTTGCGCTGTTAACAATTGCATGCAGGGTCGTTTTTTTCACGTCAAAGGGTGGTATATCTTTCGAATTCTCCAGCCCAAAGGTGTATGGATACTCGGTGGATATAGAAGTCTGAGATAGAGCTATTTGGGCCTGTAAATGAATGAACATGCATGAGGATCGATTGGAAAACTCGTGTTGAGGTTCGTGATCTTCCAGGCCCTAACGAAGCAAAATCAGGACAGAAGGACTGGAGGTGAGGTTGTAGGCCTGCTCGCCAAGTCAGTGTGTTTGATTGCAGATATTGCATCATCTTGTTAGTTAATATCCTCAATGTCCCTCTTGTGAAGCGTTAGTGTTCTGTTCCGTTTTTTTGCATATACGCCTCAGTTTGCTGAGGTGGTTGAAAATACTTGAAGGTCTTGCCTCACTGCTGCGATTATGTCGCAGGGAAGTGATAGTAGCTGTCCATTAGAGGGCGCTTGAGTGATACCACATTTGAGATCAAGTTGGATGTTTCGGTCTCTTGAAGCGCAGGTTGAATATAGGTTCCCATTTCAGATGTTTCTGTGTGTGCTGCAGTGATCAAGTTCTGTTCCAGTGAATACAGGTATTTGCCTGGTTCCTTCCGATGAGAAGAACACGAAGCGCCAATATCTCTCAATGTAATGAATGTATTGATTATTATTCCAATGAGCCGGCAGTGACACACCTGTGAAATTCTTCTCATTATGGGGTAAATAAATATTATTTGCACACGTTTCCAAGTCAGTGTGGTGTTCGAGTGGTTCAGACACTGTGGTTAGGACACCGTGAAGATGCTCTCAGCATGTCAAGAGTTATTGCCAATGTTAGTTTGCACCACTGACTTTAAAGATGCTCCTGAAGAATCACTCAGGGTTTACAGGGAGGTAAAATTAAACTTGTTTTCTCGTTTCAATTCATTCTCAAGAATGCAGAAATTTGTGGGCATAAAGGGAGCAAAATCTTAGCTCAATAGGGGAAGCCTTTCCTCTCTGGGTGTTTGTTACTCGTCAGACCTTTCTACCTTTCGGGGTATTTCTGTACGTTTTCCTTTTATGGTGTCAAGACAGTTCCAGAGCACATTGCAACAAACCCAAAATTTAGGGTGGAGTTTCATTTTAAAAGCCTGAAGAGAAAATAAAACAAAAGACCGATGAAACACTCCCTGGATGGTTACAACGCTTCATCTCGGGCCATTATGATTTCTTCATCTGGGATATGAAACCATTACTGATTTTTGCAGAGTTGTTCTGTCTTCGTTGCCTTTAAAGTCAGGAATTCACTTTAAGAGTTTGTTGAAGAAGAACACATCCCCATTTCCTGAACAGGAATCAAAGTGAGCCCATGGAGGTGAAAGAGAAAATTTAATTCTATGACAGCAGGGGAGTCATTGGTCAGGCTTGCATCGTTTCTTCATTACAAAGTTTCTTTGGAGGCCCCAATCTCCGAATAGTTCCCATAGACTTGATTCGCAGTATGCAGACAGGAGGTGGACAACTGAAAAGAAGCATACGAGAGAGAAGGAGGGAGAAAATTAGGAGTGGAGAAAAGGACTGTGAATCTGGATGTGAAGTTCAGCCCAGAGATCAGAGAGCGTGTGTGAGACAAGGATTTACTAATTTGGGGAAACAAGAGATGATAAGACACATGAATCATGTGAGGCTATGACAAGACAATGTTATTCTCGTCAAGCCACATTAAGGCTAACGAAAAAAAATACTGAATTTCTGGGCTCTAAAAGCTGGTTTGATGGAATCGATCATAGCAAATTATTTCACGTGTATGGACTTCAGTAACACAAGGAACATGATCAGGAGAACTGACAAAAAGAAAAGCGAAACATGCATTATTTTACACATAGAATCTTCGTATAAGGTAGAATTTCCGATGTTAGTGGAAGTAGATTCAATATTAACTTTCAGAATATTATTGTAAAGACACTTAGAAATAAATAAAATTTCTATAGCGACAGAATGTGGAAAGCAATTTTGCAAAGAAACTAATTACATGGATGTTTCAAAGAGCAGGCATAAACACAATTGACCGAATGGCTTCAATTTATTTTAGAAATTCTTGATAGTTTATTCGCTCCCACTCTACTTGTTCCTCAGTGATTCTGTTGCTCAGGCCACTTCTCATCATCCACCAGATCCGTATACAGCTGAGTGGCATTGAGTATTTTCTGTTCTCACAGGGCGCAGCGAGTTTACTCAGAGCTGAGCCTGTGACAGTTCCAGCCTCACCTTCCGTTTGCTGCTCTGACTCCGACACACCTTCCCTTCGTTGTGATACTTAAGAAATCGCTACACCCTTCACAGCTAGTCATTGAGTGGAACAGCTTTGAACAGGGATCTCGGACAGACTTTTTTTTTTCAGACTGCAGAATTACAGTCAAGGAGTGCGCCATGAGTAATCTTCTCGCAGCGCTCCAAATCATTATCACCCTCTTTAGTAAGTGTTTCCTTCCCATGAACATTCCATTTCCCCCTGACACAGATGTTTGCAAACCAGATGTTATTATTAGTAAAGCAACGAAAGTAATGATCATGATTTTGAAAATTGCTATTGATTCTTTTGATTAGAATGAAGTCAACAAGCCACGGTCGAGCAACCGGATCCTGAAATCACAGTTAAGGATGTAGGCAATGTCGTACTAACCTGCAGTTTGAAGACCAGCGAGTCCAGTCCTTACGTTTACTGGTACAGTCAGCTCCCAGGGCAGCCTCTACAGTACAGGGTTTATATGATTGCAGCAAAGATTTTAAACAGGAATCCTGATTTGCCTGACCGATTCTCTTTCACATTTACTAAATCCACGAAGATGACTGAGTTAGCAATCTTCTCTGACTCAGCCATGTACTTTTGTACTATGAGGCTCACACTAATGTAAAGTTATGGCACAGCCCCTACAAAACCTCACACCGAGAAACAGAAAGAACAACTCATCCCCACACTTAAGGTGAGAAAAACGGTTAATTTTTTTCTTGAATTTTCATTTTCTTCCCCAATAAACGATACCAATATCTTTTATTCTTTTCATTCCTCCATTGAGTGGCCTTTAACCAAAGCCACGGAAATTTCATTTCACCGGCAAACTTTTAACAATGTAATACTGTAAAACTTGCAGTTCGGTGTGTTATTTCTGAAATACCGACTTCCCATTAACAGGAATAGCAGATTGAGTAGAAAAAATAAGTGAAATGCCTCACTCCTCTGTCCGAAGATTTGAAGGAAGTCATCAGAACAAGCACCAGAGACAGCCAGCTTAGAGACTGTCTTATGATCCGTTCCTAGGCTGTCAATTAAATGTTTCTTCAACACTTTTCGGAAATGTTGAATGAATGGAAGTTTCAAATTTGAAATCCGTAGTAGGCTGTGTCGGTCAACCACATATAAGTGTAAAACAGAATGAAACAAGTAAGAGGCAATTGTAATGAGTCTGCTCAAAGATAAACATGCTGTGTAGACACAAGTTGAAATTTCTTACAATCTGTATCTTCCAAGTCGAAATGTTTTGCCACACATTTACAAATATCATGTTTAAGCATATATTTTTGAAAAAAAAATGCAACCATTGCCACAATTTGCACTGCTGCAATTGGACGGTGCATCATATGATCATTCAAATTATTTTAATGAACTTCCAGTGCGTTCCAATGGATTTTAGCTCTTCGCAAAAAAACTGCTGCAGTGAAGAGAAACGTCTGGGGATTATCAGTAGCTTAATGAGTCCTGTGTCTTTTAAATTAAAGAATCGAATTCAGTGTACTAGTCTCGGGTTGGAACTTTTTGTCCAAATCTTTATCAGACATAGGCTTTCATTTACCTGAAGGATTGTGTCGCAAATTGAAAACAAAACTCATCAGCATTGGGGCAGAAGGCATCCAAATAGTTTCCTTCACTTCAAATCCATTTTATATTTCAGAGTTCCGATTAAATAGAATATACACGACAACTTTATTTTGGAATTTGCCAAATAACATAGCCGAAGTGGTGATGATTAAGTAAAGCATATAACCCTTATAGCGTGGAGCAGGCCCTTCGGCCCAACAAACAGTCCATACCGAACCTCAGAGCATCCCACCCACAACAGCCCACACCGCCCTGAACACTACAGGCAATTTAGCATGGCCATTCCAGCTAACATGCACATTTTTGGACTGTGGGAGGAAATCCACGCAGACATGAGGAGAATATGCAAACTCCACACAGACAGTCACGCGAGTCTGGAATCGAACCCAAGTCGCTGGCCCTGTGAGGCAGCAGTGCTAACCACTGAGCCACCGTAAACACAGCAGGTTACAACAGCAGATATAGTAGGAACTGCAGATGCTGGAGAATCCGAGACAACAAGGTGCAGGGCTGGATGAACACAGCAGGCCAAGCAGTC
>NC_063373.1:2381828-2492372 GCF_021869965.1 Rhincodon typus | reverse complement strand
GCCTGCTGTGTTCATCCAGCCCTGCACCTTGTTGTCTAGGTTACAACAGCATTCGTGAATAGACAGCAAGCTAATGTTTCATTTGGAAATGACTCTGCAACAGAGCTGGTGAGAATTAAAAAGTATGCCCCAACATGTTTACTGAGACAGATTTGGTGAGAAACTGGTTTTACCTGAAACAGATATTCGTCAAAAGAAAGGAATATATAACTAATATCCGTATTTCTGCTGACAGTATGTCCTGGACAGAGACACAAAGCAACATCCAATCAGGTAACTGCTTCCTTATTCTACGATTTAACACGTCAGCAAGGGGCGGCAAGAATTAGAGTGAACTTGAAATCGGAAATCTCCTGTATTTGAAATTAATACTGAGCATGAAATTTAGAATTATTGTGCCTGTCCTCATCCATGTAAGACAGAAAACATCAACATTGTCTTTTCATAGCATAACTTAGATTATTCTGTCACAACGAGAACTGGATGCCATTGGAACGCATTTTCTTTAAGAATTCTAATATCTGAGATTCGCATTTATATTTCTGCTTGTAATCCACTGAGGTGCATGAAGAGATGTAAAATGCCTTAATTGCATGTTTAACAAGGGATCTGTCTTGAAATTACAACTAAAAAAAATGACGATCCTCAGAGTACAACTGCCATATGGAAGAATGCATTTTGTTGCACTCTTGGTCTAGATATTCTTGACAGATGCTGCCAGTAGCGCAGAGGGCTCCCATTGTCCTGAGTCAGTGATTGCTACCTACGTGGAGAAATCGAACTTTTGAGCTTTTCCACCAGAACAGTTAAATGTTCTCTGATTCATTAATAGAAGTTCTAAGGTTTCTTGTCGCACATAGGCAGCATCACTGACACTGATGCGGGGAGCTTGCATTCAACTATCAGTTTACTCTAAGGGTGCGTGACAAGGTCTCTGCAAATGTTGTTTTGAAAATGCCTACAATGACTGTAGTGCCCAAAGAGCAGTACCAGTGATTAGGGACGAACTGTGAGTCTGGTCAAATCAGCAGAAAGCTGTATTTCTGTCGAGTCCCTGAATGTCTTGTACAACAATCTGACTATTCAGAATATTGCCTAACTGAGCACAGAATTAACGTCGCCACCTGGCAGCCAGTGAAACCTGGCCCTCTTCTGGATTAAAATTTAATATCAGTCAAGTGTGAATATACATGTAAAATGTTTATGAGGTGTTGTGATTCAGAGACGCTGTTTCCAGGGCTTTAGCTTTTATCTATGCTGTGCCTCACAGCACAATAATAGACCACCATACTCTCCACACTCAGATAGTTTTTACAAAGCTAACAGTACATATTATAATTACCAGCAGGTGGTATGTACGTGGTCCTGAATCTTTCTTAACCTCTAAAATTATTGATTTGGAAAAATTCTGCATTGGGGGGTGTACCGGTTTCAACAGATGTCACTGGGTTTAACTTGCGTCTAGGTTGCTCTTGTTCTAATACAAATTCACAGATGTGACTTCAGCCGCGACTGTGAACTCCAGAGAATGCGTTACTCGATCTGCACATAGGCCAATTGCGGGTACAGAGGAGTAAAGTATCACTTAGTTAGCAGTACCCATCCAAGCATGTCTGTACAAGAGCAATTATGTGGAGTCTAGAATCTTCCGAGCTGTCCTTAATATGGAAATTTTGCCTCGTAATTATATAAAACACAATATCAAACTTTGAAGAATTAACGTAAAACGTGCCGTTTTGAACATTAAAAAAAGACAGACTCTCTTAAAGTAAAGATAAAAATGAACAAAAAACATTTCGGAGTGCATTTCTGTCATTAAATTAAAATGGATTGAGAGCGGGTTGTGAAGAAGACAGCGAACCCGGACTCAGTTAAAATGAGTTCAACTCATTGTTCACGGTTAAGAGCTCACCATCACAGTGCAGTGGCCATGCCCATTGTCACAGAACATCCTGCAGTGACACAGGTCCATTGTCATCTCACTGACTGCCGGATGCCTGTCCCATTGTGACCTCAAACACTGCAAAGAGACAGGTCAGCTGTGCCCTCACTTCCTGCAGCCGTATAGGGTCATTGTGAGCTCACTCACTGAAGAGAGGCAGGGTCATTGTGAACTCACCAATTTCTAGATATCAGGCTTATTGTGACCTTAGTCAACTCAAGATGCCTCTTGTTTGTGGTCTTCCTGTCTCATTATACACTGGTGAGGCGCTCTTCGCGGCTGTATCCATTTGTATAAAGGTTGAATCCATCAATGAACGTTTTCAGGATTTATTGTTGGTCATAACAAGGAAGAAACGTGACAAAAAGGTTATCCCAGAAATTTAGTTTGGCGCTGAGTAGACTGAGTTTATTACTCGTGTTCTTTATGTCTGATTGTCATTATGTTACATTTTAAAATATTGACTATCAGCTAACGTTCATTTCCCAATACAGAACAAGAGGGACTGAGGTTACCTCGTAGCATTATCGCTGAACTGTTTATCCAGAGACCTAGGTTACGGATTTGAATCTCACAATTTGAATCCAATAAAAATCTTGTATTAGGAGTCCAATAATTACCATGAATTAATTGTCGATTGTCAGAAAAACCCATCTGGTTCATTCATGTCATTAAAGGAAGGAAACTGCTATTCTTACCCGGTCTAGTGTACATGTGACTCCACACCCACAGCAATATGGTTGACTTTCAACGACCCTCTGGGCAATTAGAGATGGCCAATAAATACAGGTCTTGCTATCGATGTCCACATCCCAAGAATATATGTAAAAAAATGGTCAATGCGTGTTCGGTGATTGGGGAAAGCACGCGTAGAACAGAAGGCCCGGATTCAAGTTCAGGTGAGATTAATAACTCTGGGAATGTTGTTGAGAAAATAATGATAACAGCTATAACAATTGGATGGTCGTGTGCGGACCTGTAAGCCAGGAAATCTGTCTCTTTCAAAAGATGTTTAATACCATATCTGTTTAGTTTGTTTAGAAAAGATGTGGACCAGCGTTGAACCTGAAGTGAAAAACTTTAATGTGAGCTCGGAAAAGAAATGAGGTTATCCTCATTTAAAAGAAAACATAAGGTCGGACTATGATTTTGTGTGTTCAAAGCCATACACTTTTGATCGGCCGATTGCACCTGATGAAGTTCAACAAAATCATATTTAAGACAAGTGTCATTGTAATGAAAGATAAATTTTATGTATGACAATATAAGCTTCAAACTATCTGAAATAAAGTATCTATAATAAGAGATAAAAAAAAAGATTCCATTGTAAATCATGAAAGGAAACTGTCATCAGTTGAAAAGTGAATGGGCTATAGAACATGCGGGAGTGAAGAAAGATAGGAATAGACATTTCAAATAGGTCGACTGTTTGGTCGACTCCACAAAAAGATTTTCGAAGAAATCATCCTGAAAAAAAAAAATCTATGACCTCCTTATCTAGACGATCATTGGCCATCTGGCACAATATAAGTGTGGATTAAAATATTTCGTGATTATCTCGAATTTCTGAAACGTGAGCAGTATTTATTACTTTATACTGCACCCAGTTCCTGTGGAGAGATGGGGCACGGGTGCTGCACAACAACCACAGTTCCTTCCATTATAATTGAATGTCTCTACCCAAACGTGTTCTATATCCTAGTTTCTTTTAATTAGATCATTCCTCCCACTGTGTTTATGGCATAATTGACTGACATAGCTACCATTTACCATTTCTTATGTACCTGTCCGTCTGAAATCTGCTTTAACATTCCATATATGGGTATCATTCCATGTCTTTTTTTTCAACTATGTTCATATAACAGCAGTGAGATTGTACTTAATCATTTTTATTTGTGCATTTAATTTACCTGTTCCATTGTGAATATAATGGGCATTCGGATCCAGGGGCACTGAACACTTTATAATTTCTGTTTATCCTCTTGTCTTATCGTTTGCCTTTTTTTCCTTCGACTTGTCCTCTCTACACCCTGATGTAAAGGCCACATTTGTCATCTTGTCATTTTAAAACGCATTTTCTTCGATTCTTTGATTTGCCACATTTTCTAAGCTTTCATTAATTGTCGCAGATCATTTAGTTACAAATCTTCTCTACTTTCCTCGTCATGTCGTTCGCCTTTGCAAAGGTTCTTGCACCATTCAGATTAATGTTGTCTCATCCCTGAAAATCCAACATTCCCAAGTGCTGGTGCTGGCGCTCGACTTCTCCCATACCAATCGTTTAGCAAAGCACACATCACTTCAACATTTTTTTTTGTTTTGTCCATTCCATTCATTTCAGGAATAAACCAAAGATTCGATATGACCATTGACATTCTGCTTAATAATTGTCTGCCTGGCAACTCTGATATATTGTGCAAAATCTCTTTCTTTTATCCACCTGTGCCGTTCGTATATTTGCTGCCCACAAAGATGGGATCCTCCCACTGTGGATTCTCTCGATCCTACTTTAAGTTCTTCTCCCTCAGAAGATGTACCAAAACCTGGCACCAGACTGTCAGCATATAAGATTCTGGGATGGATTGAGAAGATGGCTAATGAGCAGACATCTACCCTTGTTATGGAATCTAGAACAGGGTAAGGTATTTTTATGAGGGAGTCTCATTCAATAGGGCTTTGAGGAGGAACTTATTTTCTTTCAGTATTATCCTTATTTGGGGTATCTCTCCCGGATGGCAAATTCTTCCTATTTATGATTTCTAGTTAAAGGGAGAACGAGATTGAACATCTGACTATGTGAGGGAGAGCAAGATGGTGAGGAAGACTAACAAATAACAAGGAAATACATTGCAGAGATCCAACTGTATTCAGTAATTACCTAACTGTGATTGGTCCTCAGTTAACGTCAGAAAGGAGAAACCAGACAATTGCAACTGGGGAAAATGCCGCTGAGTTTCTCAGCAAGTCAAGCCTGGCTCTGATCTTAGCTCAGTCACTGGTATAAGACTTTAAGATTCAACATTTTAAACCATGCGT
The DNA here is from genome assembly GCF_021869965.1 of Rhincodon typus. Classification (NCBI taxonomy): domain Eukaryota; kingdom Metazoa; phylum Chordata; class Chondrichthyes; order Orectolobiformes; family Rhincodontidae; genus Rhincodon; species Rhincodon typus. Next base: position 2,487,394 of record NC_063373.1, on the reverse strand, counting down.
TGTTTACTGTTGATCTACACATTCACCGTTTGCTTTCCTGATAACCATGGTCACGCTGGCCAGTGAGTGTGAGCTGAAACCGCCATTATATGTTTCATTGCGTTTTTGCACACACATTTTATTTATATATACATTGTAATGTTTGTTGCAGGAATGTGTGGCTAAGGTTCAGTTTCCCAAGATTCGCTTCAATCGAATGTTCATGTTGGACAGTCCCCAAAACTGAACCGTTGCAACACAACAAACTACAGTGGACTCCCCGGTAAATCCTACATCCCGGGGTAACTCTGAGATATTTAGTAAAGAGTTTCGGAAAGGGAAATGGAAATATGTTTATAGGGTTTTTTGGCTGGTTTTCCGTTAATCTGGACAAAGACAAGTCAACAGCTCCATTAAATACCAACGGCGCACTTGCCTTTGACTCTACCATGTATTACTGCACACTGATGTCCACACTATAACAGAGACACGGTCAGTCGCTGTGAAAAATTAAAAGGGAATCTTAACACATCCCCTCACTGGTTTGGAGATGCGATCTCCATTGTGAATTGTTAACATTGTCAAAACTTAGAACGGTCAGCTTTTCCACAAATCTTACTTTTTTTTTTCTGTGTTGCATTCTGTCCAAAATCCTTCTCTATAGTGGTTGTGTCTATTGTTTATGATACAATTCTTTTCACGAAGACTCTGGCATCCAAACCACAACAACGTTCACTATTATCTATCACTGGCCAAACAAATGGATTGACAATTTAAAGAACGTGCGTTGGCGTTAATGCCCGTTTGGTTTTTCTGCTATATCATATAAAGCAGTTATTTTCAATATATTTCGGACAATGTCGACAGAGTTGTGATCTTAGTGGGAAAGGGATTCAGAGATTATGCAGGAGGGTGGATGCATCAGAAATCAAGAAGTGTCCCATTTTACGGCAGAGCAGGTTCAAAGGGCTAAATGGCTTTCTGAACCTCCCATTGTGTTTTCTGCGACTAGTTCTCTGACGTGATTGATTTCAGAACAAGAGGCGTTGTGAGCTGATTGGGTGTTACGCTTGTCACTGTCGGAAAGGAAACAAACAGCAATGATTCCGGATATGACTCAGCATCTTCCTAAAACTGAGCTGAAACAGTTTACTTTCAAGCCACCATCAGCTCGCCAGCTGAGACCATTCAGCTTCAGCCACCTGTTTTCAAACCTTCCATTCGCTTTGTAAACATGTCGGCTCTTACACTCTGCTCATTGCTAACAGTTGGAGTTCTCCTAACTGGTAAGTTTCTGAGTCGCAAAATGTTCTTTTGTATGCATATGTGGGTAGAGCAAACTTCCTTTTGGCTGTGTTGCTCTACACTAAAATATATGCACTTAATACGGTGGCATTGAGAATATTTATCCTTTCAATTTCATTGTCTTCTAATTTTCTGCAGGTGTTGGTTGTGCAGATTCAGTCTCACAACAACCGGTGACAGCAATACAGAATGAAGGAAATTCAGTGACCATTCATTTCCGCTATTTGACTAAAGCTGATTCATTTTCCTTGCAACTGTATCGTCAGCACCCAGGTAAAACTCCGACAATCGTGATCTACATTCCTAAATACGGAAAGGTCGTCAGAGAAAATGGCATTGGAGTTCGATTCTCTGCATCTCTGGAGGCTTCGAAAACTGAAGGGAATTTCACTATTGATGAACTGGAGTTGTCTGACAGTGCGGTGTATTACTGCGGGCTGAGATACACAGTAACTGGAGCCAGAAAGCAACCCATACAAAAACACTGTCCCTGGTAGATTCGGGAGTAACATTTACTTTCTAAATTTATACCAGAATGCGCTGATTTCAAATAAAACAATGTACTTACCACGGCGAGAGCTACAGGTGCAGCACTGGCCAAGATTTCCGATCCTCACTTATGTTGAATACATCATGAAAAAAAATGCAAATATGTGATTAGAGAATTTAGAACATCTAAATTAAAGTCATTGCAATCCAAATCCTGTCGAATCTACAATATCTGACATTGTGTTCCACTCAGTAAAGAGGTTGCACAAAGCAACAGCTACAGATCACTGCAGGAGAGATCTTTAATCAGTGTATTACAATTATTACAACGCTCATTGGGAAGATTTCAGCGTCTACTGTAAACTGTTATTTGAATTAACAACTACTTGTTCCTTTGCAGAGATGTATTTCAGAAATTGCCGCTGAGAACGTATCACTTTCCATCCAAAGCACTTGCTTTCTTCATAGCAGTTGTGAATTCGCAGAGATCCCTAACTCAGCAGCATTCGTTAGCTACTTTACAGTATCAGTATTAACGCCAGAATCATTAATTCATGTGAACGATTTTAAATGATGTTTGCGTGGATTATGCTCGAAGGTTTCTGGCGCAGGGATGTACAGAAGTGTCAGTTTCTGAAACCCAGTTATAAACAGCCTTCAACAGGCAGCAGATGTGACCCAGAAACCTGCAGCAGTTATTGTACGAAGCTGTGAACCTCACTGCACAGTGATAAATAGCGGTGTCAGACTGCAGCAGATGGTCATTCGGTACAATTTGTCTGACCGCTGAACTGTATCAGAAAATCGCTTCTGAGCAAAATCCGCCTTAAATTCAGCATCGCCGCTCTCCAAACTCCAGACTGCGAGCTTGGGCTTTCTGTCAGGGTGCTGGCGGTACCAGAACAAGTAATCAACATCATCGTTGTACATACAAGTTAAATAGACATATTCTCCCTCTGTTTGCTTGAGTGAGGGATCCCGCTGAACAACAGAACCTCCATCGCTCCAATCTGGAAGATAAGGTTAGAGAAAGCAGGAATAATTGATTAAATGTTGAGCTGAAAGGTCGAACTGACAGTTAAATAAAAGCGCGCATTCGCTGCGACGTGACAAGAATCTGAACACAAAATTTAAAAAAAAGCACAAAGAGCTCTCTTTGCCAGCGAAATCAGTTCTAAAGATGCCGTATAGGACCGAAAAATGTTTTACTTCTATTTCTGTTCATGATGCAACCAAACGTATGGAGTTTTCCCAGCAATTTTTTTTTTTTGTTTTTTTTTTCATTTGAACATAAAACAATTCAGAAACACTGTCCAATATCCGTGTTAGCAATCCACACCAGAATCCACGTTATCCCGTGTTCTCATTTTAGCTGCGCGTCCATCTTTCCATCTCGTCATCATCTATTTATCTGACGTATCCTTCATGACTTTATGGTCTGATTCAAACACTCCTTGAGCCAATGAGTTCATTATTCGAAAGCAAAAACAGGATTCCCTTAAGTTTTCTTTCGGATCATTATTCTGACTCTTATGCACCTTCACAGAGTGGATTGTACATTTCGAAAGCGATTATATCTTACTACTGGGATCATCACTCTAATTGCTCTTTCTATGCTTTGTGTCCCTTTCTTCTTCTTGCAAGATGTCGAGTTAATCGGTTCACAATAGCCCAAGCTTAATGCAACCAAGGTCTAATACGTATTGAAAAGAATACTTGTTTCGGTCAAGCTAAGTGATAGAGAAACTGAACCCTTTCATTCCGTGTTAAACTTCTTACCGACAATGAATGTCACCGAGATCAGCGTGAAAATGGAGATCTGCATCGATGCTGCTCTGATTCCTGGGGATTTTTTTTTTCTGTCACATAGATCTGCAAAGCATCGAATAAGAAAGAGAATAAACTCTGATATCATTGGCTGAGAGATGCCTGATGTCAGTTCCTTCACAGCCAGCGCCTACCGACACTGCTTACACTTGATTGAGTGTCACTTTCGCTTCAAAAATCGATGTTATTGACATTAAACTCACATCCTGGGGATCTGATAAATAAGGGATAAATATAGATAGCCTGACATTTAATAATTCTGACAGTGTGGTTATTAATCTGAAATATGTATCTCAAAGAAGTAAAGATGCAACAGCGATGGATGTGCTCAGTTAAATTCTCCAAAGTGACTAATCAGACCGAATTTGTTGATGAAATTGGCTTTGATTGTTTTCCCACCGGAGACACACAAAGCGATTTTTGTCACTTTCTGCAGAGACACACGGCTCTGTAATAGACGGCATTTGCGAACCTGAAGCCCAGAATGGAGTCGACATACGAAAGAGACCATAGCCAGTTGAGATTGTCCACTTGCAATGTATCGGAGTATTTTTGATGGTAGCTGGAAATGATTGTACCGGATTCTTCCTATGAACAGAACACATGGCAGCTTTGAACGAGTATGCTGAAGTGAAATTCACGCTTGGGTGTTCTCCGTTTCGGGCTTGTTTTAAAGATTAGAGACAATCCTTTGATCATGCATTCACTGTGGATGAATTAGCAAGACTCTCCCTTCAAATAAGCCCGATAAACAGACCGTAGTGCAACGTTCCAGGAACCTGACAGTGGAGATGTGGAAAGGTTGATCAGTATAACACACATGCAGAGAAACTGATCGAATGACAAAAAAAAATTGAAAAGAAGTGATCCAATATGTGTGGAGTTTAGATATTCATCTCTTGTCTGCGTGCGTTTCCCCCAGGTGTGCAAGTTTCCTCCAACAGTTCAAAGATGTACAGGTTCGGTCGATTGGTCATGCTAAATTGCCCCGTGATGTCCAGGGTTGTGGACGCTAGGTGGACGAGCCATTGGAAAATGCAAGGTGACAAGGATGGGGTCGTCTCTTGGTGGTAAGCTCTTCGGAGAGGCGGTAGGACGTGATGGGCCGAATGGCCTTCTTCAACACTACAGGCAATCTATGACATCTATTCTTGCATAAATTTACAAATGTTGGAATAAAATAATGTTAGTCCATCAGTCATCATCAACTATCCTTGTCAGATGTTATGGTTTGTTATGCTCTTTGAGTGGTATGGTAACTCAGTGACGCCTCACAATGCTAGAAGGTCGGGTACGATTCCAGCCTGGATTGGCTGTCTTTGTGAAGTTGACTCTTCCTTCGGTTTCCTGTGGGTGTTCCTGTTTCTTCCCAGAGCTCAAAGGTGTGCGGGTGAGGTGGCTGGCCGTTCTAAATTCCCTGTAGTGACCAAGGATGTACAGGCTATCTGGATTTGCCTGAAAAACACGGGGAAATGGTACGTTTTATTAGGATACTCTTAGGAGGGTTTGTGAGGACTCTATGGACTGAATGCCCTGCATCCACGCTGTAGGGATTCTATGCTTTTTGGGCAGAAGTTCTCTGTGAAGGTGATGTTATCGTTTCTGAATATTAATGTGAGTGTGCCCTCTGCTGGACACTCCTGGAACTCTCACGCTCGGGAGGGGGAAGTGTTTGAAAAGTAGTTCTGCATCAACTTGTGCTTCATGTCACAGAAATACAATACACTGTCAAACAAAAGAGTTCCGAAGATACGGACAGGAACCGTTTAACTTTTTTGTTTGTTTAACTCAGCAGAGAATCTGTTTGCTACATCTGAAAATTTTTCTTCAACCCCCGTGTCAAGCATCTTCAGGAAGTATCTTGGAGTTTTCCCGGGATACTTTGTGTACCAGAACAGAACCACAGAAAGAACAGTTGTGTTTAATGACACTCGATAATCATGCCCTGAGCTTCCTGAATCATGAATTCAGATGAATCCCAAGACCCCGAATCCTGCCCACCCAATCCTGCGACACAAATTCTGAACGATTGAAAACTGAGGAAGATACACTAAGTATTTTACCACTGACTCAGCAGACAGAAAGACCGTTAATAAGAGTGAAAAAGGGGGTCCCATGTTGTTAGGATGAGAGTTTAATAGAAAAGTAAGCCAGAAGGCTTTCTATATGTTAACCCAGCTTATGGTCAGACATTGCCTATTCAGAAATTGACTCGAGTTTTTCAGGAACAAGATTTGCTGCTCTGTCAGAACCAATGACAGTTACGCTCCAATAAATGACAGTTGCATAAAACTACTTTCTCCCATTCTTTCTCTTTCTCAGTGAGCTTGTAGGGCATTCGGTTCATTTTATCAAGCCTTGGTGTCTTTCACTGCCTGTACCTCTCTCTGCCAACTATTCCAGATTTTTTTTTTTGTGATGGTGTGAGTTCTGGGAGAGAAAAAAACAAAACAAGAAAAGAAAAACAACAAAAAGAAGTGTTTCACACTTTTGATAAATAACACCACATCAGGTTGAATTCAAACAAAGAACTGCACATACTGTAAATCTGAAACAATACAGCAAGTCTGGCCGCACCTGTGGAGGGAAATCAGAGGCAAAGTTTAGAGTGCAGTGAAACATCTGCAGAAACAAGGAGGAAACAGTATTTGTGCAAAAGATTTCAATACAGGATAGAGCACTCCAGCCAGAACTCATCTGCTTCTCCAGTCCCTTTTCCTTCTTCTTTCATTTTTCTTCTCTTTGCTGCAGTTTTTTTTTTATCCCCTCTCCCCCACCAACTTTTAATTTCTTAAAATGTAACCACAGCGAAAGCAGAAAGGAACAAGTGAGCCTGACTCCACAGCAGCGCAGGAGACCAGTCAGAGACCGTGACAGTGTGGGAGGAGAATCCCGGAGGCGAGTTGCGGGCAGAGCCTGGCGCAGAAGGAAGTCCGAGCCTCGGCTGGCCCGAGAAACATGTCCTGGAAGTGAGTCACGGGCCGGAGCCTGGGACGGGAGTCAATATGAGTCCAGCGAGACTGACAGACGAGTCCTGGTGGCGAGTTGAGTGCCGGAGCCCAAAACGGGAAGTAGTCTGAGTCTGGAGTGGTCTTGAAGACAAATCCGAGAGGCGAGTCTGGCTGTGATATCGTGGTCGGGGACATGGCGCGGGAGGGAGCCCTAATCCAGTCCAGCGCGAGGAGATGAGTTTTGGTAATGGGGATTTGAACGGAGGCCAGCGCAATGAGGCAGCAAGGCCTCGATTTCTGAAGGTTGCCTCGCACAGACTCAAACTAAAGGACCACAATTTGAGTACGTTTTAAGGATGCTTTTGTTCTTTTTTCTGGACTTTGAGTAATTTGGGTACCTTGTAAAACTTCTTATTCTTATGCTAGATTTTTGTTTACTCGTTCAATTCTGTAACGGACATCTACATTTCCGTACCGAGATATCCTCTACCAAAGATGGCACCACAGCGGTGACATTGCAAGATTTTCACTGCACTTATTCGAATGCACGTGACAATATAGTCTACTCTGTTCTATTTTGTCTCTTTCTATTTCTTTCCTGCAAAGACAATGACATTTCTGTAATTGTTAGAATTTAGAATGAACCGTCCCGAGCGCTTCTCATGGGCATTCTGGAAGATAGGCAGACACTGAACTACACACTAGGGAAAGTAAGAAACAGCTCAGAGAAAGTCTTTGGGCTTTTAGAACTGTCTTCAACGGGGAAAGTGTGGATTTTATGTTCCAATGAACACCTACAGCTCCTATCATTGTTTGAAGGAGCTTTTTTGTCTTCCACTGTAAACCTCAAAAAATGGAAGAACTATTCAGATGAGCAATTTATATTTCAGAACATACAACGCTATGGGCTAAATGCTGGAAACTGAAATTAGAATAGATGGATGTTGATGACTGGCACATACAAGATGGGCTGAAGGATCTGGTCCGTGCTGTAAAAACACGACGACTAGATCAATCTAGAGAAGAAACATATCTCCAGTGAAAGTAATTTGAGTTAAAGAGTTTAAAATCAATGTCATTAAGGAAGGATAAAAGTCTGGCATGTGCCTTCCCTGGGGGTCTACTGGTTTGGATTCGCGAATTTCAATGCAACTGACTAGCTTTGATTACCAGACACGTAAGGTCAATTTGTTATGCTTGTATGTACCTTTAAAATGACTGCAAAATCTTAACAGTGAAAACATCAAAAACGGAACAGCTGTGTCGGAATTGCTGATGGTTTGAGATGAGAAACGAAAGTGTAACACGGGAAAGGGACCAAATTGCATATTCCTCTGCAACAAAAACAAACCAAAAAAAAAAAAATCTGGAAAAAACATAGCAGATCCGACAGCATCTGAGAAGAAAAATCAGAATTAACGTTTTGGCTTCAATGACCCTTCTTCAGAACTGACAGCAGCGACGAAACAGTTAGCTTTAAGCAGAAGATAGCAATCACCTTAAGGTTGATTTGGAGCCGAAAGAGAGACAAACACATTTGGAGGAAAAATGAGTGGAAACCCCTCAGCCATTGAGAATAAATAGCTACTAATGGGAACTATTAGGACTTGGCAGTAGAAGTGGTAGATGTGAGCACAATTACAACGTTTTGAAGGTACTTAGATGAATAAATGAACAAGGAGGTATATGGGCCTGGAGCAGGCATATGGAAATAATTTAGATTGGGATAATGATTGGCATGGAATGGTTAGAGGAAACGTTTTGTTTTCGTGCTGCATGAATCTTTTATTCATTGTAACATGGCATGATTTGGGAGCTGTTGAAAAGCGTGGGGAAAGAGCTGAAGCCCAAAAATTGTTTGAGTCGATATTGAGTCCAAAATATTGTAGCGTTCTCAAATACAAAATGACGGGCTATTCTCCGAGCTTGTGCCGAGCATCACTGAAGCACTACAGCAAGCCTGAGACAGAGGTGTTGGCCGGTGATCAAGGTGGGGTGTTGAAGTGGCAGACATCGGCCAGTTCGGGGTCTTTTTTGCGGACAGAACGTAGGTATACTGTGAAGCAATCTCTCCATCTACATTTGGTCGCCGCAATGTGGGGGACGACGATTGCAGTAGATTATTTTGAGTGAAATACAGGCAAAGTGCTGCTTCACCAGGAAATTCTGTTTAGGCACTTGGATATTGAGAAACGAATAGGCAAACGGACAGATGTTACTCCCTTTGCAGTTGCATGGGAAGGTGCTGTGGTACTGTGGTGAGCGATCGGAGTGAAAGAGAAGTGGACCATGGTGTACAAGAGAGAACCGCTTTGCAAAAAGCAGGTAAAATAGGGGAGTGGAATATATGTCTGGTGGTGTCATCCCACTGGATGTGGTAGAAATAGCAGCTAATAATTCTCCGGATGTTGCTGCAAGTGGGATGTTTAGTGAGGACAAGGGGAAACATTTTTGCTTTTCTGGGAGCAGACAGAGGGATTGAGAGCTGAAGTGCAGGAGATTTCTCGGAAACAACTACGTGCCCTGTCAAGTACGCTGCTAGGAAAACCTTGGTTGTGGAAGAAGGTGGATATTTCGTACACATTCTTCTCGAACTTGCCATTATCAGAACAGATGCAAAGAAGACGGAGGCACTGGGAGAATGGAATAGAATCTTTCCAGGAATTAAGTTGTGAGGATGTACAGTCAAGGAAACTTTGGATGCTACTTCATTTGTTGTGGATGCTGGTGGACAACCTATCCCAAGAAATGAAAACAGAGATTTCGAGAAAGGGAAGGGAGGAGTATGATATCAAACAGGTGAATGTGAGGGTGGGGTGTAAATTGGAAGCTAAATTGATAAACTTTTCCAATTCCGGACGACAGACGGAAGCCGCAATGATGACAAAATCGACATACTGGAGGAAGAGCTGTGGGTGTCGGATGAATAAGACTGTAACAAGGAATCTTCCACGTATCCGACAAACACACAAGCATATCTGAGCTCCTTGCGGGTAATCATGGCCACATTTTTACCTGAAGAAAATTAGGTAAGTTTAAATAGAAGCTGTTCAGAATTGATGTGTAGCTCAGCCAGACAGAAGAGGGCGATGTTTGGTGGGGCTGGTTCAGGCCCTTTTCTGCGAAAAAAGCAGAGAGCTTTCATATGATCATGACGGGAAATTGACGTGTACATTGATTGTAATTAAATAGTAAAGCGTTGGATCACGCTATCTCGAAGTTTTGAAACCAACATAAAACGTTGCATGATCCGCTTTTGTAATTGGGAAGGGACTGGACAAAGGGAGAGAAAAGACGAGTCGACGGAGGAAGAGATACGTTATGTGAGACTGGAGCAGATGGAACCAATGTGTCTACCCGGGCAGCCTATTTGTTGATTTTGGTAATGAGGTAGAAGCGAGGTGTGTTTGGTTGGGAGACTCCGATATTGGAAGCAGTGGTGAGAAGATCATCAGATGAAATGTGGTTCGTGACGGTGGCCTGATGTTGCATTTTGGGGTCATGGTCCGCGAGGAAATAAGAGAAGGCATCTGAGAGCTGGCAATCGGCCTGGGCAATGTAGATATCAGTTGGCCAGAAAGCAACAGCACCAACCTTGTTAGCAGGCTTGAATACAAATATAGGGAACAGGTCGAATACAGGAAAAAGGCCAAAAGCATGTTCGTCTGCTCCTGTCTATGCAGTTGCTCCTAATTGCAGGACTCAGTACTGCATAAACACCGCACCTCATTAAAACACACAGGATTCTTCGGGGGCTTGACATATTTGATGTCAAAAGATTGTTTCCTCTTCTGAGATAGTCTTAGACCAGAAGGCAGATTCTCAGTATAAGGTCGCATAGTTATGATAGAAATGAGGTGTAATTTATTCTTTCGCACTGTTGTGCATCTGGGGAAATCAGAAGTTTGTAGATGCTGGGTCATTAATTATATACAATGTTGCAATAGACAGATTTTTAAATCAGTTATGAACTGAAGTGTTATGGGAAAAGTCAGTATAGTAGAGTTGAATATTATCAGATCACCCACGTTCATATTGAAAGGTGGAGCAGGCTCGAAGTGTTGAATGGACTATTTTTTCTCCCACGACTTAAAGTTTCAATACGAAGCTGTAAACTAACGTGTAGCCAGTTAAACCTATCTTTCTCCCCGAACAAAACTAAACGATAGAACGACATTTTGGCTGAAATATTCAGAGTGATCTGAGTGCCATAGTAAACAGTGAAAACCGGTCTTGAGCACCCATATTGACAGAGGCTGCATTAGGTCTGAAGTTACCTCTCACAAATCACTATTGTCCTTCACTTTTCCTAGTACCTCGTCTGGTTTTGTTTTAAACCGATTACGCACCAGGCAATTGCAGGTGATCTCCTGATGTGGAATTGGAACACTTACTGAAATAATTCTTACAGTTTATGACGTATTTCTACTTTTAAAGGCCAAGTGGTATTTATGTAAAAGAACAAGAAATGCAAATAAAGATTAACGATTAACAGGGTTATCTAAACTTCCCTTCCCTGACCGAGAGAGCACTGAATCCTATCACTACACCAGCATGGAAGCAGATAACAATGGTTTCAGGTAGCCAAATGTGCCAGTTATTCACGTCAGCTCCACGTCCCCAGATTCAAGTTTTTCTATTTTCTGACAAAAGGCAGCTTTTACGAGAACGCAAGATACTTTCCCAAAAACTGAGAATCGCTGCTGAGAGCTGAGACATGAAATGGATAGTGATCTAAAATAAACCCAAAAGCTGCTCGTATGAAACATTGAAATCATTCTCATTCCTCCACATCCGGAATTCAAACCTCATCTCGCCTTCAGGACAATGAAGAAATTTAGCTTAGAAGGATAGCAAAGCTGTGAACTGCAAGCGAGATAAGGAGGAGTTGACCCTGTACTTCTCTGATCATACATATTATCAATTATGCTACTGAGCCAGCCCATGCCTAACCCCCACGTTCTGTGGAGTTGTGTTGTGAGCAGCTACTTACGGACTGAAAAAAAATTGAAAGACAGTGATGAGTGGAATGCTTGAGGCACATGGAGAGCGTGGAGCTTGTGCTCGAAGGCTCATGTAGGTGCTAATGGATCAGATTTAAATGTCCGCTGTTTAGGCTGAGTCACACATCACGCTTGGTCAATTAACCACAATGAAACTCTTCCTTTTGTGAAGCTCCTTCTGTGTGCAGTGACACAGTTAGTGGGCTCTGAGAAGGTCGACGCATCCCCTTTATCCACTTAGTTTAACAGGTGAAAATGTCCCTTTTAAACCAATGCAAGAGGAGATTGTCTCTTTCTGTGAAATTTCAGTGGGGACTGCTCAGTTGTTAATTGTCCATTTATGCAAAAGCAGAAGGTGATGGGAATTCTCAATGAGCAACATTGAAACAGAAAAATACCGAGTTACTGTGATCGAATGGCTAAGAAAATGGGTATCTTGTTGGGCAGAAGTAGTCCAAAAGGAGCCACCGTGCCTTTCCCTGCGCTGTGCAGTTGACAGGCGATCCTGGTTTCACCTCCCTCTTTCTCTGCTGTGACCTTTCCTTAATTTCACACCAACAGTAAAGATGTAATTATATAACCTCTAATTATTATGGAATTGATTTGGTGATGGATTAGAAATTCCATTTAGGCATCTAACCATTCTCATCTCACCTCAGTCCTTACAACAGATATGTTAGACAACAAGATGCAGGGCTGGATGAACACAGCAGGCCAAGCAGCACCATAGGAGCAGAAAGGCTGACGTTTCGGGCCTGGACCCTTCATCAGAAACGAGATTGTGAACCCAGATTTAAACATACCAGCCAGGGTAAAAATATATCAGCAGCGCCATTCTCAAACTCTATCTGAATTTCAGGCTTTTCGAAGAGCAGTAATTTGACATGACAAAAGTGGACAGAGAGGGGAACTGAGAGAGTGAAAGAGGATAAGGTTGATGCACAGAGGCAAAGAGAAACAGACATAAGCATATGTTGAGGTAGTTACTGAAAGGACCAATTCTCAATTCGGTGTGGCTGGTAACTGACAGAAATATAATAAAAACAAGCGTTTTAGAAGAGACTTTTATCACAGAAGGGCAATGGGAGAAGCATTAAAGCTACGAATTCCTTTCAATATTGTTGATGGTTGCAATCTGATAAAAAAAAGAGATAGAGAAAGAGTGATAAAACTGCTGATTCAAAACCAAAACTGATATTTGACTCCAGAGATGCTGCCAGACCTGCCGAGTTTCGCCAAAATAATTTGTTTTTGTATTGTTTCTTATCCAGACAGAAAAATGGGAAAGAAAAAAGCAGTGCGGGTCATGGGTCATCAGTCAGACTGCAGGACAGCGGATGTGATGTTCCTTCGGGACTGGAGTCACTGATATTTCATCAGTGACCGAAATGGCCTGGAAATATAGTTTCCACATTCGTGTATGACAGTAACGTTGGAGGATATTGGTTATCACGAACGTGACGGAGGTGGTGACAATATACAAGATTCTCAGAAGTACTTTTTCGAAGAAGATCCATTAGTTTCTTTGTGCACAATTTGTCGTGGGGTAACTGGGCGGGGAAGAGGGACAGGCTAACAGCAGAAAGGAAAATTAAAGAAAAGATGATGGAAATTTCCAAAGGGAGCTAATTCCTAATTCAATATAAAGGAGCAACTCTGATCATTCAGGGAAATGCAACAACGTGTTGAAAGAATGAGTGACTATTAGGAAATCAGGTTTTACAAATTTAAGTTTCACCCATGCATTTCAGCAGCACTGTGTTAACTGAACATCTGTCACTACTTGTGGTAAAAACTGTGAATACATCACATGAACAAAAGATTCTGAAGAAGAATCATATCAGACCCCAAAACGTTAACTATATTTCCCTCTCCATAGATGCTGCCTCGTTTGCTGAAGTTTTCTGGTGCATGCCATTTTCACTTCACATTTCGCTAACGACGACATTACTTTAGCATACCTTCAGGGTGATTTGCATTCATGACTTTTTCCTTGCAGAGTACGAAACAGGCTCTGCAGAGATCATCAAAAATTGCTATGACTAATTAGATTGCAAATCAGCACAGCAAGATATAGGGTAAAGTTTTCAATAAGCAATAACCGTGCCTTGGTTCAACCTCATAAGCTGCAATACCGCCACTGCGCAAAGCTGTTGCAGTGCCGCCCGTGGAGAGCTGTTCCATCAGATTCACACCGTTCACACTTATTTTGGGCGGACATACATCGGTATGCTTCCATTTTGCTTGATTATCTGTGGTGGAGTTGATCAATTATTAATGTATGCTGACATTCGGTGAGAGGATTGAAACATTATTTCGCAGACAGAATGATGAAATGGAAGGATTTATTCCGGGATGTAAATATGTCAATACTACTGGTGCCACCAGTGGAATCAATGTCTGCAGGGAGCATTTCTCCGATCTCCCAATGTTCAATATGACGTTCACCTGCTCTGACTACCCTTACATTAGCGCTGCCTTAGCCAGGAAAAGGGGAAAGTTTTGCTGCAACTTTAAACAGTCCTAATTAGTTCTCACTGGCAGGCCGGGGTACAGACTGTTCCTTTTGTTCTGCTGATGTTGAGCTCCTGTTAATGGGAACTATTCAAAACTCATACTGGAATGCTTGAATTCCCTGATGTCAGTCTGTTCTCGGGCACAGGGAACAAATAAATCATAAATGTTGATACCACACTCTCTGTCTCTCTCACTGCAGATCCAAATTATGAAGTTTAAATGTTTTCCTGTCAGGCAGAAAGAAGGGTAGATTCGAGCAGATAGAAGTGAAATAACATTTTAGATACAAGCCTTGTTCGGATCCGTGTTCGAAATTTGATTACCATTATGGGGAGAATTGATTCGCTACAATTATTTGCTCAGTAACAACAGATTTAATTATTATAAAATGACGGATCTGTGGATGACTTTGGGGAAAAGAAATATCAATGTCCATTCGTTATTTCATAGACCAACAAGGGAAACTTCGCTGCAGTCACTAATAAAAGTGTCTCAATGCTCAGAGGAATGGAATTCGGTAGGAGATATTGATCAAGGAATAAACCAAATCAAGTGGAAAATCCAGAGGTTTGGGATTACCATATCAACTGTAACTTTCCCTCTAAATGAGTGACTTTGCTGTCTTTCAACAGTCTTCAGTGCCGCTGGGTCAAAATCCTGAGATTCCCTAGCTGCGTGCACGTTTGGATGTCCTTACAGTCCCAAAGAGCTCAGCGTTTCAAAAGGAAAATCACTTTCACCTTCTCCAGGGCAACTTGAGATCACAATAAGATTTGGTTTCTCTCAAACATCACCAGAGCGAGGAGAGGAATCCGCTGATCTTTATACTATTGATATACCCAAATGTGAACCACCGGCAAAGACTCAATAAACTTTCATCGTGGGCGAAGAAAGTTCATTTCCAGACAGCCCAGCAAGCTGAAACCACATGCGACAGAGCCTTACAGTGATGACTTTGACTCATTCATCAGCTGTTATTGAATCAGTTCGTTTGTTTCGTCTTCTTCACATCTGAGTTACATCTCACTTTCTGGTTGATATTTTAAAGGGAGCCGGCATTATCCTGGAACAGAGAACCTATCAATCTCCATTCTGGATCTGGCAACGTGTCGCTGCAGGGGCAGTGCTAAATACCCACAAATGTTTGACGTTGTTCAGATTACTCCAATGTTGCATTATTAGATTCACGTAACAGTTTATTGTTTCTCGAACCGAATGCAAAACATTTAGCTGGATGTAACCGGTTGCAACATTTTCCACAACCTCTTTTCGCTGTAACAGTGACACAATTTGAGACATCTCAAAAGGCACGGAAAAATATTTGTTTTTCATTTACTGAACTGCAAGTTTCAGTTTATTTCAAGAATATATTTATAATGAATAAAGTTACGTGTTCATATGAATGGCATCAGATATCACCACGAATTTGGGAACCATTTCAGATCCACTCCAAATCTCAGTGCTTGCCTGGCACACTGTCATATTCAGTAATGCTCCAATAGGTTTCGTAAAGATCTGTTTGCAGGACAATTACAGTGAATGTCAGCAGAAATGGCCGAAGGTGAAATTGCTTTAGTCAAGAATTGGGACGAGTTTGAATAATTTTAGAATCGCTGTTCATTGGTTTCCGGTTGGCGTAGACATCAGGGGACAGCCAATATGCTTTAAGCTCCTTTTCTCTTCAGTTCAACCAATGAGATTCAAGCTCCTTTGAGCTCTAATGCATGGGGACGGGAGGGGAGTAGGGGAATAACAACGTTAAATTGTTCACCTGACAACAGGTTATTGGAGAAAAATTAAACTAAACTAACAGTTCTTTTTTTGCGTATTCAAATCCAGAGAAGGAAAATAATTCATGTTGTTCGAGCTCCCCCGTGAGCAGAGCTATTCTCTGACTATCAGAACTCCTTGCAGCTGATACAGGGGTTCGTGTCCATGTTATGAATTTGGATCGACTAATGAGGTAAAGAAACAATCACATTTCCACTTATTCAAAGCGTAAATGGGGATATTATTTTAGCTGAATTTACAGGCATAATTCATTGCAATCAGACTTGTTAGCTATACTTTGTACCATATGCCTTCCATCTCGGTAAAACAGTTTCATGTAAGGATACTGTGCATCACAGCTCCATTTGCAGCGTCCAATAATTCAGGTTGTATTCCTTTTCCATTGTAGCTGAAACTTCCGCAGTGTAATCCTTCGCAGTATAACAAGAGAAATGTCTCAACATTTATCCTAAAGTTTCAATTTTCACTTTCAAAACGTGCGTTTACTCGCATTGTTGCGATGTGTATGTTAATTTTTCTTCATATATCAACAGGAAAAGCAACATTGAAAGCTCATTACAGTAACACAATTTTGCATTGGCTTAATCCCATGTCTCTTAATTCCGGCACTGGTTCAAAACCTAACACAGTGCCCCCAACCCTTTGTTGACATGGAACACAGGATAGGACGTTGCAGCACATGATGGCAATTTGAATGACGGTTGTGCACAGATATTTGCAAAGTTTATCACTACTCGTGTTTTCGACATTCCTGTTCCTTTTCTCTTTAATTATGGACTTAGATAGGCATATTATGACAATGAACTTGCTTTTCATTAGGACAACTTCACAACTTTAGGAAATCTTGAAGAAATGCGGATGCTGTAAATCAGGAACAAAAACAGAAGGTGCTGGAACAGCTGAGCAGATCTGGCAACATCTATGATGAAAAACTCAGAAGCAACTATTTGGGTCCAGTGATCCTTCCTCAGAACTGGTGGCAGCTGCTTGTATGCAGAAAATAGGGACGGAGATGGGGTACGGAGTAAACAATTGAATGAATGATAGAGCCTGAAGAGAGAGAAGAGCAGTTGGAAAGACAAAGCAGTTGATAACGAGATAACAAGTTGTAGAGCTGCATGAACACAGCAGGCCAAGCAGCATCAGAGGAGCAGGAAAGCTGACGTTTCGGGCCTATATCCTTCTTCAGGGTCTAGGCCCGAAACGTCCGCTTTCCTGCTCTTCTGATGCTGCTTGGCTTGCTGTGTTCATCCAGCTCTACACCTTGTTATCTCAGATTCTCCAGCATCTGCAGTTCCTACTATCGCTGAAGCAGTTGATAACGATCTGGCTAGGAGGGTGAATTGCTTTTAATGGGGACTGTTAGTGACTAACAATAAGTAGTGTGTAACGGCAGTTTGTGTGATAACAAGTCCTCGTGTGTGGGATAGGGCGCTAGGACATGGGAGAGTGCAGGTCCTAAAGTTATTGAACTTGATAATGAATCCGGGGACCTGCAGGTTCCTGAGCTGAAAATGACGTGTTGTTTCTTCCAGCTGGAGTTGAGCTTCGCTGGAACACTGCAGCGAGCCAGAGACGGGAATGTTTGCCAGGTAAGTGTTTGGTGTCTTAAGGTAATCGGCAACTGGAAGCTCAGGGTCTTTTCTGCGAGCAGAACGCAGATGTTATGCAAAACAGTCACATCATCTCCGCTTCATTTCCCCAACGTGGACGAAAACACATTGTGAGCATCAAATAAAGTCGACTGTATTCTACGAAGTGCAAATTAGAAAGTGTGTTTGGGCTCCTGGATAGTAGGAAGAGAAGAGGTTAATTAGCAGCTATCATACCTTTGGCTTTAGCAGGGGAAGGTTCCACGGGGCTTTGTGGGGTGTGTTGGGAGTGAAGGAAGAGTGGAACAGCGTATCCCAAAGGGAACGGTCCATGTGGAAGGTGGAAAAAAGAAGGGACGGGGACATTTGACTGATGGTGGCATCTCACTGGAGGTGGCGGAAATGGTGTCTGATGATCTCCTGGATGTGGATGCTGGTTGAATGTTAGATAAGGACAAGAGGAAACCTATCGCTGTTTTAGGAGGGAAGAGATGGTGTTGAGGGCGGATGTGCGGGAGATGGCTCGGACCCAGTTGAGGACCTTGTTAACAAGTGTGCTGGGGAATCCTTGACTGAGGAAGAAGGAAGAGAATGGGATGGAGTCTTTACAGGAAGCAGGGAGTGAAGATATACAGTTCAGGTAGCTGTGCAAGTTTGTGGCTTTCTTGTGGATATTAGTGGGCAGCCTATCCCCAGAAATGGAAACAGAGATGTCTAGTAAGTGAAGAGAAGCATCAGAGATAGACCAGATGAAATTGAAGGCAGGGTGAAATTTGGAATCGAAATCCATGAACTTTTCCAATTCCAGACTAAAGAGAGAAGCGGCACCGATGATATAATCGATTTATCAGAGAAAGATTTGTAGGTGAGGTCTCGAATAGGACTGGATCAAGGAATGTTCCACCTAACCCACGAAGAGATTATCATACCTGGGGCCCATGTGGATACCTATAGTCACAACTCTGACCTGAAGTAAAAGAAAGGAGTTAAAAGAGAAGTTGTTGAGTGTGAGGATGAGTTCAGCCAAGTGGAACAGGGTGGTTGTAAATGGGGATGATTCAGGTCTTTGCTCCAGGGAGAAGTGAAGAGCCCTAAGACCCTCCTGGTGGGGAAAGGGCGTGTTAAGCGATTGTGCTTTCCATGGTAAAGAGGAGGCACCTGGAACCTACAACCTGGAAATTTTGAAACCAGCGGAAAGCATCAATGGAACCATGGAAGTACGTGGGCAGGGATTGGACCAGGACATAGAAGATTGAGTCAAGTAAGGAATAGATGACTTCTGCATGGTAGGAGCAACCTGAAACAATGTGTCCGTCTGGACAGTCCTGTTTGAGCATTTTTTGGAGAAAGTAGAAGCGAGCTGTGCGGGGCTGGGGTATTTCCACCTTGGAGGCAATGAAGGGGGAGGTGACCAGATGAAATGAGATCAGTTACTACAGTTGATACAAATGCCTGATGTGTCGTGGTGGGGTCATGGTTCAGGGGATGATAGGAGGAGGTATCTGAGCCTCTGCAGTGTAGAGTTCAGTACACCAGACTACAACCGTACCACCCTTATCGGCAGGCTTAATAATAAATTCAAAGTTAGATGTAAGCACACGGAGTGGAGCCAGTTCGGAGTAAGATAGGTTCGATTTCGTTATGAGGACAGAGAAATTGAGGCGACCAAAATCTCGTCAAAAGTTCTCATTGAACAGATCGAGTGCAGGTAAAAGGCCAGAAGGAGGATCCAGGTGAAGGTAAAATTTTGGAACTGGGTGAAGGCATCTGGGGGACAGTGCGAGGACTCTTATCCAAATAGATGGTCATGGAGACGAAGACCGCAGAAGAAGAGTTAGATGTCATGCCGTGCCAAAAAATTGCAAAAGTGGATGCGCAGAGGACTAAAATTGAGGCCTTTACTGAGTACAGAACATTGGTCATTGGAGAATTGAAGGTTAGGAGGGATGGTGGATAATTGACAAGAGCTGGGGTTGGGGACAGTATGAAGTCAGAGGGAAGGGGAGGAGAGCAAGGTTACAGAGGACCATGGGCATCTCCAAGTTGTTGCATCTTCTGGGCCTTGATTCCTGAAAAGAAAAGGAAAAGCACTGAGATTTAAACATGATAACACAGTGTAGAGCTGGAGGAACACAGCAGGTCAAGTAGCATCAGAGGAGAAGGAAAGTTGACATTTTGGGTCAGGACACTTCTTCAGAAAAGAAGGGTCACGCCCCAAAACGTCAACATTCATGGTCCTCTGACGCTGCCTGGTCTGCTATGTTCCTTCAGCTCCACACTGTATTATCTCTGACTCCAGCATCTGCAGTTCTTTCTGCCTGTGAGATCCAGCCCTGACTTTGTTATTAATCCTGCCAATAAGGCTGCTGCTGTTGTAGTTTGGCATACTGACCTCTACATTGCAGAGGCTTAGCGCCAGCTTTCACATACCTCCTCCAACCTTCCCCGGACCATGAACCCACCATGACACATCAAGCCTTGTATTAATTACGGTAACTGATCTCATTTCATCTGGTCACCTCCCGACCACAGCCACTCAGCTGATAATCCCCCGGGCTCATACAGCTCGCTTCTACCTCCTCCCAAAAATCGATAAATAGGACTGTACAGGCAGACCCAATGTTTCAGCCTGCTCGTGCCCCACAGAACTCATCTCTTCCTATCTTCACTCAGTCTTCTCTCCCCGGTCCAAAACGTACACACGTATATTCGTGAATCCTCCAACGCTTCTTGTTGGTTTCAAAATTTCCAGTTTGCTAGTTCCAGCCGCATCCTCTTTACCATGGACGTGCAATCTCTTTACATGTTCATTCTCCACCAGGAGGGACTTTGGGTTCTCCACTTGTTCGTGGAGCAAAGATATGAACCGACACCAGCCATCACCACACTGCTCCGCTTTGCTGCACTCGTCCTTACTCTCAACAATTTCTCTTTTAAATCCTTTGATTTTCTTCAGGTCAGAGGGGTGACCATGTACACTTGCATTCACCCCAGTCATGCCTGCCTCTTCGTTGATTATGTGGGACATTCATTATTCCAGTCCTATTCCGGCCCTCGCCCACAAATCTTTCTCTGATCTATCGATGATATCATCAGTGCTGCTTTCAACTTTCATTTGGAATTGGAAAAGTTACTCGATTTCGCTTCCAATTTCCACTATAACCTCACATTAATCTGGTTCATATCTGACTCCTCCCTTCCCATCCTAGAACCTGTGTTTCCATTTCTGGGGATAAAATGCCCATTAATATTCATTATAACCCCACAGACTCACACAATTACATCGACTATATATCCACATACTCTGCTTCCTGTAAAAACTCAATCTCCTTTTCTGAGTTCCTCCATCTCCGTTGCATACGTTCAGATGAGGCCAACATCGACAAGGGAACTTCCGTATTTCGACCTTCTTCCTCAGCTGGGGATTGCTCAGCACCGTTGCCGACAGGGCCCTCAACTGGGACTGACCCATCTCTCGTACTTCTACCCTCAAACCCTCTCATCCCTCCCGCAACAGGGTTAGGGTTCCCCTTGTCCTTAGCTACCATCCCACTTTCATCCACATCTAGAAGATCATCAGACGTCATTTCGCCACATTCGGCGAGATGCCACCAACAGACACATTATCCCCTCCCCTCCCTTACCTGCGTTGCACAGGGGACATTCCCTCTGGGAATCTCTGGTCCTCTCTTCCTTCATTCCCAACAACCACCACAGCCCCACAGCACGATCCCCTGCAACCGCCGAATTTTCAACACCTGTTCATTTACCCTCTCTTGCCCCACTATCCAAAGCAAAACTTCACCTGCACTTCTCAGAATCTAATCTACTGTATTCGATGCTCACAATGTGGTTTCCTGTACATTGAGAAAATCAAGCATTGACTGGTTGACCACTTCACAGACTCTGAATATAAAGCATATTTTACCAAAATCCAACCATTTGCTTTCTTTGCAAACTCTGCTATTTGATAATGTCCATTACTTTAACTCATACTGAGCAGCAGCTGACGCACGTTATTGTTTATCCCGATACCTGGAATACGCAGTTCAAAATAGCCTCCAACACGGACACGAGCTGCTTTGTGAATCAAAGTTTCCTTCACTGAAGTCATTCATAACTCAGGCCAGAAGGACCACCTCAAATTAATTATATCGAAAACTTATTATATCTTAAATTACTGGAAATGAAATGTCTGTCTTCACACAGAGTATAGTTCTCTGAGCCGCCCACATCATCTGAACTCAGTTGGAAAAGCTTTGGCAGCTTCCATAACTAGAGGGCAATAATGATGATGAGGAGGTGCCGGTATTGGTTTGGGTGGACAAAGTCAGAAATTACATGACACCTGGTTCTCGTCCAACCGTTCTTTTTGGAACCACACAAGCTTTTGGACAACAGTCCCTTCTTCGGGTGCAGTAGGCCCAGTGCCTGATCAACGTTGTAGGCTAAATAAAGCCTTGCTACAATTAGAATCAATTTGTTTCAATCCTGGTTGCGAGTAACAGTAATGATAGACTTGCAGTCATTTGTGAGCTCGCTGGTATCTCACGAAATAGGATCAGTGAGTACTACCTTTGGAAAAAGGGAGCAGGTGAAATGTCCCCTCCAGTCTAAAAGTATCAGTGTGTCATAATTGCATTTTTGCCTGTAAATCTGTGCTGTAGTCAGAACACTTGAAATGTCTTTTAATAGTTGGCGCGCATTCAGGCAGGTTAACTGATAGTGCCCTTCCTCTCACTCGGAGCAGGTGACTCCTCACTTCACAATATAGATTCGCGGGTGTCTCATCAAGAGGCATGCCTGAGTGAATGCTTTCCCACATTCAGAGCACGTAAACATCCTCTCACTTTTGTTATTTCTTCTTATGCTTCAGTAATTTGAATGAATTACCGACCCATTTCTACAACGAGTTGAAGTCAGTGGTCTCTCTCCAGTACGTGTATGTTGGTGTATCAGAAGGTTGGATGACCAAATGAATCCCTTTTCAGAAATAGCGTAGATAAATGTCTCTCCAGTGAGACTGTGTCAGCCGTTTGCCAGCAGGGATCACTTCCCAGATTCCTTCGATTTCCACAATGAACTTGTGGTGTGTGTGTGTGGGTGTGTGTGTTTGTGTGTGTGTGTGTGTGTGAGTGAGTGTGAGAGAGAGAGAGAGAGAGTGAGTGAGAGAGAGAGAGAGATTGCCCCTCTGCAGGTTGGAATATCAGTGGATCTACTCACTCCCTGCTCTGAATAGGGTGTTAATTTTATCAGACCATGTAATTGGTTTATTTTGTTTCTGCTGTCCCTCCATTATGACTCTTTGGCTCCTAATTAAAAACGAATTTTTACGCAGTTTTCTAACTCTCTTTGGATCATATGGGTTACTAATTTTTATACCAGTCTCCCATGTAATACCATGTTTAAGGACTTACTGAAGTCCATGCGAACAACGTCAATGGTGCTGCCCCATGAAATATATTAAGTCAACTTTTCAAAAAAAAAACTCGATTTAATTAAATTAGTCAAACAACTTCTCCCTCCTTATTCTGAACGTTATACACTTTTGGCCATCCACTTGTAACAACTGCGACAATTGGTACAGTCTCTTCAAACGACACTCACTTTTTTCGTTAGCGATGTTCAGCTCACATGAAACAGTTGCTACTGATGTTCCAACTCAAGCCTAAGAAATGCTTTTCGTCATAGAATCAATAAGTACCGTTTGTACACGTTTTCAATTCAGTGTAGTTTTTGCGCGGTTAAGACACTCTCTTCAGGTCTCAAAGAAGTTGCTGTCAATATGTCAAATCTTATCACCTGTGCTAGTTTCTACCATTGACTTTAAAGACGCTCCAGCAGAATCACCCAGAATTCACAGGGACATAAAATTAAATTCGTTTTCCCGTTTCAAATCATTCTCAAGAATCAAAAATTTGAGGGCGTAAAGGGAGCAAAATCTTTGCCAGACAGGGGACATTGTTCCTCTCTGGGTATCTGTTACTCATCAGACCCTTCTCACTCTCGGGGTATTTCTATATGTTTTAATTTTCGGGTGTCAAGACGTTTTCAATGTACTTTAGCGTGGAGTTTCAATTTAAAAGCCTGAAGAGAAAATTGAACAGAAGTCCGAAGAAATCAATATGATTCTTGCGGACAGATAGAATGCTTTTCTTTGACTCCATTCCATTGGTTCCTCCCAGCCCAGTGTGATGCTTTCATCTGTGATATGAAAGCTTTCTTGATTTTTGCAGAGCTGCTCTGTCTTCGTTGTTTTTAAAGTCAGGAAGTCACTTTAAGAGTTGGTAGAAGAAGAATAATTCCCCAATTCCTGAACAGGAATCAAAACGAGGCCAAGGTGTGGAGCTGGATGAACACAGCAGGCCAAGCAACATCAGAGGAGCAGGAAGGCTGACGATTCGGGCCTAGACCCTTCTTCAGAAATGGGGGAGGGGAAGGGGGTTCTGAAATAAATAGGGAGAGAGGGGGAGGCGGATAAAAGATGGATAAAGGAGAAGATAGGTGGAGAGGAGACAGACAGGTCAAGGAGGCGGGGCTGGAGCCAGTAAAGGTGAGTGTAGGTGGGGAGGTAGGAGGGAGGTAGGTCATTCCAGGGAGGTCGGACAGGTCAAGGGGGCGGGATGAGGTTAGTAGGTAGGAGATGGGGATGGGGCTTGAGGTGGGAGGAGGGGATAGGTGGGAGGAAGGACAGGTTAGGGAGGCGGGGACGAGCTGGGCTGGTTTTGGGATGCGGTAGTGGGAGGGGAGATTTAGAAGCTTGTGAAGTCCACATTGATACCAATGGGCTGCAGGGTTCCCAAGCAGAATATGAGGTGCTGTAACTGCAACCTTCGGGTAGCATCGTTGTGGCACTGCAGGAGGCCCAGGATGGACATGTCGTCTGCGGAATGGGAGGAAGAGTTGAAATGGTTCACGACTGGGAGGTGCAGTTGTTTGGTGCGAACCGAGGGTAGATGTTCTGCAGAGCAGTCCCCAAGCCTCCGCTTGGTTTCCCCGATGTAGAGGAGGCCACAACGGGAACAGTGGATGCAGTATACCATAATAGCAGATGTGCAGGTGAACATCTGCTTGATGTGGAAGGTCTTCTTCGGGCCTGGGATGGGGGTGAGGGAGGAGTTGTAGGGGCAGGTGTCGCACTTCCTGCGGTTGCAGGGAAAAGTGCCGGGTGAGGTGGGGCTGGAGGAGAGTGTGGAGCGGACAAGGAAGTCACGGAGAGAATGGTCCCTCCGGAAAGCAGATAAGGGTTGGGAGGGAAAAATGTCTTTGGTGGTGCGGTCGGATTGCAGGTGGCGGAAGTGTCGGACGATGATGCGTTGAATCCGAAGGTTGGTGGGGTGGTACGTGAAGACGAGGGGGATTCTGTTTTGGTTGTTATGGCGGGGAGGGGATGTGAGGGATGAGTCGCGGGAAATGCGGGAGATACGGTCGAGGGCGTTCTTGACCACTGAGGGGGGGAAGTTGCGGTCCTTGAAAAACGAGGACAACTGAGATGGACGGGAGTGGAATGCTTCATCCTGGGAGCAGATGCGATGGAGGCAAAGGAATTGGGAATAGGGGATGGCATTTTTGCAGGAAGGTGGGTGGAAGGAGGTGTATTCTCGATAGCTGTGGGAGTTGGTGGACTTGAAATGGATATCGGTTTCCAGGTGGTTGCCGGAGATGGAGACAGAGAGGCCCAGGAAGGAGAGAGAGGTATTAGAAATGGTCCAGGTGAACTTAAGGTTGGGGTGGAAGGTATTGGTGAAGTGGATGAACTGTTCGAGTTCCTCGTGGGAGCACGAGGCGGCGCCGATACAGTCATCAATGCAACGATGGAAGAGGTGGGGTTTAGGGCCAGTGTAGGTACGGAAGAGGGATTGTTCCCCGTAACCTACAAAAAGGCAGGCATAGCTTGGGCCCATGCGGGTACAAAAGCTTCAAAATCTTGGATCGGAGCTTGACTTCTGAAAACAGGTTGAGGAGAGGGAAAGAGACATGAAATTACGAGTGGATAAAAGAAATTTGAATCTGGATTTGAAGTTCCACCCAGCGATCAGAGGGCCTGCGTCAGTCAGGGTATTACTGAGTTGCTGAAACAACAGATGGTAAGACACATGAACCATGTAAGGTTTTGACAAGATATTATTATTCTCTGCATGCCAAATTATCGTTAACGAAAAATTTACTGAGTTGCTGGCCCTAAAATCTATTTTGGTGGAACTGATCAAACCAAATTGTATTCACGTGTATGGAGTTTAGTAATCTGAGGAAGAGGATCAGGAGAATTGACAAAAAAAAAGCGAAACATACACTATTCTACACGTTGAATTTGTTATAATGTAGGTTTCCTGATGTTAAGAGGAAATAGATTAATTTTCAGAACATTATTGTAAAGATACTGAGAAATGAATAAAATTTGCACAGCTACGGAATGTGAAACTAATAACATGGACGCATAAACACAATTGACCAAATAGCTTCAATCTATTTAATACAAATCTTGATAATTTATTCCCTCCCACTCTATTTGTTCCTCAGTGATTTTGTTGCTCAGGCGGCAGGGTTGTCAAAGGCTTCTCAACATCCATCAGTTCCAGATGCAGTTGAGTGGATTTGCTCAACTTCTGTTCTCACACGGAGCAGCGAGCTCACTGAGAGCCGTGTCGGCGGCGGATCCGCCTTCAACTTCTGTTTACTGCTCTGACTCTGACACGCCTGCCTTTTCCTGAGATATTTGAGAGATCACTGTTAGTCATTGAGTCAAACAGCTTTGTACAAGGATCTCGGACAGCTATTTTTACGGACTGCAGAATTACGAACAAGGAGTGCACCATGACGAATCTTCTCGAAGCGCTCCTCATCATTATCACAATGTTCAGTAAGTGTTTATTTCTCAGTAACATTCCATTTTCCACAGACACAGATGTTTACAACCCAGGTGTTATTATTAGTAAAGCGATACTGGTAATGATCGTGACTTTGAAGTTTGTTTTTCTTTTATTAGAATGGAGTCAGCAAGACACAGTGGAACAGCCAGATCCTGAAATGACGGTTAAAGAGGGAGTCAATGTCACACTAACTTGCAGCTTGAAGACAAGTGATTCCAACATTTATGTTTACTGGTACAGTCAGCTTCCAGGGCAGCCTCCACAATACATGGTTAATATGATTGCAGCAAAAATTGTAAACAGGAATCCTGATTTGTCTGACAGATTCTCTTTCACATTTACTAATCCACGAAGATTACCGAGTTAGAAATCAACAAGACTATCTTCTCTGACTGCGCCATGTACTTTTGTGCCATGAAGGCCACACTGATGCAGAGTAATGGCAGAGCTTCTACAAACACTTAGCCTGACAGTGTCAGTTATAGCACACCAGAAGGCGCTTTCACATTTGAAAGAACAAATTAGCAGTGAAGGATCAGTCGCACAATAAAACTGAGAAAGTCAGTTCATATATTTCTTTTAATTTTTTTTTTATGATAAACTAGTTCAATATTTTCTCTTCTCATCGCTCCAGAGAGTGACCTTTATCCATTGCCATGGGAATTTCATTTCACCAGCGAACTTTTAACAATGTGACAATGTAAAATTTACTGTTCGGTCCGTTAATTCTGAAATAACGGCTTCCCATTAACAGGAATGGCAGATTGAGTAGCAAAAATAAGTGAAATGCTTCACTGCTCTGTCTGCAATTTTAAAGAATTCATCTGAACAAGCATCACAAACAACCAGCTTACAGATTTCTGCCTTAACATTCGCTCCTGGGCGGTGAATTAAATGTTTCTTCAACACTCGTGTGAAATGATGAATGAATGGAAGTTTCACATTTGAAATCCACAATACTTTGTGTAAGACATTCATCGATAATCATTGAACAGAATCAAATACGTAAGAGACTATTGTAATTTGGCTCCTCAGCGTAGAACATGATTTGCAGAGACAAGTTGAATATTATTACACTCTATCTTTCAAGTCAAGATGTTTTGCCACACACATTTACAAATATCATGACTAAACATACGTTTCGGAAAAAAATGCGACTGTTGTCACATTATTCACTGTTGCAATTAGACAGCGCATCTTATGATTCATTCAAATTGTTTTAATGAATGTCGCGTGCGTTGCTATGGAATTAGATCTTCACTTGCACCTGCTGTAGTGAAGAGGAACATCTGCGGATTATCAGTAGATTTATGAGTCCTGTGTATTTTAAATTAAATAATTGAAATGAGTGTGCTAGGCTCGGAATGGAACTTTTTGTCTAAATGTTCGCCGGATGTGTGCTTTCAACTACCTTAAGGATTCTGTCGCATATTGAAAAGAAAAGTAATCAAAATTGGAGCAGAAGAGATCCAAATAGGTTCCTTCACTTCAAATCAATATGTCGACATTGCATGTTTCCTACTAAACAGAATACATGCTACAGCTTAATTTTGGAATTTACCAAATAACACAGCTGAAGTGTTGACGAGTAAGTAAAACGTATCGAAAAATATAACGTTGGAAATCACAGAGTTCAGACCGGATTCGTGTACAAGCTAATATTTCATGTCAAGATAACTCTACATCAGAGCTGGTAAGAGGTAAAAAGTAAACCCCGACATGCTTTCTCAGAGAGATTTAATGAGATACTAGTTACACCCGAAGTAGTTACTCGGTAAGTGAAATGAAGTTGTAAGTGATATCCATGTTTCTGTTGGCAGTATGTTCTGGACAGAGGCACAAAGCAAGATACAATTCGGCAACTTCTTCCTTTTTCTATGATTTAACACGTCAGCAAAGGATGGCGGTAATAAAGTGAAGTTGAAATCTGCAAATCTCCTGCAGTTGAAATTGCTTCTGAGCTTGAAATTTCGAATTAGTATGCCTATCCTCCTCTACGTAAGGAGGAAAGCATCAACATTGCCATTTCAGAGCACAGCGTAGATTAGTCTTTCACAACGGCAACTTGCTGCCATTGAAACGGATTTCCTTCGAGAATTTGGAGCTGTCAATGTCTGAGATTGGCATTTATATTACTGCTTGCAACGCAACGTGTTGCAGGAAGAGATATAAAATGCATTCACTGCATGTTTAATAAGGCATTTGTCTTGCAATTATGAAAAAGAGATTGAAGAGAAGATCATGAGAGTAACCTACTATATAGAAGAACGCATTTTATTGCACCCTTGCTCTAGATATTCTTGGTAAATGCTACTGGTAGCGCAGAGGGCTCCCATCGTCATAAGTCAATGATTGCTACCCGTATGGATAAATCACACTTTTGAATTTTTCCGTCAAAGCAGTTAAATATACTCTGATTCATTAATAAAAGCCCCAGTGTCAGTGCTCTTATTGCTCATTGGCAGCATCTCTGACCCGAATGCAGGGAGCTTGCATTCAAGGCTCACCTACTCTAAGGCTGTATGACAAAGCCTCTGAAGAGGTTGTTTAGAAAATTCCTGCAAAGAATATAGCGCCCGATGAGCAGTACCAGTGAGCAGGGACGACTGTGGGCCTGTTAATTTTTGCAGAGAAATTGTCGTATCGTCGGCTCTCTTCCTGTTGGTGACAGTCGAGAATAGGGCATTGTCACGTTTCAACTGCGAACTTTGACAGTGCGTCGTAGATTCGTAGCAACTTTGAAATTTAAAGCAATGTATTGTTCGGGCCATTTGTAGCTTGTAGAAACACCTGAATATTATCAAACTGAGGATAGAATTCATGTCGCCATGTGCCAGTCAGTAAAGGCTGTCCCTGTTTTGGATTATTATTTGATGTCAGTTCATTCTGAATACGCATGTAAAATATTTTTGAGGTGTTGTGATTCAGAGAAGTCGTTGTCCAGGGTTTTAGTTTTTATCTGTGCTGTGGTTCACACCACAGGAATAGACCACCATACCTTCCACACTCCAAATGTTTATGCTGAGATAACAGTACTTGTTTCAGTTGTCAGCTACTGCTCTGTCCGTCGTCCTGAAACGTCCTTATCCTCTGATGTTACTGCTTCGGTAAAATTCTTTATTGGATGGTGTACCGGTTTCTGCAGATATCACTGCATGTAGCTTGAATCCAGGTTCCTCTTGTTGTAATCAAAATTCACAGATACCCTTCAGCCAGGACTGTGATCTCCAGAGATTGCATTACTCGATCTGCAGATAGTCCAATTGTGTGTTCAGAGTACTAAAGTATCACTTATTTGGCAATATCCGTCCAAGCATGTTTGCACAAGAGCAATTATGTGGCGTCTGTAGTCTTCAGAGCAGCCCTTTATGTGAAAATTATTTCTCGGTAATTATATAAAATACAATATCAAACGTTGAAGAATTAATTTAAAGCATGTCCTTATAAAAACAATCTATGACAGACTGTCTTAACATAAAGACAAGAATGATCAAAAACCGTTTGGATTGCATCCCTGTTGGTACTTCAAAATAGAATGTGAACAAGTTGCAACGAAGACACCGAACCCCCACTTTGTTCAACTCATTCTTCACGGTGATCAGCTCACCAAAACAGCGCACGGGCCATGCCCATAGTCACGCAACATCCTGCAGGGACACAAGTTCATTGTGACTTCACCCACTGTAGGATGCCTCAAACACTGCATAGGGTCAGGTCAGCTGTGCCCTCACTTATTGCATCTGTACAGCCCAATTGAGAGCTCACTCACTGAAGTAAGGCAGCCACATTGTGAATTCAGGCAGGTATGTACATCAGGGGTTTTGTGACCTCACTCAACTCAAGATGCCTCTTGGTTGTGGCGCTCCCATCAGATTAGACACCAGTGAGGCACTGTTTGCGGTTGTATCCAGTTGAATAAAGTTTAGATGCATCAACGAATGTGTTCCGGATTTATTGATGGTCATAACAGGGCAGAAACATGACAAAACGGCTTTACCAGGAGTTTAGTTTGGAGCTGAGTAGACTGTGAGTTTATTATTCTTGGTGTTTATGTCTGATTGTCATTACGTTACATTTCAAATCATTGACTTTCAGCTAACAGACAGTTCCCAATCCCGAGAAGTGGGGACTGTGATTGCATCGTCGCATTATCGCTGGGCTGTAACCCAGAGACCTAGGTAATGGATTCATATCTCACAATTGTATAAAAAATCAAACTTGAATTAGGAGTACAATGAATACTATGAATCCATTTTCTGATTGTCAGAAAAATACATCTGGTTCACTCATGTTATATCGGGAAAGAAACTGTCATTCTTACCTGATCTTGTTTACATTTGACACCAGACCCAAAGCAATATGAATAACTTTCAACTGCCTTCTGGGGAAATAGAGATGGGCAATAAACACTGGTCTAGCTAGCGATGTCCTCGCCCCATGAATGTATAAAAAATAGCAACAAAGGAGAATATATGTACGGTAGTTGCGGAAAGCACGATTCGGTAAGAAGGCCCGGGTTCAAGTAAAGGTGTGAGTAATAGCTCTAGGAAGGTTGTTCAGAAAAAAATGAGACAGCTGTAACAGTGGGGTGGGCCGTTTCTGGACCTGTCAGCCAGAAAGTCTCACCTGGCCCAAAGATGATAAATCCCTCATCTGAAGGTTGTTTAGAAAATATGTAGACCAGTTTTGCACTTGCAATGAACGACTTACAGCTAGAAAAGAAAATGAGGTCACCCACGTTTTTTTTTCTAACGAAGGTCGCAGTTAGGCTCTGTTGTGTTCAAAGCTATGTCCTTTTGCTCGGCCGATTGCACCTGATGGAGTACAATCAAATCAACAATATTATATACAAGGATCATTGAATGAAAGATTTCGTTTTAAAATTTATCCCAATGTAACCCTTAAAATATCTGAAACAGAGTGTCTAAAATAAGAGGTGAAAAGATTCCAGGCGAAATTGCGAAAGGAAACTGTCATCAGTTGAATAGTAAATGGGCTGTAGAAAATGCGGGAGTGAAAACTGATGGAATTGGTGTTTCAAATAGGTGCAGGCACAATAATTTAAATGATTACTGTGCTCGCTGATGTTGCTTTACTCTAGTCATTTTACGCTTCCTCTCCACCTGTAATCCTGCTTCAGTTGGTCTTCAGCTGTTAACAGTGCAAAAGTGCAAATTGTTGGCAGACTTGTCGAGATCCAGGCGTCACTATTTCCATTCCATAATTCTGGCTGCAATCGACAGCCATCGCACACCTTCTCTCTTTCGATACTGCAGTTGGTCAGCCCACTGTTCTCATTTGCTGTGTGCAATCTGTTCTGAATTATTCCTCAGATAGAGAGCTGCTGGTGGTCCATTCCTGTCATTGATTAGACAAGCAACAAAACGAAACAGGAATCTGTAATTCAGCTCTGACTGGATGTTTCCTGCTCTTAAGAATGATAGTCTCAAGAAGTATCAATCAGAACCATCTCTTAACCCTTGCTTATCATTAACTCACGACCTAGTAGGTATTTCTTACTTGTAAAACTCCATTCTCCACATGGCTAATGTAAAGTCTGTAAGAATGGTAAGATGATTATAATGATCTCAATGAAGCTAGTTCTAATTTTTGGTGTCACTATTACATTTGGTTGCTGGAGCTTGGGAAATAGTTTAACGTTCAATTGTTGGTATGACTATGAAAGTGGAAATTGATGACACGATAAACTAAACCGAGAACACAAATATTCACACTAGTTCTGATATCGTCCGCATCGATGCAGTTTGGATAGAGTGAATGAGATAAATAATTTTGGTATTACGAAAAGGTTTTCCCTCCAACTTTAATAGTTACCAAGCAAAAAGTTACCAAAATAACAGTCGGTACTACCCTGAACTCTGGCACTGATACCATGAAAAACACCGACTGCTGCAAAGATCCTGACCAAAACTCCACAACGAGATTTCCATGTATTGCCTGGCAGACAGCGCGATGCTGCCATAAATCAGGTGAAATAGCTCAAAACCCATGGTTTAAGATAAAGAGACGTCGTTTCACCTTGAATGTAACACTAATATCCTATGGTCACTGGTATCCATGGGTGTTTTCATTATGAGGTCATTATTTAGTTGGATAGGGTTGCAAATTGCCATATCTACTGAAGCCTCTATCCAGTTGACTCCACAACAAAATTTTCAAAGGAACTATACTGAAAAAAAAAAACTATGTGCTTCTTATCCAGATTATCTTTGGCTGTCTGACACAGTAATAGTGTGGGTTAAATTATCACGTGATTATCTCGAATTTCACAAATGTGAAAAGTATTTGTTACTTTATGCTGCACCTACTTCCTGTGGAGAGGTGGGGGAAGGATGCTACACAACACCCACATTTCTTTTTTTACTTTATAATTCAATTTCTCTACCGAATTGTGTTCCACATCTTTGTTTGTTCTCATTAGATCATTCCATCTATTGTGCTTATGGTATAATTAACTGATATTGCAATCCACCACCAATTCTTATGCTCCTGACCTTCCGAAATCTGTTGTATCCTTCTATATTCGGGAACCGTTCCTTTTTTTTTTAAGTGATGTCTCTATAACAGTTTTAGATTGTGCATGTTCATTTTTGTTTGCATATTTAGTTTACCTGTTCCATTGTGCATATACTGGGCATTCGAATCCAGAGCACTAAACACTTTATAGTTTCTGTTTATCCTCTACTCTTTTCTCTTGACTTTTTTTGTTACATTTGTAGTCTCTACATCCTAATGTCAAGGCCAGGTTGTTATTTTCTCATTTAAAACGATTTTTTTCGACTCTTTCTTTTGCCACATTTTCTAAAATTTCATTAATTATCCTACAACATTTAATTTCAAATCTTCTCTACTTTCCTATTTATGTCATTCGCATTTGCAAAAGTCCCAGCACCATTCAGAACAATGTTGTCTCATCGGTGAAAATCACACATTCCCCAGTTTTCGTCATGGCCATTGATATTTCCATACCAATCTTTCCGCAAAGTACACATCTCTCCAACTTGATTTTTTTTTGTGTGTGTGTGTTCCTTGTGGTTCAGGAATGAACCAAAGATTCGATATAACCGTTGACATTCTGCTTCATAATTTTCTTTCTGGTACCTTCGATAGATTGTGCATGACCTCCTTCTTTTACCCACCTGTGCCATTCGTACATATGTGGCCCACAAAGATGGGATCCTCTCCATTTCTATACTCTCGATTCAACGTCAAGTTCCTCTACCTTAGAAGATGTATCAAAATATGGCACCAGACTGGCAGCATGTAAGGTTCTGAGGGGGATCGAAAAGGCAGATATTGAGCAGACTGTCTATCCTTTTTGAGGAAAATAGAACCGGCCGTGGGTTATTGAAGGCGAGGGATTCTCCTTCAACAGGGAGTTGTTGAATTTACTTTCTTTTAGAATCATCATAATTTGGAATTCTTTTTCCTTGATGACAAATCCTTCCAGTTGATAATGTCTACTTAAAAGGAGAACAAGACTGAATGTCTGAAAATGTGAGAAGGAGCAAGATGGTGAGGAAGACTCACAAATGCCCAGTATATGCACAATGGAACAGGTAAACAACCAGGAAATGGATTGCAGACAGCCAACTGTCTTAATTATTTGACTGTAAGTGAGTGGTCCACAGTTAACGTCAGATCTGTGAAACCAGCCAATTGTGACTGGGGGAAATGCCGCTGAGTTTCCCTGTTATTTAAGCCTGCCTCTGATCTGAGCTCAGTCACTGATATAAGATGATAAGACCCAATGCATTAAACCATGCGTTGTTGACTGTCGATCTATGTATCACACGTGCTTTCCACATAACCATGATCATGCTGTCCCGTGAGTGTGATATGAAACCACAATTATGTGTTTCATTGCTTCTTTACACACATTTATTTCATACAGAGTTGTGATCTTAACGGGAAAGGGATTCAGAGATTATGCAGGAGGGTGGGTGCATCAGAACTCATAAAGAGTCTTGTTAAATGGCCGAACAGGTTTCTCGGACCAGATAGCCTTCTGAACCTCCCATTCTGTGCTTCTGCGTCTAGTTTTCTGACGTCAGTAACTTCAGAACAAGAGGTGTTGTGAGTTGATTGGGTGTTGTGTTGTGTCCCGGTCAGAAACGAACCAATCAGCAGTGCTTTAGGATATGACTCAACATCTTCCCAAAATGAGCTGAAACAACTTAGCTTCAAGTCACCATCAGCGCTCAGCTAAGACTATTCAACTTTAGATCCCTCTTTTTAGACCCACCATTCGCTTTGTAAACATGATGGATCTTGCCATCTACTCATTCCTAAGTGCTGAAATTCTTTTACCTGGCAAGTTTGTGAGTCGCAAAATGCTCACTTGTATACAATATGGGTAGGGCAAAGTTCCCTTTACATGTGTTGCTCTGAATTAAAAAATGTGAACATAATTTGGTAGCATTGATTATAATTATTCTTTTAATATCATTTTCTTTCCATCCGGCAAAGATGTTGCACAAAGAAACAACTACAGATCACGGGGGGACACATTCTAAATTGGCAACAGCACTAATACCCTTATGTGGTATATCTAGATTAAAAAAAAACCTTCAATCTTTCTGATATGTTTTCAGTGCGGCTTTTGACTTCGGCCTGGTTTCTGATCATCTAATAACCATTCGAGGTCCTGGAGCTCACTCGGCATGTATTACAGGTTTGTGTTACATTATAACCGCATTGATCTTTGTTGATTAGCTTCTAGCTCTATCATGGAAACATTTTCGTTGCGCCTGCTAATACTATATATACTTGGAATTAATATGTGTAAGTACTTTTAATATTGAGAGATCTGTAAATCGTTTGTTACAGTTAAGAAGACTTGCACTGGGCAGGCTTCAGTGTCTACTCTAAACTGAAATTTCAAGTAAAAACGCCTTGTTCCTTTGCAGAGAAGTCTTTCTGAACTTGCCAGACGAGGACATATCTACTTCCACATGAAGCATTTGTTTTCTTCCTGGTGGTTGCAAAATCGCACTGTTCGTTAAACAAACAGCAGTCGTTTGCTTGTTTGCACAGTCATTGTCAACGTTAGAATCAGTAATACATTTGAACGATTTTAAATAATTTTTGTGTGGATTATGCTCGAAGTTTTCACGGAAAAGGAATGTACAGAAGCGTCAGTTTGTGAAGCCCTGCTAGCAACAGTCTTCAACAGGCAACAGATGTGACCCAGAAACCTGCAGCAGTTATTGTAGGAACCTTAAGCTCGTTCCCATCACTGTGAGGCTCGCTGCACAGTAATAGACAGCGGTGTCAGACAACAGCAGCTCCAAGATCGTCAATCGGTACGACTTGTCTGACTGCTGGATTGTGTCAGAAAACCGCTTCTGAGCAAAATCCGCCTTGAATTCAGCACCGCCGCTCTCCAACCTCTGGACTGCGAGCTCGGGCTCTCTGCCGGGGTACTGGCGGTACCAAGACAAGTAATAAACAGTCCCGGTGTATGTGCAGGTTAAAGTGACTTCTTCTGCCTCTGTTTGTGTGAGTGAGGGCTCCAGCTGAGTAACAGAAACTCCATCACTTAGATCTGGAAAACAAGGTTAAAGAAAGCTGGAATGAGTGACTAAAGTTTCAGATGAACGTTCGAACTGACGGTTAGAAAAAACTCACAATACTGCGACATAATATTAGACAAGAATTTAAATATGAAAATGAAAATGAAACAGAAGGGAACCGTTTGCCAACGAACTCAGTTCTGAAAATGGCTGAGAGGACCAGAAGTTGCTTTAATTATGTTTCTGTCCATGATGCTACCAGACGTTTGGAGTTCCCCAAGCAATTTTTGTTTCCTTTTTTTTCTTTTGGACATAAAATCTAATTCAGAAAAACTGGCCACTATCCGTGCTAGCAATCCACACGAGAATCCATGTAATCCCGTGTTCTAATTTTAGCTGTATGTCCATCTTTCCATCTCGTCTTCATCTGTTTAGCTGACGTCCCCTTCATAATGTTATAGTCCGATTCTAACAACCCTTGCGCCAGTGAGTTCCATAATCTAAAGCGAAAACAGGATTCCCTTAAATTTTGTTTTGGATCATTATTCTGACTCTTATGAAACATCGCAAATTGGATCGTATGTTTCGACAGTGATTGTCTTATAATACTGGGATCATTACTCTTATTACTCTTTTTACGCTTTGTGTCCCTTTCTTCTTCATCTTTCAAGACATATAGTAAATCGGTTCACAACAGCTCAAGTGTAATGCAACCAATGTCTAAAATGTATTGAAAAGAATACCCGTTTGGTTCACACTAAGTGTTTATAAAATTGAACTCTTTCCTTCAATGTAAAACTTCTTACCGACAATGAAAGTCAACGAGATCACTGTGAAAATTGAGAACTGCATCGCTGCTGCTCTGATTCCTGGGGATTTGTTTGCGCTACATAAATGTGCACAGTATCAAGTAAGAGAGGGAGAGAAGTTTGAGATCATTTGCTGAGAGGTATCTGATGTCATTTCCTTCACAGCAAGCAGCTACAAACACTGTATATGATTGTTTGCCTGTCACTTTCGCCTTAAAAGTCGATGTTTCTGACATTGCCTCCACATTCTGGTGTTCAGAGAAAAAGAAGGATAAATATAGGCCGGCTGGTATTTAATAAAACTGACAGTCTGCTCTTTAATCTGAAATATGTAACTCAAAGAAATAGAGGTGCACTGCCAATGAAGATCCTCAGTTAATTTGTACACAGTGACTAATCAGTCCGAATTTGTTGGTAGATTTGGCTTTGATCGGCTTCCCACCAGAGAGACACAATGTGAGTTTTGTCATTTTCTTCAGAGACACACGGCTGTTGAGTGGACGGCATTTGTGAACCTCAAGTACAAAATGGAGCTGACACACTGAAAGACCACAGCCAGTGGAAATTATCCGCTCTCTATGTATGGGAGTCTTTTTGGTGGGATCTGGGAATGATTGTCCAGGATTCTTCCTGCACAGAACACATGCCAATGTTGAACTAACATCCTGAAGAACATTTGACGTTCGGGTGTTCTATGCTTCGGGGTTGTTTTAATGATCAAAATCAATCCTTTAGGAAG
Source organism: Rhincodon typus (assembly GCF_021869965.1). NCBI lineage: Eukaryota > Metazoa > Chordata > Chondrichthyes > Orectolobiformes > Rhincodontidae > Rhincodon > Rhincodon typus. The sequence goes on along the minus strand of NC_063373.1, from coordinate 2,449,986 downwards.
TATGCTCATTATGCATCCACTGTGGATGAATTAGCAATACACTTTCATCGAATAAAAACGATAAACACACTACACTACAACGTCCCATGAAACTGACAGTGGAAATTTCGAAAGGTTGCCCAATATTAAAGACATGCAGATAAATTACTTTAAGAGACAAAAAAAAGTGATCAAATATGTGTGAACTTTAGATATTCAGCATTTGTCTGCGTGGGTTTCCTCCAATTGTGCCGCTTTGCTCCTATAGTCGAAAGACCTACAAGTTATTTGGATGTATCATGATAAATTGTCCCTTAATGTCCAGTGTTGTGGAGGCTAGGTGGACTAACCGTGGGAAATATAGGGTTACAGGAACGGGATTGTCTCTCGTTGGGTGCTCTTCGGAGAGTTGTTGTCGACATGATGGGATGAATGGCCTGCTTCAACACTGCAGCGAATGTATGATTTGTATTCTATGTATATATTTACAAATGCTGATTTCAGTGAACATACGAGTTGGAATAAAATAATACTAGTCCATCAGTCAGCAACAACTTTCCTTTTTGGTTGTATTGGTTGTTATGCGTTTTCTGTGCTGTGGTAACTCGGTGCTCCCTCACAGAGCTAGTAGGCCGGGTACGATTCCAGCCTGGGGTGACTGTGTGGAGCAGGCCATTCTCACGGTTTCCTATGGGTGTTCCTGTTTTTCCCACTGTCCAAAGATGTGCAGGTTAGGTGGATTGGGAATGCCAAATTCACCATAGTGTCCAGGGATGTAGAGGCGATACGGATTTGGCTGGAAAACACGGGGACAGGGTGTGTTTTGGGATACTATTCAGAGGATGGGTGAGCACTCCGATGGACTGAAAGACCTGCATCCACGCTGTAGGGATTCTATGATTTTTCGAAGAAGGTCTCTGTGGAGGTGAAATTATTGCCTCTGTTTATTAGTTTGAGTGCACCCTCTGCTGGACACTACTGGAACTCGTAGTGGGGAGGGGGGAATGTGTTTGGAAATGATTGACATGTCGGTGCATTAATGTGCGCTTCATGCCACAGAAATGCAACACACGGTCAGATAGAAGGTTGCCGAAGATATGTACAGCAACCGTTTTGACTTTTGTGCTTGTTTTATTCAGCAGAGAAACCTGACAGCTATATCTGAAGATTTCTCTTCAACCCCCGTGACATACATCTTCAGGAAGTATCTTAGAGATTTCCCGATCTATATTGTGCACCGGAAAGAAGAGTTGTGTGCAACGGCACTCGATTATGATGCTCTGAGCTTCTAGAAACATGAATTTAGGTGAGTCCTGAGACACTGAATCCTGATCACCCAATCCCGAAACACAAATTCAACATGATCGAAAACTTAGAGAGAACGCATAATCCCTGGTTGATTATACTGTTTGATCGCAGACTCAGCAGACAGGAAGACCGTTAATATGAGGAAAATCATGGGAAGCACATGATGTTAGGATGAGATTACAATAGAAAAATAAACCAGAAGGCTTTTTTTTGTATATTTTACCCCATTTCAGGGTCAGACATCAGTTATTGAGTACTTGAGCGGAGTTTTTCAGGAACAGGATTTGCTGCCCTGTCAGAACCAATGACAGTTATGCTTCAATCAATGACAGTTGCATAGAATTACTTTGTCCTTTCTCTTTCTCAGTGAACTTGTCTGTCATTCGGTTCAATTTAACGTACTTGCTGTCTTTCACTGCCTGTACGTCTCTCTGCCATCTATTCCAGCTTTTCATGATGGTGTGGATTCTGGAGGAAAAATCAATTAAAAAAAAACACTATAAGAAGTGTTTCATACTATTGCTAAACAACAGCACATCAGGTTAACGTAATACAAAGAACCATACATTACACAATTCTGAAACAAAGCAGAAATTGCTGGAGAAACTCAACTCGTCTGACTGCAACGGCGGAGGGAAGGCGGAGACAACGTTTACAGTGCAGTGACCCATCTTCAGAAGCAAAGTGGAAGCATACCTGGTGCAAGATGGTGGCACAGTAGGAAGATCCAGCCAGAACTCCTCTGATTGGCCAGTTCCTTTTCGTTTTTCTTTCTTTTCTCTTCCATATTCTGCAGTTTTTCTTCCACTCTCTGCCATCAATTTTTAACTTCTTAAACTTACCCGAAGGGAATGCAGAAATGAGGAGGTGAACCTCAGTCCAGACGAGAGCGGGAGACGAGTCAGAGACCGTGCCAGGGCACAAGGACAGTTCCGGAGGCGAGTTGCGAGCAGGGCCTGGTGCGGGAGCAAGTCCGAAGCTAGGTCGGTCCGACAGACAAGTTCTACAGTCGAGTCAAGCCTGGAGGGGGTCACGGGAGGCAAACCGAGCCCAGCCAGACTGACAGAAATGTCCTGGAGGCAAGTCGTGGATCTGAGCCTGGCGTGGGAGTTATTGTGAGCCTGGAGTCGTCGTGAAGACAACTCCTAGAACCGTGTCCTGGTAGCGAAATCGCAGGCTGGAAACTGGCGCCAGAGGGAGTCCGAATAGAGTCCAGATCGAGAAGATGAGTTCTGGTGGTGGGACTTTGGCCGGAGGACAGCGCAATGAGGCAGCGAGGCCTCGAGCTCTGAAGCCTGGCTGGCACGGACTCAGGTTATAGGGCCATAATTTGAGTGCATTTTGAAGATGGGTTTTTTTCTTGGTCAGAATACTGTTTAAAACTTTGTCTTCCTGTGCTAGATTTTTGTAATGTCACAGCGGTGACATTACAAGCTTTTAACTGCACTTGACACTAAAGTCTGTTCTATTCTATTTATTTTCTTTCTATTACTCTCCTCAAAAATCAATGAGATTTATGTAATTAGTAGAATTTAAAATGGAACGACCCCAGCGCTTTGCAGGGACGTTCTGATATATAGACTGATATGAACAACACATTAGGGAATATAAGAAACAGCTCAGAGAAAACCTTCGGGCATTCAGAACAGTCTTCAAAAGGGAAATTGTGGATTTCTGTTGCAGCGATCACCTATAGTTCCTACCATTGGGTGAAGGAGTTTTATTTTTTGTCTTCCACTGAAACCCTCAAACCATTGATTAACTATTTAGATGAGCACTTTATATGTCAGAGCGCACAAGGCTATGGGCCAAATGTTGGAAACTGAGATGAGAACAGTTGGACGTTGATGACTGGCACTTACAATATCGGCTGAAGAGCCTTCCCCATGTTGGCAAAACACGACGAATGGATCAGTCTGGTGGAGAAATCTATCTCCAGTGAAAATAATTTGAGATAAAGAGGTCAAAGCTGTTTCATTAAGAAAGGATGAAAACCTGGGAGGTGTCTTCCCTGCCGGTCTAGTGGTTAGGATTCGGGACTTTCAGGCGCATAAACTCAATTTGATTTCTGTCCAGGGAAGGGCGATTTGTTATTCGTGTTATAACCGTTAAAATGACTGGGAAATCCTAACAGTGACAACAGTGAAAACAGAACTGCTGCGTCAGAGTTGCTGATAGTTTTGAATTAGAGATGAAATCATTAGACGCGTTTGGGAGCAAATCACATAGTCTACTGCAACCAAAACAGAAATTGCTAGAAGAACACGACAGGTCTCGACATATCTGTGAAGAAAAATCAGAATTAATGTTTTAGCTTCAGCGACGCTTCTTCAGAACTGATAGTAGCAAGGAAACAGTTGTTTTTAATGCAGAAGATATGAATAAACTAAAGGTTTATATGGAGCCCAAAGAGAGACAAATGCAGTTGAAGGAAAAATGAGTAGATAACAGTCAGCCAATGAGAATAAATAGCTTCTAATTAATACTATTAGTGTCAAGCAATGGAAGTGGTAGATGTGGGCACAATTACAATGCTTAAAAGACACGTAGAAAAGCAAATGAATAAGGATATTTATGGGCTGGGGCAGGCAGATGGGACGAGTTTACTTCGGGGCTATGTACAGCGTGGACGAGTTGGACCAAAGGACTTGTTTCCGTGTTGCACGATTCTTTTATTCATTATAACAAGGACTGGTGTGTGGAATTGTGTGAAAGCGTGGGGAAGGAGCTGAAGCCCAAAAATTGTTGAAGTCGATATCGATTTCACAAAGTGGTACAGTTCTCAAAAAGCAAATGAGCTGTTGTTCGCGCAATTTGCGCCGAGCATCACAGGTGCATTACAGCAAGCCTGAGACAGAGATGTCGGCTGACGAACAAGGTGGTGTGTTGACGTGGCAGACAATGGCAATCTCTGTTTCAATCTGCGGAGAGAACGTAAATATGCCGTGAAGCAGCCCCTCAGTCTACATTTCATCTCCCCAATGTAGGAAAGAGCGAATGCAGTAGACTATTTTGAGTGAAATACAAGCAAACTGCTGCTTCAGCCTGGAAGGTCTGTCTAGGCCCATGGATATTGAGAAATGTGGAAGTCAACAGGCAGGTGTTACACCTTCTGCAGTTGCATGGGGAAGTGCAGTGGTACTGCAGTGAGCGATGGGAGTGAAGGAGAAGTGGAACTTTGTATTACAGATGAAACCGTTCTTGCAGAAAGCTGACAAAGGAGTGGAGAAGAACATATTTCTCTGGTGGTGCCATCATGCTGGATGTGGTGGAAATGACAGCAGATTATGCTCTGGATGTGGATGCTAGTGGGACGGTTGATGAGGACAAGGAGGAACAATTTCACTTTCGTAGGAGAGGACAGAGAGGTTGGGAGCTGAAGTGTAGGAGATAACTCGGAGCCAACTGCATGCCCTGTGCGAGGGAAACTTGTTTAAAGAAGAAGGTGGATTGTTTTTAGGCATTATTATCGAGGTTCTCATTATCAGAATAGATGCAAAGGATACTAGGAGTAAGATATCAAAAAGTGAGAGTGGGGAAATTTGAAGGGAAATTGACAAACTTTTCCAATTATGGACGAGAGAGTGAAACAGCAGCTATGACATAATCGAGATACCAGAGAAAGATCTGTGGGTGGCAGATGAATAAGACTGTAAGAAGAAATTTTCCACGTATCCTACAAACAGAGAGGCATAAATGACCCCCTTGCGGGTACCCATGGCCACAGCTTTTACCTGCAGAAAGTGAGGCAAGTTTAAATAGAAGTTGTTCAGAATTAAAGTTTTGCTCCTCTGGACAGAGGAGGGTGATGACTGATGTGGACGGTTCAGGCCCTTTACTAGGCAAAAAGAAAATGGAGAGCCTTGAGACTGACATAATGGGTATTTGACATTTTAAGCGATTGCAATTCAAAGGTAAAGAGGAGGTGGTTGGACGTCGCTAACTGGAAATTCTGAAATTGGCATAAAACGTTGAAGTAATTACAAATGTAACTGGGAAGGGACTGGACAAGGGGAGAGAAAAGACGAGTCGAAGGAGGAGAGTTACGTTCTGTTGGGCAGGAGCAGGTGGAATTGATGGGACTGCCTGGGCAGTCTGTTTGCAGATATTGATAAGGAGGTAGAAGCGATCCTTGCTTTGTTGGGACACTCCGATATTGGAAGCAGTGGTGGGAACGTCATCAGATGAAATGTTTTTGGTGACGGTGGCCTGATGTTGCATTGTGGGATCATGGTCTGGGAGGAAATAGGAGAAGGTATCTGAGAGCTGGCAATCGACGTGTGCAATGTAGAGATCAGTTGATCAGAAAACAACAGCACCAACCTTGTCAGCAGGCTTGAATACAAATTCAAGGGACAGTTCGAGTACAGGTAAAAGGTCAAAGTCATGTTCCTCTGTTCCAGAGCATTCAGTTGCTCCTGAATATTGGACGCATTACAACATAAACACCGCTCCGCATTGAAACACACAGAATCCTTAGGGGGCTTGACATCTTTGATGTCCAGAGGCTGTCTTCTCTTCTGTGATAGCCTTAGACCAGAAGGCAGACTCTCAGTATACGGTCGTACAGATATGAGAGAGATGAGGAGGAATTTCTCCTTTTTGAGAGTTGTGAATCTGTGGAGTTCTTTACTGCAGTGGTCTGTAGATGTTCTGTCGTTAACTATAAAAAAGGATACAATATACACTTTTTTATTTAAAATCAGTTAGGAACTGAAGGGCTATGAGGGAAAAAAAATAAACAGGATAGTGGAGTTGAGTATTATTCGATCACCCATGCTCATACTGAATTGTGGATCTTGTTCGGTGGTTTGAATGGGTTACTTTTGCTCCCAAGTCTTATACTCTCAATATAAACTGCATAACTAACCTGCAAGCAAGTAAAAATATCATTCCCCTCTAACAAAATTAAACGAGAGGGAGTAATTTTATCTGAAGTATTCATAGTAATCTGTGTGCCACAGTAAACAGTAAAAACCAGTCTTCAGCACCAAGACTGACACCGGCTGCAGTAGGTCTGAAGTCACCTCTCAGAAACCACTATTGTCCTTCACTTTTCCTGATACCTCGACTGTTTTTAGTTTATACTGATTATGCATCAAGAAATTACAGTTGATCTCCTGGTGTTGAACTGGAACACCTACTGGAATAATTCGTACAGTTCATGACGCAATTCTACTTCTAACCATTAGACCGTATTTACTTAAAACGGAAATAAATGTAAATAACGATTAACGATCAACAGGGTCACGTATTCTGCCATTCCCTGGCCGAGAAAGCAATGAAACTTCACACGAGACCAACAGGGAAACTGACAGCAATGCTTACAGTTAGCCACATCTGCCATTTATTCTCATCAGCTCCCCAGCCCGAACGACATGTTTTTTTTCTAACACAAGACAGCTTTTGGTGGTCTGTAACATACTATTCCAGAAAATGAGAACGACTGCTGACAGCTGAGACGTAAAATGAACGGTGAACCGAAATACAACAACAAGCTGCCTGTATGAAATATTTAAATCATTCTTTTTTCCTCGTCAACAGGAATTCGAACCTCATTTCGGCTTCAGACATTGATAAAACTTAGCTTCGTAAGGTAGAAAATCTATGAATTGCACGTGAGGCAAGGAGGAGTCAAACCTCCACTCTTCTGGTCATACACGTTAACTATTGCGCTACTGACCCCGCCGATGCTTAACGCCTACATTGTGTGGAGTTATGTTTTGAGCAGCTACTTACGGATTAAAACTAAAGTGAAAGACAATGATGATTAGTGTGCACGACGCAGGAAGTGAGTGTGGAGCTTGTGTTCCAAGGTTCAGTGTAGGTGTTAATGGGTTAGAGTTTACTGCCCGCTGTTTACATTTGCTCACACATCACTTTTAACCAGTTAGTTTAACAGGTGAAAATATCCCTTTTAAACCAATACAAAAGTCGATTGTCTCTTTACGCGAGTTTTCAGTGTTTACTGCTCATTTGTGAATTGTCTGTTTATGCAGAGGCAGAAGGTGATGAGAATTCTCACTGAGCAACATTGAAACAGAAAAACCCGGAGTTACTGTTCTCGAATTGCGAAGGCAATGGGTATCTTGATGGGCATAAATAGTCCACCTTGCGGCGATGTGCCTTACATGGTGCCTGTCTAGTTGACAGGTGATCCTGGTTTCAAATCTATCTTTCTCTGCTGTGACTATTTCTTAATTTCACACCAACAGTAAAGATGTAATTATAAATCCCCTACTTATGATGGAATTGGTTTGGGGATGAATTAGAAATTCTATTTGCACTTCTAAACGTTCATAGCCCTTTGTGGCAAATAACGTATCCTCACATCAGTCCCCACCACGGGCATACTATCTTTAGAATGCGAGCACAGTTCGAGACAGACCAGCCAGGTTAAGAAAAAAATCTCAACAGCGCCAACCACAAACTTTCTCTGAGTTTCAGACTTTCCAAAGAGCAGAAATGTCAAATGAGAGAGGTGGAGAGATGGGAACAAAGAGAGTGAAAGAATGTAAGTTTGACGCACTGCGAGAATGAGGAACAGATAGAAACATATAAACAGATAAACACGTAAAGGACCAATTCTGCTTTCGACATGGATGGCAAATGACAGAACGAAAGTAAGCACAAGCGTTTTAGCAAATTATTTCATCAGGACAGGTCAATGGGAGCAGCACTAGAGTTGACAAAGTCCTTTTTAAATTGTAAAGTTGATGGTTGTAGTCTAATAAGAAAGAGAGAGTGAAAAAGTGCTAATTTAAAAAAAATCTGATGTTTCCCTTCAGTGATTCTGACTGACCTTTCGAGTTTCGCCAAAAATGTTTGTCTTTGTGTGGTTTCTTTGCCTGACAGAAAAATGGGAAAAAAGCCCAGTTGGGGGAATTGGTCATCACTCATACTTGGGGACACTGGATGTGATGTTCCTTCGAGACTGGAGTCACCGTTCATCATTGTCAAAAATTCCATGGAAACACCGAGGGAGGCGGTGACAAAAAGTAAGAATCTAAGAAACGCATTTTCTGAGGAAGTCCAACAGTTTTCTTGTGGGCATGTTTGTCGTGCAGTAACTGTGCGACGAATAGGGAAAGGCTAACAGCAGAAACGAAAATGAAAGAATAGATGATGGAAAAGTCCAAACGGGACAAATTCCCAAATCAATGAAAAGGAGCAACTCCGGTCATTCTGAGAAAGGCAGGAACATGTTAAAACAGTGAGCGAATATCAGGTAATCAGATATTACAAATTTAATTTTCATCCATGCATTTCAGTAGCATGGGTAACGCTGTTGTTAACTAACCATTCTGTCACTATTTGTGATGAAAACTGTGAGCACTTCGCACAAAGGAAAGATTTTGAAGAAGATTCATATCAGACCCCAAAAAGTTGACGGTGTTTCCCTCTCTACAAATGCTACCACATCTGCTGGAGTTTTTTAAGTGGTTGCCTCATTTACGTCACATTTCCAGAACGACGACATTACTTTAAGCAAACTTAGTGTGGTAGCATTGTCTGAATTGCTTTCATGATTTTTTTTTGGGCGAATGCACAACAGTCTCCGGAGAGTCCATTAAAAATTGCCCTGACTGACTGGATTGCAAGTTGGCACAGTGCGCTATTGGGGATAGTTTCGAATAAGCAATAATCGTGCTTCGGATAAACCTCATAAGCGACGATACTGCTACTGAGAAAAGCTGTTATGGTGCAGCCCGTGGAGATCAGTTCTTTCGGACTCATACCGTTAACCCTTATGGTGGGGAACATACATCAAATCCATCCATTTTGCTTGATTATCTGTGGTGGAGTCGATCAACTATTAATTTATGCTGAAATTCGATGACAGGATTAAAACATTATTTCGCAGACAGAATGTTGAAATGTAAGGATTCATTCTGGAATGTTAATTCGTTAATATTTCTGGTGTCAGCGATGGAAAGAATCAGTTTCTGCAGGGAGCAGTTCTCTGAACTCGCAATGTTCAATAGTGACGTTCACGTGCTCTACCTTAAGTTAGCGCTGACATAGTCATAGCTTATCCGCTTTCAAGTCATTAACTAGTTCTCCTTTGAAATCTCTGATTTAAGAAGTACAGTCACGGAAGTGTTTCCACGGTTTCTGCAGTGTCTGTGCACACTGCACCTCAGGCAATGAAATTAAGACTTTGACACTATATTACAACAAAAATATTACGTAATAAAAATGCTAACTTTGAAAACTGATTGCACTCCAATTATTTTTTCATTAAAAAATCGTTGAAACTGAGACACCCCATGTTACTTCGTATGCGTAGACATTTACAACCTCATCCCCCATGACTTTCAAACGGTGAAAGGGTTGCTGCAGCTCTAAAGAGTCTTAATTAGTTCATAACGCCAGGTTGGTTTACAGAATGTTCTTCGTGCTCTGCAGGTGTTGAGCTACTGCTAATGGCAACTTTTCACAAGTCATCCTGGGATGTTTGACACTCCTTCCTTCGCTCTGTTCCAGGGAACTGTGAACAAATAAATCATAAATAACGAAAAGTGTAGATAACACATCATCTGTTCTCCTTCGTGGCAGATTCAAAATTTGAAGATTAAATGTATTCACGTCAGGCGGAAATAAGTATAGGGCCCAGCAGGGAGAAATGAAACAACATTTTCGATATAAAATCTGTTAGGATACGTGCCTGAAATTAGTTTAACATTACAGGGAGAGTTGATTTTCTGTAATCGTTTGTTCAGTAACAACAGAATTCATTGTTATAAGATGATGGATCTGTGGATTACTTTGGGGAAATGGAGTTCAGTGTCAGTTCGTTAGCTCATTGACCAACAAGGGAAACCTCGCCGGAGTCACAGATAACAGTGACTCAATGGTTAGACGAATGGAATTCAGTGGGAGATATTGATCTGGGAATAAACCAAATCCGGTGTAAAATCCCGAGCTTCGGAATGACAATATCAACTGTAACTTTCGCTGTAAGTGAGGCACCATGCTGTCTTTGAACAATATGTGTTTCTTCAGTGCCGCTGTGTCAAATTCCTGGGATGCCCTTTTTAAACGCACTGTGTGTGGCCCTACATCCACAAGGATCTCAGCGGCTCAAGAGGTAAAACACCTTCAACTTGTGCAAGGCAAATTGAGATCACAATAGGACTTGGTTTCTCTCAAAAGTCACCAGAAGGAGGAGGTGAATGAGCCAGTCTTTATATAACTGATATACCCAGATGTAAACCACTGGCAAAGACTCAATAAACTTTCGTGACGGGTAAAGAAAGCTAATTTCCAGACAAGCCAGCAAGCGGGAAACACATGTGACTGAGACTACACTGATCGTGTTGACTCTTCCATCAGCTGTCAGTGAATCTGCTCATTTGGTTAGTGTTCTTCACATTTGAGTTACATCTCACTTCCTGTTTGATATTTTAAAGTAAGCCTGCATTATCCTGGACCACCGAACCTATCACGCTGACAAAAAATGGTCTCCTCAGAAATCCCACTTTGTGTTGTCAATATTTTCCTTTCTCTTTAGCACAAACTCCGTGGAACCACAGCACTGTTAACGGTGACAGAATAGGCTAGGATGGCAGCTTTTCGTAGCTGTGTAATTGCAGAACAACTGGACATCATCCCTTTCGTTGATTTCGATTGAAGCCGGTGTCTGTGAGACGGAATCTCCTCAACAAGTCCTCTAAAAGACCCAAGATTAAGAGTAAATTAAGGAATAACGCGTCATTATTCATATCACGCAATTTCGACTTCTCACCTTGAGCAATGACCGGAAAATAAAGCAGGAAATTTAATTCGTAATCCAATACACACAACTCAGTTGATGAAGTGGAAAGGCTTCGACATATTAAACAATAAGCCTTTAATAGACAGAGCACATCTTCTAACAGGGTTATTACCCATTTTACTGCCGCGATTTGAAAGGAAAACTAAAAACGACCAGTGGATTTACAAATCCTTCCTCTGCCGTGTCATCTCAATGGTCTCAGCCCTGTCTGTATTTCCAGTCTATCTCTTCCACTGTCACCCACTCGGGGAAGTTCGCTTTGTTTCACCAAACTGCGCTTCACTCTGGGGCAAGTTTAGATCATATAAAAAATCTTTATTGGTGTTGAATTTATGGCTGCCTCGATGTTCATTGAACTGCTCGAGTATATGTAAATCCTGACAAATAACTGAAGTACAAAAACACACTATTTGTTAACCTACCGGTAGAAGAGCTTCAGAATTACAAGCAGAGCTTTCGGCGACATGTTTGCAGGACAATTTTGGTGAATTTCAGCAGAAATGACCGAAGCTGAAGATAACAAGGTGTACAGCTGGATGAACACAGCAGGCCAAGCAGCATCAGAGGAGCAGGAAAGCTGACGTTTCAGGTCGAAGTTGAAATTGTTTTTTCAAGAGTTGGAAAAACTTTGAATAACTTCAGAGCCTCTGTTTACTGGTTCCCGGTTGGCGTAGGCATCAGGGGACACACAATGTGCTTTGAGCTCCTTTATTCTTCAATTCAACCAATGACATTCAAGTTCCTTTGAGCTCTGCTTCACGGGAATGGGGTGGAGCGGAATAACAAAATGAATTTGTTCATCCGACAACAGGATATTGGAGAAAAATTAAACTGAATGTTGATGCTGAGCAGCTTTTCTTTATGCGTATTCAAATCCAGAGAAGGAAAGGAGTTCATGTTGTTCGAGTTCCCCAGTCTATCAGACTATCAGAGCTCCTTGCAGCTGATACAGTGGGTCATTGCACCTGAGGAATTTGGATAGATCAATGATGAAAAACACAATCACATTTTAATGATTTTAAGCGTAAAGGGAGTTATTATTTTTGCTGCATCTACAGGCAAGATTCATAGTAACCGGACTCATTGTAACATATTAGATGTAACTTCTGCGTTTATACTAGAGGTGCTGCATCTGATAGTATCAATGTCTTTGGTATCAACATGGACTGGATCCCATCCCTCCCACTCCAAGATCTCCCCTAATCCGGAGGAGATCTCTTTATCCCTGCCATCTGACAGGTAGCCCAACTTTCAGTACTCCAGCTTATGATTGCTGATAGCATTATATATCCGCCTAATTATGTTGCTTCCTATCATCACTACAGTCGTATTCCTTTCACGAACTAAATTTTATTCTGCCATTTTTAATTAAAAATTATGGAGATGGAGCAATATCGAATTATCAGCTATTAGAGACAATTCAATTTTGTAATTCGAAAAGAAACGAAAGGCCACTTTGCTTTTTGCAAGATTTATTCAGTTGTGATTCAAACTGATCTTAAATTCTGAATCACGTTCGATATGCTTCACTGTCTTTCACTCTTCCTTCCACGTTTTCTTAACATACTGTCCTCTGCACCTATAATTACTGTACGTCTTCATATCCTCATTTTTCCGCGCTAACAACTAGCCAGTAAATTTCTTTTCCTTTTTATCTATGCATATTTCCAGTCTCTTCACGACTGACCCTCATTAATATTTTCTCTAATGTAAATTGTCATTTTATTTTACGCCAATTACCCAGCAACATCATATTATGGAACTCTGATATAGGCTTCGCTGTTGCTTGAAGTACAGCATAGCGGGCTTCCACTCTTTGCACGTTTCTGTGCAAGATCGACGTATGTTTGCAACACTGTGCCCTCACGACGCAGAAATAACTGACACTGTCTCTGATTCTGGAGTCTCTCACAGTCAGGGCACCTAATTTATTTCCTTCACTGATTAAAGCAGTGGTCCTCTGTAGATAAGTTCTGGGTTTGGCCACGACCAGGTTCTGGGGTGGAAGATTCAGGATTTGTTTTCCCAGTACACAATGGAAAAAGTTAAATTCTACACAGTGACTAATCAAACTAAATTTGTTGATGGATTTGGCTTTGATTGACTTCCGTGCAGATACACAAAATGTGATTTTTGCAACTTTCTGCAGAGACACAAGACTGTGTAATGGACGGCATTTGTAATCCTGAAGCCCGAAATGGAGACAAAATCCTGAAGAGACCACAGCCAGTGGAGATTGTCCACTCGCAATGTATCGGAGTCTCTTTGGTAGGAGCTGCAATTGATTGTCCAGGATTCTTCCTGCAAACAGAACAAATGCCAGTGTTGAACGAACATCCCGAAGGGTGCTCTAAGTTTCGGGCTTATGTTAAATATCAGTGTCAATCCTTTGAGATCTACGCTCATTTTGCATCCACTGTGGATGAATTAACAATACACTCCGATCAAATAAACTTCATAAACAGACCGCAATACAACGTTTCATGAAAGTTATTTTGGAAATGCGGGATGGTTGACCAATATTACACGCATACAGATAAATTGCTCTAAAAGACAAAAAAACGATCGAATATGTGAGGAGTTTAGATATTCAGCTCTTGTCTGTGTGAGTTTCTTCAGGTGTGCCGGTTTCCTCTGACAGTCGAAAGATGTACAGCTGCGGTGGGTTGGTCATGCTCTATTGCCCCCGGGTGGCCAGGTTTGAGGAGTTCAGTGGGCTAACCTTGAGAGACGCAAGGTTACACGGATGGGATTATCTCTTGGTGGGAAAAAGGCGGTTTGGACACGATGGGCCGAACGGCCTGATTGAACACTGTACGAAATCTATAACTTCTACTCTATGAATAAATTTACAAATGCTTGTTTCAGTGAACATACGAGTTAGGATTACATACTATAAGTCCACCAGTCAACATCGGCTTTCCTTATTGTCTGTATTGGTTGCTATGCCTTTTGGGTGATATGGTAACTCAGTGCTACCTCACGCTGCTGGAAGGCCGTGTACGATTCCAGCCTGGTGTGACTTTCTGTGTCGAGTTGGGCATTCTCACGGTTTCCCATGGGTGCTACAGTTTCTTCCCACAATCCAAAGATGTGTCGGTGAAGTGGATTGGGAATGCTAAATTCCCCACAGTGTCCAGGGATGTACAGGCTATCTGGATTTGGTGGAAAACATGGGGATAGGTTGCGTTCAGTGGGTTAATGTTCAAAGGGCTGTAGAGGACTTATTGGAATCAATAACGTGCATCCACACTGTAGGGATTCTGTGATTTTTTGCAGAAGGTCCCTGTGTAGGTGAAATTATTGGTACTGTTTATTAGTGTGACTGAATCCTCTGCTGTGCACTACTGTGACTTTCTAGGTGGGGAGGGGGTCGAATGTGTTTGGAATTGATCGACATACCTCTGTATCAAAGTGAGCGGCACGTCAGAGAAATAAAATATGCTGTCAGATAGAAGAGTCCCGAAGATACATTCAGCAAACGTTTTGTCTTTCTGTTTGTTTAACGCAGCAGAGAACCTGTTTGTGATGTATGAAGTTTTTTGTTAATCCCCCGTGACATATATTTTCAGGAAGTATCTTGGAGTTTCCTCGGGCTATTTTATGTACCAGAACAGCACTGCAGAATGAAAAGCTGTGTGTAATGACACTCGCTTATCATCCTCTGAGCTTCTGGAGTCATGAATTCAGATGAATCCTGAGACACTGAATTCTGGCCACCCAATCCTGTAACACAAATTCAGAAAGATCGAAAACTCATCGAGAACATATAACTCCTGGATGATATATTAACTATTTTACCATCGACTCAGCAGGCAGGAAGACCGTTAACAGGAGGAAAAACACGGTAAGCAAATGATGTTAGGATGAGATTATAATACAAAAACTAAGCCAGAAGGCTTTCATTATTTCAATAAACTCATTTCAGAGTCAGACATCGCTTATTGAGAGCTTCAGCTGAGTTTTTCAGGGAGAGGATTTGCAACGCTGTCAGAACCAATGACAGTTATGCTCCAATCAATGACACTTGCTTAAAATTACATTCTACATTCTCTTTCTCAGTAAACTTCTGTCTTTCACTGCTTGTACGTCTCTCTGCCATCCATTCCAGCTTTTTATGATGGTATGCATTATAACAGAAAATAAAATCAACCAAAAACAAAACATAAAAAAAGTGTTTCACACTTTTGATGAATAATATCGCATCTGGTTAAAGTGAAACAAAGAACCGTGCATTTTGTAAATCTGAAAAGAGGAAGAAATGGCTGGAGAAACTTAACAAGTCTGACTGCATCTGTGAAGAGAGAGCAGAGATAACGTTTAGAGTGCAGTGGCCCATCTTCAGGAGCAAACATGAAGCATACCTGGTGCAAGAGCTGATTTCAGTGCAAGATGACCGCACAGTAAATCGCTTCAGCAAGAAATCCTCTGCTTTACCGGTTCCTTTTCATTTTTCTTTCTTTTCTCTTCTCTTTTCTGCAGCTTTTCTTCCCCTCTCTCCCATCAACTTTTAACTTCTTAAACTTACGCGCAGGGAAATGCAGAAAGAAGGAGGTGAACCTCAGTGTAGACCAGCGCGAGAGACGTGTCAGAGACCGTGCCAGGGCACAAGGAGAGTTCCAGAGGCGAGATGCCGTCAGACCCTGGTGTGGGAGGAAATCCAATGGAAGGCCAGCCAGAGAGAAAAGTTCTAGTGGCAATTCAAATGCCGCACCTGGGCATGGGAGGCATTCTGAGCCCTGTCAGCCAGACAGATGAGCGCTGGAGGCGCGTTGAGGTTCGAAGCCCGATGCGGGAGGTATTGCGAGCCTGGAGCAGTCTTGAAGACAATTTCTAGAGGCAAGCCGTCGTTGCAAAATCGCGGGCTGCAAACTGGCATCGGAGGGAGTCCAAATCGACTCCGAACTGATGAGATCAGGTGTTGTAGTGGGTCTTTGGCCGGAGCGCAAGAAGACACCAAGGCCTTGAGTTCTGAAGCCTGGCTGGCACGGCCTCAGACTAAATGGACCGAATTGGATTGCATTTTGAAGATGCTTTCGTTCGTTGTCAGGACATTGAGTATTGTTGAGTACTATTAAAACTTCGTATTCCTACGCTCGATTTTTGCCTAGTCGTTCAATTCTGTAACAAACACCGACGTATTTTTATCTAGGTGTCCTCTACCTAAGATGGAGCCACAGTGGTGACATTAAAAGCTTTTCACTGCACTCATTCGAGTGCACGTGGCACTAAAGTCTGTTCTATTCTATTTTGTCTCTTTCTATTTCTCTCCTGAAAAGACAATTATATTTCTGTAATTAGTGGAATTTGAAGTGGAACGTCCCCAGTCCTTCGCAGTGCCGTTCGAAGATAGACTGACACTGAACCACACATGAGTGAAGGTGAGAAACAGCTCAGAGTTAAAACTTCGGGCTTTCAGAATTGTATTCAAAGGGAAAAGTGTGGATTTTATGCTCCAGTGAGTACCTATCGATTCTATTGTTGTTTGAAGCAGGCTTTTGTCTTCCATTGAAACCTGATAGACGTTGAATAACCATTTAGATGAGCACACACGGTGAGAGTCCAAATGCTGGAAACTGAAGTTAGAATAGATGAACTTTGATGACTGGCACCTACAAGAATGGCTGACAATCTGTGCAGTAAAAAACGCGATGTATGGATCAGTCTAGTGAAGAAACCTATTTCCAGTGAAAATAATTTGAGATAAAGAGATCAAAAGCTGTGTCATTAAGAAAGGACAAAAATCTGGGAGGCGTCTTATCTGGGGTTCTAGTGGTTACGATTTGCGGCATTCAGTCCCGCAAACTCAGTTTAATTTCCAGCAATTGAAGGGCGATTTGTTATTCTTGTAAGAACCTTGAAAACGACTTGGAATTCCTAACAGTGCCAACAGTGAAAACAGAACAGTTGTGTCGGAATTGCTGATGGTTTTGGATGAAATCATCACACGGAATGGGTACCAAATCGCATACTCTTCCGCAACACAAACAGAAAATGCTCGAAGTATCTGTGAAGGAAAATCAGAATTAATGATTTGGCTTCAGAACTGATAGCAGCGAGGAAACAGTTGGCTTTAGTGCAGAAAATAGGAGTAAACTAAGGGTTGATATGGAGCCGGAAGAGAGGCAAACACAGTTGGAGGAAAAATGAGGACAACGGTCATCCTATGAAAATAAATAACTGCTAATTAGAACTATTAGTGCATAACAAAGGAAGTGGTAGATGTGGGCACAATTATATAGTTTAAAAGGCACTTAAATAAATAAATGAACAAGGCGGTCTATGGGTCAGGAGCAGGTAGACGGTATTACTTTGCTTTGGGATAATGTTCGGCATGGACTCGCGAGACCAAAGGGTCTGTTTCCATGCTGCATGATTCTTTTACTCATTGATAACAAGGCCTGATATATGAGGTGGGGGGAATGCGGAGGGATGCAGCTGAAGCTCAAAAATTGTTGAAGTCGATATTGAGTCTGTATAGGCTGTAGAGTTCTCAAACAGCAAATGAGGTGCTGTTCTGATTTCTGAAGAAGGGCCTAGGCCCGAAACGTCAGCCTTCCTGCTCCTCTGATGCTGCTTGGCCTGCTGTGTTCATCCAGCTCTACACCTTGTTATCTCAGATTCTCCAGCATCTGCAGTTCTTACTATCTCTGCTGTTCTCCCAGTTTCCGCCGAGAATCACTGGAGAACTGCAGCAAGCCTGAGAAAGAGACGTTGGTCAGCGAAGAAGGTGGGTGCGTTGAAGTGGCAGACAATAGCAAGCTCAGTGTTTTTTTCACGGAGAGAACGTAGCTGAACTGTGAAGCAGTCTCACAGTCTACACTTTGTCTTCCCAATGTAGAAGAGAGCGAATGCAGTAGCCTATTTTGATGAAATGCAGACAAAGTACTGCTTCACCCTGGAAGGTCTGCTTAGGCACTTAGATATTGATAAATAAGAAAATAAACAGTCAGGGGTAGTACCTTCTGAAGTTGCATGGGAAGGTGCAGTGGGACTGTGGTGAGCGATGGGAGTGAAGAAAAAGTGGAACTTTGTGTTCCAGATGAAAATGTTGTTGAAGAAAGCAGGCAGAAGAGGTGAAACGAATATGTTTCCAGTGGCTCTATCACGTTGGATGTGGTGCAAATAACAGCTAATAATTCTCTGAATGTGGATGCTGGTGGGATGTTGATGAGAACGAGGGGGAACACTTTCACTTTCGTGGGAGCGGACAGAGGGGTCGGGAGCTGAAGCGTAGGAGATTACTCGGAGCCAACTGCATGCCCTGTTAAGTATGTTGCGAGGGAAACTTGTTTTTAGAATAAGGTAGATGGTTTGTAGGCATTATCATCGAGGCTCCCATTATCAGAACAGACGCAAAGATGACTGGGAGAAAGGAATGGCATTTTTCCAGGAAGTGGGATGTGAGGATGTACAGTCAAGGCAACTCTGGATGTTGATTCGTTTGTCGTGGATGCTGGTGGGCAACCTATTCCCAGGAATGGAAACAAAGATTTCGAGGAAGAGAAGGGAGGCGTAAGACATCAAACAGGTGAATGTGAGATTGGAGTGGAAATACGAAGGCAAATTGACAAACATTTCCAATTCTGGACGAGAGAGGGAAACAGCAGTGATGACATAATCCATATACCGCAGGAAGAGCTGTGGTGGCAAATGAATAAGACTGTAACAAGAAATCTTCCACGTATCCCATAAACAGACATGCATAACTGAGTCCATTGTGGATACACATGGGTCACATCTTTTGCCTGAAGGAAGTGGGAGAATTTTAAATAGAAGTTGTTCAGAATTGAAGTCTCACTCCTCAGGACAGAGGACGGTGATGGCTGATGTGAACGGTTCAGGAATGTTTCTAGGAAAAGAAAAGAGTGCCTTGAGACTGTCAGAATGGTGAATTGACGTGCACAGCGAATGCAATTCAACGGTAAAGGGGAGATGGTTGGACGGCGCTAACTGGAAATACCGAAATTGACATAAAACGTTGAAGGAATTGCAGATGTAACTTGGAAGGGACTGGATAGGTAGAGAGAAAAGACGTGTTGAAGGTGGAAGAGATATGTTTTGTTGTGCAGGAGCAGGTAGAACTGATGGGTCTACTCAGGCAGTATGTTTGTAGATTTTGGTAAGAAGGTACAATCGAGCTGTGTTTGGTTGGGAGACTATGATATTGGAAGCAGTGGTGGGAAGGTCATCAGATAAAATGTGGTTAGTGACAGTGGCCTGATGTTGCATTGTGGGGTCATGGTCCTGGAGGAAATAGGATAAGTTATCTCAGAGCTGGCAATCGACGTGTGCAATGTAGATGTCAGTTGAGCAGAAAACAACAGCACCAACCCTGTCAGCAGGCTTGAGTATAAATTCAGGAAACAGGCCGAGCACAGGTAAAAGGTCAAAGGCATGGTCCTCTGCTCCTGGGTATTCAGTTATTCCGAAATAATGGATGCAGGACTACATAAACACCGCTCCTCATTGAAACACACAGAATTCTTTGGGGTCTTGACATCTTCGATGTCCAAAGGTTGTTTCCACTTCTGAGATAGTCTTAGGCCAGAAAGCAGATTCTCAGTCTAAGATCGTACAGTTACGACAGAGATGAGGAGGATTTTTTTTTCCTAATTGAGAGTTGTGAATCTCTGCAGTTCTTTACCACAGGGTCCTATAGATTTTCGGTCGTTCACTATAAACAAGGATGCAAGAGATTTTTTTTTTTTAATCAGTTAGGAACTGAGGGACAATGTGAAAAGGCAGGATAGTGGAGTTGATTATTATCAGATCACCCATGCTCATATTGAATCGGGGATCTGGATCGATGGGTTGAATGGGCGACTTTTCCTCCCAAGTCGTATAGTCTCAATGTGAAGCTGTGTCACTAACCTGCAAGCGAGTTAAAAACATTTTTCTCTTCGAACAAAATTAAACAAGATGAATCATTTTGGCTGATGTATTCAGAGTTCTCTGTGTGCCACAGTAAACAGTGAAAACCAGTCTTCAGCACCCAGGTTGACACAGACAACATTAGGTCTGAAGTCATCTCTCACAATCTACTATGGTCCTTCACTTTTCCGGATGCCTCGTCCGTTTTTGTTTGGCACTGATTACGCGTCCGGAAATTACAGTTGATCTCCTGGAACACTTACTGGAATAATTCTTACAGTTCATGACACAATTCCACTTCTAAACATTACGCCAAATTTATTTAAACTGACAATAACTGTAACTAAAGAATAACGACTGACAGGCCACTTCCCTGACCGCAAGAGCACTGAATCTTACCACTTGACCAGCAGGGAAGCTGACAGCAATGCTTACAGTTAGCCACATGTGCCATTTATTCACGTCAGCTCCCCTTCCCCAGATACATGTTTTGTTTTTGTTTTCTGACACAAGGCAGTGTTTGGTGGTCTGTAACGTAATGACCCAGAAAATGAGAACTACTGTTAACAGCTGAGACGTAAAATGGATGGTGAGCTGAAATAAACCAACAAACCGCTTGTGTGAAAAAATGAAGTCATTCTCTTTCCTCCACATCAGGAATTCGAACCTCATCTCCGCTTCAGGACATTGATATAACTTAGCTTAGAAAGATAGAAAAGCTGTGAATTGCACGCGAGACAAGGAGGATTCCAACCTACACTCTTCTGGTCGTACACATTAACTATTGCGCTCTTGACCTCGCCCATGCGTAACGCCAAAGTTCTGTGGAGTTGTGGTTTGAGCAGCTACTTACAGACTAAGAAAAAGTGAGAGGAAATGATGACAGATGTGCACGAGGTACGAAGTGAGTGTGGAGATTGTGCTCCAAGGTTCAGTGTTGGAGCTAATGGGTCAGAGTTTATTGCCCGCTGTTTAAACTTGTTCACACATCACTTTTATCCAGTTCGTTTATATCCCTTTTAAACCAATACAATAGGCGATTGTCGCTTTTTCCGAGTTTTCATTGGACACTGTTCAGTTGTCAATTGTCTGTTTATGCAAAGGCAGAAGGTGATTAGAATTCTCATTGAACAACATAGAAACAGAAAAAAAAAACACGAAGTTACTGTGTTGAATCGCTAAGGCAATGGGTATCTTGATGGGCATAAGTAGCCCAGCTGGTGGCGCCGTGCATTACTTGGTGCCTGTCCACTTGACAGGCTATCCTGGTTTCAAGACCATCTTTCTCTGCTACGACCATTTCACGCTATCAGTAAAGACGTAATTATAAATCCCCTAAGTATGATGGAATCATTTTGCGATGGATTAGAAATTCTATTTACTCTTCTGAACATTCACAGTTCTTTGAGGGAAGTAACGGCTCCTCACCTCAGTCCTCACCACGGATATATTATCTAGAGAATATAAGCCAATTTTAGACATGCTAACCAGGTTAAAAACATCTCAGCAGCGCCACTCTCAAACTTTTTCTGAATTTCATATTTTCCAGAACAGAAATGTCAAACGAGAGAGGTGGATAAAGAGTTGATCCAAGAGAGTGAAAGAAGGTGAGGTTGATGCTCACAGACAAAGAGAAACATATAGAAACATATAGTGAGGTACACACTGAAAGAACCAATTCTCCATTCGACATGGATGATAAATGACAGAAAGAAAATAAGGACAAGCGATTTAGCGGATCCTTTCATCAGGACATGTCAAAGGGAGGAGCATTAGAGCTGACAAAGCCCTTTTATAATTGTAAAGTTGATGGTTGTAATCTAATAAGAAGGAGCGAGAGTGATAAAAGTGCTGATTCAAAAAAAAAATCTCATATTTCCCTCCAGAGATGCTGCCTGACCGGCAGAGTTTCGCCAGCAATTTTTGTTTCTTGTGCTATTTCTATTCCAGACAGATGAATAGGAAAGAAAGAACAGTGCGGGGGCAGAGGTAATCACTCAGACTGGGAGTGAGTGGATGTGGTGTTCCTTCGGGACTGGGGTAACTGATGTTCATCATTGGCCAAAATGGCACGGAGTTACAGTTACCAGATTCGTGCATGACAGTCATGTTGTTTGGCATAGGTTATCACTAACACCGAAGGAGGTAGTGACTAAAAGCAAAAGTCTAAGAAACACATTTTCTGAGGAAGTCCAATAGTTTCCTTGTGGACACGTTTGTCGTGGAGTAACTATGTGAGGAATAGGGAAAGGCTAACAGCAGAAAGGAAAATGAAAAAAATAGATGATGGGAAAGTCCATAGGGTACAAATTCCCAAATCAATGAAAAGGAGCATCTCCGGGCATTCAGGGAAATGCAGTAACGTTTTAAAACAGTGAGTGAATGTCAGGAAATCAGGTGTTACAAATTTAATTTTCACCTATGCATCTCAGTAACATGGGTAACACTGTTGTTAACTGAGTATTCAGTGATAAAAAAAGACCGTGAACGCATCGCACAAAGGAAAGATTTTGAAGAAGATTCATATCAGACCCAAAAAATAGTTGACGATATTTCCCTCTCTACAAATGTTGCCACATCTGCTGCTGATTTTTTTTTTTTGTTAGCATTGTCTCATTTACTTCACATTATCCAAACTAACCTAAACTGATAGCGTTGTCTGAATTGCCTTCATGACTGATTTTTTTGAGCGAATACAAAACAGTCTCAACAGAGACCATCAAAAATTGTTTTCACTGAGTGGATTCAAAATCAGCATAACTGGCTACTGGGTATAGATTTCAATAAGCGACAATCGTGCATCGAATAAACCTCATTATCTACGATACTGCCACTGAGCAAAGCTGTTATGACACAGCCCATGGACAGCAGTTCTATCAGACTCATACCGTTCACCTTATGGTGGGGAACTTACATCGATACCCATCCATTTTGCTTGACTACATCTGTGGTGGAGTTGATAAATTATTAATTTATGCTGAAATTCGTTGAGAGGATTGAAACAATACTTCGCAGACAGAATATTGAAATGGAAAGATTTATTCTGGAATGTAAATATGTTAATATTGCTGGTGCCACCTATGGAACGAATCAGTTTCTGCAGGGAGCTGATCTCTGACCTCGCAATGTTCAATGGTAACGTTCACGTGCCCTAACGACCCTTACATTAACCATGACTTAGCCATGGATTATCCACTTTCAAGTCATTACCTAGTTCTCCTTTGAAACCTCTGACGTAAGAAACACAATCCCGGAGGAGGCTCCACGGTTTCTGCAGTGTCTGTGCACGCTAAACCTCAGCCAATGAAATTAAGGCTTAGACACTAAATTACAATAAAGGATTATGAAATAAAGATGTCTACTTTGGAAACTGATTATACACCAGTTATTCTTTAAAAATAAAACTTTGAAACTTAGCCAACCCATGCTAATTCATATGTGTAGACATTTACAATCTCATTCCCCGTGATGCTCAAACGGTGATAAAGTCTGCAACAGGAAAGGGGGAAAGGGTTGCTGCAGCTGTAAACAGTCCTAATTAGTTCATATCGGCCGATTGGGTTATAGACTTTGCTTCGTGCTCTGCTGATGTTGAGCTTCTGTTAATGGCAACTTTTGACAACTCATCGTGGGATGTTTGAATCCCCTTCCGTCGCTCTCTTCCAGGGGACAGTGAACAAATAAATCATAAATAACGAAAAATGTCGAAAACGCACTATCTGTTCTCCTTCATTGCAATTCCAAAGTCTGAAGACTGCATGGCGGAAATAAGTGCAGAGCCCAGTAGGGAGAAAAGAAATAACATTTTCGATACAAAACCTGTTTACCATTATAGGGAGAGTTGATTTTCTATAATTGTTTGTTCAGTAATAACAGATTTCATATTATACGATGAGGGATCTGTGGATCAGTCAGGGGAAATGGAGTATCAGTTTCAGTTCGTTAGCTCATTGATGGAAAAGGGAAACCTCGCTGGAGTCACGAAGAAAACTGTCTCAATGGTTAGACGATTGGAATTCGTTGGGAGATATTGATCTAGGAATAAACCAAATCCAATGGAAAACCCCTATCTTCAGAATGGCAACATCGACGGTAACTTTCACTTTTACTCAGTCGCCAGGTTGTCTTTGAACAGTGTGTATATATATTTTTTTTCAGTGCCGTTGTGTCAAAATCCTGGGACTCCCTTGTTAAGTGCACTGCGAGTGTCATACACCACAAAAGAGCTCAGCGGTTCAAGAGGTAAATCACCTTCACATTCTCCAAGGCAAATCGAGATCACAAAAGGATTCGGTTTCTCTCAAACGTCACCAGAGGGAGGAGATGAATCCGCTGGTCTTTATCTAACTGATACTCCCAGATGTAAACCACTCGCAAAGACTCAATAAGCGTTCGTGACGGGTGAAGAAAGTTATTTTCCAGACAAGCCAGCAAGCTGAAATCACATGTGACTGAGATTGCACTGATCACATTGACTCATTCTTTAGCTGTTACTGAATCTGCTCACTTGGTTAGTGTTATTCACATCTGAGTTACATCTCATTTTCTGTTGGATATTTTAAAGGAATGCTGGACCATGGAGTCTATCACTCGCCATTCTGGAACTGGTAACATTCAGCTGCAGGGGAAATGCTCAATATCGACAAAATGTTTGAGGTTCGTGCCACGGATGTTATTGGATGTTACTGGTTGCTGCAATTTATGCATCACATTTTCACTGTATCAGTGAAGCAATCTGAGACATCTGAAAAAGGCCAGAAAATTATTTGCTTTTCATTTACTAAACTAACAGCTTTAACTTATTTCAAGAATATATTTATAATGAATATAGTTACATGTTTAAATGAAAAGTAACAAATATCACCGCGAATTCGGGAACCATTTCAGTTCCAGTACTGATCTCACTGTTTGCCTGACACACTGTCATGTTCACTAATGTTCTGACAGTTTTCTACAGGGTCGGTCCGGTTCTGAGTCTCGGTAGTGCTCAGTGCGCTGGATTCTGCCAGTAAGGTTGACAACACTTACAGCTGTGCAGGCTGTTCACGTGATCAAATTCTGAGGAAAAGTAATCTCCTCAGAAATCTCTCTGTTATCTAAATATTTTCCTTTCTATTTAGCACATGCTCCATGGAACCACAGAACTGTTAACTGTGCCAGAACAGGTTAGGATGGTTGCTTTTCGTAGCTGTGTAATTACAGAACAACTTGACATCATCTCCCGCATTCGCTTTGATTGAAGCCAGTGTCTGGGAGACGGAAGCTCCTCGACACGTCCTGTAAAAGAATCAAGGTTAACAGTAAATTAAAGAAACACAAAACCACGTCATTATTCTTAACACGCACATTCGAACTGTCACCTTGAACAATGACTGGACAAGTAATCAGTGAAGTTAATTCGTTATCCAATACACAGAACGCAGTTGATGTAGTGGGAAGGGCTTTGACAGATTAAACAAGACTTTAATAGACAGATCACATCTTCTAAAGAGGTTATTTCCGATTTTATTGCCGTGATTTGAAAGGAAAACTGCAAACGTCCGGTGGTTTAAAATTCCTTACTCAGTCGTGTCATCTCAATGGCCTCAGTCCATTGTCTGTATTTCCAGTCCATCTCTTCCGCTGTCACCCACTCGGGGGAGTTCGCTTTGTTCTGCCAAACTGTGCTCCGCTCTGGGGCAAGTTCGGATCAGAAAAAAAAAAAAAATCTTCATTGGTGGAGAATGCATTGCTGCCTCCGTGTTCATAGAACTGCTCGAGTATACGTAATTCCTGACAAAGAACTGAAGTACAAAAATACGCAATTTATGAACCTACTAATAGAAGAGCTGCAGAAATAAAAGTAGAGCTCCCGGCGAAATGTTTGTTCGACAATTTCGTGAATGTCAGCAGATGTGGGCCAAAGTCAAAACCGTTTTTGTCAAGACTCGGCAAGAGGTTGAATAATTTCAGGATCTTTGTTCATTGGTTGGCGTAGACATCAGTGGACAGCCAACGTGCTTCAAGCTCCTTTTTTCTTCAATTAAACCAATGAAACTCCAACTCCTACGAGCTCGACTTCACGGGGACGGGACGGGACGGAATAACAAATTGAATTTGTTCATCCGACAACAGGGTATTGGAGAAAGATTAAACTGAATGTTGATAAAGAACAGTTTTGCATCCGTGTTGAAATGCAGAGAAGGAAAATAGTTCATGTTGTTCGAGTTCCCCAGCGAACAGAGTTATTCTCTGACTATCAGAGCTCATTGCAACTGATAAAGGGATTCATTCGATCTGAGGAATTTGGATGGACCAATGAGATAAAGAACCAATCATTTTTACGATTTAAAGCGTAAAGGAAGATATTATTTTTGGTTCGTCTGCATGCAAGATTCATAGCAACCGGGGTCATTGTACCACATTAGACGTAACTTCTGCATTAATACAAAAGGTGCTGCATCTAATAATACCAATGTTATTGGCATCAACAGGGACTGGTTCCCATTCCTCCCATTCCAAGATCTACTTTTATTCGGAGGAGATCTCGTTAGTCCTGCCATCTTACAGACAGCACAGCTTTCAGTAATCCATCTTATGGTTCCTGACATCATTATACATCCCCCGACATATGGTGTGCTCATTCATCACGAAAATAGTATTTCCTAACGCGAACTGATTTTTATTCTGTTATTTTTGAATGAATATGATATTTTGAATAATATCCAATTATCAGCTTTTAGAGACAATTCAAGTGTGTGACTCTAAATGAAATAGGTGATGTAAAAGTAAAGTCCACTTTGTTTTTTTGCTAGAATCATTCAGCCGTGACTCAAACTGATCTTAAACTCTGCATCACGTTTGATATGTTTTGTTGTCTTTCTTTTTTTTCTTCCATGTTTTCTTAATGTCATGTCTTCTGCGCCTATACTTACTGTACGTCTTCATATCCTCATTTCTTGCACGCTAACACTGGCCAGTGAATTTGTTTTCCTTTTTATCTGTGCATATTTCCACTCTCTTCACGCCTGACATTCTTATTTTCTTTTTTCTCTCAGAGAACTTGTCATTTTCTTCTACGCTAATAACCCATAACATCAGATTATGAAGCTCTGATAGGAGATTGCTTGAAGTATAACATAGTGATCTTCCATTCTGTGTACTTTTCTGTACGAGCTCGCCATATGTTTGCAACACTGTGCCCTCATGGTGCAGAAATAAATGGCACTGTCGCTGTTTCTGGAATATCCCACAGTCAGGGCACTGAATTTATTTCCTTCACCGATTGAAGCAGTGACCCTCTCATTTAGATGAGCTCTGGGTTTGGCCATCACCAGATGCTGGGGAGGAAGATTAGGGAATTGTATATACCAGTATACAATGGAAACATCAATGGTGCTAGTACAAATCATGGATACGATTTCCGTTTCACCAACGAAAGTCCGCCCAGGGTATTGCTTCACCTCATCTTGTTCAGTCACCTCTGTACAGATCAGACTGGGAAAGAGCAAAAATAGTCTATGTGGATGAAATTTCATGAAGCGCCAGTTGAAGCAAATGTCTCTGGAGGACGGGTTGTCGGCAGCAGACAGATTAATTATCCGGATAGTAAACAATGAGCCAAACGCCCTCTTCAGTGTCCGCTTCTTGTCGAATTTCCGGAAGAAGTTGAGTCTCCAGTGTATGTCTTTTCGTACCAAGCCTTTAACACTGACAGCTGTTCTCACTGTCTATAAGTTTGGTCCACCTCGGGCCCTCCCGTTCAATATTTATCGAAGCTTTACACTACCCTCTACTGGCGTATAGTGGTAATTGCGGGGTACAATTGCTCGCCAGAAAATGTATTTGAATGTTACAATGTTACATTGAACTAGATATGCCCTGCTTCCCGTTAAAACACTTTCATGCGGGGATAGTGTGCACTTCAGCTTCATTTGCAGCATCCCTAATTCAGGCTGGTTTTCTTTTGCATTGTAGCTAAAACTTCCACAACGTAATCATTCCCAGTATAACAAAAAAACGTTTCAGCATTAATCGTAAAGTTCCAGCTTTCACTTTGAATGTGTGTGTTTCCTTACATTGTTGTGATGTGTATGTTACTTTCTCTAAATATATCAAAAGTAAATGCAACATTGAAAACTCAATACAATAATTCAATTTTGCACAGAAATTGCTCTCAATGTTAAAATAATGATTTTCTTCCGTGTTTATTACTTCTGGACTAGATCAAAACCTAACAGAATGCCTCCTATCCTTTGTTGATTTGGAACATAAAATGGAACTTTCCAGCACACGATGGCAATTTTGAATAATGGTTGTGCACGACAAATTGTAAAGTTTATCACTGCTCATGGTTTTGCATTCCTGTTCCTTTTATCTTTAATTTTAGATTTTGGTCGGCATCTGATGACAATGAATGTGCTTTTCAACAGGACAAAGACACAACTTCAGGAAAACCGGACCAACTGTGGATGCTGTAAAACAGGACCAAAATAAGAAGGTGCTGGAACAGCTCAGCAGGTATGGGAACATCTGTGAAAAAAGAAAAAGAAATCAGAGTTAACATTTCGGATTCGGTGATCCTTCCTCAGAACTGATGGCAGCTGTGAAAACGTCGTTATATATGCAGAAAATATGGAGAAGGATGGGGTAGGGAGGAACAAATAGGATAAACGATAGAACCGGGAGAGAATAGCATTTGGATGGACATAGGAGTTTACAACGATCTGGCTAGGACGGTGAACAGCTGTTATTAGAGACTGTTAGTGACGAACAATAAGTCATGTGAATAGGCAGACGATGTGACAACGCAGTCTGCTGTGTGGGGCAGGTGGCTAAGACACGGAACCAGAGAAAGGGCAGGGTCGATCAAGGATTGTAAAGGGAATTTGTGCACGGAGCCTAAAGAGATAGGAGAGATCCTTAATGAATACTTTTCTTCGGTATTCACAACTGTGAGGGACCTAGTTGTAGAGGAGGACAGTGTGAAAAAGGCTGGTAAGCTACAGGAGGTCGATATTAGTAAGGAAGATGAGCTAGGAATTTTGAGGAACTTGAAGGTAGACAAATCCCCCTGGCATGATGGGATTTATCCAAGGATTCTCTGGGAAGCGACTCAAGAGATCGCAGGGCCTTTGGCGATGATCTTTTCGTCCTCACTATCCACGGGTATAGTGCCGGAAGATTGGAGAGTGGCAAACGTCATTCCCTTGTTCAAAAAAGGGAATAGGGATAACCCCGGAAATCACAGGCCTGTTAGTCTTACGTCAGTGGTGGGCAAATTATTGGAAAGGGCTTTGAGAGATAGAATTTATGATCACTTAGAAAGGCACAGTTTGATTCGTGATAGTCAGCATGGATTTGTGAGGGGTAGATCATGCCTCACAAACCTTATTGAATTCTTTGAAGAGGTGGCCAAATACTTGGAAGAAGGTAGACCTGTGGATGTGGTATACATGGATTTAAGTAAGGCGTTTGATAAGGTTCCCCATGGTAGGTTCATGCAGAAAGTAAGGAAGCATGGGATAGAGGGAAATGTGGCAGATTGGATTCAGAATTGGCTGACCCTTAGAAGACAAGGAGTGGTAGTGGACGGAAAATATTCAACATGGTGCTCAGTTACGAGTGGTGTTCCACAAGGATCTGTTTTTGGTCATCTTCTATTCGTGATTTTTGTAAATGATTTAGATGAAGGAGTGG
Organism: Rhincodon typus; assembly: GCF_021869965.1. NCBI lineage: Eukaryota > Metazoa > Chordata > Chondrichthyes > Orectolobiformes > Rhincodontidae > Rhincodon > Rhincodon typus. The sequence continues at coordinate 2,420,369 of NC_063373.1, read as the reverse complement.
AAGGGTGGATTAGTAATTTCGCAGATGATACGAAGGTGGGTCGCATTGTGGACAGTGCGGAGAGCTGTTAGTGTTACAAAGGGAAATTGATAGGATGCAGAGCTGGGCTGAAAAGTGGCAGATGGAGTTTAACCCTGAAAAGTGTGAGGTGATTCATTTTAGAAGACAAACTTGAAAGCAGAATACAGGGTTAACGGAAAGATTCTTGGCAGTGTGGAGGAGCAGAGGGATGTTGGGATTCATGTCCACAGTTTCCTGAAAACTGCCACCCAGATGGATAGCGTTGTTAAGAACACATATGGTGTGTTAGCTTTCATTAATAGAGGGATTGAGTTCAAGTGCCGTGAAGTTATACTCCAGCTATACAAAAACCTGGTTCGACCACATCTGGAGTACTGTGTCCAGTTCTGGTCGCCTCATCACAGGAAAGATGTGGAAGCGTTGGAAAAGTTGCAGAGGAGATTTACCAGGATGTTGCCTGGAATGGATGGAAGGTCTTACGAGGAAAGATTGAGAGAGCTCGGGCTTTTCTCTTCAGAACGATGAAGGGTGAGAAGTGACTTGATAGAAGTGTACAAAATGATCAGAGGTATGAATCGAGTGGACAGCCAGAGACATTTTATTAGGGTGGAGGTAGCTATTACGAGGGGGCATAGCTTTGAAGTGAGTGCAGGTAGATGTAGGGGAGATTTCAGAGGTAGGTTCATTACTCAGAGAGTGGTCAGGGCGTGGAATGCATTGCCAGAGAGGGTAGTGGAGTCAGCCTCATTAGGGGTATTTAAGAGGCTATTAGGTAGGCATATGGATGATAGTATAAGGTAGGGGTGGAGGTTAGATAGACCTTAGATTAGGATAAAAGTTCGGCACAACATCGTGAGCCAAAGGGCCTGTGCTCTACTGTTCTATGTTCTATGTTCTTAGAATGTATGGCATAAAATTATTTAACTCGCTGGTGAGTTCTGTTGGCTGCAGGGTCCCTAAGCAGAAATGGAGATGTTGTTCTTCCAGCTTGCGCTCAGCTTCCCTGGAAAATTGCAGCAAGCCAGATAGAGAGATGTTCACAAGGGAGAAGGGTAGTGTTTTAAGATGGCAGGCAACTGCAAGATCAGTGCTTTTTTTTTTGTCAGCAGAACGCAGATGTTCTGTGAAGCGATCAAACAGTCTACATTTCATTTCACCAATGTAGAGGAGACCACATTACGAGCCGTGCATGCAGTAGGTTAGATTCTGAGAAGTGGAAGTGAAGTATTGCTTCGCCTGGAAGGTATGTTTGGGGGCCTGGATAATGGGGAAGGAGGATGTTAATGGGCATGTGTGAAAATTCGCCGTTTGCAGGGGAAGGTGACATGGGCTGTGCGGGGGGTGTGTTGGAAAGATAGGAAGAGCGGACCAGGGTGCCCCACAGGGAATGGTGCGTGCTGAAATCGGACAAGGGATTGGAGGGGAATATGTTTCTGGTGGTGGAATCTCGCTGTAGGTGGCGGAAATGGCATCTGATGACCTTCTGGATGTGGATGCTGGTGGGATAGTAGGTAACGACAAGGCAAACACAATTGCTATTGTGGTACGGAAGGGAGGGGGTGAGGGCAGAAGTTGGACCCAGTTGACGGCCTTGTTGACATGTGCTGAGGGCCATGAGCTGTGGGATTCTAGGTTGAGAAAGAAGGTGGGCATTTCGAAGTCTCCCTTGTTGTTGAAGTTGGCCTCATCTCAACATATGCAATGGGGACAGATGAATTATGCATAAAGGCTGGGGTACTTAAAGGAATCAGGATGTGTAGACGCACAGTCCTTGTAGCTGTGGGAATCAGTGGGTTTCTCGTGGACATTAGTGTGCGACAGATCCCAGAAATGGAAGCAGAGTTGTCGAGGAAGAGAAGGGAGGAGTCAGAGATAGACCAGGTGGAAGTGAGGGCACGATAGAAATTGGAAGCGAAATCAATGAACATTTTCAGTTCCAGACGACAGCGTGAAGCGGAATGGATTATATTATCGATGTATCAGAGAAAGAGATGCGTGTGGTGGCCGGAATATGACTGGAACAAAGAATACTCCACGTAACACTTGAAGAAATGGGCATAACTCGGGCCCACGCAGATACCCATGGACAACCTTCTGACCTGAAGAAAATGAGCAGCGTTAAAAGGGAAGAACAAGCTCAACCGAGCAGAGGAGTGTTCTGGTGGGTGGGGACGATTCAGGTTTTTCCTCCAGGAAGTTGTGGAGAGCCCTAAGACTCTCCTGGTGGAAAATTGACATGTAAAGTGATTGCACATCCATGGTAAAAAAAAAAACTAAAAGAGTCAGCTGTAATCTACATCTTGGAAATTTTGAAACCACGTTCATTGCAGAGGCTGAGCGCCATCTCTCAGATACCTCCTCCTCTCTTAGGCGGACCATGACACCACCATTACATACCAGGTTATTCCATCAACGATGGTAACTGATCTCGTTTCATCTGATTACACACCGCCCTCGCTTCCCACTTCCCCCCAAGTTGGTAGTCCCCCTCGCCCGCACAACTTGCTTTTATCTTCTCTCAGATATCCACAAAGCGGACTGTAGAGGCAGATACATTTTTTCAGCCTGCCCTTCCTCACAGAACTCATCACTTCATACCTTGACTCTTTCATTTCTTCCCTGGTCCAAACCCTGCCCACGTAAGTCTGCGGTTCCTCTGAAGCTTCACGCTGGTTTCAGAACTTCCAGTTCCTAATCTCCAGCCGTCTCCTCTTTACCATGGATGTGCATTCCCTTTACACATCCATTTCCCAGCAGGAGGGTCTTCGAGCTCTCCGCTTCCTCCTGGAGCAAAGACTTAAACCATCCCCACGCACCAGAACCGACTTCCGCTTGGTTAAGCTCCTCCTCAAACTCAACAACTTCTCTCTTAACTCCTCTCATTTTGTTCAGCTCAGAGGGTTGGCCATGGATACCTGCATGGGCACCAGTCATGCTTGTCTTTTTGTGAGTTGTGTGGAACATTCTTTGCTCCAGTCCTATTCTGGCTGTCACCGACAACACTTTCTCCAATATATTGATGATATCATCAGTGCTGCTTCCCTCTCTTGTCTGGGATTGTTATAGTTAGTCGATTTTGCTTCAAATTTCCACCCCGCCCTCACCTTCACTTGGTCTATCTCTCACTCCTCCCTTCTCTTACTGAAAATCGCTACTTCCATTTCTGGGGATAGACTGCCCACTCGTATCCATTCTAAACCCACTGACAACGACAGCAACCTGGAATATAAATCCATTCTCCCTGATTCCTGTGAAGATTCCATCCCATTCTCTCAGTTCCTCCGTCGCTGTCGCATAGATTCAGATGAAGCAAAATTGGACAAGGTAGCCTCCGAAAGGTCCACCTTCTTCCTCAGCTTAGGATTCCCCAGCACCATTGTCGACAGGGCCCTAAATTGGTTTCAACATACTTCTCGCACTTCCGCCCTCAACCACTCTCTTCCTTTCAGCAGTAGCGTTAGGATTCCCTTTGTCCTTATCTAAAATCCCACCGGCATCCACATCCAGAAGATCATCAGACACTAATCCTCTACCTCCAGAGTTACGCTACCACCAGACACATATTCCCGTCCCCACCATTATCTGCTTTCTGCAGCAACCATTCCCTCCGTGACACACTGGTTCACTGTTCCTTCACTCCCAACACGTCCTCCCATAACCCCACAGCACCTTCGCCTGCAACCAGCAAAGGTGCAACACCTGTCGATTTACCTCCACATCTCCACTATCCAATGGCCCAAACCTATGCTCCAGATGAAGCAACTCTTCACTTGTGCTTCACAGAATCAAGAACTACTGCACTCTCTGCTCGCAATGTCGTCTCATCTATATTGCGGAAACAAAGCATTGACTGGGTGCTTCATAGGTCATCTCCTTTCAACTCGCACAAAAGAACGTGAGCTTCCAGTTGGCTGACACTTTAAGGCAACACCCTGTTCCCTGGCCAACGTCTCTGTGCCTTACTTGCTGCAGTGTTCCATCTTAACGCAATCCGAGCTGGAAGAGCAACAGCTCATTTTAGGATTGGGGTCCCTGAGGCCCTCCGGACTCAATATCGAGCTCAACTATTTTAGGGCCTAAACTCTCCGATGTCCGAGACCCTTGTCCCACACCCCAGGCCTTGTTATCACATAGCCTGCCATTACACACTACCTGTTGTTAGTCACTAACAGTCCCCATTAACAGCTATTCATCCTTCAGGCCAGATCGTTATCAACTCCTTTTTCTGTCCAACTGCTATCCAGTTCTGAGGAAGGGTCACCGGACAGGAAACGTTATCTCTGTTTATGTCTTTCACAGATGCTGCCAGAACTGCTGAGAGTTTACATCATCTTTGTTTTTGTTCCTGATTTACAGCATAGCAGTTCTTTCGGTTTTTGCTCTTCTCTCACTTTGGCGTCGACAGTTTATCTTATCGTTTACTCCTTACTGCGCCCCTATCCCTCGTGTCCGCGTATAAACCAACGTTTTCACAACTACCGTCACTTCAGGCGAAGGGTCACATTACCCGTCTGACTTTTTCTTCACAGATGCTGCCATACCTGCTGAGCTTTTCCAGTAACTTCTGTGTTTTTTTCTCCATTTCAGGGTGCTCGTCTATTTGATTTTACCAGGTTGGAACATTTTTATTCAATAAGAAATGATATCTGCTCTGAAATGCATCCAATTTGGCAGAAAATTGAGACAGAATGTAAAAGGCGACTTGAATTCGAAGCTTTATTTTAAAAATTAATGAACTCGTATTGTCACAATCTGAATGGCAACTAATCATTATTGTGATAAAATAAACGAAAGATTCTAAATATAAAACATACTTTACGAAAATCCATCATTTCTTTTTTATTCGCAAACGCAACAATTTGACAATGTCCATGACTTTAATTCATTCTGGGCAGCAGCTGACGCAGGTTATGGTTTATTCCTATGCCTGAAATACACAATTGCGATTGAATATAGCCTCCAACACGTACGCCAACCGCTTTGGGAATCAGGTTTCTTTTGCTGAAGTCAGTCACAATGGTAGCCAGAATGACCACGACAAAATAAGTATGTCCAAATTCTGGATTCAAATTGTCCTGGATTCAAGCTTGTTTAATATTCACTCCCAAAGATGCAACATTTGCTGCAATTAAATGTTTGTACATCACAACCTTGACTAATTTTCCTTTCAAACCTATAGGCTCCAGAAACTGACTTGTTATTTGAACCAGAGATATTTACAATTGTGACAATTGTTTGAGTCTGAGATGCTTTACTAAACGCCTTCCCCTTCGTAAAATATAGTACTGAATTTATGTATTCCTTAAAGTCAGTGAGCCATACAGCATTGAAAAAAGCACTTCAGCTCACCATGTCTATGCTGACCAACAAACACTAAACTGCATTTATCCTATTTCCATGCAGTTAGTCAAAAGCGTCCTATTAGCCATTTATTTCCTTTTCTCGTTTCAAATCATTGTTGAATATCCAGAAATTTGCGTGCATAAAAAAGACCTATGAAACCAATATGATTCTTCTGGACAGTCACAACGCTTTTTTTTTGACTCTGTTTGCTTCCTCCCGGCCCAGTATAATGCCTTCATCTGTGACATGAAACCTGTACTGATATTTGCAGAGCTGCTCTCTTTTTGTGTTTTTTTTTAAGGCAGGAATTGTCTATAAGTGTTTGCAGGTGGCCATGGTGATGAAAGAGCAAATTCATCACTACGACAGCAGGGGAGTTATTGGTCAGTCTTTATCGTTTCACCATGACGACGACTCTCTGGAGGCCGAAGACCCAGATCGGTCTCATTGATTTGATTCACAGTATGCAGACAGGAGCTGGAAAAATGAAAACACGGAGAGGAGAGGGAAGGAGGGACAAAATTAGGAGTGGAGAAAAAGAATATGAATCTGGGTTTGAAGTTCAGCATAGAGATCAGAGAGCGTGTGTGAGACACGAATTTACTGATTTGGTGAAACAAGAGATGATAAGGCACATGAATTAAGTGAGATTAAATAAGATTGTCTCAATCCTTTTCAATTCTTGAACCTTTATACTTTCCCGTTCTATTTGTTTCTCGGTGATTCTGTTGCTCAGGAGGCAGGGTTGTCACAAACTTCTCAACATCCATCAGGTCCAGATGCAGCTGTGTGACGTTGCGCAAATTCTGTTCTCCCATGAAGCACTGAGTTCACTCAGAGCCGAGTCAGTGGCAGTTCCGCCCTTAGCTTGCGTTTGCTGCCTGACTCTGACACGCCTTCCCTTCTCTGTGATACTTGAGAGATCGCTGCACCCGTCACTGTTCGTCATTGTGTGGGACAGCTTTGAACAGGGATCACGGACAAACATTTCTACAGACTACAGATTTACAAACACGGAATGCACCATGAGGAATCTTCTCGCACCGCTCCTCATCATTATGACAATCTTCAGTAAGAGTGTTTTGTTCTTTTACCCAGCAACATTCCAATTTCCCCTGCCACAAGAGGTTTGCACCCAAGCTGATATTATTAGTAAAGCGACGATGGTAATGATCGTGATTTTGAATTTTGCTATATTTTTCTCTAAGGGAGTCAGCAAAACACGGTGGAGCAGCCAGATCCTGAAATGACAGTTAAGGAGGGAGACAATGTCACAGTAACCTGCAGTTTGAAGACAAGCGATTCCACCGTTTATATTTACTGGTACAGTCTGTTCCCAGGGCAGCCTCCACAGCATATGGTTTACATGATTGCAGCAAAGATTATGAACAGAAATCCTGATTTGTCTGACAGATTCTCATTCAAATTTACGCAATCCACGAAGGTTACTGAGTTAGTAATCAACAGCACCATCTTCTATGACTCCGCCGTGTACTTCTGTGCTATGCAGCCCACACTGATGCAGAGTTATGGCACAGCCCCGACATAATCTCAGTCCGACAGTGCTGGTTAGAGCACACCAGAAGGCGCTTTCTCACCGATAAACCGAAAGGACAATTCAGCTCCAGACGAACAGTCGTATACTTAAAGTGAGAAAAATAGTTCATAGTTTAAAACAAAGTTTCCTTTAAACCCATAAAGTACTCCATTATTTTCCCTTCTCATCCCTCCAGTGAGTGACCCTTATCCATACCACGGATATTTAATTTCACTGGCGAAGTTTTAACAATGCAATCGTGTAAAACTTGCAGTTCGATACGTTCATTCTGAAATATCGGCTTTGCATTAACAGGAATGGTAGATTGAACGGAAATACCTCACTTCTATATACGCAGATTTGAGAGAATTCAACAAAACGTCACCAGGGACAGCCAGCTCACAGACTTCTATCTTAAGATCCGCTCCTAGGCGGTGAATTAAAAGTTTTTTTTTTCAACACTTGTGTGAAATGTTGAATGAATGGAAGTTTCATATTTGAAATCCACAATATTCTCTGTCGGACTTCCGACCATAATCATTAAACAGAATCAGATAAGTAAGAGGCAATTGTAATGGGGTTCCGACGAGCAGAACATGCTATGTAGGGACAAGTTGAATTTTATTGGACTCGGTATCGTTCACATCGAAATGTATTGACATGCACATTTACAAATATCATGATGACGCACACGTTTTGCAAAAAAATGCAACTGTCGTCACATTATGCACTGCTGCAATAGAATGGTGCACCAGATGGTTCATTCAAATTGCTTCAGTGAGCTTCCTGTACGTTCAACGGGATGCGACCTTCACCTGCACCTGCTGTGGTGAAGAGGAGCATCTGCAGATTATCAAGAGATTAATGTGTCCTGTGTCTTTTAAATTAAAGAATTGAAAACAGTGCGCAAGGGTCGGGCTGGAACTTTTTTGCCTAAATGTTCGCCAGACGTATTCTTTAATTTGCAAATTGAAACAAAACTCATTAACATTGGGGCAGAAGGCATCCAAATAGTTTCCTTCACTTCAAACCAATATTTGATATTTCAGACTTCGATTAAATAGGTTATTTGCGACAGTGTAATTTTAAAAGTTAACAAACAATATAGCCGAAGTGATGACAATTCGGAAAACGTGTCAAAACATATAATTTTGGAAATCACAGCAGGTCAAACTGAATTCGTGAAGAGAGAGCAAGCTAACGTTTCATGTCGAGATGACTCTTCATCAGAGCTGATAAGAAGTAAAACGTACGCCCCGACATGTTTCCTCAGACAAGTTTGAGGAGAAACAGGTTCAACCTGAAATAGTTATACGGCAAGAGAAAGGAAGATGTAACTATATCCGTGTTTCTGCTGGCAGTATGTTCTGGAGAGAGACAAAAAGCAACATCCAATCAGGTACCTTTTACTTATTCTATGATTCAACACAGCAGTAAAGGACGGCGAGAAATATAATTAAATTAAAATCGGTAATCTCCTGTTGTTTAAATTGGCACTGCAATTGGAATTTCGAATTATTGTGCCTGTCTTCAATCATGCTAGACGGAAAACATCAACATTGCCTTTTCAGAGCATATCATAGATTATTGTTTCACAACGGGAACTTGATGCCATTGAAACGAATTTCGTTCGGGAATTTGGAGCTGTCACTGTCTGATATTCGCATTTATATTGCTGCTTGCAATGCAGCAAGTTGCAGAAAGAGATAAAAATGCCTTCACTGCATGTTCATCAAGGAATATGTCTTACAATTGTAAATAGAAAAGAAAATGAATTGAAGATTCTGAGAGTTAATCTGCCATATGGAAGAATGCATTTTATTGCACTCTTGCTCCAGATATTCTTGGCAGATGCTGCTGGTAGTGCAAAGGGCTCTCATTGTCCTGATCAGTGATTGCTACCCACATGGCGAAACCGCACGTTTGAGCTTTTCCACCAGAGCAGTTAAATGTCCTGTGATTCATTAATGCAGCGTCTAGTGTAAGGGATCTTATCGCGCAGAGGGAACATCTCGGCCCGAATGCAGTGAACTTGCATTCAAGTCTCACCTCCTCGAAGGAAGTGTGAAAAGGTCTCTGAAAATTTGGTTTAAAAAATGCCTGCAATGAATATAGAGACCAATGAGCAGTACCATTGATCAACGCCGAACTGTTGGTCTTTTCATTTCAGCAGAAAATCTGTCATATTGTTGACATTCAGAAAAGCGACATTCAAGGATAGGGCATTGTCACGTTGCACCTGTGTCCTTGGGACAATGTGTCCTAGATTCGTAGTGACCCCAGAATTTAAAACAAGGTGCTGTTCGGGCCGTTTACGGCATGTACAAACATCTGAACATTCGGAATAATTTCAAACTGAGCATGGAACCAATGTCGCCATCTGCCAATCAGTGAAGTCTTTCCATGTTCTGAATTACGTTGTAATATCAGTAAAGTGTGAATGTACATGTAAAGTATTTTTGAGGTGTTGTGATTCGGACATGTTGTTGTCCTGGGTTTTGGGTTTTATCTTTGCTGTGCCTCACAGCATTATAATAGGTCACCATACCTTTCACAGTCAGAATGCTTATAATGAGATAACCGTATTTATTTGAGTTTTCAGCAGCTGCTATATACGTGGTCCTGAAACTTCCTTATTTTCTAATATTACCACTTTGGTTAAATTCTGTATTGGGTGGTGTATCATTTTCTGCAGATACCACTGCATGTATCTTGCGTCCAGGTTGATCTTGTTGTAATCCAAATTCAACGACTCTGATCTCCAGAGACTGAGTTTCTCGATCTCCTCATAGTCCAATTGTGCATACAGAGGAGTAAAATATCAATTAGTTAGCAATATCCATCCAAGCATATTTGTACAAGAGCAATTATATGGAGTCTCTAGGCAACCTAGTTGTTCTTTATTTGGAAAATTTTCATCCGTAATTACAGAAAACACAATATCAAACGTTGAAGAATTACTTTAAAATGTGTCCTTATTAACATAAACAGACTCTCTTAAAATAAACACACGAATGATCAAAAACATTTCAGAGTGCATCTCTGTCAGTAAATTAAAATGGAATGACAATGAGTTGCAAAGAAGAGAACAAACCCAGAGTCTGTTCAACTCAATAATCATGGTTCTGAGCTCACCAAGACAGCGTAGGGGCCATGCCCATTTTCACGGAACATCCTGCAGCGAGACAGGTCCATTTTGACCTCAATTACTGAAGGATGCCTGGCCTATTGTGACCTCAAACACTGCACAAGGACAGGTCAGCTGTGACCTTACTTACTGCAGCTGTACAGGCCCATTAGCCGCTGACTCACTGAAGGGAGACATCCTCGTTGTAACCTCACACATTTATGAATGTCAGGATTTTTGTGACGTCACACAACTCGAGATAACTCTTGATTGTGGTGCGCCTGTCACATTAGACAGTGGTGAGGCACTCTTCGTGGGTGTATCCAGTTGAATAAAGTTTGAACGCATCAATGAATACTTACAGAGTTTATTGGTGATTATAACAAAGCAGAAACATGACAAAAAAACTTTCCCAGAAATTTTGTTTGGTGCTGCGTGGACTGAGAGTTTATTACTGTTGATATTTAGGTCTGATTGTCATTCCTTTGCAATTTAAAACATTGACATTCAGCTAACGGTAAGTTCCCAATCCCGAGCAATATGGAACGTGATCGTTGAGTAGTATTATCGCTGGACTGTTAATCCAGAGATGCAGGTAACCGATTCGAAACCCACACTTTGAATCCAAGGAAAATCTTGATTTAGGAGTCCAATGATTACCATGAATCCATTTTCGATTGCCAGAAAATGCACATGGTTTATTCATGTTAGTTAGGGAAGGAAACTGTCATTCTTGCTTTGCCTGGTCAACATGCGACTCCAGAACCACAGCAATGTGGTTGACTTTCAAGAGCCCTCTTGGCAAATACAGATGGGTGGTAAATATTGGTCAAGTTGGCGATGCCAACATCGCATTAATACTTAGAAATAACAACAAAGGAGAATAAATGTTAGGTGTTTGGGCAAAGTACTATTAGGACAGAAGGCCCGGGCTCAAGTTAAGGTGAAACAATACCTCTGGGAATGTTGTTCAGGAAATAATGAAACAGCTATAAGAGTACAATTAGTCGTATCTGGACCTGGAAGCGAGGAAATCTCCCCTGGTCCAAAGATGTTAAATCCCACACTTGAAGATTGTTCAGAAAATATGTAAACTAGCATTACAGCTGACACGAATGTCTTTGAGCTAAAAAAGAAAATGAGGTTACTCTCGTTTTTGACAAAGAGGGTCGGAGTAAGACTGTGTGTTCAAAGCTATGCCCTTTTGATCGCCCAATTTCACTTGATGGAGCTCATCAAAATCAATAATATTTTAGACAAGGATGATTGCAGTGAAAGATAGATTATATTTATGACAATATAACCTTTAAAATATCTGAAACAGAGTGTCGAAAATAAGAAGATCTAAAGATTCCATGCTAAAACGCGAAAGGAAACTGTCATCAGTTGAAAAGTTAATGAGCGATAGAAAATACGGGAGTGAAAAACAATGGAAATACGTGTTTCAAATTGATGCAGGTAAAATAATTTAAATGATTTAAATGCTCGCTGATGTTGTATTACTCGAGTCACTTTATGCCTCCTGTCCACTTGTGCTACTGCTTTAGTTGGTCTTCAGCAGTTAACATTGCAAAAGTGCAAATTGTAGACAAACTCCTTGAGATCCAGGCTTCACTATTTCCGCTCCATAACGGTGGCTGCCATCGGCAGCCATCGCGCACTTTCTTCTTTCTTTCGATATCGCATTTGGCAGCCCACTGTTCTCTTTGTTGCGTGCAATCCGTTCTGAATTGTTCAATTGAGAGATTGCTGTTGCCAGTACACTCCTGCGATTGGTTAGATCAGAAACAAAAATGAAACAGCGACCTGTAATTCTGCTACAACTGAATGTTTCCTGCTCGAAAGACAAAGAGACTAAAGAAGAATCAAACAGAACAATCTCTTAACCCCTCCTCATATTAACTCACGACAGGACGGGTATTTCTTGTCTATAAAATTCCACTCTCCCATGCCTGATGTAAAATCTGTAAGAATGGTAAAGATGGTTATATGTGCCTCAATGAAGATAGTCCTAATTGTTGACGTCACTATTATATCTGGTTGCTGCAGCTGTAGGAAATAGTGTGACATCCAATTATTGGTATGACTGTTGAAGGGGAAATTGATGAAACAATACGATAAGCCTTGAACACAAATATTCACACTAGTTCTGATATATTCCGCATCCATGCAGTTTGGATGGAGTGAATGAGAACAGGAATTTCTAAGCTCTGAAGTAATTTTCCCTTCATGTTTAATAGAACCATGAAAAAAAACTAATGTAACAATCGGTAACACCCTGAACTCTGATATTGATATCATGAAAAGTACAAAATGCCGCAAAGATCTTGACTGAAACTCCACAATGAGATGTCCATGTATTGCTTGGCAGACAGCGCGATTTGGCAAGAGAAAGGGACATATGTTTCTAGGGTTTTCTGGCCGGTTTTCCGTTAATCTGGAACAAGAAAACAGCTCAATAAAATAATGTCAGAGCTCTTGTCATCTACTCTCCCATGTACTACGGCGCACTGATTACCACACAGTGACAGAGGCACTGTCAGTCCGTTTAATAAAAAGAAAATCATAACGCACCAAGTCACTAGTTCGGATCTGTGATCCCCATTGTGCAATATTAATTTTGTAAAAAAAACTTAGAACAGCCAGCTTTTCCACAGATCGTTTTCTGAGTTGCTTTCTGTGTGGAATCCTTGCCTCTAATATCTATTGCTTATGATACAACTCGTTTCAGACATCCAAACCACAACAACGTTCATCGTTACGCATCACTGGCCAAATTCGTGGATTGACACTTTTAAGAACCTGCGTTGGCATTAATTCCCATTTCGACATTCTGTTACAACACGGACAGCAGCCGTTTTCAGTTTACTTCAGACCATGTCGACAGAGTTGTGATATTAATGGGAAAGGGATTGAAAAGGTTATGCAGGAGAGTGGATGCATCAGAAATTACAAAGTGTTCCATTTTACGGCCGAGCAGGTTTAAAGGCCAAATGGTTTCTGAACCACGGAATGTGCGTTTCTGCGACTAGTTCTTTGACGTCATTGACTTCAGAACAGAGGCATTGTGAGTTGTTTGGGTGATGCGTAGTTTTCCTGCCATTAAAGGACCAATCAAAGTGATTTCAGATATGACTCAACATCTTCCCAAAGCTGAGTTGAAACAATTTATCTTAAAGCCACCATCAGCTCTCAGCTGAGACTATTCAGTTTTAGCTACCTCTACTTAAACCCACCATTCGCTTTCTAAATATGTCGGCTCTTACCATCTAATTATTCCTATCTGCTACAGTTTTCTTAACTGGTAAGTTTCTGTGTCGCAAAATGTTCACTTGTGTGCAATATGGGGACAGCAAACTTCTTTTTTGCCTGTGGTGCTCCGCATTAAAATATATGCACTGAATTTGTTAACATTGATTATAAATATCCTTTTTAAGCCCTTGTCTTTTCAATTTTCTGCAGGTGTTAGTTGTGCAGTCTCCGTCTCAAAAGGACCGGTTACAATGATACCAAAAGAAGAAAATGCAGTGACCATTCATTTCCGTTGTTCAATCAGAGGTGATTGATTTACTTTGCAACTGGATTGTCCATTGATGAGTTGCAGCTGTCTGGAAATGCGTTGTATTACTGCGGGCTGAGCGACACATTGACAGGAACCAGAAGGCATCCCGTCACTGGTAGAGTTGGGAGTAGCATTTACTTCCTAACATTAGACCAGAATGCGCTGAATTCAAATAAACCAAAGTAATTACCAAATGAAACACATAAGTGCAGCACTGGGCAAGATTTCCTCTCCTTACTTACGTTGAATACATTGTGAAAAAAAAAAAAGTCAATATGTGAATAGAGAGTGCACAACTTACAAATTAAAGGCATTGTTATCCAATTACTGTTGACTCTACAAAATCTAACATTGTGATTTACCCGGTAAAGAAGTTGTGCAAAACAACAGCTACAGATCACTGCGGGACGCGTTCTAAAATGACAACAGCACTATCAGCCTTATCTGGTTCATCCAGATTTTCAAAAACAATTCCTTCAATCTTTCTGGTATGTTTTCAGTTTGGCTTTTGACCTCGGTCTGGTTTCTGGTCATCCAGTAATCATTCAAGAACTCGGAGCTCACCAGGCCTGTGTCGCAGATGACATTTGTATTTATCTCTGTTGATTACCTTCTCGCTATATCATGATAACACTTTCATTGCGCCTGCTAATAATATCTATATTTGGAATTAATATGTGTAAGTTCTTTTAACATAGAGAGATCTGTAATCAGTGTATAATAATTATTAGGACTTTCACCGGGCAGGTTTCAGTGTCTACTGAAAACTGATATTTCAAATAAAAACTACTAGCTCCTTTGCAGCGAGGTCTTTCTCAAACTGCCAGGCAAGGACACATCTCGTCATACATGAAGCATTTGCTTTCTTCCTGGCAGTTGTGAATTCACTGATTTCCCCAAATAAACGTAACTGTTTGCTCCTTTACACTGTCAGCGTCAATGTGAGAATCAATAATTCATGTGAACGATTTTAAATGATGTGTGTGAGAATTATGCTCGAAGTTTTGCTGCACAGAAATGTACGAAGCATCAGTATGTGAAACCCAGTTATAAACAGCCTTCATCTGGCAACAGCTGTGACCCAGAAAACTACAGCAGTTATTGTACGATACTGTCGCTTTTTCTCATGAGTGTGAAGCTCGCCGCACAGTAATAGACAGCGGTGTCAGACAGCAGCAGATCCGAGATCGTCGATCGGTACAACTTATCTGACTGCTGGACTGTACTAGAAAACCGCTTCTGAGCGAAATCCTTCTTAAATTCAGCATCACTAGTCTCGAAAGCCCGGACTGCGAACTCGGGCTTTCTTCCACGGGACTGGCGGTACCAGAACAAGTAATAAACGTTACCGGTGTACGTGCAGGTTAAAGTGACATATTTCCCCTCTGTTTGCGTGAATGAGGGCTCCCGCTGAGTAACAGAAACGCCATCGCTCAGACCTGAAAGGCAAGCTTGAGAAAGCAGGAATGATGAATTAAGGGTTCAGTTGAAAGTTTGAACTGACATTTAAACAAAAAGAACTGACATTCGCTGTGACATGAAATTGGGCAGGATTTTGAACATGAAATTTAAAAAAAAATCACAAGGAACACCATATGCCCGCGAACGCAGTTCTGAAGATGGCTTTTCGGACGAGAAATTGCTTTAATTCTGATCCAATCCATGATGCTTCCAGATGTATGGAGTGCTACCAGCATTTTTTGTATTTTTCTTTTGAACATAAACCTAAGTCAGAAAAACTGGCCAATATTGGTGTTAGCGATCCATAAGAGAATCCAAGTTACCCAATGTTCTGATTTTGCATGCCCATCTTTTCATCTCTTCGTCATCTGTTTATCTGACATCCCCTTCATGACGTTATAGTCTGATTCAAACACTCCTTATTCGAAGGCGAAGACAGAATTCCCTTAAGTTTTCTTTTGGATCATTATTCAGCCTCTTATGAAGAATCACCGTTTTGATCATTCGTTTTAAAAGTGATTATCTCGTAATACTGAGATCATCACTCCAATTACTCCTTTTACGCGTTGTGTCCTTTTCTTCTTCTTGTAAGACAGAGAGGAAATGGTTTCACAACAGCTCAAGGGGAATGCAACCAATGCCTCATACGTATTGAAAAGAATATGCTCATTATGCATCCACCCTGGATTAGTTAAAAATACACTCGCATCAAATAAACCCGATAAACAGATAGCAGTACAACGTTCCAGGAAACTAACAGTGGGGTTGTGGAAAGGTTGACCAGTATAACACACATGCAGAGAAATTGCTCCAAAGACAAAAAAAAAGATCCAAATGTGTGGAGTTTAGATATTCAGCGCTTGTCTGCGTGCGTTTCCTCCAGGTGTGCCAGTTTCCTCCTACAGCCCAAAGCTGTACAGTTAGGTTGATTGGTCATGCTAAATTGCTCCATGATGTCCATTGTTGTGGAGGCGAGGTGGATGAGCCAAGGAAAATGCAGTCTTAAAAGGATGGCGTTGTCTCTTGGTGGTATGCTCTTCGGAGAGGCGGCGTGGATGCGATGGGCCAAATGGCTTGCTTCAACATTGTACAGAATCTATAATTTCTACTCTGTGAATAAATTTACAAATGCTGGTTTCAGTGAAAATACGAGTTGGAATAAAATAATATTAGTCCATCAGTCATCATCAACTTTCCTTGTAAGTTGTTGAACTATGTTATAGCTTTTGGGTGGCATGGTATCTCCGAGCTGCCTCACATTGCTGGAAGGCTGGGAACCATTCCAGCCTGGACTGACTGTCTGTGTGGAGTTGTCCGTTTTCACGGTTTCCTATGGGTGCTTCTGTTTCTTTCCATTTTCCAAAGGTGTGCGGGTTAGGAGTGTTGATAATGTTAAATTTCACATAGTGTTCAGGGATGTACAGGCTGTTTGGATTTGGCTTGAAATCACGGGGCTAGGGTGTGTTTTAGCCGGATAATCTTCGGACAGTTGGAGACGACTCGATGGAACGAATGTCCTGCATCCACGCTCTAAGGATTCTGTAACATTTTTTTCGGAGAAGGTCTCTGCAGGTGTGAAATTATTGTTTCTGTTTCTTGTGTGACAGCACCATCCGATGGACACTACTGGAACACTCGATGCGGGGAGGGATGAATGTGTTTGGAAATGATCGATATATCTCTGTTTCAATGTTAGCTTCATGTCACAGAAATAGAACATGCTGTCAGATAAAAGGGTCACGGAGATACGTACAGGAACCGCTTTGTTTCTTTTGCATGTTTTATTCAGTAGAGAACCTATTTGCTTCATTTGAAGTTTTCTCTTCAACGCCCGTGAAATACATCTTCAGGCAACATCTTAGAGTTTTTCCGAGCTATTTCGTGTACCAGAACTGCACCACAGAAAGAATAGCTGCGTGTAATGACACTCGATTACCACGCTCTGAGTTTCTAGAATCATGAATTCAGATGAATCCTGAGACACCGAATACTGCCCAGCCAAACCTGAAACAAAAATTCAGATTGATCGAAAATTCAGGAATAACGTATAATTCCTGGATGATATACCAACTATTTTACCACAGTCTGTGCAGACAGGAAGACGGTGAAAAGGAGGGAAAGCACGGGGAGCACATGATGGTAGGATGAGAGTTGTATACAAAAATAAGCCAGAAGGCTTACGATATGTTTACCCATTTCAGAGTCAGTAATCGCTTATTGAGAAATTGAGCGGAGTTTTCAGGAACAGGATTTGCTGTTCTGTCAGAACCAGTGACAGTTATGCTCCAATCAATGAAAGTTGAATAAAATTACTTTCTACTTTCTCTTTCTCAGTGAACTGTATGTTATTCGGTTCATTTTATCAAACTTGGTGGCTTTCACGGCCTGTGGTCTCTCTCCCATCCCTTCCAGCTCTTCATGACGGTGTGGAGTCTGGGGAAAGAAAATAACCAAAAAAAGAGAGAAGTGTCTCACTCTTTTGATAAATAACACCACATCGGATTGAAGTAAAACAAAGAACTGTGCAATTTGTATATCTGAAACAAAAATGAAATTTCTGGTGAAATTCAACAAGTCTGCAACTGTGAAGCGAAAGCAAAGACAACGTGTAGAGTGCAGTGACCTGTTCAGAAGAATAGAGGAACTATACCTGGTGCAAGAGGAGATTTCAGTGCAAAATGGCGGCACATTAAATCGCTCCTGCCGGAACTCCTCTGCTTCCCCCGTTCCTTTTAATTTTACTTTATTTTCTCTTCTATTTTCTGCATTTTGTCTTCCCTGCTCTCTAATCAACTTTTACGTTCTTAAACTTACCAACAGGGAATGCGGAAAGGAAGACGTGAACATCTGCGTGAGAAGAAGTCCGACACTAGGCCAGCACGAGACACATGCCATAGAAGAGAATCAAGGGCTGGATCGGGGCACGGGAAGCATTCTGAGCCCAGCCAGCATGACAGACGAGTCCTGGTGGCGAGTCGAGTCGAGTTGGAGAACCGATCGGCAGGTAGTCTGAGCCTGGAGCAGTCTTGAAGACAATTTCTACAGGCGAGCTGGAAACTGGCGTGGGAGGGATTCCGAATCGAGTCCAGCCCAAGCAGATGAGTTTTGGTGGTGTGGTTTTGGCCAGAGGCTAGCGCAAGGAGGCTGCGAGCTCTTGAGTTCTGAAGCCTGGCTGGTAAGGGCCCAGATTAAAGAACCATAATTTGAGTACATTTTACAGATGATTTTGTTCGTAGTCGAGACTTTGAGGAATCCTATCTACGTATTCCATGCTAGATTCTTCTTTACTCATTCAATTCTGTAACAATCACCTACATATCTGTAACTAGGCATCCTCCATCTAAGATGCTGCCAGAGCGGTGACATTTCAA
This sequence comes from Rhincodon typus, assembly GCF_021869965.1. NCBI lineage: Eukaryota > Metazoa > Chordata > Chondrichthyes > Orectolobiformes > Rhincodontidae > Rhincodon > Rhincodon typus. Next base: position 2,401,947 of record NC_063373.1, on the reverse strand, counting down.
GCTTTGCACTGCACTCATTCGAGTGCACATGATACAAAAGTCTGTTCAATTGTATTTTGTCTCTTTCTATTTGTCTCCTGAAAAGACAATGACATTTCTGTAATTAGTAGATTATAAAATGGAACACTCCAGCGTTTGCCAGAGACATTCTTGAAGATAGACTCATCCTGAACTACACATTAGGGAAAGTGAGAAACAGTTCAGAGAAAGACCTTGGGCTTTCAGAACTGACTTCAACGGGGAAAGTATGGATTTTATGTTCCAGTGAGCACCTATAGTTCCCATTATTGGTTGAAGGATCTTTCTTTCTTCCACTGAAACTCTCAAAATATACATGAACTATTTAGATGAGCGTTTTATATGTTAGAACACACAAGTCTATGGGCTAAATGCTGGAAACTGAGATTATAATAAATGGATATTGATGACTAGCACTTACAAGCTGGACTGAAGGGGCTTTTCCGTGCTACAAAAACATGACTAGGTCAAGTCTAGAGGAAAACAATTTCTCCAGTGAAAACAAATTGAGATAAAGAGAACAAAATCTATGTCATTAAGAAAGGATGTAAACCTGGGAGGTGTCTTCCCTGAGAGGAGGGTGGAGGGATTAGGATTCGGGACATTCTCTCCTGCAAAATAACTTTGATTTCTGATAACGAAAGGGAGTTTTTTTAATACTTCTAAGAACGGATAAAATGTCTAGGAACACCTACCAGTGACAACGGCAACAACAGAAGATCTGTGTCGGAATTGCTGGTGGTTTTATATTCGAGATGAAAGCATAGCACGGGATTGGGACCATTTCGCATATTCTTCTGCAACAAAAACAGAAATTGCTGGAGAAACACAGCAGGTCTCGCAGCATTTGTGAAGAAAAATCAGAAATAACGTTTTGGCCTCAATGACACTTCTTCAGAACTTGTAGTAGCGAGAAAACAGTTGGTTTTAATGTAGGAGAAGTATAAACTAAAGGTTGATACGAGGTACAAAGAGAGACAATCAAAGTTGGAGGATAAATGAGTGGATAACGGTCAGCCAATGAGAATAAATAGTTGCTCACGAGAATTATTAATGTCTAACAATGGAAGTGGTAAATGTGGGCACAATGATGACGTATAAAAGTCCCTTAGATAAGGGAATGAATCAGGAGGCATGTGGGCCAAGAGAGGGAAGATAGGACTACTTTACTTTGGGATTATGTTCGGCATAGACCAGAGAGACCCAAGGGCCTGCTTCCATGCTGCATGATTCTATTATTCATTGATAACAAGGCCTGATGTGTCTGTTTGGGGCAATGTGTGGGCAAGGATCTGAAACCCAAAAGTTGTTGAGTTCGATACTGAGTACAAAAGGCTGCAGAGTACTCAAACAGCAAATGAAATGCCATTCTCCCAGCTTGCGCTGAGCATCACTGGACCACTGCAGCAAGCCCGAGACAGAGATTTTCACCGGGGAGCAAGATAGTTCGTTGAACTGGCAGACAACGGCAAGCACGGGGTCATTTTGTGGACAGAATGTAGGTGTACTGTGAAACAATCTCTCCATCTACACTTCATCTCCGCAACTTCGAGAACACTGAATGCAGTAGACTATGCTGAGTGAAATACAGGCAAAGTGCAGCTTCACCTGGAAGGTCTGTTCAGGTTCTTAGATATTGAAGAATGACTTAGTAAACGGGAAGGTGTTACAGCTTCTGCAGTTGCATTGGAAGGTACAGTGAGAATGTGGCGAGCGATGGAAATGAAGAAGAAGAAGTGCACCTTGGCGTTCCAGATAGAAATACTCTTGTACAAAGCAGACAAAAGAGGGGAGTGAAATATATCTCTGGTGGTGCCAAAACACTGGATGTAGTGGAAGTAGCAGCTAATAATTCTCTAGATGTGAATGCTGGTGGGATGTTTGGTGAGGACAAGGGGCAACTCTTTCGCTTTTGTGGTAGCGGACAGAAGGTTTGACAGCTGAAGGGCAGGAGATTTCTCGGACACAACTGCGTGCCCTATCTATTACGGTGCTAGGAAAACATTGGTTGTGGAAGAAAGTGAATATTTCGTAGGCATTCTTTTCGGGGTTGCCATTATCAGGACAGATGCAAAGGAGACGGAGGAACTTGGAGAATGGAATGAAATCTTCGCCGGAATTAGGGTAGGAGGATGTACAGTCAAGGAAACTCTGGATGCTAAGTCATTTGACGTGAATGCTGGTGGATAATCTATCCCAAGAAATGGAAACATAGATTTCGCGGATGTGAAGGGAGCATTAAGAGATCAGCCAGGTGAATGTGAGAGAGGGGTGGAAATTGAAATGAAATTGATAATCTTTTCCAATTCCGATAAGGGACGGAAGCAGCAGTGGTGACATAATCGTATACCGTAGCAAGAGTTGTGGGTCGCAGATGGATAAGACTGTGACAAGATACCTTCCACGTATCCCACAAACAGACAGGCATAAATGAGCCCCTTGCAGGTACCCATGGTCAAATCTTCTACCTAAAGAAAATGAGAGAAGTTTAAATAGAAGTAGCTCAGAATTGAAGCGTAGGTCGGCCAAGCGGAGGAGGGTCATGGCTGATGGGGATGGTCAGGATCTTTTCTCGGAAAAGAAAATCACAAAGCCTTGAGATTGTCAAGATGGGGAATTGACCTGTACAGTGATTGAAATCCAGTAGTTAAGAGGAGGCGGTTGGACCCCACGAACTGGAAATCTGAAATTAACATAAACTGTTGGAGGAATTACAGATGAAACTGGGAAGGAACTGGACACGTTGAGAAAAAAGAAAAGACGAGTCGACAGACAGGAAGATACGTTCTTTGAAGCAATAGCAGCTGGAAATAATGAGTCTGCCCAGGCAGTCTTTTATGTGGATTTTGGCAAAGAGGTATTAGCGAGCTGTGTTTGGTTGGGAGCCTATGATGTTGGAAGCATTGGTGAGAAGGTCATCAGATAAAATGAGGTTAGTGACGGTGCTCTGATGTTGCATTGTGAGGTCATAGCCCAAGAGGAAACAGGAGAAAGTATCTGAAAGCTGTCATTCGGCCTTTGCAATGCAGATGTCAGTCCGCCAGAAAACAACAGCAACAACCTTGTCAGCTGGCTTGAATAAAATTCAGGGAACAGGTCGAGTACAGGTAAAAGGCCAAAGGCCTGTTCCTCTGCTCCTGAGCACTCAGTTGTTCCTAAATACTGGATGCAGTACTACATAAACACCACTCTTCATTGAAACACACAAAATTCTGATGGCACTTGACATGTTTGATGTCCAAAGCTTGTTTCGTCTTCTGAGATAGCCTTAGACCAGAAGGTAGATTCTCATTATAAGGTCTTACGGATATACCAGGGATGAGGAGGAATTTCGTCTCTTTGAGAGTTGCGAGTCTGTGGAGATTTATCCAGAAGTTTTCTTTCGATGTTTGGTCGTTAACTATAAAAAAAGGATGCTATAGATGGATATTTGATCAATAAGGAGCTGAAGGATTTTGGGAAAAGGCAGGATGGTGAGGTTGAGCGTTATCAGATCACCAACGCTCATATTGAATTGTGAAGCAGGCTCGATGGTTTGAATGGGTTATTTTTGCTCCCTAGTCTTATAATCTCAGTATGAAGCTGTATAACTAACCTGCAGTAATTTAAAAATACCTTTCTCACCTAAGAAAAATAAACGATGGGGGAGTTATTTGGCAGAAATATTCAGAGTGAACTGTGTGCCACAGTCAACAGAGTAAACTAGCCTTTAGCACCCATATTGACACAGGCTGAACTCGGTCTGAAGTCACCTCTCACAAAACGCTATTGTTCTTCACTCTTCCTCATAGCTCATCTGTTTTAGGTTGACACTGATTACGCATTAAGCAATTGCGGTTGATCTCCTGATGTGGATGTGGAACACTTAGTGAAATAATTCTTGCAGTTGATGATGCAATTCTACCTCTGAAAATTAGGCCGTATTTATTAAAAACAAAAGTAACTGTAAATAAAGATTAACAATTACCAGGGTCACATAAACGTCCATTCGCTGACAGAGTGAGCACTGAAGCTTAACACTAGACCACCAGGGAAGCCGACAGAAATCCTCACAGGTGGCCACTGTGCCATTTATTCACGTCAGCTCCCCGTCCCCAGATGCAAGTTTTTTTTTGGCCTAAAAGGCAGCTTTTGCTGGAATGCAAGATATTTCCCCAGAAAATGAAAACAGCAGTTGAGAACTCGGACATGAAATGTATGCTGAGCTGGAATATACTCACCAGCTGCTCATATGAAACATTGAAATCATTCTCATTCCTCCACATCACGAATTCTATACTCTTCAGGGCAATAAGTAAACTTAGCTTAGAAGGAATTAAAAGCTGTGAATTGCACGGGAGACAAGGAGGAGTCGAACCTCCACTCTTCTAGTCATACTCATTAACTATTGCGCTATTGTCCCCACCCTTGCCTAACGCCTACGTTCTGTGCAGTTGTGGTGTAAGCAGTTACTTACGGACAAAAAAAAAAAGTGAAGGCAATGATAACTGGTGTGCACACGGCACAATGTGAGTCTGGAGCTTTTGATCCAAGGCGCAGTGTCGGTGTTAATGTGTCAGAGTTTACTGCCCACTGTTTACACTTGCTCACACATCCCTTTTATCCAGTTAATTTAACAGCTTAATATATCCCTTTTAAACCAATGCAAGCAGTGATTGTCTCTTTACGTGAGTTTTCAGTAGAGGCTGCTCAGTTGTGAATTGTCTGTTTATGCAAAGGCAGAAGGTGATTAGAATTCTCATTGACTAGTGTGCACCAGGCACGAATAGAGCGTGGAGCTTGTGCTCCAAGGCTCAGTGCAGATGCTAATGGGTCAGTTTACTGTCCGATGTTTACACTGGCTCACACATCACTCCTGGTCAATTAACCACAATTAAACACTTCCTCTTGTGAGGTTACTTCTGTGTGTATTGACACTGTTAGGTGGTCCTGAGAAAATGAATACATCCCTTTCATCCAGTTGGTTTAACAGTTTAAAGTATCCCTTTTAAACAGAGACAAGTGGACATTGTCTCTTCCTGCAAGTTTTCTGTGGACACTGCTCAGTTGTGAATTGCCCGTTTATGCGAAGACAGAAGGTGATTGGAATTCTCACTGAGCCACAGTGAAACAGAAAAACACGGAGTTACTGTGATCGACTGGTTAAGGCAATGGGTATCTTGATGGGCAGGAGTACCCACCTGACGGCGCTGTGCCTTACTTGGCGTCCGTCTACTTGACAGGTGATCCTACTTTCAAATCCCTCTTCCTCTGCTGTGACCATTCCTTAACTTAACACCAACAGTAAAGATGTATATAGTCTGGGGGACAGTGGATGTGATATTGCTTCGGGACTTGGGTCACTGATATTCATCATTGATGAAAATGGTACCAAGTACAGATTTCTCATACGGGTATGACACGAACGTATGGACTATCATTAAAACTGAAGGAAGAGGTGACAAAATACAAGAATCTAAGAAGCACATTTCCTAAGAAGGTCCATTAGTTCACTTGAGGACGACTTTGTCGTGGAGTAACTGAGCGAGGAAAAGGGAAAAGTTAACAGCAGAAAGGAAAATTTAAGAAAAGTTGTTAGAAAAGTCCAACAGAGAGCAAATTCCCAAATCAATGAAAAGGAGCAACTCCGTTCATCCAGGGGCATGCAGAAACGTGTTGAACCAGTGTGTTAATATAAGGAAATCAGATTTTCCAAATTTAATTTTCACCCATGCATCTTAGCGGCATGTGTAACACTGATGTTAGTTGAGCAATCTGTCAATACTTGTGGGAAAAACTGTGAACACATCGCATCAATGAAAGAATACGAAAAAGAATCGCACAGACGCCAAAAAAATAACGAAAGTTTCCTTTCCACAGACGCTGCCACATCTGCTGAAGTCTTCTAGCAGTTCCCATTTTTGATTCACATTCCTCCACCGACAACATTACTTTAGGAAACCTTCACAGTGGTAGAATTGTCCAAGTTGTCTTAACTACTTGTTTCCGCAAATACAAAAAACAGGCTCTTCTGAGCATCAACAATGGTTCTGACTGACGTTACTGCAAGTCAGCACAGCGGGATATTGGGTAAAGTTTACAATAAGCAATAAGCTCAGTTAAACTTCATAAGCTGCGATACTGCCACTGTGCAAAGCTGCTGCAGTGCAGCCCATGGAGAGCAGTTCTATCAGAGTCTTATCTTTCACATTTATGGTGGGGTACATACATCGATATCCATCCATCTCTTTTGATTAATCTGCCGTGGAGTTGACCAATTATTAATTTATGCTGAAATTCGATGAGAGGATTCAAACATTATTTCGCAGGCAGAATGTTGAAATGGAAGGAAATTAAGAATGGAAATGACTTAAGAAGCACAATCGCCGAACATCTTCCAGGGTTCCTGCAGTGTCTGTGCATACTTCGCCTCACTAATGAAATAGAGGCTTAGAAACTAAATTCCCAAAAAGGATTTTGTAATAAAAATATGATCTTTGAAAAATGATTGTACCCAATTTTTTCTTTATAAAAACATTAAAACTGAGTCAACCCATCCTAATTTATATGCGTGGGTATTTACAATCTCATTCCTCTTGATGTACAAACGGTTTTGGAGTCTGCTACAGGAACAATGGAAAGGTTTGCTGCTGCTTTAAACAGTCCTAATTAATGCACATCGGCAGTTCGGGTGAACGACTGTTCTTTGTGCTCGGCTGACTTTGAACTTCTGTTAATGGGAGCTTTCCACAACTCATCCTGAATGTTTGAATCCCCTGCCGTCGCTCTGTTCCCGGGGACAATGAAAAAATAAATTGTAAATGGACAAAACGTGTTGATACCGCACTCTCTGTTCTCTCTCACTGCAGATCCAAAATCTAAAGATTAAATATATTCTTATCAGGCAGACGGAAATGTAGAGCCCAGCAGGTAGAATTGCACGAACATTTTAGATAGGAACGCGGTTCGGATCGGTGCTCGATTTTTTTTTTAAATTACAGACAGATTTGATTTTGTATAATTGTTTGCTCATGAACAACAGATTTCGTTGTGATAAGATTAGAGATCGATGGATCACTCCAGGGAAACGGAGTATCAGTCTCATTTCATTAGTTCATTTACTGACAAGTGAAACTAATAACAGTGTCTCAATGGTTAGAAGAATGGAATTCGGCAGGAGATTTTGATCGAGGCGTAAACAAAATCCAATGGCAAATCCCGATCGTCCGGATTACAATATCAAGTATAACTTTCCCTCTAAATGAGTCGCCATGCTGTCTGTGAACAATATATTTTTTTCAGTGCCTCTGGGTCAAAATCCTGGGATTCCCTTGCCAAGCGCGCTGTGAGTGTCCCTGCATCCCAAGGAACTCAGTGGCTCAACAGGTAGTTCATCTTCACCTTCTCCAACCCAAATTCAGATCACAATAGGATTTGCTTTCCCTCAAAAGTCACCAGAGGGAGGAGAGGAATCCGCTGGTTATTACATAACTGATATATCCATACGTAAACAACTGACAAAGGCTCAATAAACTTTCATCACAGGTGAAGAATGTTCATTCCCAGCCAACCCAGCAAACGGAAGCCATGCGTGATTGAGATTGCACGGATCACTGACTCATTCATCAGCTGTTACTGAATCTGTTCATTTGTTTAATGTTCGTCATATCTAAGTTAAATCTCACGTTCTGGTTGATACTTTAAAGGAAGCCAGCATTATCTGGATCAACGAACCGATCGCTCGCCATTCTGGAATTGGTAACATGCAGCTGCAGGGGCAGGGCACAATACCCACAAAATGTTCGACGTCATTCAGTTTACTCCAAAGTTTCACTATTCGTCTCACGCGTACATTTTCTCTGTAACAGTGAAGCAGTTTTAGAACCCTCAGAAGGCACTAAAATATATTCGCTTTTGAGTTGCTGAACTGAATTTTTTTGTTTATTTCAATAATGTATTCATAATGAATAAAGTTACGTGTTCAAATGAAAAGTATCAGATAGCACCGCCAATTTGTGAGCCACTTCAGATCGATTTCTGATTTTACTGTTTGCCTGACACATTGTAATGTTCAGTCATGTTCCGACAGTTTTTATACAGGGTCAATCGGTTCTGATCTCTGCGGTGCTCAGTGCGCAGCAAGTCAACACAGAATCTATCAGTTAAGTTTACAACACTTTCAGCTCAACAGGCTGTTCACGTTATCAAACTCTGAGGAAAACTGGTCTCCTCAGAAATCTCTCGGAGTTCCCAATATTTTGCTTTCTCTTTAGCAGAAACTCCATGGAACCGCTGCGCTGTTAGTGGTACCAGAACGGATTAGGATAGTTGATTTTCGTAGCTGTGGGAATACAGAAAAAAAAACTGGACGTCATCTCCCTCATTCTTTTCGATTGAATCCGGTTTCTATGAGACGGAATCTCCTGGACAACTTACGATAAAAGAGTTTGAATTAATAGTAAATTAAAGGAAAACAAAACACGTCATTATTCTAACAATCGGCCTGTCACCTTGAACAATGACACGTGAAGTAAATCAGCGAATGTAATTCATAATGCATTACACAGAATGCATTGGATGTAATGGAAAGGGCTTCGACAGATTAATCAATAAGCCTTCAATAGACAGATCACATCTTCTAACGAGGTTATTTCCCATTTTACCTCTGCGATTTAAAAGGAAAACAGCAAACGACTGGTGTGTTTAAAACTCCTTCCTCTATCGTGTCGTCTCAATGGCCTCAGTCCTGTCTGTATTTCCAGTCTATCTCTTCGGCTGTCACCCAATCGGGGAACTTCACTTTCTTCTCCTAAACTGTGCTCCGCTCTGGGGCAAGTTTGAATCAGAAAAATATTTTCATTTGTGGAGAATATATTGCTGCCTCGGTGTTCATTTAACAGCTGAAATACATATAAATCCTGACAAATAAGTACAAAAATACACAATTTGTGAATCTACTGGTGAGAAGAGCTGCAGAAATAAACACGGAGCTCCTGGCGACATGTTTGCAGGCCAATTACGGTGAATTGTCCGAAGTTGAAATTGTTTTAGAGAAGATTTGGGCAGAGTTGAATAATTTCAGAATCTCTGTCCTTTGGTTTATGATCAGTATAGACATCAGGAGTCAACCGATGTGATTCGAGTAGATTTTTTTCATCAATTCAACCTTTGAGATTCAAGCTCCTTTGAGCTCGACTTCACAGGAATGGGGCAGCGGGGAATGACAACGTGAATTTGTCATCTGACAACAGGGCCTTGGAGAAAAAGTAAATGAAATGTTGATGCTGAGCAGTTTTGGTTTATGTGTATTTAAATCCAGAGAAGGAAAGCAGTACATGTTGTTCGAGTTCGCCAGTGAGCAGAGCTGTACTCTGACTGTCAGAGCTCAGAGGTATCTGAGAGCTGGCGCTGAGCGTTTGCAGTGTACGTTGGTTTGAAAATCTCCAGGTGGAAGGATTCAACTGCCTATTTTTTACAATGGACACGCAATCCCTTTACACGTCCATTACCCAACAGAAGGGTCTTAGTGCTCTCCGCTTCTTCTGGGAGCAAATACCTGAATCGTCCGCACTCACCACCACCCTCTTCTGCTTGGCTGAGCTCGGCCTCACCTTCAGTAACTTCTCTTTTACATCCTCTCATTTACTTCAGATGAGAGGCGTGGACCTAGGTAACTACATGGGCCAGAGGTATGCCCATTTCTTCATGGGTTACTTGGAACATTCTTTCTGGCAGTCCTATTCCAGCAACGAAACACAACTCTTTCTCTGATTAATCGATGATATCTTCGTTGCTGCTTTACTCTCTCCTCCGGAATTGGCACATTTTATTGATTTCACTTCCACTTTCCATCCTGCTCTCACATCCACCTGGTTTATCTCTGACTCCTGTCTTCCCTTCCTTGGCATTTGTTTCTGTTTCTGGGGATAGGCTGTGCACCGATATCCACAATAAATTCAATAAATCCCTCAGCTACATGGGCTATACATCCACACATCCTGCTTCCTGTAAAGACACCATCCTGTTCACACAGTTCCACAGTCTCCATTGCCAACGTCGACAAGGGAACCTTCGAAATGTTCACTTTCTTCCTCAGCCTAGGATTCCACGATACCATTGTCGACAAGTCCCTATACTGGGCCCAATCATTCTCTCACACTTCTGCCCTTACTCCCTCTCTTCCCTCCCGCAACAGCATTCGTGTTCCTCTTGTCCGTATCTGACATCCCACCAGCATCCACATCCAGAAGATTATCAGACTCCATTCCGCCAACTCTTGCCTGATGCCAACAGCAGACACATATTCCCCTCCCATCCTTTATCCGCCTTCCACAGGGGCACGCTCATTCACTCTTCCTTCACTCCCAACACATTCCCACATAGCTCCATGGCACCCTCCCCTGCAACCGGAGAAGGTGCAGCACCTGCCCGTTTACCCACTCCTTCCCCACTATCCAATGATCTAAACCTAGATTAAGATGAAGCCCACTTCACGGGTCCTTCACAGAATCTTGACTGCTGCATTCACTGCTCGCAACGTGGTCTCCTCTACGTTTGTGAAACAAAGAGTTGTCTGGGTGAGCACTTCACGGAACATTTGTATTCTGTTCACAAGTAAGACCCGAAGCATGTCGTTGCCGGGCATCTTAACACATCACCCTCTTCCCCAGCCAACATCTCTGTCTCTGGCTTGCCGTGGTGTCCCAGCGAAGCTTAAAGCAACCTGGAAAAACAACACTTCGTTTTTGGGTTGGGGTCCCTGCGGCCCGCCGGGCTCAATATCAAGTTAAACTCTCCCATGTCCTAGCCCCCTAAGCCACACACCAGGTCTTGTTATCACATCGCCTGCCATTGCACACTACCTATTGTTAGTCACTAACAGTCCCCATTAACATCTACTCACCCTCCAGGCCAGAGCGTTATCAACCCTTTGTCTTTCCAAATTATTTTCTCTCTCTTACGAATCTATCAGTTATCCTATTATTTACTCCCTGAGCCATCCCCCTCCCTATTTTCTGCATATAAACCGACGTTTTCCCAACTACCATCAGTTCAGTCGAAGGGTCACATGATCCGTCTGATTATTTTCTTCACAGAAGTTGCCTCTCTTGCTGAGCTTTCCCAGCAAATTCTGTTTTTGTTCTCCACTTCAGGATACTCATCTACCTGAGTCTTTTTTTCCAGGTTGAGCATTTTTATTTAAAATGAATCATGTCTGCTCTGCCATGCAGGCAAATTTGCAGAGAATTAAGACAGAATGTGCAAGGTGACTTTATTCAAAACTTCAATTTATCAAAATAATCAACCAGTACTGGTAGAATCTGAAAGACAACTAATAATTATTATGATAAAGTGGGCGAAATATTCTGAATATAAAACATGCATCACCAAAATCCAAAAAAAATTGCTTTTGTATTTGAAAACTCGGCGATTTGACAATGTCTATGAATTCAACTCATTCTGAGCAGTAGCTGACGCACGCAATTGAAATTAAATACAGCCTCCAACACGTACACCAACCGTTTTGTCAATCAGGACTTTTTTTTTTTCGCTCGGGTTAGTCATAACAAGGGCCAGAAGGATCACCACAAAAAAATTCTGTGAAATTCTGCAATTTCTTACATGTTAAATTACGAGGAATGAAAGACTGTCTTCAAGCAGACAATAGTTCTCTGAGCCGCCCAAACCATCTGAACTCAGTTGGAAAACATTTGACAGTTTCCAACACTCCAGTGCAGTAGCGATCACGTGGAGGTGCCAATGTTAGACTGTGTGGTCAAAGTCATAAGTCAAAGGACAATAGGCTACAGTACAACAGGCTTATTTGGCACCACACAAGCTTTCACAGCGCAGTCTCTTCGTCAGGTGTAGTAGCCCCACTGCCTTGTCAGGGATTATCCCAAATTAAGCCTTGCTGCACTTAGAATCAATTTATTTTAATCCTTGTTGCGAGTAACAGGAATAATAGACTTGCAGTTATTTATGAGCTCGTTGATATGACACTAAATGGATGATTGAGTACACATTTTCCCACAGGGGAGAATTTGAACCGTCATCCTACAGTGTAGGCGTATTATAAATGTGTGCCTGCGTTTCAAGCTGTTCTGCAATCTGAACAGTTGTAATGTATTTAGTAGTTGACGTTCACTCATGCAGATTAACTGATAGTACCCTTCCTCTCACTTGGAGCCTGTGACTCCTTGCTTCACAATATGGATTAGTTCATGCGTCATCAACTGGTGTGCCTGAGTGAATGCTTTTCCACACTCAGAGCATGTCAGCAGCCTCGCCCCATTTATTTTCTGCTGATCCATTTGAATGGAAGATAGACAGATACACACACCCGAGTGAGGATGTTGCAGGGCTCTGACAACAGAAACAATTTTGAACTAATTTCATAGTCTTATAAAATGAATACACTAAGTTGTAGAAATCGAAGGAATCTGGGAATGTATTCAAATACCCATCCCTGCCTGCAAACCATTGATACAGTCACACTGGGGAGTGAGCATTTATCTGCTCCGTTTGTGCAAGGGATTCTCTTGGTCAACCAAGATTCAGATGGACCAACGTACACGCCCTTTAGAGAGACTACTCACTTGATCTGATTGTAGAAAAGGTTTGGCAGTTCATTGAAACTGTTGAAACCTAAGAATAAATTACGGTGTTTGACCTGTATCGAGAAGTTTCGAATAGTTCATTGAATTTTCTTAAGAAGTAAGAGTTTAGTTACGATACATAAGTTAACTAGTCAAAGAATAATACACAACTCTTGATAATTGAGGAGGCTTCACTGATGCGAGAAGAGGACCGGGAGAGCATTTCATTAAAGATGAAAAGGCTGTCCGGCCGACATATTATGGATTGCTAACCATTAGCCTTCCTCAATCTTTTCTTGCTCATCTTTAATCTGAAGATAACAGCTCCTTTACATGAATTACTACCTGCAATAACCGCCTGCAGACCATTCCCTTATGATGTGGCACATTCATATTGTTTGGCAATCACCCATTTAAATTCTTGTAGCCACAGCTAAACCGAATTCAAACCATCAGTGCACACTTCCTCACCGTCATTTGAAGCTTATTTTTCATTCCTTTTGTAACCAAAACTCATACATTACTAAACACATTCTTGTTAAGACAGGACATGTTATGCCATATAATCCACTTGACGTCAAATCGATTGAAATCTGTGATCTTGACAATGCTGGTAGATTTTTGTTTTTTTTTTCTGGTCTTCCTTTGAACTTCCCTTTGTCTGGATTTATTTTGGAAGTGTTAGCAATGGGGAAGACTAGATGCTTACGTAGAATACATTTATCATGGAATTTTGCTTCGCAGGGAATATTAGAGTACAACAAAAACTCAGTATTTATGGGATCACAAATCCACTTGCAACATTGAAATTCAGCAGCGGTCAGTCTTAGACAGCAAACTCAGGGTGAAATTTAATTTGTCGTATGAAAACAATAGCATGCAAGATATTGGAGAAATCCTTCACTCTTGGAAACCAGGGACATTTCACACTGAAATCGAGGCTTGATATGTCCGCATATCTGGGACATGACACAGATACTTTCTAATTAAATTGCAGATACATTGTCTCGGGGGAGGGGCAGACGGGGGTATAAACCTGATGAGAATAAACAGACAGATGAAAATGCTAACTGATCTTTCATTGTCATAGAACAAACAACGGGGATGTTGAAAGTTTGCATCAATGTATTCTTCAGCTCATCTCGAAAATTGGTCTGCGTTACTGTATAGAAGAAGATGTTAGTGCAGGAGCGGAGCATTTGGATCACTTTGACCATTTCTTGAAGGATGTACTATGGGTCATTAAAATCCAGGCAGGGGACGAAGGCCCCACCTGTCAGCTGCACGTAAAGGAAATGTCCGACAGAGGTCATCCACAGTGAGAGGAAACTGGAGAGATGGCAAACAGCAGGACAATGGTCTTCTTGTGATTAGCCATTTCCGAGTCTTGTTGATTCACAGCGGCCCGGAGTCTTTTGCAGGCTCTGTTAACCACTAGAAAATGTCTTACAGTCAGGGCATTGAGCAGCAGAATAAGGAGAAAAGGAACAAAGTGGTTTAAGATGCCGTCTAGCCAGACATATTCCTGCCAGACTGGCCAATTGTAATTGCTGAAATTAATGTCACAGAAGCAGGCCAGCCCATCCACGAGACACAGTGGCTGGTCGATGAAATAGAAAGGGATGTTATTGCTACAGCTTTGGGCACAGACAATTCCTATGACTAGTTACGCAGCTTTCTTGGTGTCGTACTTGGTCTTCAAATTCTGATAGGTGATGGCCTAAAAATGGTCCATCGTGAAGGCCACTGTCAGCCAGACCAAGACATCACGAGCAGCGTACACCAGCACAGTGCCGAGTGTACAAGAATGAATTGTGGACAAGATACTGTCACGAAAGTAGATACCTGCAAACAGGTTGAGGATGTCAGACGTGATGATGACATGACAATCAGTAACTGCTATCACCACCAGATCGTCGGTGATGCACTGGGAAAGTTCGCACTTTTCATAGGTTAGGAATATGGTTGCCACCAAGTTGGCTGTGACTGAAAAAAGAATGTCATCTTACTAAAGGAATTTAAACGCATGACTTTGCCCAATCGAATCTGGTACTGAAATCATCCCTGTGCGTTTATTTTCCAATTCAGGATTCAACTTGTTCTAAAGCCGTGGCTGCTTGTTTAGTAGTTACTCCCAAAGACACATGCATTTGCTGCAGTTAAACATTTGTACATCACAAAACTTGCCTTCTTTTTGCATTCAAAACTCATGCCTACAAAAACTGGCTTTGTTATCTGAACCGAAGATCATTTACAATGTTGACCATTGTTTGAACTTGAAATGCTTTATTAAACCTCTTCCTCGTCATTACAATATCGTACTGACATGACATATTCCATAGAGACAGAGAACCATACATCATAGAAACATTCCCTTCAGCCCACCATGTCTAGACTGACCAACAAACAACTAAACAACATTTATCTAATTTACATGCAGTTGGTCTAATACGTCCTATTCCAGCCCTTTTCAGTTCCTTTCCAAATGTACCTGAAGTGTCAAGAGAGTACCTGCCGACATTACTCTTTGGGCAGCCTGTTCCATATTTTAATGACTCTCTGTTTGAAACAATAATCTCAGATCTCTAACCACTTACTTCTCTCGTTAAATGCATGCAACCGAGCCTTTGACACTTCTGTCATGGGGAAGAAATTCTCACGATCTGCCTGTGCCTCTTAAACTTCTGTATATCTTAATCAGATCCTCCTGCACCATGCTCTGCTCCAAGGAAAACAATCGCAACTTGACCAGTCTCTCCTC
The DNA here is from genome assembly GCF_021869965.1 of Rhincodon typus. NCBI lineage: Eukaryota > Metazoa > Chordata > Chondrichthyes > Orectolobiformes > Rhincodontidae > Rhincodon > Rhincodon typus. The sequence continues at coordinate 2,386,590 of NC_063373.1, read as the reverse complement.
ATAGGGGGCTCTTTTCATTCAAAGCAACGTTCTGATGAGTTTCCTGCAATCACGTACTTCTCATAGTACGGCGAACAGAACTGCACACATTGTACGATCAGTGGCCGAAACAATGTTTTATGAAGTTACCGCGTGGACTTCCCTGCATCTATATTCTACACCCGTGTTCATGAAGTGATGTTTTCTGTATGCCTTGTTCACCAATCTGTTGAACTGTACTGGCATCGCCAGTGATCTATTGAATGTACACAGATATCCCTTTCTTGCTCAGTAGTACTCAGGGATCGACCACTCATTTTGCATATCCTTCTCTGATTAGATCTCCCAATGCATTTCCTTGCACGTATGAGGGTAAAATTCCATCTAACATTGCTCTGCACAATTGATCAATATCAAACTGTAGCCTGAAACTGTCTCGTCTCGATCAACAACACAGAGTTTTGTGTCATCTGCAAAGTTACTAATTATACATTCTACGTTCACATTCAATTTATTAGTGCGCATAACACAGAGCAAGGGTCTGAGCACCAATCCCCCTGGCATATCGGTGGTCCAGGATTCCAATCACAAAATTATCCCTCCACCATAATTCTTTGCATTCTAATTACAAGCCAATTTTTGATACAGTTTTCTAACTTTCCTTTGATCACCTGGGCTCATAAATCTTTGACCAGTCTCTCATGTAGGACCATGTGAAAGGACTTACCAAAGTCCATGTGAACAATGTCAACGGTGCTGCCTCATTAAATATATTGAGAAACGTTTTCCAAAAAAAAAACAGTTAAATAAAATTAGTCAAACAAGATATCCCTCGTTATTCTGAATGCCTCACATTTAGAACCATCCATTTGTAAAAAATGCGACAATTGGAACGTTCACTTGAAACTCTGCCCATTTTTATCTTAGCGAGCGTCAGCGCACCTGAAATACTTGCTACTTATGTTCCTCCTCAAACCTGTAAAATAATTCTCATCATAGAGTAAATAAATACTGTTCCAAGTCAGTGTTGTATTTAAGTGGTTAACGCACTCGGTTTAGGACTCTGACATGTTGCTGTCAGCATATGAAATCTTATTGCCTAACTTAGTTTATATCACTGACTATAATGATGCTCTGGCAGAATCATCTAGAGTTTAAATAGACATAAAGTTAAACACGTTTGCTCGTTCAAATCATTGTGAAAGACCCAGAAATGTTTGGGCGTAAAGGGAGCAAAATTTTAGCCAGGTAGAGGACATCCTTCCCCTCTGCCTTTGTGTTACTGCTCAGACCTATCACACTCTCGGGGTATTTCTGCATGTTTTCATTTGCCGTGTCAAGACGGGTTCAATACGCATTATAACAAAACCATACGGTAGCGTGGAGTTTCAAGTTAAGAGCCTGAAGAGAAAATAAAACAGAAGACCTATGAAAACAATATGATACTTCTGAACAGTTAAAAGCCTTTTTTTTGACTCCCTTATGCTGGCTTCTTCCCAGCCCTGTGTAATGCCTTTATCTGTGATGTGAAACCTGGACTGATACTTGCAGACCTGCTCTGTCTTTGTTTTCTTTTTAAGTGAGGAATTCACTTTAAGAGGTTGGTGAAGAAGAATAAATCCTCATTTCCTGAAAAGGAATCAAAGCGAAGCCATGGTGGTAAAAGAGCAAATTCGTCGTTACGACATTAGAGGAGTTGTTTTACAGGCTTGTATTATTTCTGTATGTAAACGACTCTCTGGAGTCCCAGCACCCTAGATCGAACCCATTGATTTGATTCGCAGTATGAAGACAGATGCTGGACAACTGAAAACAGGGAGAGGAGCGGGAAGAAGTGAAAAAATTAACAGTGGAGAAAATGAATGTGAATCTGGTTTTGAAGTTCAGCCCAGAGATCAGGCACCACGTGAGAAATAAGGATTTACTGATTTGGGGAGACAAGAGATGGTAAGACACATGAATCATTTGAGGTTAAATAAGACAATATTATTCTCCTCATGCCAAATTAATATTACGAAAAATTTACTGAGCTGCTGGGCCTACAAAGCTGGGTTGATGTAATCGGCCATGCCGCGTTATTTTCACGGGTATGAAGTTCGGTAATCTAAGGTACAAGTTCAGGGGAATTGACAGAAGAAAAGGAAACATACAATCCTTTACACATTGAATGTTGTTTTAACGTAGAATTTCCAATGTAAGCGGAAGTAGATTCAATAGAAAAATTTCAGATAATCATTATATAGACGCTTAGAAATGAATAAATTTGCACATCTACAGAATGCGGAAAGAAATTTGGCACTGAAAATAATTACACGGATGTTTGAAAAAGCAGGCATTAACTCTTTTGACCGAACAGCCTCAATCTGTTTTGTGCAATTCTTGATCTTTTATACCCTCCCACTATATTTGTTCCTCGGGAATTCTGTTGCTCAGGCGGCAGTGTTGTCACAGACCTCTCAACATCTATCAGGCTCGGATGCAGCAGCGTATCCTTGCGGAATTTCTGTTCTCCCATGGAGCAGTGAGTTTACTCAGAGCCGAGTCTGCGGCAGTTCCGCCCTCAGCTTGCGTTTGATCTCTGACTCTGGCACGCCTTCTCTTCCCTCTGATATTGAGAGATCACTGCACCCGTCACTGTTGGTCATCGTGTGGCACAGCTTTGAACAGGGATCTCGGACAGACATTTTTCCAGACTGCAGAATTACAAGCACGGAATATACCATGCGGAATCTTCTCGCAGCTCTCCTCATCATTATGACAATCTTCAGTCAGTGTTCGTTTCTCTCCCAGCAACATTCCATTTTCCCCCGACACGGATGATTTGAACCCAGGTATTATTAATAAAGCGACGATGGTAATGATCGTAATTTTTAATGTGTTTTTTTTTAAGATTGGAGTCAGCAAGACACGGTATAGCAGCCAGACCATCAAATGACGGTTAAGGAGGGAGGCAATGTCACACTAACCTGCAGCTTGTAGACAAGCAATTCCAGCCCTTATGTTTACTGGTACATTCAGCTCCCAGGATATCCTCCACAGTACATTGTTTATATGTTTGCAGCAAAAATCATAAATAGGAATCCTGATTTGTCTGACAGATTCTCTTACACATTTACTGAATCCACGAAGATTACTGATTTGGCAATCAACCAAGTCATCTTTTCTGACTCCGTCATGTACTTTTGTTCTCTGGAGCCCACACAGATGCAGAGTTATGGCGTAGCCCCTACATAAACTCACAGTCTCACAGTGCCTGTTACAGCACAACAGAATGTGCATTGACACCGAGAAACAGAAAGAAGAATTCAGCTCTAAAGGAACAGTCGTATACTTCAAGAGAGAAAAACAGTTCATTGTTTTTTTTTTAAAAAAAGATTACCTTTTAACCCAAAAAGTACTTCAATATTTTCCCGTTTGATCCCTCCAGTGAGTAAACTTTATCCATTTCATTTCACCAGCGAAGTTTTAGCAATGTAATTATATCACACTTGCAGTTCAGTCGCTTAGTTCTGAAATACCAGCTTCCCCTTAATCGGAATGGCAGATTGAATATCAAAAATAAGTGATATGCCTTACTCCTTTTCAGAGAATTCATCAGAACATGCAGCAGAGACAACCAACTCACAGACTTCTGTCTTAAGATCCTTTCCCAGGCGTTGAATTAAATGTTTCTTCGAAACTTGTGTGAAAGGTTGAATGAATGGAAGTTTCACATTTGAAATCCACAATAGTCTCTTTCGGACATCCAACCATAATCATTAAGCAGAATCAGATAGGTAAGAGACAAATGTAACGGTGTTCCTTAGAGTAGAACATGCTGTATCGAGAGAAGTTAAAATTTGTTACGCTCTGTATCGTTCACGTCGAAATGTATTACCACGCACATTTACAAATATCATGATTAAGCACATGTTTTGGAAAAAATGCAACCGTTGTCACATTATGCACTGCTGAAATAGGGCGGTGCATCATCTGATTCATTCAAGTTGTTTTAATGAACTTCCCATGCTTTCCAACAGAATTAGATCTTCACCAGCACGTACTGCGGTAAGGACGAGCAACAGCTCTTATTAGTAGGTTAATAAGACCTGTGTCTTTTAAATTAAAGAAGTGAGACCTGAGTGCGAGGCTTTCGCTGGGAATTTTAGGCCTAAAGGATCGCCAGACGTAGGCTTTCATTGACCAAAAGGATTTTGTCGCAGAACTAAACTCATCAACATTGGGCCAGAAGGCATCCAAATACTTTCCTTCACTTCAAATCAATATTTTGATATTTCAGACTACCGATTAAATAGAATATATGCGACAGCTTAATTTTGGAATTTATCAAGTAACATAGCCGAAGTGTTGACAATTAATTAAAACGTATCGAAAGATTAAAAGGTGGAAATCACAGCAGGTCATACAGCATTCCTGAGTAGAGAGAAAGCTAACATTTCATATGGAGATGACTCTTTATCAGAGCTGATAAGGTGTAAAAGGTGTGCCCCGACATGTTTACTCAGACAGATTTGAAGAGAAACAGATACTACCTGAAATAATTATTCGGCAAGAGAAAAGAAGACGCAAATAATAACCATGTTTCTGCTGGCTTTGTGTTCTGGACAATGACACAAAGCAACATCCAATCAGATAACGGTTTCCTTCGTGTACGACTCAAAACGTCAGCAAAGGATGGCGAGAAATAGAGTGAAATTGAAATCCGGAATCTCCTGTGTTTGAGAGATAGTAGGAATTGCAGATGCTGGAGAATCTGAGATAACAATGTGTAGAGCTGGATGAA